>NC_138769.1:641563116-642763116 GCF_965119305.1 Pelophylax lessonae
ATCATTGTCATTGTCACCCATGTCAGTGGGAGAATAAATGGCTCATTGTTGATTTTCAGTGATCAGTGGGAGGAATGGATCCTCCCAATTGGTGTTCAGTGAGAGGAATTGAATGCCTCATCACTGAGGTTCCATGGCAATGGCATTTACCACCCTGTAGACTTCATATCCATGGTTGCTTCACTACACCAGATAGTGTCTGTGGTTGACAGGTGCTGGAACACTGTCTCTAACAATGAGAAAGCCCTACATGCACAAGTACTGATCCCAATTACAGCCAGCAATCCCCAACCACAGTCATAGGTATTACTAACAACTGCAGCCACAAGTACGAGAACATATATAGATTGTATATGTTGGTGAGGGGTGCCACATCCAAAATGACATAGGCAGGGCTTTTTTTCTCAGACAATATGTGCAGGAACCCCCCCTTTCTGAGTCACCCCTTGTCTCCGCCCCCTACCCACCTCCTGCACCATTCCTTGGTTCCACCCCCTACCCACCTGCCTTCTCCTTTTGGAGAATACAGAACCAAGTAACAATTGTGGTACTAAGTAATTTGTCCGGAATTTGTTAAAAATAACAAGAAAATCAGTAAAATAGATTCCATGCAGCCAGCAACAATAGACCCTCTCAGCAACAATGGACCAACTGGAACAAAATACCCCATCCCCCAGCAACAAAAGATCTCCAGCAGCAATAACATATCTCCATGCAGCCAGCACCGACAGATTCTCCAGCAGCCAGAAGCAATAGACCCCCAGCAACAATGGATCACTCGCAACCAAATACTCATTCCCCCCAGCAACAATAGACCCCCAGCAGCAACAACAGATATCCCTGCAGCCAGCATCACTAGATCCCTCCCAGTAAACAACTGACCCCCAGCAACATAAGACCCACCCCTAGCAACAGTAGATACCCCACCAACAATAGACCTCCTGAGCAACAGTAGATATCTCCACTGCCCCGCAAAAGTAGATCCCTTTCAACAACAGTAGATCCCCCCAGCAGCTAGCATCTATAGAGCCTGAACCCCTTGCTATTACATACATTCAGTGTTGGAGGTGCCGGAACTGCGTTCCCCCGTGTTCCCGCTGAAAAAAAGCCCTGGACATAGGACCAACACAGTAAGACACAATCATGGATTTTAAGGCACCACAAAATATAAAATTTTATTTTTTTGTGGTGCCCTAAGAATCCATCATTGTTTCTTTCCTGACAGACTCCATGGCAGCATACGTACCGGGTTTGGCCCCGCCCCCAAACCTACCCATAGGACATAAATCTTTGCTCCTGTTCAGCACGCGTGTTCCTTTTTTGTCCTCCAAAGGATTACCTGTATCCTACCTGAAGATGGATCCCGGGAGATGGATGTCTCTACCAATCGGGTATAGAGTTCTTAATAAGCCCCAGCTGCTGCGGGGTATGGAGTAGGGGCGAAGATGCATGCAGCCTTTGGCCAAAAAGCCCAGCTGCTACGGGTGGCCGGTACCCTAAAGTGACAAAAGTCCGGTGTGTGTGATCATCCATTCCTGGTGGCAGCGGTTCGTGAGTACCCCTTGGTTTCAATACCACCATGGCAGCTATGCTTGTTTTATTATTGCTTATGTGTTTGCTTTATAATTCTTACGTGTTCCCTGGTGGCTAGCGGTCCGGGGCCGATCGGTGTTTACTTCCTGTTCGGCCGCCGGTTTGATCCGTAGTGCGCATGCGCGGGCGCCTCGAGAACGAGGCTTGGTTCTTGCGCATGCGCAGTAGCAAAGCGGCGCATGCGCAGTGATGTTTTTCAGGCGGCGATCGCTGATGACGTCATGGGGCGCCATATTTAAATCTCCTAAGCTGTCAGCAGTGTCTGTGTGTATACACTGCTGCTAGGAGACGCTCTGTGTGCTGCCAGCTGGTTCTTGGAGATATTCTTACTGCTGCATCGCTGCCGCTCTGCCTCTTATCCACCTGGTTTCCTGGTGAGTAGCTGGTCCCCAGTTTGGGAGCCCCCCCCCATGTTTGTTTGCTTCCTTTCTGATATCGTTGTCCGGCTCATCCTGTAGGTCAACGCCAGAATGGAAGCCTCTCTGCCCTCCGGTGGTCAGCCTGCCCTTATCAGGTATTAGGGGCTTTTCAGGATGGGGGTGTGGGTTTTGGGGGGGACTGGAACTCAGATGTTCCTAGCTTCCTGTTTGTCTCTCCTTTGATTTCTCTTATTGTTTCAGCCCTTCTCATTCAGAGTCTCTGCATTCCTCTCAAAGGAGTGAAAGGCGTTCAAGTTCCCACCACCGGCATTCTTCTCGGAAGTCCCCATCGGGCTCCCATCACCATAAGAGAGCGTCCACATCAGCCAGTCACTCAAGAAAACCTGATAAAGCAGGTTGTTGGGGCTGTGGCGCTCGTGTCCCTGAAAAGAAGTCCCTGTGTGACAGGTGTTTTTCCCAGGCTGCGGGAGAAAGGGATACTTCTGACCAGCGTATTGAAGCCCTAATCAAAAGGGTAGTGAAGGACTCTTTAGCCGAGATGGGTGTCAATCAATCCCAAGGCTCTACAATGGCTCCTCCAAGCCCTTCCCCTGCAATGCTTCATCCGCAGGAAGACCTGGAGTCTGCTCATACAAGACATCAGTCGGCACTCCTGTCAGAAAGCGACTCTGAAACTGAAGACCCCTGTCTGGGGTTTGAGTACGCCTTAGTTCCTTCCTTGGTAAAGGCGGTAAGGGAGACCTTGAATTGGGAGGAGTCGGCGGTTCCCCCTCCCAAACAAAAGAAATACTTTAAGCAGCTCAATAAGGAGCGTGTTAATTTTTCCTTCCTGGGAGAGCTGGGAGATATTATCTCAGAGGAGTGGGGTAAGGTGGAGCGAAAAAATTCCTTAGTCTCCAAGATGTCCAAGTTATACCCATTTAAAGAGGAAGATGTCAAAAATCTTGAATCACCTCCTCTGGTGGACTCAGCAGTAATGAGGCTGGTAAAACACGTGACCCTTCCCCTGGAGGATACGGTCTCGTTCAAAGATCCGCTGGATCGAAGAATGGACTCAGACCTAAAGAGAATTTATTTGACGGCAGGTATGGCCTGCAAACCGGCCCTAGCCCTGGCCGCTCTATCCAAGGCTATGGAGTCATGGGCTGATGTGGTG
The DNA here is from genome assembly GCF_965119305.1 of Pelophylax lessonae. Taxonomy (NCBI): domain Eukaryota; kingdom Metazoa; phylum Chordata; class Amphibia; order Anura; family Ranidae; genus Pelophylax; species Pelophylax lessonae. Next base: position 641,566,246 of record NC_138769.1, read on the forward strand.
GATGAATCCGTCAGGACAGTCTCGGAAGAGGTCGCCAGAAGTTCCCCAATTCAGGAACTTAGACTGGCTTCGTCGTTTCTTGGGGAGGCTTCCATAGATCTGATCCGGCTGTTGGCCAGAGTTATGCTGTCCTCAGTCACAGCTAAGAGGGCCCTATGGCTTCGTCCGTGGGTCGCTGATCCGGCATCAAAACAAGTCTGGTGCCGTATTCCCTTTGAGGGGTCCTCCCTTTGAGGGAACAAGCTTGATGAGGCCATAACCCGGGCCACGGGCGGGAAATCTGGGTTTCTTCCCCAGGATCGACGCCAGTTTAATGTAAAGAAGGGGCAGCCTAACAGGAAGTTCGTTCCAGATCGAGCCAGGGAGGCTCGCACATACAGGCCTGGACGAGAATTTAATAGAAATTGGAGGTCCAGACAATCCTCCAGGAAGGATTCTAAGAACGTCTCCTCCAGGGACCGCGAGCCCACTAAGTCCTTTTGAAGTTGGGCCTGCTCAGGCATGCCGAGTGGGAACACGTCTACTCTCCTTCCGTCATGTCTGGGCGGTTTCGATTCGAGACCCCTGGACAGTCAGGACGGTGTCCTCAGGTCACAAGTGGGTCTTCAAGGAGATGCCAGGTTCAAGATTCCTGCCTACTGCCCTACCATCCTCAGTAGAAAGACGTCAAATTTTACTTTCTTACGTCGATTCTCTCATTACTCAGGGGGCTGTCATCTCCGTTCCAGAGTCCGAGCAAGGCCAAGGAATTTACTCTCCGCTCTTTCTGGTTCAAAAGAAAAACGGGTCGTGGAGACCAGTCATAGACCTCACTTTCTTAAACCAGTTTATAAAGAGAGAGAAGTTTAAGATGGAGACCCTGCTGTCCATACAACAAGCAGTTCAGCCGGACGATTGGATGGTGTCCATCGACCTGAAGGATGCTTACTTTCATGTTCCTGTGGCAGAAAGTTTTCAAAAGTATCTCCGGTTCGCAGTGGGAGGTTCACATCTACAGTTTATCTGTCTCCCCTTTGGGCTCTCCACATCTCCACTGACCTTTTCAAAAATCTTATTGGCCGTGGTAGCCCTGCTGAGAACAAGAGGTATTCGGCTCCATCATTATTTGGACGACCTCCTCCTGTTGGCTCAAAACAAAGATCAACTGGTAGATCATCTGGGACAGGTCATATCCACCCTTCAGAGTTTCGGCTGGCTTCTGAACGAAGAAAAGAGCCACTTAACTCCAACACAGTTCCTTGTCTATCTGGGCGCTCTGTTCGATACGGCAAGGGCCACAATATCCCTGCCAGTAGAAAAGATAGGTACAGTCCGGGACAGAGTTCGGTCTGCCCTCTAGTCTTCTCATCTTCAGGCACGCCAATGCCTGAAGGTAATTGGGACTATGGTCGCAGTTCCCATGGTAAAATGGGCCCTGTGGAAGATGAGGCCCTTTCAGAAGGGATTTCTACATCAGTGGGATGCATGGCACCTGGATCAACCTATCTTTCTGACTCCAGCTATGAGAGCGAGTCTCCCTTGGTGGTTGTGCAAAGATCATCTGTTGAACTGCCACTCACTGAGGCCAGCCCCATGGGTAGTGATCACTTCGGACGCCAGCAACCTGGGCTGGGGCGCCCACTGTCAGTCGGAAGTGGCTCAGGGCAGGTGGAGGTTTCCTACCCAAGGGATAGTGTCCAACGTCCTGGAACTCCGGGTAGCATATCAAGCTCTTCGGGCGTTTTCTCATCTGACAAAAGGTCTACCTGTCATGCTACGACTGGACAACACCTCAGCAGTAGCGTATGTGAGGAGACAGGGAGGAACGCGCAGCTGGTCCCTTCTAAGGGAAGTAGAGCCGATCATGTCATGGGCACAAAAGAACCTCTCAGATCTGTCAGCAGTCTATGTCCCAGGAATCCAGAATGCCCAAGCAGACTTTCTGTCCAGAGTAGACCTGGACAATAACGAGTGGTCCCTACACCGGGAAGTATTCAATTGGATCCTGTCACTGGGGTTCTCCCCAGAAGTCGATCTCTTCGCCTCCCCCTGCAACCACAAGCTACGGAAGTATTACTCGAGGTTCAGGGATCCCCAGGCATTCGGGGTGGATGCCCTCTCGGACCAGTGGAGGTTTCACAGGGCGTACGCTTTCCCACCGGTTCCGATAATTTTACAATTTCTCCTGAGACTCAGGTCGGAGCCTGTAGAGTTACTGGCAGTGATTCCCTTCTGGCCCAACAGGCCATGGTTTTCCCTTCTGACACTTCTCAGTGTCCGAGACCCAATCCCTCTACCCATCAGACCGGATTTGCTGTCCCAGGGGTCGGTGCTACATCCATGCCCGGCTCGTCTACATCTGAGGGTCTGGATGTTGAAAGGAGGAGATTACAATCGTTAGGGTGTCCTGAAGATGCGATTTCTACGCTACTCAGTGCCAGAAGAGATTCGACAAATAGGGTATACCAAAGAATCTGGTCAAGGTTTTCCGCACAGTTGGCTGCAAGACCTGATCCTCTTTCTTCCATCAAGATTCAAGATGTGCTGTCCTTCTTGCAATCAGGTCTGGATCTCCCTCTTTCTGTAAGTTCCCTCAGGGTCCAAGTGTCAGCTATCTCGGCCTTCAAGGGGATTTCTTGGGCCAGTCATGCTCTGATACGACAATTCTTTAAAGGAGCAGTGAAAATTAGGCCTCAAAGAAAGCCTAGATTTCCCAAGTGGGACCTTCCCTTGGTCCTGGATTTCCTTTCTGATCGGATTCAGGACACGTCGGAGCCCATCACCATCAAGGAGCTTACTTTGATCACAGTCTTTCTGGTAGCTGTAACTTCGGCTAAGAGGGTATCAGAAATTGGGGCCCTCGGGGCACAAGAGCCCTTCCTGACACTCTTTCCTGATAGAGTGGTTCTTATCCCTATGTTGGATGCCAGACCGAAAGTGACTTCTGTTTTCCACGAGAACGTTGAAATTGTGTTACCAACTTTCAGACAAGAGGAAGACTCTCCGGTTCATTCTCTGGATGTCGGTAATTGCATCAAAAAATATCTGGAAGCAACATCTTCTTTCAGGAAATCAGAATATCTCTTTGTTGCCTTCTATGGGAAAAGCAAAGGTTCCAGGGCCTCTACGAGATCTATCTCCTCATGGATTATTCAAACCATACAGTGGGCTTATAGGGCTAAGGGCTTGACCCCTCCAACAGCAGTTACGGCTCATTCAACGCAAAGCGTCGCGACTTCCTGGGCAGTCTCCAGACACGTAGCTCCCGACGTAATTTGTAAAGCAGTGGCATGGTCCTCTCTTAATACTTTTCTGTCACACCACTGTGTTGAGCCGGCGGCTCTCTCTTCTGTAAATTTTGGTTTGCAAATCTTGTCTGTTGACAAAGTGAATTAAACTTTTTTCTGTTCAGCACTGGCCCACCCTGTGTGTACGGCGAGTTATTTCCCGATACGTGTGCTGCCATGGAGTCTGTCAGGAAAACGGAAAATTTATATCAAATACTTACCGTAATTTTCCTTTCCTGATGGACTCCATGGCAGCAGGAGTTCCCTCCCGGATTTCTGTGGAGGATAGTTACAGTACACGTGTGCTGAACAGGAGCAAAGATTTATGGGAGTGATGTCCGATGGGTAGGTTTGGGGGCGGGGCCAAACCCGATACGTATGCTGCCATGGAGTCCATCAGGAAAGGAAAATTACGGTAAGTATTTGATATAAATTTTCCGTTTTTTGTGCTAGTCCTGCAGCCACAAGTACTAATCCTGACAGCAGCTATGAGTACTTCTACCAACTGCAAGAACAAGTATTACTACCAGCTGGGGCCACAAGTATTACTACCAACTGAACCACTCTCCCATCCTCCTGAACATTGTTCTCTATTCAAAGGATAAGCAGTGCTAGCAGAGTTTGTCGCTCTGCCACCCTTTTTATCTCATATACTATCTAGTTAATAAGGATACATTTTGAATCTGTACTTAAGTAAGTAATCCACATTAAGAAATGGTCATACCATTTAAATGCACTTACCGCCCCCTTCCCTCTTCCCGTCCTTCTCCTGACCCCCATTCCAGGCTGAAGCTCCGCTCCATGTACTCTCTACTCACTGGCTGAATCCGGGTTCCCAACCTGGCCAGCAGGGGGCAGTTGGGGGGAGCTGGGACAGCTCGGTTGGGGCTGGCCAGGGAAGGAGAGTCTCAAGTGGGGCATGGAACCGGCCTCTGCTCAGACACAGTTTACACCATCCATGCTGGGGGGGGGGGGGGGGGGAGGCCTGCGCTCTGTCCTTGTCTTCACCCTGCACTCAGTAGGTCAGTCACAGAGACTTTTTACTTCTCTTCACCAGGAATCCTTTAGGCATGTCTGTGGCAGAAGTGGTGCAGCCTTTTTGCAGGACATCAGAGTGGCCCAGGGGGCAGTTGCCTCCCTGCCCGCTGGCCAAGTCCTCCTCTGCCAGCCACTTTATTAGGTACACCTGTTCAATTGCTTGGTAACACAAATTGCTTATCAGCTAATCACAAGGCAGAAACTCAATGCATTTAGGCATCTAGACGTGGTGAAGACAACTTGCTGAATTTCAAACTGAGCACTAGAATGGGAAAGAAAGGGAATTTAAGTGACTTTAAATGTGGTATTGTTGTTGGTGCCAGGCGGGCTGGTCTGAGTAATTCAAAAAGTACTGATCTACTGGGATTTTCCCACATAACCATCTCCAGGGTTTACAGAGAATTGTCTGAAAAAGAGAAAATATCCAGTAAGCAGCAATTGTGTGGACGAAAATGCCTTGTTGATCTCAGAGGTCAGAGGAGAATAGGCAGACTGGTTTGAGATGATAGAAAGGCAAAAGTAACTCAAATATCCACTTGTTACACCCAAGGTATGCAGAATACCATCTCTGAATGCACAACACATCGAACCTTGAAGCAGATGGGCTACAGCAGCAGAAGATCACAACAGATGACCCTTCTGTCAGCTAAGAACAGAAAACGAAAGCTACAATCAGCACAGGCTCACTAAAATTGGACAGTAGAAGATTGGAAAAACGTTGCCTGGTCTGATGAGTTTCAATTTCAGCTGCGACATTCAGATGGTAGGGTCAGAATTTGGTGTAAACAACATGAAAGCATGGATCCATCCTGCCTTGTATTAACGGTGCAGACTGGTGGTGTAATGGTGCGGGGGATATTTTCTTGGCACACTTTGGGCCACTTACTACCAATTGAGCATTGTTTAAACATCACGGCCTACCTGAGTATTGTTGCTGACCATGTCCATCCCTTTATGACTACAGTGTACCCATCTTCTGATGGCTCCTTCCAGCAGGATAATGTACCATGTTACAAAGCTTAGATCATCTCACCACCAGAGATGTATAGTAACGAAGTAGAACTACTTAAGTACTGTACTTAAGTACCGAAATGCGGTATCTGTACTTTCCTAGAGTAGAATTTTTTTCTCCTACTTCTACTTTTACTTCACTACATTTTTTCGATTATTTTGATACTTCTACTCAAGTATTTTTTTTTTGTGCTGCATAGTTACTCGTTACTTTTAAAAAAATTACCACTGCCAGAACAGTAGATGGCAGGTTGCATAAAGCTCAAAAAAATGTGTATAATGTCATTTGTAAATCAGCGCATATGAAAATAAAGGCTGTGTATAATCAAAGCTGCTATACCAAATCTTTCCAATAAAAAGAAAATATGAAACAAACAAATAAATGATGCTACAGCGCTTAAAGTGCATCAAGAAACTACTAACAAACACCGGTTAATCATTTGAATAAATCATTTGAAATAATAAAAACAATATGATGTTCATACTTTTGACTTCTTTCTTTAATAACTACATAACACAGTACTTGTACTTCTACTTTCAGTACTTGAGTAGAAATTTTTTTTCAAAACTACTGGTACTTTTTACTTTTAGTACTTAAGTAGCAAATTTTTTGAAAAAACTACTTGCAATACTTAAGTAAAAAAAATGTTGAATACTTTAGTACTTCTACTTAAGTAACTTTTTCTGCGAGCACTTCCACTTCTACTCAAGTAATTTTTTGATCGAGCACTTGTACTTTTACTCAAGTAGAAATTTCGAGTACTTTATACAAGTCTGCTCACCACTGATTTCTTGAACATGACAAAGAGTTCCCTGTACTCCAATGGCCTCCACAGTCACCAGATCTCATCCAATAGAGCTGGGTAGGATATATAGGATGTGGTGGAACAGGAGATTCACATCATGGATGTGCAGCCGACAAATTTGCAGCAACTGCGTGATGCCATTATGTCAATATGGAACAAAATCCCTGAGGAATGTTTTCAACCACTTGTTGAATCTACAGTCAGGTCCATAAATATTGGGACATCAACACAATTCTATTATTTTCGGCTCTATGCACCACCACAATGGATTTAAAATGAAACAAACAAGATGTGCTTTGACTGCAGACTTTCAGCTTTAATTTGAGGGTATTTACATCCAAATCAGGTGAACGGTGTAGGAATTACAACAGTTTGTATATGTGACTCACACTTTTTAAGGGACCAAAAGTAATGGGACAGATTAACAATCATAAATCAAACTTTCACTTTTTAATACTTGGTTGCAAATCCTTTGCAGTCAATTACAGCCTGAAGTCTGGAACACATAGACATCACCAGACGCTGGGTTTCATCCCTGGTGATGCTCTGCCAGGCCTCTACTGCAACTGTCTTCAGTTCCTGCTTGTTCTTGGGGTATTTTCCTTTCAGTTTTGTCTTCAGCAAGTGAAATGCATGCTCAATCGGATTCAGGTCAGGGGATTGACTTGGCCATTGCATAACATTCCACTTCTTTCCCTTAAACTCTTTGGTTGCTTTCGCAGTATGCTTCGGGTCATTGTCCATCTGCACTGTGAAGCGCTGTCCAATGAGTTCTGAAGCATTTGGCTGAATATGAGCAGATATATTCCCTGAAATACTTTAGAATTTATCCTGCTGTTTTTTTTTTTTTAGCACTCACATCATCAATAAATACAAGAGAACCAGTCCCATTGGCAGCCATACATGGCCACGCCATGACACTACCACCACCATGCTTCACTGATGAGGTGGTATGCTTTGGATCATGAGCAGTTCCTTTCCTTCTCCATACTCTTCTCTTCCCATCACTCTGGTACAACTTGATCTTGGTCTCATCTGTCCATAGGATGTTGTTCCAGAACTGTGAAGGATTTTTTAGATGTTGTTTGGCAAACTCTAATCTGGCCTTCCTGTTTTTGAGGCTCACCAATGTTTTACATCTTGTGGTGAACCCTCTGTTTTCACTCTGGTGAAGTCTTCTCTTGGTTGTTGACTTTGACACACATACACCTACCTCCTGGAGAGTGTTCTTGATCTGGCCAACTGTTGTGAAGGGTATTTTTTTCATCAGGGAAAGAATTCTTTGGTCATCCACCACAGTTGTTTTCCGTGGTCTTCCGGGTCTTTTGGTGTTGCTGAGCTCACCTGTGCGTTCTTTCTTTTTAAGGATGTTCCAAACAGTTGATTTGGCCACCCCTAATGTTTTTGCTATCTTTCTAATGGGTTTGTTTTGTTTTTTCAGCCTAATGATGGCTTTCTTCACTGATAGTGACAGCTCTTTGGATCTCATATTGAGAGTTGACAGCAACAGATTCCAAATGCAAATAGCAGACTTGAAATGAACTCTGGACCTTTTATCTGCTCCTTGTAAATGGGATAATGAGGGAATAACACACACCTGGAAATGGAACAGCTGAGCAGCCAATTGTCCCATTACTTTTGGTCCCTTAAATAGTGGGAGGCACATATACAAACTGTTGTAATTCCTACACCGTTCACCTGATTTGGATGTAAATACCCTCAAATTAAAGCTGAAAGTCTGCAGTTAAAGCGCATCTTGTTTGTTTCAAATCCATTATAGAGCCAAAAAGATTAGAATTGTGTCGATGTCCCAATATTTATGGACCCGACTGTATGCCATGAAGAATGAAGGCAGTTCTAAAGGCAAAAGGGGGTCCCACCCGGTACTAGCATGGTGTACCTAATAAAGTGGCCGGTGATTGTATGTCTCTTTATCTGCCAGTCACACATTCTGCAGTGTATATAGCACAGCTCTGTTGTATCCTGTGCATGGTGCATGGTGCATGTTTACATACCTGCTGTCAGATCAGATGATCTCAAAACTTTCAGCTGGAAATCCACATCTAAGACACAGTCAATTTGTATTCCAGTGATTTCCACTCTTGGTTTGGTGATCAGCTCAGATAAGAATTTATGTTATTTTACATTTAAAAAAATAAAACTTGAAATGTTTCCATTTTATACTCTGCTCTCTTCTTTCAAAGTTTTGAGTGATAAAAATTTCCAATCCACCTAATCAGCTGTTTTTCCACCTTTATCTTTTCCAGGTATTTTTACTGCACGCTTTGTCAAACATTTTAAATCACCAATATTGAAACTGGCGAACCTTTATAAACAATTTCATCAATAACATTGTGGGGTTACTTCAACTAAATCCAAACATATTTCTATAAGTAAACATATTTTTTTCAATGTTTTATATGAAGGTAAATAAGAGCATCAGACCTCCAGCCTGTTTAATAAGAAGCTGCAAAGAGCAAAAATCATGTGGAAAATACAATGAACTAGAGCAGAGTTCAACCAATCAGCTTTTGTTTTAGGTAATTTGTCTTTTAGAGTAAATATATATACTGTATACTGTATATATATATATATATATATATATATATATATATATATATATATATAATTATATATATATATAGTGCTGTAAAACAGTTTTGGGCAGTTGTACAGAAATGCTGTGAAGTAAGAATGCTTTCAAAAATATATACAGTGCCTTGCAAAATTACTCGGCCCCCTTGAACTTTGCAACCTTTTGCCACATTTCAGGCTTCAAACATAAAGATATAAAACTAATTTTTTGTGAAGAATCAACAAGTGGGACACAATCATGAAGTGGAACGAAATTTATTGGATATTTCAAACTTTTTTAACAAATAAAAAACTGAAAAATTGGGCGTGCAAAATTATTCAGCCCCCTTAAGTTACTTTGTAGCGCCACCTTTTGCTGCGATTACAGCTGTAAGTCGCTTGGGGCATGTCTCTATCAGTTTTGCACATCGAGAGACTGAAATTTTTGCCCATTCCTCCTTGCAAACAGCTCAAGCTCAGTGAGGTTGGATGGAGAGCGTTTGTGAACAGCAGTTTTCAGTTCTTTCCACAGATTCTCGATTGGATTCAGGTCTGGACTTTGACTTGGCCATTCTAACACCTGGATATATTTATTTGTGAACCATTCCATTGTAGATTTTGCTTTATGTTTTGGATCATTGTCTTGTTGGAAGACAAATCTCCATCCCAGTCTCAGGTCTTTTGCAGATTCCATCAGGTTTTCTTCCAGAATGGTCCTGTATTTGGCTCCATCCATCTTCCCATCAATTTTAACCATCTTCCCTGTCCCTGCTGAAGAAAAGCAGGCCCAAACCATGATGCTGCCACCACCATGTTTGACAGTGTGGATGGTGTGTTCAGGGTGATGAGCTGTGTTGCTTTTACGCCAAACATAACGTTTTGCATTGTTGCCAAAAAGTTTGATTTAGGTTTCATCTGACCAGAGCACCTTCTTCCACATGTTTGGTGTGTCTCCCAGGTGGCTTGTGGCAAACTTTAAACAACACTTTTTATGGATATCTTTAAGAAATGGCTTTCTTCTTGCCACTCTTCCATAAAGGCCAGATTTGTGCAGTATACGACTGATTGTTGTCCTATGGACAGAGTCTCCCACCTCAGCTGTAGATCTCTGCAGTTCATCCAGAGTGATCATGGGCCTCTTGGCTGCATCTCTGATCAGTCTTCTCCCTGTATGAGCTGAAAGTTTAGAGGGATGGCCAGGTCTTCGTAGATTTGCACTGGTCTGATACTCCTTCCATTTCAAAATTATCGCTTGCACAGTGCTCCTTGGGATGTTTAAAGCTTGGGAAATCTTTTTGTATCCAAATCCGGCTTTAAACTTCTCCACAACAGTATCTCGGACCTGCCTGGTGTGTTCCTTGTTCTTCATGATGCTCTCTACGCTTTAAACGGACCTCTGAGACTATCACAGTGCAGGTGCATTTATACGGTGACTTGATTACACACAGGTGGATTCTATTTATCATCATTAGTCATTTAGGTCAACATTTGTATCATTCAGAGATCCTCGCTGAACTTCTGGAGAAAGTTTGCTGCACTGAAAGTAAAGGGGCTGAATAATTTTGCACGCCCAATTTTTCAGTTTTTTATTTGTTAACAAAGTTTGAAATATCCAATAAATTTCGTACCACTTCATGATTGTGTCCCACTTGTTGTTGATTCTTCACAAAAAAATTACAGTTTTATATCTTTATGTTTGAAGCCTGAAATGTGGCAAAAGGTCGCAAAGTTCAAGGGGGCCGAATACTTTCGCAAGGCACTGTATTTTAATTGTTTAAATTTATCAATTTACAAATTGCAAAGTGAGCGAACAGAAGATAAAACTAAATCAAATCAATATTTGGTGTAACTACCCTTTAACTTTAAACCAGCAGCAATTCTTACACTTGCACACTTTGTACACTTGCACAAAGCCAGGGATTTTGTAGGATTAGAGTCAGGTAAATTAAAAATCAATTATACCAAGCAGGTGGTAATGTTCATCAATTTCATATGTAAATTAAAGCATGGTCAATAACCGAAACAGAAACAACCGTATAGGAGGCTTAAGACTGGGTAAGGAACAGCCAAGCTCTGCTACCAGTTTTATATCACAGGTCATACACCATGGCAAGACTACGCACAGCAACAAAGCATAAACATAATCAGGGATGCGCATACTCACCCACCAGAAAGCCGCAAGGTAAAAAACCTAAATTTTATTAGGATTTTATTAAAAATGTATACCAAAGTATATGTATTTTATCACTTAAAAGGAGAGAGATAGGGACTTCAAAAAAAGTCTCAACAAATCTTTCAAAATGGCAGAGATATAGACATATATGGAGCAGAGCATATGAGCAATTATAATTCTGGGAGTTTTTCCAGATTTGTTTTTGAAGCACTATCTCTGTCCTTATAAGTTATAAACTACTTACACAGTTCTTGGTATAAAATTGTAATGAAATCCTAATAAAAGGGTATAGGTTTTAAACCTGTGGCTTTTTGGTGCCTGGGTATGCATATCCTTGTTTTTGTTTATGCTTAGTAAGTGCCACATATGGGTATGATACACTGCTCAAAAAAATAAAACAACATTTTTTAATCAAAGTATAGCATCAAGTCACTTAAACTCCTGAGATATTGATCTGGTCAGTTAAGTAGTAGAGGGGGTGTTAATCAGTTTCAGCTGCTTTAGTGTTAATGAAATTAACAACAGGTGCACTAGATGGGCAACAATGAGACAACCTCCAAAACAGGAATGGTTTTAAGGGTGAAGGCTACTGACATTTTTTTCCCTACTCGTCTTTTCTTTTTTTCACTAGTTTTGCATTTGGCTAGGGTCAGTGTCACTACTGGTAGCATGAGGTGATACCTGGACCCTATAGAGGTTGCACAGGCAGTCCAACTCCTCCAGGATGGCACATCAATCCGTGCCATTGCCAGCAGGTTTGCTGTGTCTTCCAGTACAGTCTCAGGAGCATAGAGGAGATTCCAAGAGACAGCCAGTTATTCTAAGAGAGTTGGACAGGGCCATAGAAGGTCCTTAACCATCAGCAGGACCGGTATCTGCTCCTTTGTGCAAGGTGGGAACAGGATGAGCACTGCCAGAGCCCTACAAAATGAACTCCAGCTGGCCACTGGTGTGAATATCTCTGACCAAACAATTAGAAACAGACTTCATGAGGGTGGCCTGAGGGCCTGACATCCTCTAATAGGTCCTGTGCATTTGGTTGGCATTTGCCATTGATCACCAGAACTGGCAGCTCTGCGACTGGCGCCCTGTGCTTATTACAGATGAGAGCAGGTTTACCCTGAGCACATGTGACAGACATGAAAGGATCTGAGGAAGCCATGGAGAACATAATGCTGCCTGTAAGATCATTCAGCATGACCGGTTTGGTGGTGGGTCAGTGATGGTCTGGGGAGGCATATCCATGGAGGGACGCACAGACCTCTACAGGCTAGACAATGAAACCCTGACTGCCATTACGTATCAGGATGAAATCCTTGGACCCATTATCAGAACCTACGCTGGTGCAGGGGGTCCTGGGTTCCTCCTGGTGCACAACAATACCCGGCCTCAGGTGGCAAGATGCATCCAGTTCCTGGAGGATTAAGGAATTGATACTATTGAATGGCCCCCACACTCGCCTGACCTAAATCCAGAGAACACCTCTGGGCATTATGTTGCAGTCCATCCAATGCCACTAGGTTGCACCTCAGTCTGTTAAGGAACTTAGAGATGCCCTAGCCTAGATCTGGGAGGAAATACCCCAGGACACCATCCATTTTCTCATTAGGGGCATGCTCTGACGTTGTCAGGCATGCACACAAGCATGTGGGGGCCATAAAAACTACTGAGTACCATTTTGAGTTGCTGTAATGAAATTTCAGCAAAATGGACTAGCCTGCTGTATCATTTTTCCATTCTGATTTTTGGGGTTTCTTTGAATTCAGCCCTCTGTAGGTTGATCATTTTCATTTCCATCAAACCATGTGTCATCTTTCGTTCCTAACACATTACCCAGTCCATATCAGTATTGATATCCAGCATTATATTTTTCACCATTGAGATCTAATGTGTTTTCAAAGTGTTCCTTTACTATTTTTTTATTTTTTAACAGTGTAGTACTGCTTGTATAAATTAGGCCTTTTCAGTTTGGAATATTTGAGCACAGCAACAAGACAGAAGGTAGTTATACTGCATCAGCAAGGTCTTTCCCAGGCAAAGATTTCAAAGCAGAGTTTTAAGAGTTTTAGGAGTTGTGCAAAAGCACAAAGACGTATGGGCAATGTTTAGGACTGTAGACGTAGTGGCCCGCCTGTGGGCAAAGTCATCTTCGCCCTACATGTGAGAGACCAAGGGTAGCTAAGAGAATGAAGAAACATCACAGTTTTCAGAAGCCAAAGGCCTAAGAACCAGAATGTAATCAGCACAAGATGCGAGTGTTCCAGTGGACACTACCAGTCATTGGGGATCGCCAGCTTCGGACTAGCACCTGTAACAGTATGCCTGGGCAGCCACCTCCATTAGTTAGTTTAAGCTGTGCACTAATGTGTTTTATTTCAATCAGCCCATCGGCTAAAGAAGAGAAAACCGCCCAATCCCACTATCCACACTAAACAGCATGGATGGATGAATCGGCATTGGCGACCATTGTATTCTGGCGGCTGGCACCCCCAGTTTTCACAGTACCCAAACAGTGACTTCAACTTTTTTGGCCAACTTTTTTCCACCTGGCCTCTTCAATTTCACAATCGAAGTTTGTGTAGCCAGTTGCTGTTACCAGAGCCACCCATGGTTTGAAATTTAGCGAATTCCCAATAATTGTACAAAGTTTTTATAATGTATGGCCAGCTTAAGAAAGCTTCAATTGGTTGAGGGGAGGGCGATACTGTTCCTTGTTCAGAACTGTTCAGCTGGGACATGAGGAACAGCAGTGACCACACACAGGTCTTACTGTTAGAACAATAGAACAATAGGGAAACCCCAAAATAAAGAGCTTTCCTTTTCACAGAAAGGATTTTTTGAAATTTGGATTGTATTATATGGTTAAATTGTATGTAAACAGTGATTTAACGTCACCATAAAATCGGCCCTACATTTAGGAAATAAACCACATTTACAATTGGGTGCACAAATACAGATATTTAATGTAGACTGAAATCTTTCTGTACAACACCAGCAGGCATATACATGTCATACATTATCAGGACACATTTTTAAACAAGACAAGTCTTTATTCTCTTATATACAAAGTACCTAAGCAAGGTCCAGACAGTGCAGTGCATCACAGATGAGGACAACTGAAGTACTGTGTCCATATTATTGCTGTATACAGGAAACCACAAATCTCCTAGTCCTTATACAATACTTGTAGCTGTTTCTAAAAGCATATATACATAGTATCTATAAAGTGGGGAAAGTGAAATAAAATATTATGAAATATGAAACAATAAAGCTTCCACAGAAAGCATTAACTCATTTGACTTATATGTTTGTATACATTTATTATCCTGTTAAATAATATATACTTATATATTTATATATATATTTAGAATACATATTTACATGGGCTATTTACAATTAATTTAAAAAAAAAAAAAAAGCTATTGTTAATAAAGTATCTCCTAGGAATGCCCGGGAGGTTTTAGCATGCACAGCACTGCCTTCCTGCAGAGTCTCTGCAGTTTTCCATTATAATATATAAAGTCACTGAATGTTCAGATTTTTGTCTCTGGTCCTTCTGTAGTAAGGGGCTGGAAAGAGTTGCGAATCCGCAATGCTTCTGCTGCACAGATATGTCCGAAGCATTTGTTATACCAATCCAGACAATGGCCTCTAAAATTAAAAAGGAGAACATTTCATCAGACTCTGCAAATACAGCAAGATAACAAATTCATTACCATACTGATTAATGGCCGGAATACACGATAAGAAAATCGCCTGAAAATTTCCGTTCGGCGAACGATCGGCCGATATTCTACTCATTAATGCCCAGCCATCAATGAGCGATATCGATATTGTGAAAGGAAAATACCTTTGAAAAAAACAAAAAATTCTGTTGTCTCGTTTGCGAATGAACGATATTCTATACATTGGTGTTAAGGTCGTTCATTTGAAATCTGTAGAACATCATCACGCTGAACACTGTTTCGATGGTCGGCGGTCAACGGTCGGGCGATATTCGGCCCGTGTATGTTGGCAATGTTTTCGACCAACGAACACTTTTTCATAACTCGGTGGTCGAATGATCGGGCAATATTCTACTTGTGTATTCCGGCCATTAGTGTTCAAATGGAAGCTTTCAGGAGCGCAGTATGGGAGCTGCCACTCTTTTTCTAGCATTTTTCTGTACATAGTGAACCTCGACCCTTAACGAGCAGGAAGCATGTCATTTACTGGAGTTAATTTACTAAAGGAGTTGTATATCTTCACTTTGCAAAGTGAATTTTATTATGCAAGAGAATTTGCTCTTAGTTTAGCAAATGTGGTGAAAATTTCCATTCACTAACTACAAAAACAAAAAAACAGGGTTTTTGCTTGCACTTGATTGGATGATTAAAAAAAAGCAGTACATCCCTTAGTGAAAGCACCACATAGTAAACACAAAGACATTGGTTAGGCACATATTTACCTCTTTGGATCACCCTAAATGTTTAACCCTTTCCCAGCCAGTGTCATTAGTACAGTGACAGTGTATATGTTTAGCACTGATCACCGAATTAGTGCCACTGGCTCCCACAAAGTTTCAAAAGTGTCAGATTGTCCGCCGCAATATCACAGTCCTGCTATAAGTTGCTGATCACTGCCATTACTAGTATAAAAAATAAATGAATAAAGATTCCAATATATATATAAACCTAATGCTGCAGCGCTGCTTTTAATAAATATTATAAATAGATAATATTAATATTCAACCAATTGCAAACTGGTGCAAATGTTCAAAAATATGCAGAATAAATGAATGTGCAAATCTCGCAAGATATTATTCTGCACATTTTTGCACATTGATTTATTCTGCACATTTTTGCACATTTGCACCAGTTTGCAATTGGTTGAATATTAATATTATCTATTTATAATATTTATTAAAAGCAGCGCTGCAGCATTAGGTTTATATCACTTTAAAGGCACCAGCACTTTAACTTGCAGCAAGCAGCTATTGATTGCACAGGCACTTTTTAATCTTAATTTATTTATATATATATATATGCACAACGCTTACCATAAGCGCGAGGATATACTGTTATACATATCCAATATATATATACCACAGTTTGTTGTCGCTATAATTTTTGTGCAAAGCAATCAATATACGCTTATTGGGATTTTTTTTACCAAAAATTTGTAGCAGAATACACATTGGCCTAAATTCATGAAGAAATTTCATTTTTTTTATTTTTTTTTATTGGATGTGTTTTATAGCAAAAATGTAAAAACCATTTGGCCATTTTTTTGTGTTGGACATTTTTTTATTTATAGCACAAAAAAAAAAAAAAAACCCAGTGGTGATTAAATACCACCAAAAGAAAGCTATATTTGTGGGGGGAAAAAATGCATAAATGTAATTTATATACAGTGTTGCATGACCGTGCAATTGTCAGTTAAAATAACGCAGTGCCGTATTGCAAAAAATGGCCTGGTCATGAAGAGGGGTAAATCTTCGGGAGGCCAAGTAGATACGGATGAGGCCCATATTCTTGTAACAAAAGTGATGGACAAAAAAAAACTTACTTCAGGTCAACTCTGCAAATATGGGTGAGTCTTGATTTTCCAGATCCACAGGGCTCAATCAGATAACGTGTGTCCAAAATAGCTGCTCTCACTCCTCCGATAAGAGGGGCGTCCTCATGCTCTACAGATATCGCCACCAAGCTGCACATACCCTTTGCCAAATCCGTCCTCCATGTCCTAAAGATAGAAGGCATATGTCAGACTAAATCATGAGAACCTCATTTAAATATCATGAAAGTGCCATAACCCATGAAAAGCAATCACAATCTCATCTTGCATCAGTTTAGTATAATTACTGTACATAAAGATGAATTCCGAACCTCTGTTTAGCTTATGAATATGATTCGTGCAGAAGGTTAAAAATGTTTTATCTACAGTTAACTGTACATCTGTATTTAACACAGGGAGACATGGAAAAGTATTAGATTTATAGATTATTTCCTGCCTGAGGCAGTTCTATATGCTTTCTGCCAGGCTTGCATAGTAATCAGGTTAAAGGCCACCATACAGGAAATAATAAAACCTAGGCTGAGAGCTTCTGTTGAACAACACAAGACAGGGTATGTTCAATGCTCGTAGACATATACACTAAACTAGCACATGCAAGTTTGTCATCAGAGAAAAAAAAAAGTTTTGACCACTAGATCCATTGCTAGCATCCATTTGCCATCTAATTTCTATGACTGACTTTGATCTCAAGCTTATCTGCTAAACTCAGTAACTTGTATTTAGGAGAATAAAGAGATTCCAGTTATTATTTTTATGTACGCACTGCAAAGACATACCTATTTGCTTAACAGAAATAGCACTCTCCAATGACCAAACCTCCCCTTACCCAAGTACACAGGGCACTCCATCCTGTCTGGAAACTTATTTTTCTAGCATCTAGACCAGGGGTCTTCAAACTATGGCCCTCCAGTTGTTCAGGAACTACAATTCCCATCATGCCTAGTCATGTCTGTGCATGTCAAAGTTTTACAATGCCTCATGGGACGTGTATTTCCACAACAGCTGGAGGGCCATAGTTTGAGAATCCCGGATCTGGACCAATAGAGCTGCACGTGTATAAGCGCACAGTTCAATTGGTTGTTGTGGTATGCCTATTTGCTCTTCACTACCAAATGCAGCTGAAATTCCAGTGAACCATATGGACTTCCACTGGAAGGTGTGTTTAGGGAACTTATAAAGTCAATGGCTGTATGCGGCTATCATGTGTATACACAAGTACCTGCATAAACACACTTATGTGTACGGGCGTACAACTATGAATACATATGAATGCCCCCATATGTTTATGCAGATCCCTGTATACACATGCATATAGTTGTGTACAGTCATTGACTTGTATAGATGGCTGTATAGAGCACCTTTGAGCTCCCTCATTGGGAAATACACCAGAATTTACTATATGTGGCCAGATATGGCTTTGGGCATGAGCCCCAAAATACCTAATGAGAAATAATATAATTATTGTTATTATTATCATAACTAACAGTAACCAGAGATCCTTTTTAAAGATCAATTAAAGAATGGTTCTGTGTACTTAGGCCTTACATTATTTGTCAGCTACGTATAACCGAGTGAAATAAATACATAAGTAAGATGTACAAATGCTAACATTGTTTTCCTAGGCTTCCTAGTAGTAGTTCCTAGTAGGCAGTTTAATTTATGACCAGTACATATCAATAAATGGCACACTTATTTATGTGTATCTGCTATCATTAAACATAGTTTAGCTCAGCATACCTGAAAACCACAAAGTCCTTAGAAGGATGGGGAGCCATGCTATTAGTAACAAACTGGTAAACTTCTGTTTGGTTATCGACAGTTTTGATTATTTTTCCCTGCAGAAAATCATCATCCCATAGGTGGCGCTCTCTTAATAATCGGTTTAGAACAACCGGTGGAGGAGCCTCCAATTCGACTGACACCTTCCAGAGCCGCAGAGGATTTCCATCTCCAACCTGAAGAATCAAAAAAAAGGATCAGTACACAAATAAAAAGGGCAGCAAAAAGTAAAAATGCTGGTTTTTAATATTTCAATTTTTCAATATTGCATTTAATTACTGTGAGTCTCACAGGCATTAGTAGAGAACATGTATTCATAGAGTCTGTACCTTTTTATAAGCCACGTCAGTGTTCTCTGTGCTGGAAAGTGAGATCCATCCTTTAAACTTATCCCTGGCCTCTTTCTGAAGGCTCTGAATGACATTATCAAAGTAGGCTGAGATGCTCCCTGACTCCTCTTCCAGCTGCTTCCCTAATTCCTCCATAGTGGAAAGGTGGATATCAGCATCCACATAGGAATTCCGTGACTGTGCTATAATCTCATGTGGAACCTGCAACATCCAAGACAAAACCAGTCAGAATTCAAATTTCATAGAATAAGAAATAAATCAGAAGCTCAATAATTATAATAACTGCTATGTTTAGGTTGACTTTGTCAGTGCTCAAATTAAAGAAGTAACATAATACTCAGAATATAATATAACACTCACAATATAATAATATACTGTCATTTCAGAGTAATGCTAAATTCAGAGTGTGTGCTGATATTCTGAGTGCAAAGACACACAGTAGCTGAGAGCTAAGGATTATCCTATATAGTGAGATTTAAACATACACAAGGCACAATTGGTTTTCTATTTCTAGTTATTTGGCAATGGCATTTCAGGATTAGGTACTGTTGCCAGAGTCGCCCACATTAATGTAATTGGGTCCAACCAAGAGAACGTGGACTTAGTACCAGATTCCACCACTTCACTGCCACCAAACGTACCTGAGATCCACAGATCCATCTATTCTGAGCACAGGGGTAGGTGAATCTCAGTTCACTCTCTTTGGTAATTCACTATTTCTAGGGATCCTAAGGCCTGCTATACCACGGGTTGCAGGAAAGGAAATCGCTCGATTCCCCCATCAACACAGACAGTGCTAACAGGAGAATCCCTTCTGTGCAGGGATTGTGTTTTTCTGGTAGGAGAAGCCATTCCCGCCAGGAGAACACAGTGGCTATGACAGCCGCTAGCAGTAATCACATGTAAAATAGGGATCGACAGATTATCGGCAAAGCCGATACATCGAGGGCCGATACGCACTTTCCCCGATATATCCGAATCGGCCCCTGAGGTTATCGATATTGCCGATGTTTCGGGAAAGTGCTTGTACCGGAGTGATGCCTGCAGCTAGAGGCCGACGGTCGGCTGTCTTGTAATGACAACCGATGCAGCTGAGAAGCCACTCGGCAGTCATTACAAGGAGCGGGAGGGGACACCCCCCCCTCCTGTGGCTCGCCTGTGTCTCCCGTCCCTCTGGGAAACCCGGACAACCAGCCTGCACGGCCGCCGAAGAGGAGACCCGATCAAAGCTGCATTCGGCTCTGATCGGGTCTCCATGTAAAAACCCGGAAGTGATGTCATGACATCACTTCCGGGTACTCTGCGCCAAATTCAAAAAAATTACAGCATTCAAAACAGCCAAACTTGGCGTTTTGAATGCTTTTAATTGCAGAGGAGAGGTTTGGGGTCTTTTAGACCCCCAGATTCCTCCACAAGAGGGATACAAAAATATCGGCCAATATCGGCCAGTACGGATATGCGATGACAAAAATATCGGTATCGGCAATAAAAAAAACGATATCAGTCGATACTTGGATACATTCAGCCTGCCCATACATGGTTCGAATCTCAGCTGTTTCCAACTGGCCAGGATTTGAACCATCTTTGGTTGGCTTAACACTAGCTACAAATAGAAACACTCACCTCAAACAGTCTATTACATTCCATGATCATGTGTGCCAGGCCCTGTGTAGCTGCCAAGTTCTCATTCAGATCCTTCTGGTCCGGTTTTCCGGTTGCATATTTTTTCTGTATGGCTCTGAAAGCAGAAAAGTGAAATAATTTAAAAGTTAGACAGTAAGCTTCTGTATCACTATATTCTAAAGTTAGAACTATATATTATTTCAATGCTGCCTGCCACTAATACAGTTGAGGTTCTAGGACCTTGTCAGAGTGCTGCAGAACCTTCATTGGCCAGGCTAGGCTGAGCTCTGGACCAACCTGCAGTGTTGTGTGAAGGGGGTTTAGGGACCTGGCTGTGATGTGTGGGAGAAGTATCTGGATGACAAGACTGGCTAAACAAAATTGCAATTCTTTGACAGGTAAATTAGTGTGCCTATATGCATTTCAACTGTCTATTTAGCACTTTTAGGTAAAAAAAATATTAGATACTACTCACATATATGAGAGTTTATTACATAGAAAAAAATATTTAACTGTAATTCCTCCGATTATTGAAAAAAATATTATAAATGTCAAATGTCTATACCATGTATAATAATTAAACATTTTTTTTTTCTTTTTGTTTTGTTTTGTTTTTATGGAAAAGCTGTCTGTACTGAATGGAATAGAATTATATTTCTCTTTTTTGTTTCTTCTTTTTTCTTTTTTATGTGTGAGTTTATTTATTCTAGAAAATTAAATAAAATTATTATAAATGTCTATACCATGTATAATAATTAAACATTTTTTTTTTCTTTTTGTTTTGTTTTGTTTTTATGGAAAAGCTGTCTGTACTGAATGGAATAGAATTATATTTCTCTTTTTTGTTTCTTCTCTTTTTTCTTTTTTATGTGTGAGTTTATTTTTTTCTAGAAAATTAAATAAAAAGATTTATTAAATAATTAGCTAAAGCTAGAAATATGTCAATAAGTAAGGCAACAAAAGTAACAACCTTGGCGAATTGTCTCTCTTCAGTAAATTGAGGTGGAATAGAGATGGTGCCAAACAGACGGCAAGATTCATGGGGGTCATCTGATTCTCTTCTACGGAGGTAACATCGTTAAGGAAACACAGCAGGGTCTGGAGGACTTCTCGATTCTCATCCGACATCAGCATGATGGCCGACTGCACTGCCTGAAGCCTCTGGTCCTTGGGGACATCTATGGGGATTCAAAGAACATTCTAAATATGAGTAATTGTGTTCAGAACCAATACTATAGTACAGAGTCAGTGGTAATGCAATACAGGACAAGACACCGGCCCCAGGTGACACCATCAGAGGCTTGCTGAAAGTTATATTAAATGCTCAGTCTTTTAAAGCCTTTTCAGCAGCTGATTGAATCACCTATTGAGTTTGCTGCTTCTTCATCTTTCCTTTTCCAATAGTTTTTATTGAGAAGAATTTTAGCAATCAATAAAGTTGTATAAATGACTATCAGACAACAGTGTTACATTGAGGATTAACAAGCCAGCTTCTTCATCTTTTAATTCCTGCCTATGTTCCAGTTTAAGCTGGTGCCAATTTAAGCTTCTTTCTCTTGAAGCAGCCTATGGAGCCACACTTGTATGCAGGGACTAGATTTAGGTCTTCCTACACTATGTACATCAATAGAAACACACAGCAACATAGTCTAGAATGGCAAGATACTCCCCTGCTCCTCCCTCACCCTCCCCCCTCCTTTTTCAAATTAACAGACTTACTGAACTGTCCATAGCAATTCTTTCCTATGAGGACAGGAAGTTCCTGGAAGCAGTACTAAGAGAACGGGAACCGGTGGCATTGAAATTTATAAACCGCAAATGCTGGGGTTGAATTCCAACAAATAGGGTTATGTTTATCTTATTGTGCTTAATGTGTTAGGCTAAAAAACACTGAGAATTTACAACTAATATAACCCCTTCTAAACCGCCCCATGCAGATATACTGCAGCAGGGATGCCCTCCTGTGCGAAATCATGATTACGTGATTATGCGCACTGGGTCTGGGACACGCACGCGCCGCCAGCGACCCACTGCTGCTGGGATTGGACACAGCGGAAGCCAATCAGTGGGTCCGGCGGACCCGTTGTTCACTGGCACCCGGCGATCATTCTCAGGAGAGGCAGAACGGCGGTCTGCATATGAAAACGAGGCAGGCCGCTGTTCTGTGAGAGGGGAATATAGAGATCCAGTGTTTCAGCTAAGCAGGAACACAGATCTCTATCTTCCCCCATTCAAAGCACCCCCACACAGTTATAAAGCACATTGAACCTTTTGATCACCCCTGATGTTAACCCCTTCACTGCCAGGATCATTAGTACAGTGGCAGTGCATTTTCTTTGCACTGATCACTGCATTGGTGTCACTGGTTACCAAAAAGTGTCACTTAGTGTCATATTTGTCCTCTGCAATTCACAGTCCCTCTTAAAATCATTACTAGTAAAAAAAAAAAAAAAATACTCCATAAATATATCCCCTAGTTTGTAGACGCTATAACTTTTGCGCAAACCAACTAATATATGCCTATTGGGATTTTCTTTTTTAATAAAAACATGTAGCAGAATACATATTGGTCTAAATTGATGAAGAAATTAGATTTTTTACATTTTGTTATTTGATGTTTTTTTTTAGCACAATGTAAAAAATATATATATATATTTTTTTTTCAAAATTGTCGGCCTTTTTTTGTTTATAGCACAAAAAAAAATAAAAAATTGCAGAGATGATCAAGTACCACCAAAAGAAAGATCTATTTAGGGGAAAAATAGGACATCAATTTTATTTGGGAGCAGCATCGCACGACCGCACAATTGGCAGTTGAAGTAATGCAGTGCCATATTGAAAAAAATGGCCTGGTAATGAAGGGGCTGAAAAAGTTAAATTACAACTTAAGACAAAACTTTTTTTTTTTATTTGGATACAGTGGAAATAGATTAGAACCCCTGTCAGTTTTTATTGGTGTTGGTGCCCCTGTTAGGGAGATTCACCCACTCTATTTGTCCAGTTTACTGTTATCACTGAAAGTGAAAATAAAAGAAAATCCCAAATTTTGGCTTCTCCCCAGAAAAGTAACATTTTCCAATGGGGACACTAGTTTTGGTAACCTTGGGGTACCCAATGGTTTCCCTTAATTTGCAGAGATTTCCTCTCACTTCCTGTTTTGGCTACATAACAGGAAGCAAAGGTAAATCTCCCCAATGGGACATGGATGGCAAAAAAAACGCTGACAGGTGTTATCCCCCTCCCTTACTCTATCCAAAAAGACAGAAAAAAGTTTTCCCTATGATTCTACTTTAAGAGAAACCTTCCGTATTAAACTGAAGGGCACAAAATCAAGCCACAAATGCATATAATACTTTTAAGGGCAAGCTTCGTGTCACTGACAATTGCATTTTCTTGAAATAAATTCCTGTTATCAAGGACCTGTAACTCTTTAGATTAGTTTGCCACTGGCAGCCATTACATAGAAGGTGCATAATTTACCTTTTAATGTCCATATGGTAATGGAAAAGGGTTGTTCTAAAACTCTGCACCAGAAGCCATATAAGACTGAGGATGGCTGTGTACAAAACAGTATGGACCTGTTCCAGCAGGTGGTGTGCAGATGGTAACAGTCACATATACAGACACTTTTGTAGGTATTGAAATGAGTTAATTGCGTTTTTAAGTACGGTTATCGTTTATGTAAGTACGTGAAAAGGCCGTCAGACGTCTCTGCCTAAAAAAACTGTTTTCACGTAATTCTTGTAAATGTGACTTGCCTGTAGTCAGAAGTCTACCTGGAGCCAATAGTAGTTTACATATGAAAAGGGTACCAGAAGTATGACACCCAGACTTCTTTTGTTATGTAAAAGGTTAATTAATGGTGATCTGTACAGGTTGTGATGTAAATGTAGGCATCAGCCTCAATATATCAACAGCTCTGTGGGCAGAAATGCAGATATTTACTTAATGTTAGGCATGTAGTATGGAACTGGTGAATGATGTCATAAACTGTCATTCTGTTTTTCTTTTTCAGCCTTGTGTCTGTAATACATATGTTGAAAAAGTCTTCAATTAAAAGGACACATGAGGGCTTGGTGGAGGGGTTTTAAGGCAAAGCAATCGTGTTAAGGCAGGGGTGCACAGCTAGTAGCTCAAGAGCCACATGTGGCCCCATATTACCCTGAGCCTTTAGCACAGTACACACATAAAAATGTTTTCATTAAACCCAGCCGACTGAACGAAAAAAAAAAAAAAAAACTGACATCACTGTACTAACAAATCCAATGTCCCCAACTGCACCTTTGTGTTCTGACAGGGGGATTGCCCCCCTCCACCAGAATACACTGATCAGCGCTCGCAGCCATTGGTTGCTTTCTGGTTTTACAGCACATGCTTTCAACAAAAGCCAGTCCCATGTGTACCCAGCTTGAGTTTTAGCCCAGTAACTACCCTTCTGCTTCTGGTACTGACAGACGTCTGCATGGCTCTCTTTTAACGTAAGCTTTTCTTTCACTTGCTGGCAGTATCCAGGATAAAACCTGGGAGGCAGGGTTTCCTGGTAGAGCGAGAACATGGAGGCCGTGAGGTCGAGTAGCTGGTTAAGGAGTCTAACATGAACGCTATTTGCTCCTAGGTGCTCCCTATTGATAATGGTCCTGTAACGTGGACTGTGGCTTTATTCAGTTACTAAAATATCCCTGGTTACAGCAGCATTCAGATTTTTAGCAAATGGATCTAACGAACCACATGAATGCACTGAACTTATATTTCTATACATTAAGACCTCATGTACACTGGATGTTTTTCATTTTTTCCTAGATGTCTTTATTCCCATTGAAATGAATTAACACCCAAGCACTTAACACGACTAGTTAACACTGGTTTAGAAGCATCAAATGTTTTTTCTGCCAAAACTCTGCTGCTCCTGGAGGCACTGAGCTGTGGGATTTTTCCTGCCTTTAACCACTTGCCGTCCAGTCACGTTGACTGTACTGCGGCAAAGTGGCTCGTTCCCGTCCAGCAACGTAGACCTACTCCAGTCACAGCGGGAGTCGGGCCAAAGGAGGAGCGGCGGTAATCACCGCCGCTCTTCCCCGATCATCGGGGAATCGAGTCTGGAGATCCGCCTGCTTGTGTAAACAAAGCGGGTAGATCTCCTAAGTGACAGGCAGGGTCAGATTACAGGGTTTAGCATAGCTGAACCTGCGATCTGTCCCTGTGTCACTCAGTCACCTCCCCCCACACACGTTAGTAAGCACTAGGCATACATTAACCCCTCCCTCTCCAATAAAATTAACCCCTTCCCTGCCAGTGTCATTTTTACAGTAACAGTGCATATGTATAGGACTGATTACTGTAGTAATGTCACTGGTACCCCCAAAAGTGTCAAAAATGTCAGTCAAGGGTCCGATCTGTCCGTCGCAATGTCGCAGTCCAGTAAAAAAAATCGTAGATCCCCGCCATTACTCGTTAAAAAAAAAAACACCAAAAATGACAGAAATCTTTTCCTTAGTTAGTAAACGCAATAACTTTTGCGCAAACCAATCAAAATACGCTTATTGTGATTATTTTTTACCAAACATAGGTAGCAGAAAACAAATTGGCAAAACAATTTAAAAGAATTTTGATTTTTACATTTTTTTGGGGGGGAATTTCATATAAAAAAATGTGAAAAATATTGTTATTTTTTAATAATTTACGCTCTTTTTTTGTTTATAGCGCAAAAAGTAAAAATCGTTTAGGTGATCAAATACCACTAAAAGAAAGCTCTGTTTGTGGGAAAAAAAGGACGTAAATTTAGTTTGGGTACGGCGTCGCACGACCGTGCAATTGTCAGTTAAAGTCGCACAGTGCCGAATCGCAAAAAGTGGCCTGGATGTAAGACAGCAAAATCCTCCGGTGGTAAAGTGGTTAAACTCTTCTAAAAGCCTATGTAAGCACACAATGGCTAACATGCAGGGCATTTAGAGGCAGAAAAAAAAACACCTGGCGCCCCTAGAAGCAGCTGAAAGAACGTCCAGTGCGCATGATGCCTTAACCTACATGTTTTTTCACAGTCATCAAAGTATATAGACTATGATAAATTATACTGAGAACAAAAACAATGAAAAAAGAGAGAGTGCCTAGTCACTAGTCTATCTAGTAAGTCACTCTCACAGTCAACACAGCCCCTATGCATGTCTGAAAAAGACAAGATAAGAATGAAGGTTAGCTTACTTTTGTTTCCAAAATCAGATAAGTGAATTATAATTGTAATGAATAAATATACTTGAGCCATGGAACGGTCCTTTAACTTTGAGGGAGTCTGCATACAATGCGAAGCACTACCATTAAATAGAAAAAGAGAATGGGTTTTGGCCAATAGTCATTTGTTCTAATAAATGAATTTATTATTATTTAGCCTTGCAAAGCCCTAACATTTGCCTGCATGGCTAATGAGACATCTGTTGGGACAATAGAAGATTGAAACAATAAGCCATTGACTTTTATAATTGCTGTTTTTGATGTTTTTAATTTGCCAGTGTTAATATAAGTAGTAAGGGATATTTATGGTGCTGTACAATACCAATGAGCTACAGACTAGCCTTTTCTTGCATGTTATAGTGAAGTAGAGACAGTTATTCCGCTTACAAGACCTAGACCAGCCATTCTCAGGCAAGGTTTTGTTGAACCGTAGGGTTCCTCCAAAGGTTTCCAGGGGTTCCTTGTGCACTGAGCAACTTTTGCCCCTCAGATAAATAACCACTGACACAAAGATCTTTTTATCTATCTGTATTCTAACCAATGACACCAAATGTAAGGAGTATTTTCCCATATCCATTACACTAATGTACCAGGAGCTATAAATACAGCACTTATTAGCAGGGGTTCCTTTAAATCAGAAAGTTGCTTAAAGAGTTCCTTCATTTTAAAAAGGTAGAGAAAGGCTGAATTAGGCCCCTGGAATGGCTGTTTTCAGGTCTATGCAAACCCTGCTGACTCTAGTTTTAACTGAATACAAATCCAATATTTGAGTCTAGAGCCTTAGCACTTACATTGGTATATGTGAAGAAAGGTCTCTCCCAGTTTACTTGTGAGAAGGGGCTCTGGAAGGTCGCGGAAGAATTGTTTCATCATATCTGCCACATCGTACGCACACTGGTCCTCATAGTTTACATTATCTGGACAGTTCTCATTCATCTGGCGAAGGGCCTGAATTCGAGACTTAACACCGGATTTTCTAAACAAGCCAACCTGTGGAAAAAGTAAACATTATCCATTATCATGTTGTCCAAGCACAATTTACTAGCTGGTAGCATTTATCTTCGGCAGTAAAGAAGAAAGACCACTATAAGTTAAAATGCTGATGGGGATTGAACAGGCTGTGCTTGTACAGCATTCCAAGAGCTTGTAAACTCTTTGTTAGAATTTTTACTCCCAGCCTATGTATGTGAGTGTAAGGGGTGTCAAGTAGCACAGACATTTCATGACCAGAAAGGAAAATGAAGGTGAACAGAGATAAAACTGGCTATAGATGTCTCGAAATGTGTCCGGTTCAGCAGAGAGTGGCCAAATATAGATCCATCTATGGTCATTCCTGTTAAACAGAAACTCATCAAATTATTATTATACAGGATTTATATAGCGCCAACAGTTTGCTCAGTGCTTTATGGCAAAAGAGCAGACAATACAATTAAATACAGGAGAAATCAATGATCACCTTCTGTTGATGGGGAATTATGGACAGTTTTCATTTTATCAGCGCCTGCAGCCAATCGACTACAGTGCTGATCAGTGTATTCTAACAGCGGAAGAATCCCCTAGTCAGAACATAAAAGCACAG
This sequence comes from Pelophylax lessonae, assembly GCF_965119305.1. Lineage (NCBI taxonomy): Eukaryota > Metazoa > Chordata > Amphibia > Anura > Ranidae > Pelophylax > Pelophylax lessonae. The sequence goes on from NC_138769.1 coordinate 641,594,226, forward strand.
CGGGGAGGATTCCTCCATTCCCCTCACTTGTGTGGATGGGGGAATTTGTTTATTTCGATCAGCCTGCTGGATCTACGGGCAACCTAAAACTACCATTATTTTACTGATATTCATAAATTGAATCAAACATTTTTCATGAGCAATATTGAAGAACATAGATGTTTGTTTTCACAATTAGTACAATAATCAAAATCTATTGTTATCTTAATTATCCATTTATTTGATACATATAGACATTTAGTACTTGTGCCTTTCTATTAAAATAAAGCTGTACTGATACAATATGAAGGATGCCATTGCTGACCCCTCAATTTGAAAACAAAGATTACCCAGCTATTATGCTCATTCTATTGCCCCTTTACTGAGTTACGAACCTAGGACCAGTATGTCTATCTGGCATTTTGACTATTAGTTGCATGCTTTCTTCAGGTTAATGCAAGGCAAGCTACAAATTTAAACTTATTATATTTAGCTTTAAAATTCCTGTTTTTCAGGACAACTCTCATGTGATGCTCCCTTGTCTCCTCCTCTCATGCTCGTCTCCAGGATTTCGCCAGGGCCTCTCCCATCCTCTGGAACGCTCTACCTCAACCTGTACGGTTATCTCCTATTCTAACTGCTTTCAGGCGATCCCTGAAAACGTATCTCTTCAGGGAAGCCTATCACACTGCCAACTAATCTGCCATCAGCTCATTCCCTACTCTTACTTACAACCTCTTGTAGCACCTGCCCCACCCCATTAGATTGTAAGCTCTTCTGAGCAGGGCCCTCTTAATCCTCTTGTATTTTATTGCATTGTATATGTACTGTCTCCCTCTAATATTGTAAAGCGCTGCGTAAACTGCTGGCACTATAGAAATCCTGAATAATAATAATAATAATAATGTGAGAATGGCAAAATTTTTTAGAAAAACTGCATCATTATCTTATTAAAGCTGTTATTTATTATCCCATCTAGTGCAAAATTTCTCTAGCTAAAACTTTCTAAACCTCTCCTTAATTGCAGCTGGGGCTCATAAATTTCTGGAGGGCTGGAGATTATGCCCCCTATTTTAGGGCTGAGGTATGGGGCAAGAGAAAGCCATTGCCCATAGTAAACAAGGATGGGTTGCTGTGGGTCAGTTCTTCTCCTTTCATTCTTCTTAAATCAGTCTCGTGTCCCAATTAGGCTCAGAATAGCCCACTGAAGGAGCATAGAATCCTTTACCCATCATCATAATCTGAATACGGCATTAGAGCGATGTAGAACAGTGTTTTATGGTCACCTAAGGGTCCATGTACACGGGACGCTGGAAATGGCCGTTTAGGAGCAGTTGGGCGTTTTTTTCAGAAGCCCCTGAACCCATCTACATTTTATCTTATCTGTCCATGTACACCAGGTCGTTTACAGTCATTTGCAGGCAGTTGCGTTCAGGGACTTTTTTTAGAACGCAATTATTTGCGTTCGAACGTGTGTTTCCCGGCGTTTCAAACGCGTCCGAACGCGTCTGAACGCGTCCGAATGCGTCTGAACGCGATGGCCCGCGTTTAGCGTTCGCGTTTTTCCATTTTAAAGGGGAATAATTTTTTTGACCTCTAGGAACGCTTCTAAACGCAAACGCCCGCTAAACACAGGTACATACGCGACCGAACGGACGTTTCAAACGTCCTAAAAATTCCAGCATTCAAAGGGACTTTTAACAACGTCCCGTGTACATGGAGCCTTACAGCCAACCTCAGTAGTATTAAACCACTTCCTCTAGTGGGCCCAAAACACTTTAGTCCTTCTCTACCTGAAGTTTTACAAATACTTTACAATGAGATGCATGAGTGGTAATGTTTCATTATAAAAAAAAGTATTATAACTTAATATGTATAGGCTAAAATATACTGAGAAGCCATTAAATATTAAATCTTTATCCACAAAAGTTATACTTTATATGAAATAATAGCACTATTCATCTGTTATGACACTGTGACATTTTACGTCCGAGCAGCTATTAGCTAGATATTTTCACAGATAAAAGAGCAGCCCGTTCCATATGTATATGAATACGTCAGTGTCTGCAAGGCAGAAGCTGAGCATACAGCTCTGGCTGCTCACAATCAGCCGTCTCTGAGGAATTACATGCTCTCTCCCAAGACCTCAGATCTAAAATTACATTGTGTGGGAGGACAGTGAACCAAGCAATCCTTGTTCTAACTGTCCTGAGATTGCCACAAACTGCATTATGTTTTGACAACATCAAAGCTAGCAGTCTGCAGATCAGTTCTTGTTAGGAAGCAAAAGAACATATTTTTTTCAATCTATTAGGAAAAAAATGATATTTATTTTACAATAAGATTCCACTAGAAACTGTCTCCTATGACATGTTTTTTTGAAAATATAAGTATCACTTAGAGCTTTACAAAATGGATACAGCATTTAGCATTACCACCTAGGAGGCTGAAGCAGTTCTAGTACTTCAGAGGTATTCTGAGTTAAGGGCAAACTATAATGGTTTGGATCAATATGGCTTACAGTTTTATAAAGTTTATACTTTATTTTTGTTGTCTGTTAAACTACATAATTCTGTGTTTTACAAATAAACAGTTAATACATGACAAAGGATTCCCAGAGCCCAATGGATTTTCCATTGAGAGATCGTAACAGTAGTTATATCCTTTCAGGTTGGCCTATCTGTGCAAAACTTTGGACTGAGCTGACTCATTCAGACTGGGCTACTAAACTATGTCAATAGGCTATATACAGCACCCTGGTGCTGAAAGCATGTGAAAAGAAACCTAGAGCTCCACCTGCTAGCCTGGTAAAGGACTACTTAATATTAATATGCAATACTTCATCTCTACCTGACTACAAATGGAAATCATTTTAAAATGTTTTTTTTTCCAGTCTAAAAATAACAGCTACTGAATATTTGTAGAAAACAACCTTACTGTATCTTTAAGGAAACCGAGGACACTCTCCAACTGTCTTGCCAACCCATAATGTACCTTTACTGAAAATGTTGCCATAACATGATTATACACTCTATAGTAAGACTTCTGTCTATTTTTTTAATTATATTATTACTAATAATGAGATTTACTACATTAACCAAAAAGTGTTCTAGGTTTTACAATTCAGCTCTAGTGTTATTTAAATATTTTTTTGGAAACATGAAGGCATGAACATTTACTGCTAATGTAAAGTGGAATTCCAGCCTAACATTAAAGGAGTTGTTAAGTCAGAGGGATTTTTTTTTATCTTAATGCATTCTATGCATCAAGATACAAAAACCTTCTGTGTGCTGTAGGCCCTCTTGGCCCCCCTAACACTAAACTGAGGTCCCTCTCTGTCCAGCGATGTCCACTAGTGTCTCAGCTCCTTCCTGATTGGTTAAGACACAGCAGCGGCACCATTGGCTGCCGCTGCTGTCAATCAAAGTCAACTAGCCAATCAGGAGAGAGGGGGGGCTCTGTGTCTAAAAATACACAGAGCTGTGACTCAGCTCGGGTGCCCCCATAGCAAGCTGCCTGCTGTGGGGGCACTGAACAGGAGGGAGGGGCCAGGAGCACAGAAGAGGGACCCAAGAATAGGAGGATCTGGGCCACTCTGTGGAAATCAACTGCAACAGAGCAGATAAGTATAACGTGTTTGTTATTTTTATAGGAAAAATAATAGACTTTACAATCGCTTTAACTATGCTTAAAAATGTACACCCCCGCCACACCTATCACATGATCCCGCAGCTCCGGCATCCCCTGTGTCAGTAAGCAGCGGCTACAAAGAGGAGGAGGGATTGCCGGCAATGGCATTGTTATATGATCCCTGACACATGGGAGTCGGGGCTGGGGAATACTGTGAAGTACTGGAGTAGATTAAAAAAGGGTAAGTATATAGATCTTTTTTGCACAAGTTAGGAAGGATAGGTAGCGGGAGGGGGGGGGGGGCTTTTTTAGGACTAGTCAGTGTTAGGCTGGAATTCTTTTTTTTAACACTAACACTGAATAACATATGTATAGTGTAGAAAACCTATTGCGAGATCTGAAAAAGTAAACGGTGGATGTAACTAGTTTATCCTTTGCAGCCATGCTAAATGGTGTGAACTCTTGACTTCTTGCAGTATGAATAAACAGACTTTCAAGCTATGATACAGTATTTCATAGTTTGTTTAGGCAAAGACATGCTGTAAATTCTTCTGTGTGTCACTCTTATAGCTATAGCCTAGTGAAATTGTACATTAGAGCACCTCAGTAAGGCTAAAATATAAAAAAATACTTTTAAGTTCTTATGATTAGTAAATCTTTTATAAATATTTGGTGGATATTTCAAATTTTTTACACCAAATTGACACATTATTGACCATAAAATAAGTAAGTGCACACTGGCATTCACAAATACAAACTTTATACCTGATCTAGGCAGTTGCTGCGAAGGTAGCGCATTGCTTGCTGAATACTCTGTGGTAAGGGTTGGCCACTTCTCATCACATGGACCATCAGTGGTACCCCAAAAACATTCTTATCCTTGTAATCTGGACCCTTCATCCTCTTCATAAACTTTGGTACAGACCTAAAAAAAGGAATAAAAATACAGTCATGTAGGCAATCTATAGTTAACATAAAACGATTAAACTTCTTGCGCTTATAATAGGCAATCATTATACATACCAGGTCCAGCCATGTTTGTTTGACATAGAATATTTCTCCATAATGGCTGTCAGGCGAAGCAGTGAGAACTTCTGTAGTAGATTGAGCTGCCCTGCAGACTGGTTACCGATTTGAAGTGAAGCTAGGGAATGGCTCAGCTGGTGAGAGATCTGGAAACTGTGCCATCGTAGGCGCCTTGAACACAAAAATATTGCAAAACAAAATTATGTAGATATAGAAAGTTGTCACTAAACAACATAAGAAGCTACTCATATATAAAGTGCATGTACCACTGTCAAACAATACAGCACATGACTATTTGTGGCCACCTGAAATGACCAACCAGACAGAGATCAAGTACTGTAATTAAAAAACACTTATCTTAGAGTCGCATGCAGCCATGCAATCACTTGCCATCATGCAAAATAATCAAAAATACCCTCTAATATTTCATTCTGCTTCACATAACAACTACATGTAATGATTTCTAGCACAGCAACAATTTATCAGTTAGCAGTGCTAATTTCTAATTGACTCTGTCTGACCACATGCTGTGCTTTTATCATACCACTTACCTACACACCAATATCTAAATTAAATAATGGGCATACAGGATCATGTAGGTACTTCTCATGCGGGTTCCACATATCAGTGAATGACCAATGCATATGTTAAAGAGTTTACCTTGTCCTTGTAAGGGATGCTCCCACTCCAGAATCTCTTCTTTCCCGTGTTCCTGTTGTATCAGATTCATTAAGGGATGCAGCATCCCGATCTAGATCACTCGGAGTTGTTCTTCCATCAGAAATTGAATTCCCTTCAAAGTCTAGTGCCATTGGATTTGGCAAATGGAAAGTTGATGTTCCAGATTCCACAACTGAGGAGTCATCATCTTGCAGCTCTGGCATTACATCCTTCGACCAGTGGTCCACAGATTGCTGGAGTCCATTAATATGTTGCAATACATCATCTAAATGTGGAAAAAGATCATCTTTTTCCAAGTCCATGAGATCACCAGTGCTGGCATACAAATGGGAGCCTGGAACATTATCATACACACTAAGCCTGCTGCCTCTTGGACACCGAGAGGGTGCAACTATTGGGTCTTTTATACCTAGTCCCTTTTGCCTGCTTAGAGATATGTTTCCCCCCCGCCAGTTCACCCCACAGAGGTTATCAGAAGGAGAGAGGCTTTCAATTGACAGAGCTTTTGGAAATGTACCAGGCTTGTGGTCCTTTGGAATATGAACTACCAAATCCTCTTGTGAATGAAATTCACTCTTATGACTCTGACCAGGTTTAGCTCGGATCCCAGCCACCGAGAACAAATCAATATCCTCTAGGTACATACCAGATCGCTTGTTTAATTCACGAACCTCTTTTAAATGTGAAGCACTTTCGTTAACAGGCCTTGTTTCTGATTTCAAATCCACATTTCCAGTTACCTTAAGTTCTGTAGAAGAGTCCAATCCATTACCTATCTGAATGCAGTTCATAGATTTGATGGATTCTGGCTCCATTCGCAGGATAGGCTCGCTAATTATTAGGCCTCCAGTTTTTGGTGATCCTTTTAATTTCCCTTGTGTGCCTTTACCTCTGAGGGTCCCCATGCATTTCAGAAGATTCTTTGCTTTTGTGTGAGTCGATTTCTCTATCTTTGCATTTAATTTACTGTCTGGGATATCCTTTGGCCAGTATGGAGGTAAAAAGTTAACTGAGTTGGAGTCACGCACGCACATGGTGTCACTGCACTCAAATGTCTCTCGAGAAGCACTATTTCCAACATAAGAACATCTGCAGTCACTTCCACTGCTACTACCACTGTGAATAGAACATATCTCGGGCTCACTGAGATCGGTCAGTACACTTTCACTACTTGTTGTGTTTTTCATGTCCCCAGATGACCCAAGAGTTTCCGATCTCCTGAAAAGTGTTTCGATGTCATCCACCCGAGACCATCGGCGACTGAGTCTTTGAAACGTCCATTTGTCACTGATGGCGCAAAGATCTTCTTCATCTGAATCTTCACTCTAAAATATATTAACAGAATTTGTTAAATTCTAGTTTGATTTATGCACATAAAATTACATTTAGGACTTCAGTCAGCTAGCGGTTTTAAAAGCAGGGAGACATACCGACATAGTAAGAAATATGGGATCAATGTTAGAAAATATTAGGCATACAATTATTGATGAGCCATATAGGTTTAAAGAAGGGCTCCCAACTCTTGAGTCAGGCGCAGGAGTAGACCGCTCAGTTCTTAGAGTAAAGCCCCGTACACACGTACTGATCGTCGGCCGAACGATCGGCCGTCTTTTGTCCAGGGCTGTCGTGTCTGTTGAAAACTGCTAAAGACTGCACAGGAATTTTGTCGGCCAACAACAGCCGACTGCAGAAGTGATGTCATGTGATGGTTAACTTTCCGTTTCTTTTTTCTTTTCTGAGCATGCCCAGTCTTGCTAATCTGCTGTCTGTCGGCCAAATTCTGTACTGACTGGCGAACAATCGGCCGTTCTGGTGACGGCCAACAACAATTTTAAAGTCTGCACGACAGATTCTGTTCGGCCGAAAATGCGCTGTCGGCTGTCAGAAGCATCATACTAACAAGCCTACAATCGGCCGATTGGTCGGTGGCCAAATATTTACGGCCGACAATCGGTACGTGTGTACGGGGCTTAACTCTAAATTTTGTAATGAAAAAAAACAAAAAAGATTTATAGGCATTGCAAGAGTCTCAGCAGACCCTTAATGTAGATCCCTAAATACTTGTTTTCTGGAAACTATTAAAATTAGTGCTAACTGGGACAGTATACCTATAATCACCATTCTCAGTTTTGTCACAAATGATATCCCTTCAAACGTTTTGCACCTCATGTAGGTATTAAAAAGATGATAATTTGAAAGTCTATCACTACATCCATTATCCTGGCTGTTCAAAAGCAGAACCCATTTCGGTAGGATATGACGTGTATAGGAAAGTTTATATTTTTAGTACTGCCTTATAACCACCTATATTGTTTTACCAAGTGTTATAACCTCACAGCCATATCTTAAAATTCTGCTTTTAAAACTAACATCATCTCCACTCCCAATAGCACCCTTACCAACCACCTTTCTATAAAAAAAACCTTTCTACAAATCAAGCCTTCAATAAACAAAAATTGATAATTTTCATAAATATACCCTAATTACGTTAAAATAGTATATTTTAATTGTACATTTTGAATTGATTGTGCACTCCTTCTGCCATTTCACAGCTCTGGGTGATAGACAGGAAAGGACATATACAAAATGTAATTCACGCCTGATGTGTGTGCCTCTAGTAATGCTAATGAATGGTGTTCTTTTCTATATGAAATAAGACTGCTATTTATCAGGAAACCAATGTTATCCATTAACCAGATGTAATTAACAGTCACCACTAAAATTGGGCTCCAAAGATTCTTGCAAGTTCTGAAAGTCAAGTCCGCAGAGGTTCCAAGGTTTTAATACTTGCCATCCTTCCAAACATACTTCCAGCAATCGTTTATCACTTTGGTATACAGTACATTATTACAACAATTTTCTGGCAACGTTGTTCATTTTTTAATGGACAGGTTGAAAATATATGTCAAATATATGAATAAATAAGACATTTCACACATATTTAAGGGGATCATGTATGAAACTAGAACAAAGGAGATAGTTTTCCCATAGAAACAAATTTTTACAATCACTAACCTACATTTTGACAGTCTAACTAGTTGATGGTGAACAGCAATGTTTATACAGTGAAATATACACATTTCACCAATGAACATATGTGAAGGTATTTCACTTTACCGATTGGCTGCAGCCCTGAACACATGAACATTTTCTAACTGTCTCGTTCTAGAGAAGCCAATTATAAGATTCAATTCTCTCGAGCCGGAATGACCATAAATGGATTGAAATTCGGCCAGCCTTCGCTGAACTAGCTGATTTTTGATCCATCTATGACCAGCTTTACTGTTAAATTTGACCCAGCAAAGATCAAGATCTGACCCAGACCAGGTGATTGTAAACCAGTCCAAAGGAAGCCATCTGCCATTTTTTCTGTGTTTTTTGTTAACCGGTTGCCGACTGCGCACAGTATATTTACTGCGGTAGTCAGCCCCGGCCAGGCAGAGTGACGTAGATCTACGTCGCTAGCCTGTCACCGGGTTTTGAGCCAATAGCGGGCAAGCACGTGCCCGATGAGGCGCGCGCCAGCCTCGGCTCGTTCACAGAGGAGTCCGGGAGTGTGACCGGCGGACCCGATGTCCGCCGGTAACACTACGATCGTCGGTAGAGCGGGAGAAAGGCGGGCGGCTTATGTAAACAAGCCGCCTGTCATTCTCCCCTGTGTAAAAATGGAGATCAGATGGTTCTACTATGTAGAACCGTTGATCTCTGTTTTTACAATAGGAGACCTGTCCCACTACAGTTAGAAACACACCCCTAGGACACACTTAACCCCTCCCTCTCCAATACAGTTAACCCCTTCCCTGCCAGTGTCATTTTTACAGTAACAGTGCACATGTATAGCACTGATTACTGCAGTAATGTCACTGGTACCACCAAAAGTGTCAAAAATGTCAGTCAAGGGTCCGATCTGTCGGCCGCAATGTCACAGTACCGCAAAAAAAATCGCAGATCGCCGCCATTACTCGTTAAAAAAAACCACCAAAAATGACAAAAATCTTTCCCTTTGTTAGTAAACGCGATAACTTTTGCGCAAACCAATCAAAATACGCTTTTTGCGATTTTTTTTACCAAACATATGTAGCATAAACAAATTGGCCGAAAATTTTAAAAAAATTTTGATTTTTACATTTTTTTGGGGGGGAATTTCATATAAAAATAAAGTGAAAAATATTGTTATTTTTGCAAAATTTACGCTCTTTTTTTGTTTATAGCACATGATCAAAAAATCGCACAGGTGATCAAATACCACCAAAAGAAAGCTCTGTTTGTGGGGGAAAAAAAAAGGACGTGAAATTCGTTTAGGTACAGCCTCGCACGACCGCGCAATTGTCCGTTAAAGTCACGCAGTAAAAAATCGCAAGAAAAACCCTGGTCAGGAAGGGGGTAAAATCTTCCGGGGCTTACGTGGTTAATGTTGGACAAAGTGAAGAAAAATTATTACCTCTGTCAACTTCTTCTGGAGCGAACTTCTTCTGGAGCCAATGGGACAGAAAGTGAGGCAAAATCTTTCTAACAGGGGCACACACAGCCATACAAACATGATGGAGGCTCTAGTGATTTCCTACTCTATCCCATTTTAGAACAAGTTTTGGTTGGTTTTATGCCTCATTATTTTCAGATATACAGCATTTTTTTTTTTAAAGGTTTTTCCGCCTTAATGCAGAGAATTAAAGCAAAAAACCTTCAGCCTTTAGAACCAATTTAAGCTCCGATTCACACTACTGCAAATTTTAGTGCTTCTGCCATTGCGATACAATGCAAAACATATGAAATCACACAATTGGCTAAGATGCCTGTATGCACCAATGCAACATGGTGCAGCAAAATTTCTGAAAAGCAGCAGGTGTTTTAAAGAGAACCTGTGGGAACAGAGAAGTCCCTTCTGAAATAAGTTACTACAGGGCTTTCATTCTACCTTTTTTCTGTGGCTGGGTTATTAAACACAAACGTCAATGGAAGAGATGACGGGTTTTCCAAAGACATTGATGGATGGCCCTGTCAGGATTGATCTGACAATGCAAAGTTCGTCATCAGCACATCAAGAAGTTTGTTCAAAGAAATTTTAGTGATCACATACTGTATAAGTGAGTTGTCACTTGTTCCCTGAGGAAATAGTCCTTAAGTGGCTTCAAAAGGTTGCTTGAAAGTGAACCTTAAAAATGCTTTGGACAAGCTGCTTGGGGTGCTGATGAGGTGACACATTCTCAGACTAAAAACAAATGGTCACCTGGTGCTATCCATTCAGGAAGGGGAGACATGCAGCTGTCTCTGTTAGTGGCTTATCAGTGGACAAACAATAGCAGTGAGGTTTACTAACAAGGTTTACTAACTTGTATAATTGCTAGTGCAACCCCCTCCCTAAAATCTTCAGCGGAACCTGCCTGTGGGTAGCTTGCAGATATTAGATTGTCACCCAGTTTGTCCAACAAGCTGGATTTGGTCATCTAATATAAAAGACTCTGTCATCAAACTGCAGAGAAAACCTCCGAAAAACAGTTTTTGAAGCGTTTTTGCTTTCCTTAATGTTTCCCTAACAAAGCCCCTTTCCTGAACGTCATAGCCCTCCCAGGAGCAGATCAGGAGAAATGCTTCAAAAAATAGATTTTGGATTAAATATTCTTCTCTAGTTCATGCAATGTGCACATACCAGTTGCAATATGTAAGTACTTATTGAATATGTATATTAGCATCTGAAAATTTATGTAAAATAAACCAATTTTTTTTCTAATCTAACAGATGGATCCCAAATATATACAGTTTATATAAGAACGGGATTATATGGAGCCCCCGTAGTGATGTTTTTACAGAAATCATGATGGCTATCATTATATTTTTCATGATAAAGCATATAGTTTGTTACATTTGTATATCTGTTTACATGAAGGCTCAATTACAAATTTATTTAATAAACCATGTAACATTTTTGGAGGCAAACCAATGTTTTTTTAAGATTCAGATAGAACAGCAAGGGCCAATTCCCAGTATGTGTGGTGACCGGCATTTTACAGCACTATAAGCCCCCGTTCACACTGGGGCGACCTGTCAGGCGACCTGGTCGCCTGACAGGTCGCCGTAGGTCGCCTTCCACAGAGAAGCTGTGGACCCGTTCTAATAGGAGCGACACAAGTCGCTCCGACTTAGAAAAAGGGTCCGGAGCTTCTTTGGGGCGACCCGGAGCGACCTGCATTGACTTCAATGTTATGAAGTCTGTGCCGGCCGCTCCGAGGTCGCGGTGCGAGCAGCGCGCCGCGACCTGTGAGGTCGCCCGGCGAAGTAGCGTCGCCCCAGTGTGAACGGGGCCTAAATAACCATTGTCACTGAGTAAAAAAAACAAAAACGGAAAATATTAAGGCTTCATTCACATGTCAGCGTAGCGATCGCAGGCAGAATCACCGCGATTCTGCCCGCTATCCGTAAACCATTGCAAATTGCGGGACGCATGTGCATTGCCCGTGATTTGCAATAGCACCCCAAATGCTGTGTGATGTCGCCGCGATTTGCGCCTGCCCAATCGCGGTAACATCGCGCAGAAAAATTGCGGGACGCATGACGCCCCAAAGAAGCTCTTGTACCTTTTTTTGGGCGTCATGCGTCCCGCGATTCTTTTTGCGCAATGTCACCGCGATGCGGCAGGCGCAAATCGCGGCAACATCGCACAGCGTTTGGGGTGCTATTGCAAATCACGGGAAACGCACATGCATCCCGCGATTTGCAATGATTTCCGGATCGCGGGGCAGAATCGCGGTGATTCTGCCCGCAATCGCTACGCTGACATGTGAATGAAGCCTAAATTTGGATCCATCACCAGTATAGGAATGAAGGCAAAATTTACAATGGGGATACTTGCTCCTGTGGCAACTGTCTAGAAGATGAATTCACTTATTTTGAAGAGATTTCCTCTCACTTCTTGTCCCAAACTAGTAAATAAAGGAAAATCTCTCCAAAGGAACACAGGCAGAAAAACTTGTCTAGGGTTTTAAACATTCCCTACTATATATAATATAATACAAATTTTGGCTTTAGATATACTGTCATCAAAGTAAAGTTCACCAAACCTGCAGAATATAAAGGCTGTAAGGATAATACAATGAGAATGAAATAAATATTTAGTTACCTTCTTCCTTTGGAGGCTGACATCGAGTTTCATGGATGCACACTTGTTCAACGTGTTCAGTCGTCTGTAAGCAAAGACATAACCTTGAATTACTACCTGACCGATGGAAGACAAGGACCTCTTGCGTTTGCCAACCTTCTGGTCCTTCCAAGCCTGGCCTCCCATATTTTCTTTGGCCTTAAAGGAATATATCCACAATTCTTTAGTCTAACTTGGCTGGAAGGGCTGCTGACATTTAACCTAGAATCCTTTGCAAATGTTTATCTAGTAACATTATCATTGCTTGGCGCTGCCTCAACCTTTCTGAGAGTTATCATGTGTATTCTGAGCTAGCCTTGTATTAATGGAGCTAGTAGGCGGGGCTTTATGTAAAGAGGATCCAATAGGGGCCACCGATCATCTGTCCGAAAGACTACTCCCTCTATCCAGACACACGAGCCCCTGTAAGGTAATGTGTTTACACATCAAAATGCTAACTTGTGGCCCACCTCCTCTAAGTAGCCTTCTAATTAGATCACAAGTTTTTTTATTTTGGGAAAATAATTTGTGTTCAACTAAGCCTGTCAGCCTTTTTTGTTTCTTCTTAGCATATCTATTGTAGTTATCTGCAGCTACTGAGCCCATTCATTGGCAAGTTCATACCAGAATGTGCAAGTGCATGCAAATCATTGCAGCAGATTAAGATTTCATTTACTTGAATGATTGGGGATTAAGTTCAAAAGTCTCTTCTGCTATATAAAATTTTGTTTATCTTTTACTCCATGGTCATTTAAACTTGCTATATAATTAAGTTTGAGTTACCCAGATAAACTAAAATGGGGAACGCATCAAAGTTGAACACATTAACCTCGATTAAAGAGTAAATTAATCTTCATAAACAGCAAAGGGACAATTAAAAGGAGATCTACTGATCATTCAAGAAGGAGCGATCTAATCCTTGTAGGAGCCATTTTTTTTTTGCATATGAAAACGAACAATGAGTACGGTAGATGAGCCTTCCCTGAGTGCAACAAATTGTCAAAAATTCTCCAACTCACTGGATCAGTGTTCCAGAACTTGAATGTGACCTGTTTTAAATGTGTCCACTCCACTGTCCTACTACTAAGCTAGAATTGTTCATTCTTTAAAACAATTTAAGCCCATGAATGTATTTCAATGCATCCACTTTTTTAAACCTCAATTGCAACACTAATGACCCGTTTCCACGGAGCTTTCTGGTACGGTTCGGTACGGTACGCTATTTTTTGCTGTTTCCATTGTGAATGGTACCCTAATTCCGAACCGTACCGTACCACTTTTTTGGGACCCTTTCGTTGGGGTACCAAGCACATTAGTACCGTACCAACAGGGTGGAGCTACACTCTGCAGAACTTTGATTGGTTGACAGAGAATCGTCTATCACAGCTTTCCTGCTACACCACGCCTATCATGAAAGGGTACTATTGGCAGTGGAAACGCAAGGTGTACCGTTCCGAACCGTACCGTACTGAACCGAACCGTACCGTACTGAACCGAACCGTACCGTACTGAACCGAACGAACCGTACCACTCAGTGGAAACGAGGCATAAAGGGCTCATTCAAACCAGTATTAATTTTGGCAGCAAATTTCAATTTAGTTTTAGTCTTAGTCTTAGGACTAAAATGGCATTTTAGTTTTAGTCCCATTTTAGTCTTCTGCAAGTGTTTTAGTTTTAGTCGTATTTAGTCGACTAAAACTCCAGTACATTTTAGTCGACTAAAACGTCCTACATTTTAGTCGACTAAAACGTCCTATATTTTAGTCGACTATAACTCATTTTAGTCATCTATATGGGTGTAGTTCAATTGTAATTTGTAATGCATTATTTAAGCATTTCTCTACAATTTCCAAACTCATTATATACTACTGCTGGTCCTGGAGTGAAAAATCGAATATGTTATTATTTATGGTATTAAGCTTTGAGCATGCACCAGTGTTAATTTTGGCAGCAAATTTCGATTTAGTTTTAGTTATAGTCTTTTGACTAAAATGCCATTTTAGTTTTAGTCGTATTTTAGTCTTAAGACTAAAATGCCATTTTAGTTTTAGTTGTATTTTAGTCATCTGAATTGTTTTAGTTTTAGTCGTATTTTAGTCGACTAAAATTGTGTTAATTTAGTCGACGAAAACGTTTTAGTCGGTTTTAGTCGACGAAATTAACACTGGTTCAAACTAGCTAGCCATGCTAATCAAACATCCGCTGTTAAGCACAATGCTGATGTACTGACCCCAGCACATTGTACTCTTTATTTTTTTTTAAAGAACTTTTTTGAAAATGATGATATAACATATCTAAACAGTTGAATTTCCTGCAGCAACGTTGCAATGCGATGATTCGGGTTGCAACCTGCAGTGATGAAAAAACAGTACTCAGCACTATTTTCAGCACACACCTCAGCATCTATATAGTGTGAACTGACACCAATACAAACAAGGCATTTTTCCTTGTCTATGCATTGGGGCTAACCTGTAAATCGCTGCTAGTGCAGCCCCTGCACACTCGTTCAGATGTGAACGAGTAAAATACATGCACACGGCAAGTTTTTTTTTTTTATTTACAGATACATGTTTAAAAATTGTAACTACCCCCCTTTCTGTACTTACCATTCTTCCCTTTTTTCTCTTTTCTCCTTAAAGAGGAAGTAAACCCTCCTCTGTAACTTTTACCTATAGGAAAGCCTATATTAAGGCTTACCTATAGGTACTGTAAATATCTCCTAAACATGTACCGTTTAGGAGATATTTACCTTACATGCAGCCAGTGACATCACTGGCGCATGCGCTCTGACATCACTGGCGCGTGCGCGGGAGTGACGTCACCGCGGCTCCGGCCAATCAGATGGCCGGATGCCGCGATCCCAGAAGACGGGCGACTGAACATGTCGCCCGTCATACAGGTGAGTGAGCGGCACGGTGGGGGCTCGTTGCAAGGTAAGTATTTCATAATGAGCTAGTATGTGATGCATACTTGCTCATTATGTGTTTGTCTTTCAGGTTGTAAAAAAAAAAGTTAAACGAGTTTACAACCTCTTCAAGCCTCATACACAGGATGAGAATATCGCACAAATGATTTTCCTTCTTTTTTTTTTTTTTTTTTGCATGCTAGTCTCATATCGAAAATGAACAGCTTACTAAACATATGAAAATTCTGGTACGACAGAATACAACTTGTGATGTAATGTGTTGTATTGTATTGTAATGTATTATTATTTATTATTATTATTTTAGGTACTTATATAGCGCTGTCAATTTATGCAGCACTTTACATATATATTGTACATTCACATCAGTCCCTGCCCTCAAGGAGCTTACAATCTAAGGTCCCTAACTCACATTCATACACAGTAGGGCCAATTTTTTTTACAGGATCCAATTAACATGCTGGTAGTCTTTGGAGTGTGGGAGGAAACCGGAGTACCCGGAGGAAACCCACGCAGGCACAGGGAGAACATGCAAACTCCAGGCAGGTAGTGTCGTGGTTGGGATTCGAACCAGCGACCCTCTTGCTGCTAGGTGAAAGTGCATGCAAAGAGCATGCGTGGTCTTGCTCTTCTGATTTTTTTTCAGAGAAATACTGTACTGGTTAAACGTACAATCTGGTAACGTACCAAAAAATATTGTCATGTTTGTCCCTTCGAATAATTTCCAAAGCTGTGTACTAATGATCAGATTATCGTACGATCGCTTTAAAAGCAGTATTTTTCATCTGATTTTCTGATCGTGTGTACTAGGCTTTACTAAGTTCCTCTACTCTTTTAAATCTTTATTGCACACCACTATCATTGTCCTTGGCCCTGGAGGCCATCTGCCTATCTATATTATTTGATCTGTCAATGTTAGACTCTTACTGTATCAATGGTCCGCATGCCTTGTTAATGCCGTATGTACCTTGTATTGAACTGCTATGTGCCATCTTTTAAAAACAATAAAATTATTGAACATAAAAAAAAAAGTATAATTAACAACATTAATTGTAACATTAACAACATATTTCTATTCCTTCTTGCGCACATTTGTGCTGTGATTTACAGTTAAAAACTGGATACTGCTAATGAGGGATAATAGGGTATGGCTGGAACATAATTTCTATCATGACATGGAACCTGTGTTCATGCACAATGACACTGACCTGGACATACATGCTCAGTTTATCCAGATTTGCATGTCTTTACTCACAGACACCCCGTGAACTAATCCTGCTCCTATTGTTCCCCTGGTCTCAGAGGATGAATAACAAAATCCACAAATTCATAAAAATCACAACTGTCAAGTAGCTGTTCAAAAATAATCTACGAGTATCTAAACTGATCTAGGTACCCACTTACATAATGAGCGCCACCCCGCCAGAAATTCTCTAGATAAGGGAACAACATAACCTATAGGGAACTTTATAAAGCAAAGCTAAACTTTAACTACTTTTAATCCTTATTCTGTTAGCATTAGTAAATAGTTGGGACATTTAGTTTATTATATTTACTTGTTTTTTATTATATTTACTTGTTTTAAACATTTTCTTTACATTTCCCCAGTTGCTTCCTGGTTTCCGGCCTAGGCTAAAACGGTGTCATACATCCCAGGAGTCTTATTGGGCATATTCTTCTTTCATCAGAAGGATTAGAGGAGGGCTTTCTCCGCTAAGCAACCCTCCTGCCTGCACGCCTGAGCTAAGCGCACATTAATTCCAGGAAGTAAATGCTACATGAATCATCTGCCCTTACTCAAGATGGCTTCAGCTAGAAATGTTAGGGGTGTGTTTCACAGTGATTTCTCAACAAAATAAAGCATTGGAGATATGGATGGATGGGTAAGTTTGCTGTGAATATTAAAAATGAATAGAAAACCTTTTGCTCAGATACAGTTTAGTTTCATTTTAGGCCATGCTCTTGAAGTGCTGGAGGTGTTCTTAGAGTACTAGCGTGCTGGTAGTATTCTTGGTGAATTTGTGTACCTATTACTAGTAAGTAAGTAAGCAATATAGCAGTCGTAGTAACGGAGCTAATCCTCAGATTGATTACATACATTCTCATTTTGCAATGGGCCATTTTCTATTTTTTATTTTCTTCAGAGAAGGTTCACCCTAGATGGCCATTGAGCAGATAGATTAGGTAACATTCATAGGTCTCTAGGGCTTACCCAACCACAGCAGACCTCCCCTGCCCAAACCCTTTGTGTGTGTATGTGTGTGTGTGTTTGGGGGGTCTATTGTCAGAGTTTGTTTCCCCAACGAGAGGCTGGTGTTGGGGATGTCTGCTAAGCACTTCCCCTCCCCTTGCCATTAGCACAAGCATCCACATTCTCCCAATGTAAATGTGCAAGTCTAGACCAGTGTTTCTCAACTCCGGTCCTCAGGGCACACTTACAGGCCAGGTTTGCAAGAAAACTGAAATACATCCCAGGTGATATCATTTGCTGCTCAGTGATTGTAGTATTTTAGTCTGCATCTCCCCAAGGTAATACCTAAAATCTGAAGGAGAAAAACAGGCGCCACTTTAAGTGCAATAACTTGAGATTTATTCGGTAAGATCAATGGAAAAGGGATACTCTCAAAGGTAATAAAACATAAGGCTCATAACAAACACTCCGGTGAGGATCAGGATGGCTGGAGCGGTAACGGTAGGCAGGCTGTGAACGGTGACTGGCCGCACTTCCTGGTCCGAGGGCACTCAGATGCCGATCCGTCGTCACTTGCCCTCGGACCAGGAAGTGCGGCCAGTCACCGTTCCATTGATCTTACCGAATAAATCTCATGTTATTGCACTTAGAGTGGCGCCTGTGTTTCTCCTTTAGTTGGCTCCAAGCAATCTTCTACTTGTCACCAGAGCTGCCTCAGGAGTGCACCTTGGGATTTTTTATGGACCCTTTATGGACTTTAGCATATGGACCTATGTATTATCATAATTGACAACTATCATTTTGGTTGTTGGTGTTTGTCCAGTGACACAGGTTCTAGTCCCAGTCGATACTAATCTTCCCCTTTGTGCGCCAGCGGTTTATTATTTTTATTTTATACCTAAAATCTGGCCTGTTAGTGTGCCCTGAGGACCGGAGTTGAGAAACACTGGTCTAGACCATACTCTTTCATCCTTGGTAAAGGGATCTTGGATACATTTAACTCCAAATGCACTCTGCAATCTGTACAGTCATAACAGACCGTGAACAGCAGCACCTGGTTAATCTCTGCACTGACAATAAAGAACAATAGAGAACCATCCAAAAACCTAATTCCTTGTTATTGGATTTCATCCAGTTGAAACTGTAAACTGTACAACATACAACACATGCTCCCAAGCTGATGTTCAGCTGCTTTGTTTAAAAAATATATAAATCTACGAACTAGAGGTCTTCATAAAGCAGACTGAAGGGAAATCTAACAGAGAGGGAATGGGAGCTAGAAAGTCATATCTGTCAATAGGGGAAGAATTCTTTCAGTCTGTGTTGTTCAAAACAACCAATCAGGATCTTAATTCCATTCTCTCATAGCTATGTAAGAAAGCAAATAGAAGAGCAAAAAAAGCAGGTTGTAATTGGTACCACTGTAAACAATTCGGCAGGCAGCCGGGGAGACTTATATATTGTGTTGTTGCCTCAATGGGTATGGGTATGTAAATGTTTGTGGGGTCGGTCTACACATATGCATAAATGTTTATCCATGTGTAAAGTAGATTGACTGCCATTTTAAACCCTAAACTGAAGACACTGTTAAACCTTTTTAAACTTTTAAAGGTACATACTTTGGGCAGTAAAGCTGACTCTGATTTGGTCAATGACATCAGACAGCTCCAAGCCCCATTTCTTGACATTCAGCTGACAGTTATAACATGGAGACCCATTTTTATCCAGTGGGTTGTGGGGACCATCGTCCATCATGATAATTTTTATTGTGGGACATGTTTTGGGACTTTTATTTAGTTATGTTTTGAGAATCAGTAACCAGCTGTACCATGTACACTTTACTCAATCACATGTGGGAATAGTGAAGGAGGGCAGGGGGTGGGGGGGATTTAAGATGGTTGCCAGATTCCAGTAAGTCCACCTGCCTGCAGCTTTTCCCACAACCACCAGGCCAGGGTTGTGGGGAAGAAGCCCTTGTTCTCATCAACATAGAGACAAGGTACTTTGCCAGGGGGGTGCTCCCTGGCAAGTTGTCCTTCCCTTTTTTTGTGGTATGTCATCTTGTTCTGTTCAAGAGGGAAGGGGGATTATGCTCGCTGTCCCCTCTTCCCTGGCCAGCCAGCCTGCATGCTTGGATACAGGACTGATATGGATATTTTTTGTTTTTGAGTGAGGTCCCCCTTGAAATCCATATTGGACCCTTATCTGTGCATGCAGCCAGGCTGACCAGGAAAGGGGAAAGCAGTGAGTATGCATGCCTGCCCTGCAAACCATACCAGGCCACATTCCCTCAATGCAGGGAGGACACCCAGATAGGGGGACCCTTCTGGCAAAGCACATTGTACCCATTTAAATGAGAACATGGGCCTCTTACCCATAACCTTGGCCTGGGGGTTGAGGAGGTCTGTGGACTGGGGGCTTATTGGAATCTGGAAGCCCCCATAAAAATAAGGGGGATTCAGATACAACACTTCTACCCTAAGTGAATGAGTAAGGGGTACATAGTGCCCTGGTTATTCATTCACAAAAACAAGTAATTTATAAACTTGTTGCTGCCTGCATAACATACACATGCAACAGCAAAAGGGTGGACTTTAACGCTCACACACTGCACATATGATTCACTTATTGGCTTATGTGTCTGTCCTGAGAGGGCGCTCGTTGCATGCTCCCAGCACACAGAGCTTGCCAACCCGCCAAAACAAAAATATAGGCCGAATAGCCGACATATCAGATCCTGACTGAGACATTCCGCTATTAACACCATTTCCCAAGCTGACAATTGAATCATGTTAACAAAGGGGCTGTCATCCTGGGTGATGTCACTGACTATTAAAATATAAGTATATTTGGTCAGTGTCATTACAGGGAAACCCCATAATGTAGAATTTCCCTGGCAAGGAACCCTTCCCATGTTGGGGGCGTGTGGTTTTGAAGGTAGGGGGGCACATTCACAAAGGGGTCTGGTATGAATTTTGGAGACTCTCCATACAGTTATTTTTTGTGTGGTGTCCCCCTTAAAATACATACCTCTGGAGCTGGACCCAATCATGAAATTCTACAACACTCCCAAACCTGCAGTTAAGGCCATATCCCTCATATATACTACGCTCTTACAATCTACACAAAATGCATCCTCGTCATCTAAAATACATACCT
This sequence comes from Pelophylax lessonae, assembly GCF_965119305.1. Lineage (NCBI taxonomy): Eukaryota > Metazoa > Chordata > Amphibia > Anura > Ranidae > Pelophylax > Pelophylax lessonae. Next base: position 641,614,947 of record NC_138769.1, read on the forward strand.
CTGGAAAGTATTTTTAGGGGTAACCACTTGCCATTTTGTTTATGCATGCAAGCCCCACACCCCCTAACATTTATACCAGACCCTAATCTAGGATAGGAGTGTTATAGATCATTTTTGTTTACAAACAGAACAAAGCAGCCAGAAAAGGTAATATACCAGCAACAAAAATGGCAGTTTTACCGTAGTACATTGTATTGATTGGAGATGCACAGGCAGGCTAAACACATCCCCCAGGCATGTTCTTTAAAGGAATAGTGAGTTTTCAATGATTTACTTTAATGATTAAAATCGCTGCTCCCTACAGAACAATATTTTTAAAACATCTTTTTTGCGTTGTTACAGGTTCCCCAGGACAGTTTCCACCTCCCTATGCCAATTCCTTGCCTCTTAGGCTTAAAAATGGGCAGCATCAATTCTACCGGTTTGACAGGTCACATGTACGGTGTCAATTGGTAGATCAACTTCTGTACAACCTCCCTGCCTATGCATACATGAATGGAAATCCGGCCGGTCCCTGCTGATAAAACATCCCTCCCCATACATGTATTGAAATTTGTCCGGTCGCTGGTGAAGCGGATACATTTTTTTCCATGTATGGCTGGCTTTAGCAAACGAAAGTCGGGTACACACTAAAACCGCTGGGTTGCACAAAAAAAAACTTGCCAGCTCCGGTCAGGGACGCTGTACTGATGATCCAACGTTAGTGCAGCGATCCCCCCCTGCTAAGCTGTTGTGTTCTGACAGGGGGTTGACCCCCCGCCAGAACACTCCGGTCAGCGCTCTCTGCCATTGGCTGAGAGAGCTGATTCGGAGTCAGTCGGCTCCTGGTTTTCCAGCATGCACCTCCGACAGAATCCGGCTGAGAGGCCAGTTTCTGTCGGACAGACTGACATACACACGAGCCGAATGTCTGCTGTTTTTTTTTTTTTGTAACCGGCCGACATTGGGCCCGTGTGTGTGTAGCTTTAATTCCATCCAGTTAAGGTCTAGGTTGGCTTTACAAAAAGAACAACATGCTAATTATTACACGTCTGACAAGATGACTTGGTAGGATGCTGTTTTGTACAATTCCGTCAGCTTATCTGGCCTTTTTTCTAGAAGCCATAGCTTGGTATTGTGCTTTTATCCAGTTTCTAATAAAGATAAGGTAATGGTTCACACATACAATACAAGTTTTATCACAGTTTCACAGTAACTATTTTGCATTCACAGTAGAATATGAGAAAAACTCAGACAAATCCATTTTCTCCACAACTATACCTTTCAGCATATCACTGAAATCAGGTTATAAAATCAGTGGAGCATGGGTTGGGAGGTTACCCATCAGCACTGAAAGACATGCTCTAGATTTCAAACAAGCCAGAGTGTGTTTTGGAAATAATAAACTTCAAGATAGCTATTGCCTACAATATACTGTATTATTTTTTATCATGTCTGCCGTAGAGATGACCATAACTGACCATACATAAGTCGATTATAAGCCAAGTTCAGGTGTTTTAAAGTCTAAGGCCCCTTTCAGACATGCTGTCCGTTTGTCTATTTTTCATCCATCCATTGACGGATGAAAAACAGACATCAATGCATTTCTATGGAAAAAACAGATGTAAATGGATGATCGTCCATTTACATCCGTTTACATTCGCATCCGTCATCACCAGTTTTTTTAAACTGATCAAAGCTCTATTTTTCTTCCGCTAAAAAAACAATCGGACGAAAAATGAATGTAAACTGACAAATCTTCAGCTTTTCATCCTTTTTGCATTGGTTAAACTGATGAGCACTGATGAACAACGGATGAAAAACTGATGACCACGGATGAAAAAACTGATGAATACTTCATTCATTTTGCTGTGACTGAACTGATGAAATGAACGGTCCTTATGTGTGAAAGGGGCCTAAACTGGCAGCTTTCATCCATATTCAAGAAAGAAGGAAACCCCCCCACCCCCAACTGTCATTTGCACACATTCATAAGGCATATTTAATAAAACGTGTGTAATGAAGAAACTAGCAGCAGCCAATCAGATTATTTTACTGAACTCAGACTTAAGTGGGGTACACACTATAAGAAAATAGGGCGAACGATCGTCCAATTTTCCTCGTTGTTTCACAGCAAATCGGAACCCGATGAACGAAAATTCGTATGAAAATTCTCGTACGACAAAGGTTTTTTTTTTTTTTTTGTTGTTTATTGTTTCTGATCATGCGCTGTCTTTCTTTTCTGATTTTTCTTGTACAAAAACGGTACACATTAAACGAAAAGCGTTTGTTTTTTCCCGTACGAGAAAAATTTTGGTGTTTGTTACTTTGAGAATTTTCGTACGAAAATTCAGAATCAGCTGTCGAAAGTTGTTTACTTACTATACGAAAATCGTACAAAAATGATTTGGACGAAAACTTTGCCCAAGTTTGCCCAATTTTCTTATAGTGTGTACTAGCCCTTAGGAAAGGTTGTCTATGATGCTACTACTTTTGCTGTCAGTTGTTATAAAGCAAATACTTCTTTGCTGAATAAGGCCCCTTTCACACTTGCCGATCCATCGTCGGACTCCGTTATTGTCAGCAGGGGATCGATCTGCTGATCCCCCACCAAGCAGGCAGATGGCAGCTCTGTCTCCGCGCTGTGTGCAGAGACAAAGCTATGGGGGAATCGGATGAGAACTGACCGCCTGTCCATTCTCATCCAATCCCATTCGATCCGATCCGCCAGAAGGATGGAAAATAGGGTTTCCATCCATCTGGATTTGACGGACAGGATCGGATTGGATGTCAGCGGACATGTCTCCGCTGACATCCAATGCCCCATAGAGATGCATGGGGCATCCCTTCAGATCCGCCTGAAAAACTGACAGGCGGATCTGCAAGTGTGAAAGGGGCCTAAGTCAGGCTATATTGGCACATGAGGCTGCCCCAGCCAGCCTGAACTATGGCACCATTTTTTAGAATCTCAATCATTTGTGCTATGTGATTATTTTAGTAAAAACAAAGCTAGAATATGCTGCTGGATGTACTAATCAGTTTGTTTTCTATGCATAACTACTAGTCAAATGTACAAAACTCCCAACAAAAGAAGGTAAAGATTATTTCTTGACATCCTTTTTAGTCCCATCCCACTACAGCAGGGGACTCCAAACTTTTCAGTATGAGGGCCATGCCGTATATTTTCCAAAAATCCGCAAGTCCAAAAAAATTAGTTTAATAAATGAACAAATAAAATTTAAAATAATAATTTTCTTTTTAATCAGCATGATACAATTTAGAGTAACAGAAAAAAAAAAAACCTCAAAAAAGTAAAGCAAAGTTTTTACAAATAAGCGTGAGCCCATCACAATCCTCCCTTAAATCAGGGTCCCCATCAGAGTCCATCCTTATATCAGGGTCTACCCTTACATCAGGATCCTCATCAGAGTTCCCGTTTAGATCAGAGTCCCAAACAAGGTCCCCTTACATTAGAGTCCCCATCAAGATCCCCTTACATTAGAGTCCCCATCAAAGTCCCATTTACATCAGAGTAATTATCAGAGTCTCTCCTTACGTGAGAGTCCCCATCAAAGTCCCTCCTTACATCGAAAAGCCAGATAAAATCTTTCAGTGGGTTGGATTTGGCCAGTGAGCCATAGTTTGGAGACCCCTGCTCTACAGTCATCTTGCTAAATTTAGGCTTCATTCACACCTGGGCATTCTGGAATCGCGGGCAGAATTGGGCGATTCTGTTTGTGATTCCAGAATCGCAGTAAAACGTGGGACGTGTTTGTGATGCCATTACTTCTTAATGGCACCCCAATCATGCTGCGATTTCGCCACGATGGTCGCACCATAAATCGCGCTGCAATTGGTGGCAAAATCACAATACACAAAGCTTATTGCTCAAAAGGAGCAAGTTGCAGCGATTGCAGACTGATTTATCCCACGACAATGGCGGTACAATTTATCGCGCAACAATCACGGCCCAATTGGGGTGCCATTAAAAAGTATTCTGCCTGTAATTCCGAAACACCCAGGTGTGAATGGAGCCTTAGCCACAAATGTCCAGGGGAGGAAAGAAAAGGGAAACAAGTAATAAAGACATCATCACGGTCTGTGATTGGTGCTGCCCCCTCTATCCCTGCTGCCCTAGTTAATGGCCCAAGGGTATTATTATAGTAAAAAATAGCCCTAATTAGCGGGGTACTTTAAAAGAATTGAGACAGGATGGTACGCTGTTTTACCTAATAACCTGTTTCCTTCTTTTGTTATATAGAATATAGAACTAAAGCAAACTTATTACAGGTATTTATATAGCACTGACAATTTCTGCCCTGTACTTTTCCCATCAGACTCTGCTGTCAAGGAGCTTACAATCTAAGGTCTCTATCTCACATGCATAAACATAATAGGACCAATTTTGAAAGGAGCCAGTTATCCCACCAGCTTGTCTTTGGAGTTTGGGAGGCAACCCACAAAAACACAGAGATAACATGCAAACTCTATGCAGTGTCCTAAGATGAGTTGAACTTAGGACTCCGGTGCTGCAAGGCAGAAGTGATAACCATTAAGCCCATTGTGTGTTATTCACATTACGTATTATTCTTTATTGAAAAGTGGTTTGTATATTCAGTTCATGCAGCACTCAACACAACTATTTTGTAGTATGTAAGTACCTGTATCTAGTAGACTGACATAATGGTGGGAGGCACTCAATACTTCTTTCACCGCAAGCATAGCATACACATTTTACAAGACAATTAGGCCTAATCAGCATAAAGCGTAGCATAAACTGTAAGGCGAAGCAGGACATTATTGAACCAGTACTGGGAATGTATATTCCTATTGAAAGATGTACTGATGCTCTGAATGGGGTCACTTACCAATAAGAGGAGGGCGTGTGAAGAAATGTAAATTCAGACTGCTCCTTACCTCTACATCTCAATTCACAATTATGACGTATGCTGCAAAATGGAGTGCAACCATGACAAGGGGACAAATACAGTCTAAGTTCATTTGTGAGTCATTCTGACAGTGTTCATGGTAAAAGTGAGAATAGTGAGAATCTTTCTCATCCAGATAATCCACCAGTTGCCATTTGATTCCAGAAAAGGCTACAACTACATGATTGGCCAGTGTTTTGCCCAAAGCTGTCTAATGAATTGCCTGAATTAGCCCCTAATTTGAGTTTTAGCAAGACCCCTGTACAGTGTCAATTCCGTAGTTGACTTATGTGACTCAGCTAATCTTAAAGTGACATTAAACAATATCCCTAGGCCCCTTTCACATGGGGAAAACGAAGATTGGATCAGCAGGGGGTCTATAAACTGATCCCCTGCTGATCTAAGCAGAGAAGAAGGATGACAGGTCCATGTCCGCCCAGTTTATGCTGGGTGGACAAGGACAGAACCTGCTCTGCTCTTTGGACCGGCGGGTATTAACTGACTCCGCTGTCCGTTTTCACCTGACTGCCCTCTGATTCAATCCACCTAGATGGAAAGGATCCCCTTCTGTTTTTTTTAGCAGACTGGATAAGAGTTAGTTGGGTGTAAACAGATGCAAGTCCGTTTACACCCACCGGTCTATAGGGGTTAATGGCGGGTCCAAACAGGTCCACCTATAAAACTTACAGGCAGACCTGATCTGACCCTTCCAGTGAAAGAGGACTTATTCTCAAAAAATAATCCATACACATCCATTATCTAATGGCTCTGTATTAATTTTTTCATTAAATTGTTTCTTACTGTGTTTTTGTGCCTTCTGGTAACATCCACTGTAAGCTCCTGAACCTCTCCTTTCCCATTCACTTTCATTTGAACAAGCAGTGCATGTTAGAAGTGTTTATGTTCACTCTTCTATTTATACTACAAACCATCCGTTGCAGGAGCGAGCAAGAGATGATGGCTACATTTCTTCATATGGTGGGACTATGGAGAACAAAAATAGTCATCCTTCAACAGGAAGTCAGATCACAGCAGGAAAAAATGGGATTTTTGATTTACCGTAATCCATTTCTCTGATGTTCATTGACGGACACAGCTCCTTATCTTCTTGACCATTGGGTTATACTGCCCCCTACAGTAGTAGGACACTAGGCAGTCCCAGGGAGTATACTCCCACTCTCAGTTATAGGTACTCAGGTTTTTTCTGCCTTGTCAGGAGTAAGGACTAGTTCCTTGCTGGGATCTCTGGTCCTGGCAATTTTTTTCCTTTTAAATGTAACTTTTTCCTATCTTTGTGTTTTTGTTCCTGTGAGAATCTACAATCAACTTCTAGATCCAGAGGGTCCCCCCCAGTCTGGCCAGTGAGCGCGCGCAGGCTTCAGCTCCGCGCTAGATCGGCCGCTACATAGCCCCACTGGACGGGGCTGGCCTGCGGGTTAAACGTCTCACGAGGGCATAAATGACCTGGCCTTGGCCTAAGTCACAGTGTTTCTCCTGCCCAACAAAACCGGAACAATTACCCCTTGAAGTAACAAGTCTTGCATTGCCCCAAAGAGACCCCGTAAGCGATCTGGGGACAAGTGCAGGTTGGAAGGGAAGAACCTTTTCAGAGGATAAGACCGAAACTTGATCTTGTAGCCATACCGAATGACTTTGTTGAACCACTTGTCCTGTACCAGGGAGGTCCAGGGATCTGCAAAAAAGCCAAGACATTCCCCCAACCCAGATACGGGTGAGGATGCCCCTCCATGCAGAGGAAGCCTTGTCCACAGGTCTGGCTTGCCATACCAGGTCCTTTTGGAACTTCCGGTGGAGGCCCTGAAGAGTTTTGACCCCTTGTCTTGAGACCCTGGGGGACAAAAAGACCTCTTATGAGCCGAGAAGAATGACCCATGTCTACGACGGGGCTCCTTGCCCTTGGTAGTGTGTGGAAGAAGAGTACTCTTCCCCCCTTTGAGACTCTTAATTATGTCATACAAGGAAGCTCCAAACAGATGATCCCCTACAAGGGGGAGATCAGATAAGGCCTTCTTAGAAGTCTGGTCCGTAGACCAGCATTTCAGCCAGATAATACCCCGAAGGACCACTGCTGATACAGACAGCCTAGAAATCAAAGGAGCCCCATCCAAAGAGGCAACACAGATAAACTGTAGGCCCTGGACCAACTAATCCTCCAGCTCCACAATGGCGGGGGGAAGTTGTTTCCCCTCCAGGTCCCGGCATAAAAGTTTAGCCCACTCGGTCAGAGTTTGCGACACCAGGGCAATAGTAAATACCGGACTAAGAGTGCCGAACCAGCCATAGAACATATGGCGAGCCAGAGCCTCCGTCTGCCTATTAGTCAGAAATTTAAAGGCCGGGGACTCCTCTAATCGGAATTAAGGTAGCTTTATTTAACCTGGAAACCAGGTGAGACTGTCCATTTTTTTAAGCAGGGAATCCTCATAAGGATAACACATAGTAAAACGCATAGGGACCACAATTATGCGTTTTGGACAACCCCACTGTTTTGTGACAATGTTGTCAAAGTAAGCGGAAAAGGGGATTACCCTTGCCACTTTGGAGGGTCTGTGGGTGCCAAAAAAGGACCTTCGCCTCCGACACAGCATCAGCTGCATCCTCCGTTTTTAAAGTTTTATGCACTGACACAATCAGTGCATCCACCAGGGCCTTTCCATGGGCGGCTAGAGGAACAGAGGAATCATCCTCACTATCTGAGCACTTAGGGTGCTTGGACACAGACCCAGTAGGGTGACTTGCATCTGCGGCGGCCGATAACAACTTAGGGGAGGGCCGCTGACTGCGATCCCGCAAAGGGGACGCTGACCAAGGGCCCATGAATGGACCACCTACTGGACCCAGCAAAAAACAAGGGGGTCGCCCTCCGAGCCCCTTCAAAGAGGCCCGCATAATAGAAAATAACTCCCTTAAAAGAGGTGCGCCTGCCGCGATGCGAACGCACCCTGATGGGCCCACAGTGCTAAAAAGGGGCAGGTGCCCTACATAATAATGGTGGCATGGCTGTCATCAAAAAAATAAACCGCCCCCACAGTGCAATCCCTTCAAGGGAGGCGCCAAGCTGGCCAAAAAAGAAAAGAGTGATGCTAAGCACCCTGCTCCTGCGCTCAAAGCCAGGTCCTCAGGCTGTCTCAATCTAGGAACCCACACTTGGCATCCCGTATGGCTAAGCCTTGCTGCCCTCTACGACCGGGGTGGTCAAAGACACTGTAAAACAAACACAAAGAAAGGGCGCACCAGCCTAGTGCATTATCCTCAGCAAGCTTTTTAATAAAAATTGTATAAAATCAACTACTCACAAACATGCGTGGTAGATCAGCATATTGATTCCAATGAACAGCATCAAAATAGAAAAGTCCGATGTCTCATATAAACGGAAGACTGGCGCGTTTCAAGGCTTTGCCTCTTCCTCAGGGCTCTGAGGAAGAGGCAAGGCCTCGAAACGCGTCAGCCTTCCGTTTATATGAGACATCAGACTTTTCTATTTTGATGCTGTTCGTTGGAATCAATATGCTGATCTACCACGCATTTTTGTGAGTAATTGATTTTATACAATTTTTATTAAAAAGCTTGCTGAGGATAATGCGCTAGGCTGATGCGCCAAGCTGGCCGCATGGCCTAGTAGGCCGCGGCCTAAATTTTTGTGGATGCCCAACCACAAGTGCATGGATCCCAGCCAGGCAGGGGGCTTCAGCTAAGCTCACTTGGGCCACCTCCCAACGGAGGCACCCAACTCGGCAACATGGCCTAGTAGGCCGCAAGCCGGGGTCTAAATTTTTGTGGACGCCCAGCCGCTTGGGCGTGAGCCCCAGCAGAGCTGACCACCCAGGGAGGTTGGAGGTAAGGGCGGATGTCCAAATTGAGGTGTTGGCTTCAGCCACCCTCACTGGGGCCGCCCAACATAGCTCCTGACCAGTAGGCTGCAAAGCCGTGACCTACATTTTTGGCCGGATCTGGCCGTGCGAGACGCGGACAGACCAGCGGATGCTAAATCATCCTCTCCCCCAGCCCAACACTGCAGCAGGGAGCCCAGAGGACATCCCTGCCCTAGTCACCAACCCCCAGGGTGGCAAGGAACCCTGCTCAACTCCCCGTTGTGCACCAAGAAAAACCCAGTCAGCAGCAACTCCAACAAGTCAGCTCATAACCTCACCCAGGGAGGGGGGCCGGGAGACCCACAGTGACCAAAATTTTAGAGGGGCTGGTGGGAAGGAGGGGAACCTGGGGGTCCCACTGTTCCAGGGAGGGGCCCACGTCACCCCAAAACCCTCCAGGGAAAGAGCAGGGGACAACTACTTACCATACCAGGAACAGGGTGGGCACCACTCCTGACACCACCGCTCCATCGAAATGGGGGGCTGTCGGCCAGGAGGAACGATGCGACTCAGGCCGAGGCCAGGTCATATGCGTCCTCGCGAGTCGTTTAACTCGCAGGCCAGCCACCGTCCAGTAGGGCTATGTAGTGGCCGACCTCGTGCAGAACTGATGCCTGCGCACGCTCGCTGGCCAGACTGGGGGGACCCTCTGGATCACCCAGTCCGGCAGTTGATTGTAGATAGTTCCATTTAAAAGGAAAAAATTGCCAGGAGCAGAGATCCTAGCAAGGAACTAGGTCCCTACTCCTGACTAGGCAGAAAAAAAACTGAGTGCCTATAGCTAAGAGTGGGAGTATACTCCCTGGGACTGCCCCATAGGTGTAGTCAAGCTTTTTCCTGCCTAGTGTCCTACATTGTGGGGGGCAGTATAACCAAAAGGTAAAGAAAATAAGGAGCTGTGTACGTCAATGAACGAAAGTGAAAAAGGAATTTGGAGATTTGGAAGAGGCTTAGAGCAATAGAAGGTACTTTTCAAGTTAAGACTACATACACGAATATAATTTTTTAAAACCAGAGGTTAATGTCTCTTTAAGCTTTAAAGCTATTAAGCTGACCCTTGAGATTTTGGATATGCAATGCATGTGGTTCCTAATTATTTAAATTCCAGAATTGTTAAAGTGTATACTTTTATTTTTCAAGGGGAAAGGAGAAACAAAATTGAAATTCCCATTATTTCCTGTCCTTGTAATAATGGTCCTCAGGGAAAATAGGGCAAGGGTAAATCTCCCCAGCGGAAACACAGGCAGCAATAAAAAAAAACACATGAGGTTCCAACCCTTCCCTAATCTATCCAATACTAAAAGAGGTTTAAGGACAATTACAAATATCCAAATCTCTTAAAGGACTTACAAATGTAGCCAATGGGACTTGCAATTATGGGGAAAAAATCTTGTTCTGTTTTCCATAAAGAGAGAATGGAGAAAATGTATTGACAGTTTAATGTCACAGCGATCTATGTATTGTCACAATTGTCCTATATGTGCATCTCTTCTCCATGCCTGCACCTTCATGTATTAGGGATCAACAATATTTCTGTGCAGGAGTCCACTGCTACTCCAGCCAGGTTAAAGTAGAATTGAAGGGATTCGCATTAAACCTATGGGCAGGCAGACTATTTATCACAGAAGAGACATGCAATGTCTCTTCTGCAATAAAACACACCTACCCGTCAATTTGCAGTGTTCTGCAGAATGAAAACCGTGATGCGCATGCGTAGCTCAGCTTACATCGCTAGAATGGTCCCTGTATGCCTGTGTATTGTTAAGAAAATTCCCTACCCTCCGGAGCTGTGAACATGCGCACTGGTAAGCTGCTCAGCTGTTCCATGACGTAGGTGCACCGGAAGTGACGAGGGTAGGGAATTTTCACGGGTAGGGTTTTTTCACGGAACACCGGGATGACTGACCCCTGAACTTGGGCAGGAGTTACATCACCCTGCACTGGCCAATGAAGATACCCAAGGACCGAGTACTCAGGGAAAAGATGTTGGCACTGGCGAGGAACTCAGTAGCGGAGCCAGAGGGCTAGCTGGGGTGGAAATTGCCACCCCAGACGAAGTCCTTGCCACCCCTCTTGCCACCCCACTGAAAACAGTACACTCATAGGGCTGAACGATAGAGCGTGGGCGATAGTCACATCGCCGAACGTATGATACTCAGTGGTTGTAGAAGGTAGCAGAACAGAGCCCAACATCCGTCCCACATGTTCTGTCTGCCTGCAGCTAGTTCTCCTGACTGAGCGGTGAGCAGCGGCGCCGTGAGCAGCTGCACAGCTAACCAATCACGCGTGCCTGCACATCTGATTGGTTCGCTGTGCCGCTACTCACGACGTGATTGGTTCGCTGTGCCGCGCTCGCCACTCGGTCAAGAGAACTAGCTGTGGGGCAGACTGAACATGTGGGATGGATGTCAGGCTGTGTTCTTCTACCTTAGGTAAGTCTCTCTGCATTGAAGGGGACACGGCATGCTGGTCACTACATTGATGGGGGGGTACGGTGGTCACTACATTGATGGGGGGGCATGCTGGTCACTACATTGATGGTGGGGTACGCTGGTCACTACATTGATGGGGGGCATGCTGGTCACTACATTGATGGGGGGTCACTACACCAGGTCCCCCTATAGATCCCCCCTTACAGCAGGCCAGGGTGAGGTGAGGACCCCCATATAGAAAGTATTGGTTTCGACGTAACGCGTACGGAGGAGGAGCCTGCACACGCTGTAGCACCCATTATCGCTGTCCATGCCTGCACTGGCTGAGTGCCAGTCCATGTGAGTGTTTTGCTGTATTTTTACCCCAATAAAGTAGTTGTTACAGAGAGCACTAGATCGCTGTGTTTATTTTATACATGTACCTAATCGTGACGGTGGAGAGATGATTATGAGGAGGTGACAACCTTATCCCCTTCACTGTGTCAGTGACACTGCGGATCTGGCCATTATATCCTACCTGAAGTACCTTCATCCACAGGGAGGACAGGAGGAAGTAACCTATCCATACCTAACAGCACCTGTGTGTGCAAAAAGCAAGTTTGGCTCATTATAACCTGTGAGCCAAACCAGGAGGTGAGCGGCCAGCATTACCATTAATGCACCAAGTCACTTTATGATATTGAAGCACCAGTACTTGGTCACTTGATACCAGCACAGCATAGAAGAAATTACCCACTTCTAATGGACTTTTGCACCATTTTTCATTTCCACTTGTGTTTGCTTATGCGTGATCAATAGAGATATTTATTCGCACAAGCACTTATTGTGACACTATTTATTTATTGAAGTATTCTCATCATTCACGGATATTCGTTTTTTATCACCTGGATCATTTTATTATCACAGAATTTAAGAGCACTTGCACTTTTATTGTGATACATATTTATTTATTCACATATATATTTTTTGTCATTTGATATTCACTTTGCTTGAATTTATTGTATTGATCCTTATACTTTCCCAAAACACACAGGACCCTTTTTAAAAACCGCACCGCAGCCGCCCTGGATATGTGTGAACTGGCTCCATTGAAAGCCAGTCACACATCTACATGTTTTGCGAATTGGATGTGGTTAAAAACGCATCCAATTCGCATATATGTTAAACCCAGCCTAAGACTCTATCTACATCTTCTTGCACAGATGTATGCATTTTACGGTAGTTAATTGATGTGTGAAATATCTGTTAGGGCAGTGAATGATATTGCCATACAGTATATATAATGAAGATGTTAGTTTAGGTTTTTATTCCTACAAATCATACATATAATAAAATAATATATATTTAATATCATCTACGTGTTTTTTTTAACACTAATCAAAGTGTAGTATTTGAATCTAAGTCAGGAATGCCAATGAAATGCAGTTAGCAGTTGAACGCTTATCAGTGTCTGGACTGTCTGATAGACTAAGTGGTGATTTGGATTGCTAATATCCTTGTGAATTGGAACAAGTGTCTGAACTGAATCATCATACCTGAGTGAATATCCCATCACCTGCAAAGCAATACAAGGGCCATCTAAATTGTATACAGCAGCTTAACATGTTTATTGCATATTTTGACTGCGGTGGCTTACAAGGCAATCTGAGTTCTTCTGCATAATGAGTGGTACAAAATAAGTAAACCGTTGATGGATTTTGTGACGTTATCTTAGAACATGACATCATTAACACAAAGCCTTTATATTAAACCTAAGTGGATTCTGGAATTCTTGAACTATAAACTTTGCTAATTACCAGTTCAATCACAATCCTAATGTTATCTCTGTATGCTAATAGTGACAGCTAGAGGCTGTTAAAAAACAAGGAAAGCACTTGATTATCTAAAGTGGCAAGTTAGGATTGCAGAATCATGGAAAAGGGATGCTGATAATAAAGACCACTTAATATTTTAATTTAGAGGGATTTTCATCAATGACAGAAAGGTAAATCTATCATTAAATAACATTTCTTTTCATCATGAAATATACTATGCAAAACATAGGTATGACAAGGAATTTTTTAAGATGTGGCACAGAATTTAAAATATGCTTTATGAAATAAAATAAAATAAAGACGGCAGTCTCGGTCTAGTGAAGGAACAGAGAGATTGTCAGCCATGGTGTGCATCCCCTGCATTGTCATTCGAGTTCTCGTGTGGGTCTACAAGAAGTTCTTGGAACCCATCATCTACCCCTTCATATCTCCCTTCATCAGCCGGATCTGGCCAAAGAAAGCCGCTCAAAGCAACCCGTCCTCAGGGAACACAGGCAAAGTAGAATGCAATGGCAGCAGTAAGCCCACCGGTAATGGAACCGTTAATGGGAGCGTCAGTCAAGCACATGAAGACTCTTACAACAAAAAGACAGACTGAACAATCCTCGACGAATGGAAAACAACCTGATCGAAGACCTAAATCTCCTAGGCTAAAAATAGGAACTATCTCTTTGCAGATAAAAAAGGACTTTCTATTTATTGACCATGTAAATGTAACACATCATTGTATATAATGCATTCCAAAGTTTTAGAAATTGTCAAAATATGACTGATTTATCAATAATAAAATATAACTACTTGTAAACTATAAAAAAAAGTAAATACATCATAAAGCACCCTATTTTTCTCTACTCCCATAAACTCAGAATTTTGATTGATCTCAGAAGCGTCAAAAACTGACATCTAATGCACACTCTTCAATAAGGTATCGACAGCTTTCTGGAGCTATGGCCCTTTAAAATGGCCTGCACCAGATTCACAAATCCCTACCGCCCATTTCAGTAACTTTACCGGAATGTGCAGCGGATTTAGATAATTCTTAATAGAGCCTATTTTACAAAATGGAGAGCACCAAATTTACAAATATTTACCTAAAATTCATAGATAGTGAAACTGGAGGTAATTGTCTATTGGCTAGGACTCTGCCTACTGCCTGCTGTCAATAATAAGGGGAGCAGACTTCACAGGGAACTAGTGTCTGTAAATACCCATCAGGGTCTGCCCACCCAGGTACAAAAGTCACTACCACTGCACTGTCTGCCAGGTGCAGTGGTAGAGAGGAAGCACTATTGCACTGAGGGTGAAATATCCCTATCGACACCTCTGGCCTCAATGTGCTTCCATATTTGGTACATGCCCCAGATTCATGTACTTGTCTACAACAGGCATTTGAATCTGTCATCCCCACACCAACATTTGCCATGTGGAGGCAAGTGGGTATTCTAAGGCCTCATGCACACAGGGCGTTGGAAAAAATTGAGCTGCAGAGCCATCACTAAAGCCAGGAAAAAGCAGCTGTAAAAACGTGCTTTTAGTAGCTTTTACCATTGGCGTTAATGCACGTTTAGCCACGTTAGCCTTTAGCAACGTTTTTCTGCCTCTATTCAAAATCATTGGTTGCCTATGAGCCATCTTTGATATGGCTTTAAGCCCATTGATTTGAATGGAAGTTGCATCCACGTCGGATCAGGATGATTTGACTTGTGGTGCGACTTGCGCTCTTAGGATCTTGAGGGGGAACCCTGGGTCCCCCCCAGGTTTCAAACCAGGCCCTTCGGGTCTTGTATGGATTTTGAGGGGAACCCCATGCGAAAACTCGGCGTGGGGTCCCCCCCAGAATCCTTACCAGACCCTTATCCGAGCATGCAGCCCGGCAGGTCAGGAAAGGGGAGGGGATGAGCGAGCGGCCTCACCCCCTCCTGGACCATACCAGGCCACACACCCTCAACATGGGGGGTGGGCGCTTTGGAGCAGGGGGGGGCTCTGCACCTCCCCCACCCCAAAGCACCTTGTCCCCATGTTGATGAGGACTTGGGCCTCTTTACGACAACCCTGGGCGGTGGTTGTGGGGGTCTGCGGGCAGGGGGCTTATCAGAATGTGGACGCCCCCTGTAACAAGGGGGCCCCCCAGATCCCAGACCCACCCCCTATGTGAACAAGTATGGAGTACATTGTACCCCTACCCATTCACCCCAAAAAAGTCAGTGTAGTGTAAAAAATGTCAAGAGACGGTTTTGAGAAGTCTTTTTTTTTAAATCTTCCTCCGATCTTCTCCCTTCGGTCCTCTTCCTCCGATCTTTTCCATCCGGTCTTCTCCCTCTGGCCTTCTCCCTCTGGTCTTCTTTCCCTGGTCTTCTTTCTCCAGTCTTTTCCCTCCGAGGCCCTTGTCCTCATCAACATGGAGGCAAGGTGCTTTGGGGTGGGGGGGGGGGTGCAGAGCCGCTCACTCGTCCCCTCCCCTTTCCTGACCTGTCAGGCTGCATTCTCGGATAAGGGTCTGGTATGGATTTTGGGGGGACCCTGCGCTGTTTTTTTTGCGTGGGGTTCCCCTCAAAATCCATACCAGACCCAAAGGGCTGCTTTTTTCCCCATTTGGCATGGAGTTGCTCCTCAAGATCCTCAGAGCGCAGGTCACACCACAAGTCATATCATCCTGATCCAACTTAGATGCGACTTCCATTCAAATCAATGGGCTCCCATAGGGAACCATTGATCTTCACATAAAAATAAATGTATGACGTGGCTTAACGCTGTATAATCAATGTTAAGCAGCCTTTAGCAGCTTCAGGCGTTTTTACAGCTGGAACGCTGGTCCTCAGAACGTACTGGCCCTTGGTTTTTTTTGCAGCTTGAAAACGCTTATGCCACTTACAGCTTCAAAACCTCTGTGTGTGCATGAGGCCAAAACATAACATGGAGGGGCGTTTTTAAGTTGCAAAAAAAAAGTCTGATGCTCCTAAAAGCAGATGCAAAAACGCCCTGTGTGCATGAGGCCTAAAGAGTGTTAGACATTCTTTATGAATTCCTGTGACTGCTTTTGGCAATTGAAGCTCATCAACATAGCCCTTTAGGCTGGGACCAAGTATTTACATTAAAGCCACAGCAAGGAAAAACGACTTAAATGTGCACTGAGGGTCCAATTACACTATTTCTTTGGTAAAAGCAATGTTAACACAATGTATATCATAAATGGACCTAAGTCTCATGCTTCAAACTAATATGCAGATAAAGGTTGGTCAGTACTGTATCTGTGGCCCAAAATATAGCCATGACCATTTCTAGGAAATCCCTTGAGTCACTTGGTGGATGGAGTCATATGAGGACCTAGTTCCCCATAAGCTCCCACTAATAATTGCCAGCAGGTGGCAGTGGGTGGTACTTGAATAAATAGTGGCTATGGCTTCGCCCATTGCCATGCACTGTCAATGAACAGCAAGGTAGACCTGATGGGGAACTAGTCTGTCACTTATCCATCAGGCTTCAGCCACCACACCACTATATATATATTTCAGCCATGCATTTTTCAGTGTGATGGGTGCAGTGGCTGGTGAGGGAGCACACCAAGGAGTGTGTATGGGCACTTCGACCTTGGCTCCAGACTCAGTAAGATTCATTATACATGAATAACTCATTATACATTAATCAGGCACAAGCACATAAAATTTAGGTACAAAGCCCCAACAGAATTCTAAAGGGTGTCATAGTCCATGTCCCCCTTACGGCTCTGTTCACATGTAGGCGTTTTGGGGCGTTTTTGGGGAGTTTTTCTGCTCTAGGATCAGCTCTCAAAACGCCCAACAAGACAAATCCTATTCATTTCAATGGCCCCTGTTCACATCTGAGCGTTTTGACGCTGTGAGCAAAACGCCCAACGCTCAAAAAAGTACATGAGCTTCTTTTTGGGCAGATTACAGATTGGTCTCTATTCAATCTAAAAACGCCTGCACAAAAAACGCCTGTAAAAACGCCTGTAAATCGCGGTAAAAAACGCGCAAAAACGCTACGCTCGGGTGTGAATGTAGCCTTATGAATTCCATTCATTGTGAGCCTAGGATTTGAAATGATCCTATTTATCATGTTTTAAACGTCTGTATATTTTACCTTATAAAATTAAGATTGTTATCCTTGAAGATAGAGATTCTCAATCTTGTCCTCAGACTTACCTACCAGTGACTGTTTTGTACAAGTGTAAAACAAATTATTTTCCTCAGTCAGTGTTTAAAATAAATCTATATTGAGAGAAATGTGGAGGCTGGTTCTGAATTCAGTGCTTTCTATGTCACTGACCCAGAAAAAGCATGCAGATTAGAAAGTCATTCTGTATATTATGCCAGGTCAGTGACCAAGAAAGCCACTGGATAACATTATAGTGTTTATGACATAAAATAAACATTGGTATCTCAAAGAAACGAATTACCTGCAAAGTGGTTCTACATGGTCTCTATCAAGAAAATCATGGTCCTGTTTGACAGATGCAATGTCAATTGGAAACTGAGAATCTGGAAATAAATTGGAAGACTTGGTTGAGTAGATGGAAACATGGCAGCCTCTCAAATCAGTTTATAACTAGCAGAAGAAATGTGTACATAGGGAAATACACTAAACATTGGAAAAATGTCTTTGTACTCTATCCAACTAGCCAACACAGGAAACTGAATTATAACTGTTTCAAACAGTTGGGCCCCACACTTATTGACCCAATAGGTGTTTAACCAACTGTTTTAAACAACCCCAATGCAGTGCATCAATGTGTGTTGCATTAGGGTAGGCAATTCATTTGAATAGGCTGCCAATGCATCACATTATTCCTAAAATTTGAACACCTTCAGAACACATTGCAATTAGTAGTGTGATGCAAAGCTGGTGCATTGGTTTACTGCTTTGGAGTGCCATGCATAATAAACGTGCATTAACACAACACATAGATGTAAGGCAAACCTAAAATTAAAAACATTTGCAAATTTATGTGAGGCCTCACATACATTTGCAAACGGATGGAACGCAAAGGCTAGCTGTATTTAATGCCGGGGAATTAATGCAATGATATAAAAGGAATTAGATATAACTTTTGATACAAAAGAAAAAAATGTGAAAACATGATAAAACCCATGTAAATTGTTATTTTATATCTATAAAAACTGTGTTGACCATAAAATAGACCAGTAAATGTAGCCAAAAAATGAACTGCATGGATAAATGGCACTAGATGTACTCCTTCTTTATTCTCCTTTCCTCTTGATTCTCTATTGTAATAAATGTATGGGTTCAGCAGAACCTTATGTACAAGTTAGTGCAATGCTCTACATTAGTGGTCTCCAAACTGTGGCACGGGGGTCCTTTGTTTCCCCTTATCTGGTCCTTGAGATGATTTTCCTCTAGCTGACACCAATGATGGGGCACCATTTCTCCCACTGACACCATTGATTGGGCATTATTTCTTCCACTGACACCATGGATGGGGCATTATTTCTCCCACTGACACCGTTGATTCGGCATTATTCCTCCCACTGACACCATGGATGGGGCATTATTACTCCAACTCATACAAACAATGAGGATCTTTTCCCATACTAAAACTGCATTGTTTATTCCCACTGATGCCGGGTCACTTTCCACTCGCACTGGCCACAGTCTGGCTCTTCTAAAGCCTGAAGGACAGTAAGCTGGCCCTTTTTTTTAGAAAGTTTAAAGACCTCGCTCTACAACATATGAGTTTTTACATCCTTAAGCCTTGTACACACAGACCGAATGTCGGGCGGCATTCCGACGGCTTTTGATGAAGGGGCATGACCGAAAAGATCTGCTGATCAGCGCTGTCAGCCAATGGCTGACCAGAGTGTTCTGTCGGGGGGGGGGCATCCCCCTGTCAAAACGCAATAGAACAGTAGGGGAGATCACTGTACTAATGTCGGATAGTTAGTACAGTGGCTCCTCCTGAGCTGTCAGATTTTTTTTTGGTCAGCCCTGCTGGGTTGAATGAAGAAAGAAACTACTAGTGTGTACTCAGATCATTGTCCAACCATCCTCTGAGGTCTAAGGCCAGACTTGTCTTTTGTCAAAACTGAAAATGTTTATGGTAACAGATAATAACTGCACACAGCCACCTTCCTGTCCAGTAATGCCATAAATAAAATTGCCAAATGCTGCTGGTAAGCCTTATTTAGTCTAACAAGTTCACTCACAGAACAAAAGAATGCACGGCAAAGATAAGCAGCATGTCAAATATCTTTTTTTTTTTTTTTTTACAGATTACACATTTTTTAATAGATTTTGTTTACAGTTATGGGTATCATGGCTTGTTAATACAAAATAAGTAATGTTTCAGTTATACTAGTCATTTAGTTGTGAATCCCTAGTCAAAGTCCTTACTCAGATTTGGATATAGTAGAAAAAAATAGAACCCCTTTCAGGTTTTTCTTGATGTGTCCAATCTTGGCAAGATTTCTCCACATTTTGTATCATGTCACCAGCACCAGAAGTGAGAAGAATAAAAGCACTTTTTTTAGAGGGTGGGGGAAACCTTAAGGTTCTCCAGCTTTCATTTACTTCTGGCCCAACTGAGATCTCTATACTTCCTGGTGTGTTATTAGTACAGGAAATTAGGGGAACTCTCCAATGGCGTATTTACTTTAGGATACCTTCCCTTATTAGATATCCAGCCTCTGATGCTTAGATTATTGACACTATTGAACAACAGTTGGCCTTCTAAAATGTACAAGTTTTCTTCAAAGTTCACCTTTACACAATCATATTAAAGGAAAATCTCTTGGAAAAGATGGACAAGTTAAGTCATCAGTAGCAGACGTCCTCTGACGAAATGCGTAGGGTGGAGTCTACTACGTCATTACGTCACTTCCGGCACTCGGAGCCAGGGCCGTGGAACGCGGAAGCTTCCCGGCTAAACTACTGATCTCGGACAGCCTACAGCTTATTCTGTGAGTTACTACCTTTAATTTCTCGGTTGCATTAGATACAGCACCATGGGGTTTCCTTTCTTTGTGTTTGAGGGATCAACAAACCTACAAATGGCATTTTTACCGGAGGAAACCCTGGGCATTATCTTCCCTTATTCCACGGAAGCTACAGCAGGTTGTATATAGGGTGCGACACCTAGTGGTCACACTGGTGGATGCAACCCAGAGTCTTTCTACTTATTTAAAATTTATTTCATGTAGATCGGCTTCCTACTTGAATTCTTTTCACTCTTATTTACACAAATACTTCTCTAAGGAGTTTTTCTCCATTTATTGATTTATTCACCATTTATAAGTTTCAAAAGCACAAAGTATCACTGGTTTGACTACACTGTATAATATTTATTATTTTGAAATATAATTCACTGTCTCTCTTATATTTTTTTGTTGGTTTATTGCACTAGCACTTTATTATTGCACTATCATTTTGAGGTCAGTAAAAACCGGTCTCTGCTCAGACCGTAAGTCATTTGTGCACTTTATAATTTATTCAATATATTTAAGTATCACTATTCATTTGATACAGTATTTATTCACTTAGTGCACTTAATCACTTGAAAAGGTAGCGCTGTTTTCAACCCCTTTCTGCACATATTTCATCAGTAGTTTGTTTGGGGATCAGTGAATTTGCAAAGCGGGAATTAGCTCAAAGAAGCAAAGCAAAGCAAACCATAAGTACTTGCGTGTTCCTAAAGTGTTAGAGCATAAAACCAGCCAATTAAATGAAGTTGTGACCACATGGCCCAGAAGCATAAATTTGCAAAGGCATCATAGCGATCGTAGTTACTTTTTTGCCAAATAATTTGAAATACTTTTTCCTAAGTCGGCCTTAAGGGGAAGAACAGGAAAGCCTGGGGGGGGGTTGGGAGTGGCACACATAACATAAACCAAACCAAGGGAAAACCCAAACACGTGACTGGTCTACAGGTAATCTAAATATAAATTTATAGAACAGTTTTAATATTATGAATTATCACATTGTGTTCTAGAGTTAATAAAAAAGACCAGGCAAACTTTTATAGACTTTTTGAATTATAGCATTTCCTGTGTAACCTGCAGTAATGTTTTTCCAAGTTCTCTAACAGATTTATAAAAACAAATATATAGGTCTCTGGGCATCAATTAGAAAAAGTTCAGGATAGGAAAATGTCATAGAAGTGTTAAACTAAAAAGTAATTGATAAAACGTATTTATGACTTTTTTGGTTGTGGGCATTTTTTGTTACACTCGTGATACTGTAGTGTGAACTCCACCTCTCATAATCCATTAACCAGTTCTCTGCTGGGGTGGGCTGCCACTCACAAAAAGTCAGCTTTAGCCAGCAGACATAGTTTGGGGCACCTTTATTATTTTGGTTATTACATAAATATTATTACAGAGTACACACTGTTACTACTGTATGAAGGGCTGGGTGGTCTTAATGAATGGGATCTGCTGTTCACAGACTTCCTATGTTTTTAGTGGCTGGCATAATTATGGTTTTTATGCTCATAAAATCAGTCTTCCCCAGGTGTAAAGTGGAATAAAACAGAATGATGTCATGGCTGAAATGCATGGTACATTCCATCGCAGGAGCTGTTACCTTCATAAAGCTGTGCGTACTGAGGAAATCCAGCAGCCCGTAACCACTCACATGCTTCCTTTGCCTCGAGCTCTGAAAACAAAAACATAAAATGAATGTATTGCCCAGCCAATAATGGAAGAACACCATAAACATCATCTGAGATTGTCCTGTAAAGTCATTACAGCTAAAAAAGGAGAAGGCATTTAGAGACTTGTAGGAAAACGACCACAGATCAGGAGGATGCTGGTGGATGGACTGATAAGTCTTATAATAGGTTTAGGAATCAGTTTAGTTACAGTACATAAAGCCCAAAATCATGCAAATTGCATAAAGGAAGACAAAAAAAGAAAGATCTTAAAAAGACTAGTCCTTTCAGAGCTGATATTTTACTAAGCAGTCAACACTGGTTGGTTGGATCATCTACTGGCTTTATAAATCCCTTGCCATATATGATGCAATTTGGAAGCTTTCAAGTAAAAGAATGACAGTATGGAATTGCACGGTTCCAAGCAATATACCATCCATGGTGTATATTCCTTACTGCTTTGCAATCAAAACAATCTAAATTTTGGAAGTAAATCAAACCAAGCGCAAACCAGCACTAGCCAAAAGACATTTTTGTTTGATTTCCAGCCTAAAATTGACAACTGAAAAAACAAACAAAAACATGAATGGCAGTTTGGTGTAAACCATTCAAAGGCTACTTTTTAACCAGAAGAACTGTATGTGGTAGTACATAAATTAAAACTGTTTAATATATGAACTCCTATTATTATTTTGCATGCCTTTTTGTTTATTTCTTTTTTTATACGTTTTTATAATTTACTTGCAGACCAAGCCTGGAAGCTTGGACTAAACTACGGCACTGCTACTTTTAACGAAGAAGGCTGAGAGTGTGTTGACCATACTAGTTCAGGCAGTTAACAGGGCAGCAACTGTCAGGAGGCCTCTCAACATAGAAACTCTAGAAAGTTAAGCTGACTTAAAACGGATGTAAACCCCATTCGTGAAATTTGACCTAGGCACATATATTTGTAGTGTTTACTTATCTCTCCCCAAAGCCTTAAGTCCGATCTCTTTCTGCTGCTCCGTTCCTCTGTAATCAGCATGATAACTTTTGAGTTGACTTAAGTTCTCTGACACAGGAGATAAAAGCAGCTGAAAATTTGTGTCGGGTGGGTACAGAGAAATAGATTAGCAGAGAGCTGGTCTATTCATAGCACAGCTCTGCGTTTTTCTTCCTTCCTTAGCTGTCACACAGTGTATGCCAAAACTCCACACCCAGTGCTGGAACAGAAAGAAAAAAATCTAACACGATGTTCACTTTCTAAACAGTGTAGAACGCGGAAGACAACAGATATACAAATAAAACTTATGTAGGGAGATTTGTTTAATCTCTGTGTATCATCTGAGGCTGTTCACTTCACTGGGTATATGTGAGGGTTTACATCAACTTTGAGACCTGTATACTTTCATTTATTAATTGTCGTTTTCAGAACATTTGTTTGATTATTTAAAAGTTAAAGGGGATGATCTGGCAATCAGTTTCGACCAGAGGCAACAACAATATCAAAGGACAAGGATGGAAAATTTTTGTTGAATCTAATAGGAACAAATTAATTTCTAATTGTTGAATTAGTTGCCAGCTGAGAAAAATCGTAACTAGTCTTATGACTATGCATTTGTCACAGGTAATCTGGAAGTAGAACATTTGTTGGTAAAAAAGGTCACTCGTTCCTGAAAAATCAAAACATTGACTTGGTACTCAAATAAAAATTAGTTTGAAATTAGTCAGGTCCATGAAAGCACCATGTTTAGACAAAATTTTTTTTACTTTCTCATACAAAATTCTACAGGCTAGCATTAGACTGTATGATAGTTATGCTAGTCCACATTGTACAGTCCACAGGCTGATTGAGAGAAATTATTAAAGATGACCATACATGGATCGAAATTGGGCCTGTCAGCAGGGACTTGCTGAAAGTGCTGCACTTTGGTTGAAGAGAAGTTGATCAATAGATCAACTTCTGTTCAACCGCCCTGTTGAAAAATTTCTACACGATCAGTGCCACTGTAAATGTCTGCACTAATCTGTGTATTCTGAGGATGGGGGGGTCTTCCTGCTTTCAGAATACAAAGACACAGCGGGGAGGATTCCCTGAATCCACATCGAGTTTGTGGATGGTAGAATTGGGTCTGTTTTCTCGTTCAACTGAATAATGTATGGGCTGCCTTAGTTTCTTCATCAATACTAAACAG
Organism: Pelophylax lessonae; assembly: GCF_965119305.1. NCBI lineage: Eukaryota > Metazoa > Chordata > Amphibia > Anura > Ranidae > Pelophylax > Pelophylax lessonae. Next base: position 641,638,790 of record NC_138769.1, read on the forward strand.
CATGGATGGAAGAATCTGCACTACAGGCTATTGTATTCTGACAGTCACAAAACAAGCTGCTATCTGAATACCTGGACAGTGACTGCATCTGAAAGGTTGCAGTTGCTGTTTGGCCAACTATTTGTGACTCAGCTCCATCGATTTTTAAGCCAAAGTTTGTCGAGTTGGGTAGTGCTGACAGGGCTACCCACAACTTCAATATCAGCCAATTCAGCTATGTATGGCTAGCTTTAGTTGTGACAATGAATTTGTTAAGAAATGTCCAGGAACTGGTTAAAGGAGGAAGAAATCTACAGACAAAAACTTTCTTCTAGCTTTTTATCTTCATTTCTACTTTTCCCTTCACAAAATAAATTACATTTCCATCACAATGAATTCTCCCCACAAGCTAACTTTCTAGCACATGCTTACATAAAGGGGAGGAACATTGAAAAGGAGTGAGGGTTAAAGTGACCCTTGCTATTCCTCTTGTTAGTCCATCTAACAGTACCTGTGCATAGAGGCTCTTTATAACCCCCTCTCCCATGTCACAGCTCTTTAGAAATAGGTCGGATCTGATAAATTGGTTAATAGGGGTACAATAAAGTCATTGGATTGAATTTATTTTCTATTGGCTGAATTTACCTGGAGGAGCTTGCCTCCTAATCCTTATTGTTATGGCTAAATGCCAAGGCATTCTGAGAGTCAAAGCTCAAGCACTTCCAGTTAGTCCCTAAGCTTGCCCACCCCTTCCTGCCCGCTGCACATTCCTAAAGGCCTCTGAGGTTGGGCCAAAAGGAATACATGGGATGGGGGATATCAGCAAGATCCCACATTACTTTGATGCAGGGCTTTTTTTCTCAGAGAAAAGGTGCAGGAACTCCCCTTTCTAAGTTACTTTGTGTCTCTGCCCCCTACCCACCTTCGAACACTAACCCTTGGTTCCACCTCTGAGCACCGATACTTGGATCCACCCCCTACCCAGCTTCCAGTACAGCCCCTTTTAGAGAATATAGAGCCAAGCATATTTTTGTAGTGGAATGTATGGAATTTGGTTATGATAACAAGAAAAGCAATAAAATTGATCCCCCACAGCCAACAGCAATATACCCCCCCCCCCCCCAGCAGCAATAGATTCCCAGCAGCAGCAAAAGATCTCCCAGCAGCCAGCATCAATAGACTCTCTAGCAGCCAGCAACAGTAGACCCCCTCCCTAAACAGTAGATCACTTCCAGCAACAATTAACCCACAGTATCAAAAGATCCTCCACCAGCAACAATAGATTGCCATCCAAAAATAGATCCCCTCCAGTATCAATAGATCCAGCATTAGTAGACCCTCCAGCAACCCTTGCCATGTCATACATTCAGTGGTAGAGGTGCCGGAACTGCGTTCCCCCACGTTCCCGCTGAAAGAAAGCCCTGCTTTGATGTATCCGAACTTTGCCTATTGAGACAGCTAGACATTCAGTCGTATCTGGAGGGGTTTGGGAGGTTGCCGCTGTATTTTTTGCCTGTTTTTTCCCTGTTTTATTTTTTTAACTGTTTATTTCAAAAGTTCAGCTTATGACATCAGTAGGACTCTGTGTTTCAGAAATCAAGACAAAATTGTACGTAGGTTATATTTATAGATCCAAAACTGGTTTTCATTAGAAAACATAAGGATGTTTTGTTTAGACCAGAGTTCCCAATGGGAGCAAAGAATGCTGGACTTTTGTTTGTAAGAGGCCTAAACCCTACTCTCCATGAGCTAAACTTTCTATAGTCCTAAGTCTCACATAACTCTTCCTCAGCATCATCAATACAAAGCCTGGTGTGAGAACACACAATTGTACAAGCCCCATTTCTATCTGCAGGGATACTTTTAGTATACAGTAGGAGACATAAATGTAAGACTAAGCGCTGGCTCTCCAGTATAAACACACGTTTAACACAGACCTTTGAGTTTTGACTAAACACATTAACAATAGTTAGCTGGGCCAATCTGAGCAATCCTTTTTTGGCCCAGTGTGGTGTTTTTGCTGGAAAGCCTCAGCGCCAGCTCATTAGTCATTATTTACATAGACGGCAGTTTAATGCCTTGGCCTCTGTAGCCCTTGTAACATTGAAGAGGACATACAGTTCTTATGGAAGGAGAAATACTCTGCAGATAAATGTAGAAAGACACATCTGCATCCCAAGGTAACATGAGTGCTGTGAGATGTCACAAAGGAAACCAATGCCTAACTCCAGCAAACCTTTTTTTTTTAAGTATTTAATGGTGTCGGGATGAGTTAAACTTTCTGTTTGTGACCGTAGCTGGGAGATCTTCCCCCACTTTCTGTCCACATGAGACCTGTACCAAAAATGGGGGCTGTTGCTGTCTCAAGAACAGGAAAGCACAGACAGCAATGTCTGACATAGAATGCATAACGCGGTAGGAAAGCCTGCTTTGTTATTTTTACCCACAGGTAAGCCTATAATAAGGCTTACCCGTAGGCAGGGCTTTTTTTTCAGTGGGAACGCGGGGTAATGCAGTTCCGGCACCTCCAGTCTGAATGCACGCAATGGCAAAGGTATGCTGGGGTCAGTGGGGTGAGCTGAATGGCCTATTGATGCTGGCTGCTGGGGGATCTATTGTTGCTGGGTTGAATCTTTTGTTGCTGGAGGGCATTTTGTTGGGGAGGGGGGGGGACTATTGTTGCAGTGGAGGATTTATTTTTGCCTGGGGGAACTATTATTGCTGGGGGGCTATTGTTGTTGGGGGGGTCTATTGTTGCAGGGGAGGATATATGGGGGGGGGGCGATTGTTGCAGGGGAGGTTTTATTGTTGCTGGGGGGTCTATTGTTGCTGACTGCAGGGGATCTATTTTACTGTTTTTTCTATTGTTGCAGGGGAAGATTTATTGTTGCTGGGGGGTTCTATTGTTGGGGGGGGGGGGTCTATTGTTTCTGATTCCACTGCTTTTCTAGTTATCATTAACAAATTCTATACAAATTACCTAGAACCACAACATGATACTTGGTTCTGTATTCTCTAAAAGGGGGGGGGGTACTGGGAGGTGAGTAGAGGGTGGAACCAAAGGACAGTGCTTGGAGGTGGGTAGGGGGTGGAGACAAGGGGTGACTCCGAAGAGGGGAGTACCTGCACCTATTCTCTGAAAAAAAGCCCTGCCTGTAGGTAAAATGAATATCTCCTTAACATGCACCATTTAGGAGATATTCACCCATCATGCAGCCGCTGACGTCACTGGCCCATGCGCTTTGACGTATACCGTTCCGAACCTTCAGAGCTTCTTGCCGGAACCGAGGGCTCCCAACCGCATGAGTGGGAGTGACGTCATCGCGGCTCCGGCCATTCTTAGCGCCGGAGCCCACGAACCCGGATAAAAGGCCGGGGGAAGATGTTAGCCCTCTCAGCAGGACTGAGCGCCGCTGGGAAGGGCTTCCTTCTAAGGTAAGTAGTTCATAAGGCGCTAGCATGCGATGCATACCAGCACATTATGCCATTGTCTTACAGATTTTTCTTTTTCTGCAGAAGTTTACTACCACTTTAAGGTAAAAAACCTTTAAGCTTTACAATCACTTTAAAGCGGAGTTCCACCCATTTTTAATAGGTTGGAATACATAGCTGTATGTAATCCCCTTTAAAACGGCTTTTACCAATGGAAACTTTTTTTTTTTTTTTTGCTAGTAAATACCTTAATTTCGGCTTTATTCCTCCTCTCCTCACTACTTGGTCCGATCAGCGATGACGTCATTCGGTGATCCGCAGTGTCTGCTGGGATGTATTCAATTCCAGAAATCTCGCAGTAGCTGTATCTGTACTGAGCCGTGCCTGCCCCGCCTCCTCCCCGCCTCCTCTCATTGAGTTGCATTGTATGAATGTATTAAGGCCGTTCTCTGCCCCGCCTCCGCCCCACCTCCTCTCGTATTGCAATACAACTCAATGAGAGGAGGCGGGGCGGAGGCGGGGCAGAGAACAGCCTTAATACATTCATACAATGCAACTCAATGAGAGGAGGCGGGGCAGAGGCGGGGCAGAGAACAGCCTTAATACATTCATACAATGCAACTCAATGAGAGGAGGCGGGGCGGAGGCGGGGCAGAGAACAGCCTTAATACATTCATACAATGCAACTCAATGAGAGGAGGTGGGGCGCAGGCGGGGCAGACACGGCTCAGTACAGATACAGCTACTGCGAGATTTCTGGAATAGAATACATCCCAGCAGACACTGCGGATCGCCGAATGACGTCATCGCCGATCGGACCAGGAAGTGAGGAGAGGAGGAATAAAGCCGAAATTAAGGTATTTACTAGCAAAAAAAAAAGTTTCCATTGGTAAAAGCCATTTTAAAGGGGATTACATAGATCTAAAGTTCCAAAAATGGGTGGAACTCCACTTTAACATTCATACAGCATAAACATTTTCTACATACGTTCATCCTCAAATAGGATTTCGTTCCAGTATTTGTGCTGCGGGCCTATCCTGTGAAAAAAATATAGTGCAGCGCTGGAAAGTGTATTGTCCATGAAAAAGGAACAAAATAAATAAATATATAAGGGTGAGTCCCAAGTGAAGGAGTGAAATTGACAATCCAAGGTGATGTAAGTGATCAAGGAAGCAGATAGCCTATAACAGCCAGTGTGCTTGGGCCCATAGAATGCTTAATGGAGTATTGTATGCCCCTGTGCATGAACTCCCTGAAAGATTTTATCATTTGGTCAAGACCAGTCAAATTCAAATGCTTCACAAGCTAAGTTTAAGGATACACGGAGAGCCATCACCCCCAAAGGTCACCCTGATGGTCATGAAATTATATCATGGCTACGAATGGTGTGTAATTTAACCCACCCAGTATCTTGTCTCCATACCCTCTTTGGACTATACTGAAGTATATTCCTGCACCGTGTGGTTTGCCCTTTACCCCCCCCCCCCAATAAATTGGACCCCAAATATGGGCTGGAGGATTATATCCTAGGGCAAGACGTTACGGCGCCACAATACGGTGTCTCTCTGGTTTTTGAAGTCGTGAAGAGGGGAAAACATCTACAGAGGTATATACTCAAGGGATTGCTACTACAACACGGGGGCTCCACATCAGTTGAGGAAATAATACGGAGACTGGTCTATACCACAAGCCGTCACCAAAATATACATGTTACCATAGGGATTTGATTATCCTGCCTACTAGCAATACTCTCACACACACAGCGAGAAATATCGGTATTGCTCGGTCTCTCTGGCCCTGACGAAGCCTGATGCGAAACGCGTTGGCTCATTGGGACCCTCAAACCGAACATCAACACAGACTTCTTGCATCAACATCAGCTTGAAGCATGTATTGTTCCCTTATTTGGGATATATTTCTGTGCTGCTGTTTTTAATATGCTGTTGAATATGTGAGGGATTCTTCTCTTTATCTAGATGTCCCTCAACTATATACTGTATTCTTTTATATATCTAATAAATTGTTCAATTTTAAGTATTTGATTTCTTGCTTTTCCTTCTCCCTACTGGCTAAAAAACCCCTACTTTTTCTATACTTTGGTTAAGCTACGTTTAAATTAAAATGTCATTATTTTATTGAATTCATAACTGAATAACTTGGCATTTCTTTTAATATCTGCCCACAGCTGGAAGTAAATTCACATTCGGGTACCTTCACTGAGGATCTAGCTTCAGTCTTCGTTCAATGCTTCTTGCTGGGATCGCAGTGTCAAACATGGTCAGATACTACATTCTATGTGTGTGTTTACATGTAGTAGGATGAAGAAAGGCTTATACTTTGCTCGAGGCTTATGTGTGTTCAGCCATTCAGGCATCATAGAGAGCACAGCAGCATTAGGAACACATGGCAAGCTTCCCATTTTGCTTGTATGTGCGGAACCTCAATTTTAACTCTTTTATGTGTATTGTCTGATGGTAGCATTTTTTTCACTACTGTCAAAAGCTATAAATTATAACTATAAAGCCCTTCCAACATGTAGTTCAGTATAAATTACAGAGACAGTTATAAAAATTAAACTGAAAAGTAGAACCCTCCCTGACTTTATGGTAAATATTGTCATTTGCGTTAGGGGGATCTGCTTCAATCACAAGACATAATTATAACACAACTTGGCAACTTTGCCTTCATAGTTTTGGACTGAATGAGGAAACTCTATTATTGGAATCACAGATACTGTTTTTAGAGCACTTTGTCATAATTGGAATTTTCAGACATACATAATGATTTTATTTTACCAACAGGAAACAAATCCACTTACTGTAAATCTTTTGCTTTTGTATTATGTAACTGTTACAAAGACTCGGTCGGCCATATGCTAATGAGGGTTGTGTCGTGCAGAATACACATTTTATTATGTGATTTTGTTTAACATTGTACATGCTGCCAAAAGTAAATTGGGTGTATACCCCTGGTGCCCAAACTGTGGCCAAATATGGCCCTTTGGCACTTATTGTGTGCCCATCGGGACCCCTGAAAAAAGTGATGTTTTAGTGCTGGCTTAAGTTAAGCCAGTTAATATTCTTTAGAGTAGCTTATAGTAAGTAATGGTTTTGTTTATTTCTTTCACACTATTCTTACATTTTTCTGTGATGTCCATGCCATTTCTTTTTTTTTTTGTTTTTTTTCTCTGATCTTTGATAATGGACCTTGCTGTAAGAAATATCAAATGCAATACGAATACATTTTTACAAAGAATGGTATTTTAAAATAGTAAACATCAATATTCACCTCCATGGTGCAGCATTTATATTCCCCTCCATGGTGCAGCATCTATGTGATTCTGCAGCTATCCCATGTCAGTTCTAAGACTGAGAACTGAGTGATCACATGATCGCTGATCGCTCATTTCCCGGTCTGCTCCGAGTGGAAAGCAGTGATTATCAGTCACCGCTCTCCACTCTGCCCCTCCAGCGTGCACTGGAGTGCTGCGATGGGGATGGGGTGGGAGCCAGGGGCAGACTGGCAACTTTCAGCCAAGAGGGCAAGTACAAACCAGAGGCCCATGGTGCAGCCTCCTCCTGACCCCCATTCCAGGCTGAAGCTTTGCTCCAGGTACTTTCTACTCCGGGTTCCCAACCTGGCCAGCAGGGGGTGGTTGGGGGGAGCTGCAACAGCTCAGTTGGGGCTGGCCAGGGGAGAAGAGTCTCCAGTGGGGTATGGAACCGGCCTCAGCCTCAGTTTACACCATCCATGCTGGGGAAGGAGGCCTTAACTCTGTCCTTGTTTTCATCCTGCACTCAGTAGGTCAGTGGCAGAGACATTTTACTTCTCTTTACCAGGAATCCTTTAGGCATGTCTGTGGCAGCCTTTTTACTGAACAATTGCCCCCCTGCCCCCTGGCCCAGTCCTCCCCTGGTGGGAGCAGCGGTCAATCAGGCAGCGGGGTGGACCCTGACAATATTGCTGGGATGCTTCCTCAGCCTGGAGCAGCTCTGCAAGCAATAGTCTGCAATCAGTTGGCTATGGGTCACAGGAGGACAAAAGTAAGTAAGTCCTGTGACCCACAAGAGAACAATGGCCAAAAAAAGCTTTGGCCATACCTCTCTTTTAGGAAAGCTTTGGGGAGCACGAATGTTGACGTGAAGAGGGGATATAATAGCAGTAATCTTTAGAAGTCTCATATAACGTGTCTTCAGGCTGCAAATGTCTCCTGAAGCATGTCTACTACTCAACTACTCCTACAGCATGTTTGCAGTCTCTGAACATCTCCTGTTGCTTACCCACAGTCTCTGACTTCTTGCATTCATTGAATATCACGTGTGGCTTTTTAGCGATGTCAGGGGCCGCACCTGAGGCTCCTATATCAAGCAGGTTAGCCACCATGATGTATGCAGAATAATGAATTGTTGGCCTTTTTATTCTACAATTTACAGATGTGTACTGTAGAAGGAACAATCCCAGAAGCAGATGGGCATCATGTGACCTAAAAAGCATTGCATGCCTATTTACCCGCCTTTGGCTCAACGCTATGTCACTCACCTCTCTACAGACTGCAGATCCTGCCAGCAGCCCCCCCCCCCCCCCCCCTCCTCAATATAAATCTTTGTTACAACAGAGATAACATGGAGGGCAATGCAAACCATACTTTAGCAATACTGTTGGGAAAAGTTTATAGCTCCAGGCAAGTTTAACCCTTAGCAACCTACAGATTATGGATTCATATTATAGTCAGTTAAGAAAATGTCTCATTACACAAATTCTGCAGAATTATTTGAGCAAATATATTTGCAGTGTTGTGCAGATGAGGAGGAAAGACATTCCAGTAAGTGAGTCACTTTTGCCGTTTTAAGAAGACCACGGGGCAAACTTCCTGTAATCTCCTGCTAGTATATGAAGTTAGAATTAGAAAATACATCTGTGCCGTATTAGGGCTCGTTTACACCATATGCATTTTTTTAATGCAATATGAACGCATACGCAAGAAATATTTATTTGTTTTAATGATCCCAGCTTAAAACTTTGCAGTGCTTTCATGTTTGTATAAGAAAATACAGCATGCTGCATTTTCCACACTGAGAGGCACATGAATGCACTGCAAACTCATGTAAGTGAAACAAAAATGCACTGCAAATGCATTACAAAAACATGTAAACCCCTGTGTAGAACTGCACACTAAGCATGGGGATTGCAATGTAAATAGGCCCTAATGTACATATTTACCATTATAGTGGCCTGGTACAGCAAAGATACACACAATAAAATGCACAACAATAATCAGTCCTCACTTATATTCAACATATATTCAACATAGCATAAGAGAGTTAAATGTTACTTTCAGATTTGTACTTTACTACAGAGTTTACTCATTTATGCATAAGCAGGTTAGCTTAACAGCCCATTCAAACTGGCGCGATCCGACTTCGAGGGGCGACCTGTGAAGTCGGCGCGACTTGCAGGGACTTCACATTATGGAAGTCTATGCAAGTCGCTCCCAGGTCGCCCCAAAGTAGTACAGGACCCTTTTTCTAAGTCGGAGCGACTTGTGTCGCTCCTATTAGAACGGGTCCTGTGCTAATCAATGGCGAGCGACCGAGCGCGACTTGTTAGGCTGACAAGTCGCGCTAGTCTGAATGGGGTCTTAATGGAATGTAACTTTTATATGTTTAATGCTATAATATTTTTTATATATATTCTTACACAAAGAAAACCACAGCAACCTGCTCCTACAGTGGGGTCAGGACTTCACTTCCCTATATATATAATTTGGAGACAAAGAGGTTGATTTACTAAAGGCAAAAAGACTGTGCACTTTGCAAAGCGCAGCTGCACTCTGCAAGAGCAGTTGCTCCAGAGCTTAATAAATAAGGTAAAGATCTGCTGAATTTCATCATCCAATCACGTGCAAGCAAAAATGCAGCTTTTTTTTTTTTTTTTTTTCTTCCATGCATTTAATTGGGTATTCTTTGTAAAGTGAAACTTTACCTCATTTACTAACCTCTGGAGCAACTGCGCTTGCAGAGGGCAAATGCACTTTGCAAAGTGCACAGTCTATTTGCCTCTTGTAAATCTACCCCAAAGAGTTTAAATGCAATTGCAATTTTGAGGTGTCATAAGCCATACCACGAGATTACTGTGATTTAAAGCATAAATTTTATTTACCAATGCCACAAAAAAAAAAACATATAAAATATATACTCCTACTAAGGTTGTTAGAAGACATTACAAGATAACTTTACAGCATGTGCATCAATAAATCTACGCTTTACCCATTCACTAAACAGCTCATATATTCTGTTGCCTGAAATACTCTGATGGTCAATAGTAGGACGATCATTTTTAGACACACAGGGGTTTATTTACTAAAGCTAGAGAGGGCAAAATTAGACACAATTCTGCAGAGAAAATCAGCTTATTATAGCCTCAGCTTGTTTATTTAGGCTTTATAAAAAAAAAAAAAACTGTAAGCTTATTGGTTTCTCTGCCGAATTGTGACTAAAGCTGGATACACACTATACAACTTTTGTTGGTAGATTTCCCTTAGATTAACCTTAAACTATGTAGTGCAAAGGCCTGCCTGACTGCATACAAATTGAAATTGTTTAGGTGTGACCTCATATTATATGGTTTTGGTAAATCTAAAGGAAAAAAAATAAAGAAAATTGTATTGTGTGTATCCAGCTTCAGTCTGCTTCACCAGAAAGTATGGCAAAACATCTAAACATGGCACATTTTGTATCATCCTTAGATACCTCCCCATATTGTCTATCACTTAGCTATATTTTAATGAAGTGAAATATTTCATCTGTATGTATATTTCAATAAACCATTTGCAACCATCAAGTGGCAAGCTCTGTGCAAGACCAAGGGTTCTCTGGAGGGTCGTTTTGGAGCTGATGGACTTAGATCTGAAGGGTCCAGAGAATAGAAGCAACCTTCCCACTCTGCTGAAACTGGACTGTCTTAAAAAAACAGTGTGCACAGGCTGCCAAAAATGATGCCAACATTGCTAGGCTAGAAAGCCCATTGGTACATGTTCTAAAGCGGTAATGAAGGGATCTGCTGTAGAACTACATGCCCCATACTCTTTTGCACCGCTTTTCTTCACAAGGGGTGTGGGCACTGCTGAGGGAGTATTAAGTCCATCCCCTTGGCACACTTCACCGTGCACTAACAAGGTAAACATGCTGCCACATTGGGTGTCGGAACAATAGTTTGTAGCACCCGGCAGGAGTGCACATTCCGAGGCTGACAATGTAGCTCCTGCGTAGGGTGGTGGAACCCAGGACGTTGAAAGAGATTTAACTGATAGGATTTACATGGTGAATGAAGGAAACATGAGGGGCTGATTTTGTAACCAGTGCAATGTACAGAACATTTTAAACTGGAGGTTTAGATACACTCAAGTGAACCATACTGTGTTCCTAACTACTGTGTTAACTAGCCTGTGAGAGTTCTCCAGCCATTGTGGGTTTAAAGCCCCAATCTGGGATAATTTTCACCTTCTGTCCAACCCCCTTCCCATCAAATCGCCCATTTTTTACTTACCTTAGCCTGTCATAACTTGACGGTTCAGCCATGAGTCTTCTCCTCCACGTTACTGCCTGCATGATGTGTATCCTTCCTATTGGAGATATAGTGATGGGGTCCCTTAGGATTCAGAAGAGGACTGGGGTCATTACAGGGGGGTTAGAAAAGGACAGTTGGTCTCAGGCTCCATCGCACCACTGGGTTTGAGAAAACCTGCACCTGGAAGTCGCTAAAGTAAGGGACCTAATGTGGGTTAAATAGGTAAGGGAAAAAATGATTAGTAGGATGGGTTAGAGGTATGGGAAAAATAGGTTTTAGCCTTGAGTTGGGCTTTAATTATCTCCAGTTCTTATGAAGTTGTATGTTTTTTATATTCTGAGAAGTCTATTTCTGATTGCTGACGCACACTCAGGAAACTATAAAAGAAACACATGTAATAATAAACACAAAGGCTGACAATAAATGAGGACAGCTCTCCCTGGACTTTGCTGACCTTGACTCTACAATCCGGACAAAATATTTCCACATTACTAACAGATCCATGAAGTTTCCAAGCTCTGTAACATTTTCAGTGAACCTGCACAGGGCACAACCTTCTCTGAAATAAATATGTGTTGGAAAGTTTCTATCATATCCATTTATCTAGTTTTTATTTTTTTTTGCTTGGTGTACATTAGAGCAAGAATGGAAATAATTTAAGGTCTACAACAGACTATAAAAACATTAGCAACCACTGCACTGTCAACAGTAACCATCTGTATTATATTTATACTAGTTGGAAACATTGCCCAGATCATATTGGGTATTTATGATTTTGGCAACAGTATTCCATATTTATACAGCCCTGTGTTTCAAGAAAACCTGCAATTGCATATGTATTGACACCAGAGGCATATCTTAAAGCTTGTGGGCCTGAAGCAAAAGTTGACCCGGGGCCCCCACCACTACAACCTGCCGCTTCCACTGTGCACCGAGATGCTCCCACCATGCACCAAAATATTCCAAGTGGATAAAGAGTTAAATCCAGATCTTTATTTCTATATTGAGAGGGTAATTCAAAAGATTTTGGAGAAACAGTCCACATTTGACATACCTCTCCAATTCTTTTGAAAACCCTGAAGCAGAGGTAGGCGACATTTAAGAGGTGGAGATCAACCTGAACAACGCTCAGGTTAAAAGAGTTCAAAGATCACCAGTGTTTGGGCCCCCCTTTTTTAAGAAATTAACTAGCAAGGCCAAACTATATAGTAAGGAAAACAAATATCAGTCAGTAGGGCAATGGACAGTGTGTGGACAGTGTCAGTAGAGCAGTGTACAGTGTGTGGACAGTGTCAGTAGGGCAGTGGACAGTGTCAGTAGGGCAGAAGATGGTGTCATTGGGGCAGTGGATGGTGTCAGTCAGGCAGTGGACAGTGCCTGTAGGGTATTGGATGGCGTCAGTTAGTAAAGCAGTGTACAGTGCCAGTCAGTAGAGCAGTGGACGGTATCAGTATGGCAGTGGACTTTGTCAGTAGAGCAGACGATGAGGTCAGTAGAGCAGTGGACGGTATCAGTATGGCAGTGGACTTTATTAGTAGGGCAGAGGATGAGGTCAGTAGAGCAGTGGACGGTATCAGTATGGCAGTGGACTTTGTCAGTAGGGCAGAGGATGAGGTCAGTAGAGCAGTGGACGGTATCAGTATGGCAGTGGACTTTATTAGTAGGGCAGAGGATGAGGTCAGTAGAGCAGTGGACGGTATCAGTATGGCAGTGGACTTTGTCAGTAGGGCAGAGGATGAGGTCAGTAGAGCAGTGGACGGTATCAGTAGGGCAGTGGATTTTGTCAGTAGGGCAGAGGATGAGGTCAGTAGAGCAGTGGATGGTATCAGTATGGCAGTGGACTTTGTCAGTAGGGCAGAGGTAGAGGTCAGTAGAGCAGTGGACGGTATCAGTAGGGCAGTGGATTTTGTCAGTAGGGCAGAGGATGAGGTCAGTAGAGCAGTGGACGGTATCAGTATGGCAGTGGACTTTATTAGTAGGGCAGAGGATGAGGTCAGTAGAGCAGTGGACGGTATCAGTATGGCAGTTGACTTTGTCAGTAGGGCAGAGGATGAGGTCAGTAGAGCAGTGGATATTGTCTGTAGGGCAGTGGATGGTGTTAGTAGTTTTTTTATTTTTGTTATTTTATTTTTTTATTATTTTTTACCATTTTATTTTATTTTTTAACAATTTTATTTTTTACATTTTTTCTTAAGACCCCGTTCACACTGGGGCGACCTGTCAGGCGACCTGGTCGCCTGACAGGTCGTCGTAGGTCGCCTGCCATAGAGAAGCTGTGGACCCGTTCTAATAGGAGCGACACAAGTCGCTCCGACGTAGAAAAAGGGTCCGGAGCTTCTTTGGGGCGACCCGGAGCGACCTGCATTGACTTCAATGTTATGAAGTCCGTGCCGGCCGCTCCGAGGTCGCGGTGCAAGCTGCGTGCCGCGACCTGTGAGGTCGCCCCGGCAAGTCGGATCGTCCCAGTGTGAACGGGGTCTTTTTAATTGCTTTTTTCAATAAAAAAACAAACAAACTAGTTACAACCATAACAACAATAAAACAGACAGTACAATGCTTCAGCAGCAGCCAATACGGCAAAGGGACCTTGATGTGCAAATACTACATATATGCAGATAAACTCGGGTACATATGATAAATAATCCAAAAAATTACCAATCTTCCATATCTGAGTAAGAGGGTACTAACATAAATCTACCACCCCACAGAGAGTACAAGGCAGCCTTATCCCCCTTAAAGACCCTGCCAAGGGGGCCCAAAAGGTGGGCACAGGGCTCAGCAATCATATCCAAGGCTTACATCAGAGATGCTCAAAATAACCAGACCATTTATTTAGAAGCCGCAGACATAGTGTTAATCCATCCACACCTTTTTAAATTTAGCAGGTGTCCCTCTGTGGGTATATGTGGCTTTTTAAATATTTCTTGAATATTTATATAGCAGTTGGGGACTTCGGTGAAATATAATTGGTCTAAACAGACTCCAGATGTCCCACTTTTAGGACAGAAAAAGGAGATTGAGGACACTCAGCCTCAGCTGCACAGAATGAATGAACAGGAATAGCTCTATACAGAGTTTCCCATTCATTCACAAACACAGTTTACTATGCTTCAGTTATGAATGAACCAAGTCGCCTGACAAGTCGCGCTAGTGTGAATGGACCCTAAATGTTGAACCTTTATTAAATGTAACCATATTGCTACACTCTGTACTCTGTATAATCTTTCATACTCTGTAGCTCCTGCTGGATTTTGCCTCTAATCCCCTTGTGGAGGCACCATGTTTGGACATTTTATGGTTACACAACCTATCACATTGCTATAATCTTTTTATATGGACTATAAACTGAAGGATTTATGAATAAATGGTTGCGGAATGAATCATCTGAGATTCCATTATTTCTTATGGGGAAATTCCCTTTGATATAAGAGTGCTTTGGATTACAAGCATGTTTCCGGAACAAATTATGCTGGTGATCCAAGGTTTTACTGTATCTTAAATGAAAAGTGCATGTTCAGCCAAAACATTTTAATTTAGTTTTGGATAGAGTGTGAAAGGGTAAGGACACTTTAAGCACCTTTCACACTTGTGCGACTTCAAAGTCGGGCAATTCTACAGCGATTTTGCTGCGACTTTGTTGCCGCGATTTTGATGCAAGTTTGACTGGGCTTGAATGTCTTTGGCCTTAAAACGCTTCAAAATCGTGCCAAAGTAGTGAAGGGACTACTTTGAAGTCTGTGCAACTTCAAGTCACACAGATATGAATGGTACTCATTGGAAATAATGGAGAACGACTTGTCATGCGATTTTGCAGTCCCGAATCGCATGACAAGTCGCACAAGTGTGAAAGGGGCCTTATGGTTTTTACTGCTATCTGAGTCACTGTTAGAGAAATTTCACCACTGTGACAACAGTTTTACCAGACAGGAAGTGATGGAAAATCTACAATGGGTACACATACAGTAATACAAAGCTGCCAAGAGTTTTAGCTTTCCCTACTCTACTAAACAAGCATCTTTATTTCTGTCTGTGTTGATGTTGGGGATTTCCCTTCACTTCCTTTCTGGTGAAATAGCAGGGCAGTAAGTAAGGGGAAATCTGCGTAAAGGTGCATCAGACTGGAATAAAATCTGACAGATGTTCTAATTCTTCCCCAGCCTTCCCAGACGGGAAAAAAAAGTTTGGCTGGATATACTTTAAATTGGGATATGTGGAGAGCTCTACAACTAATTACATACAGAACAATTGAACATTGTGAGATTTTTCAGCTAATTTCTCTCCTACCACAACACCGAAGAAACTTATAATAGGGAGGATAAGGGGTATGCGCTTTACGGGAGAATAGAAAACCTGCAGCAATATTCATCCTTATCATTTACCAACCAATCGTCATATCTTGAATTGTTTGAATAGCCCAAAGTTTTTTTGCAGTTTCGGATGAAGTCAAAGATTATAACCCGTCAAGTGGGGGGACAAGGAATTGCTGTCCTTGTCCCACTCGGGAGGGGGATCCTCTCTAATTGACTGAAAGTGATGGCAATTCCAACTTTTTACAGTTGTCACCAGAGCAAGATGTGAGACTAAACCTTCCATTATGTTCTTTTGACAAATGGCCAGGCGGAGCCTGGAGTTGTGGGAGGGGTAGGAGCCGCCTATTTAAGGTCAGGCCCCCCGCCTCTTCTGGGCTGCTGCAGGGTTTCGTCATCCCACCCACCCCTGCCCCTTTCTACATCATTCTCATCTTCTTTCTTCCTTCTTGGCGGGCCCTCTTTATTTTACAGGCCTGCCCGAACGACGGTTTCGGCATGCTACAACCGTAGGTTATGTTAATTATGTCATGTTCTCCATCTTGGCTCTATTCCCTGACCACAACTAAGCATAATTCACCTATTTCTGCAGAGATTTCCACTCCTGTTGTGCCTCCGAGACAGGAAATGAAAGCAATCTTTCCCATTGGACTTCCATGTGTCCAACTGGGGAGAAAAACGGACATGAGTGTTAACCCTACCTACTCTAGCCAAAACTGATATTGACCCCTTCATGCCAACATAACACATATATGCAGCCTCACTGTATTGGATTTTTTTTACGTGGGACTGCATTTATGTGTTTCTCCCTTTGTGCTGGGAGCATGCCGCATGGCCTCACTGAGAGCCCCGAGCCCAGGGCCAGATTAACGTAGGGGCTATTGGAGCTGCAGCTCCAGGCCCCTACCTTTATATAGGCCCCGGGTTGGCCATATTCACTGTTACCGCTCTTCTGTCACTTGTAAACACAGAAGTCTGGCTTCTATGCTCGCTTCCCCAGGCAGCTCCCTCAGAACCTCCCCACACAGCACGAAGGCCGGACAACGAGGGACAGTTGCCGATGCATGGATGTGTTTATGGGCTTCAGAGACAGCATCCCATGTGGAATTAGGCATGCATGGCTGCACCCTTCCTCCTCTGGGTGCATGCCAAGGCACGGCCCTTAAGGCCCTTCAAAATCCTCCGCACCAAGCCCATGATGCTCTTAATCCGGCCCTGCCCGAGCCCCGTACTAACAACCGGGAACCGAATCTCCCAAATCCTGGTCACTTGATCGCTGTGCTAGCATCTGATTTGCTACCACAGTGCTCAGTCACTGTAAAGCCCGCCCTTGTGTTTTTTTTTCTTTCTGTGAATGGAGAAGAAGGATACAATGTATCTTTCTTGTTCCTTGTAGAAAGAAAAAAAAAAAGTGTTTGTTAATAAAAAAAAAAAAGTAAAATAAATAAATAAATAAATAAAAAAAGAAAAATACCTAGATTAGGGTTTGATCTAGGTCAGTGCTAGGGTTAGCGTTTGGGTCAAGTAAAGGTCAAAGGTCAAGGTCAGTATCAAAGGTCATGGTCAGTAAATTTTGGACAGCATTTTTTTTTTTAAATCAGCATCAGTGTCAGTTAGGCTACATTCACACCTGAGCGTAGCGTTTTTGCGCGTTTTTAACCGCGATTTTACAGCGATTTTTACCGCGATTTTTACCGCAATTTACAGGCGTTTGTGCAGGCGTTTTTAGATTGAATAGAGACCAATGGAAAACGCCTGTAATCTGCCCAAAAAGAAGCTCATGTACTTTTTTGAGCGTTGGGCGTTTTGCTCACAGCGTCAAAACGCTCAGATGTGAACAGGGGCCATTGAAATGAATAGGATTTGTATTGTTGGGCGTTTTGAGAGCTGATCCTAGAGCAGAAAAACTCCCCAAAAAGCCCCAAAACGCCTACATGTGAAAGGAGCCTAAGTGTTGGTGTGTTTTAGGTAGGAAATTTTTAGAAAAGGCGCACTTTTGCTTCTGGTCTGTAATACAGATACAAACAACAAATAACATATACATGTGGTATTGTTGCAATCGTCATGAGCAGAAGAATTTATTTTGGGTTGTTCATTGGTGGTAGGTTTTGGTAGTTACAAGAAATATACAGATACATTTTAAAAAAAAAGGATTTTTTTTTTACTATTTTGGGCTAGTTTTCCTTTGATAATGATAAAAAAAAAAAAAAAACAGGATATATCCACAACTATTTACTACCAAATGAAAGCCCAACTTGTCCTGAAACAAATCTGGTATAATCCACCCGGATGCACAAAGTAGTTGTGATGCCATGTACGGTTTTACTAACACATGTCAAAATTGCAAAATTGTGCTTAGGCATTTAGATTTGTTTTACCCTTAAGTGTGAAGGAGTTAAAAAAAAGTTTAGGCTTTACAAAAACTTGCTTTTATATTTTTTATATTATTATAAATAAACATGTCATACTTGGGTATAGTGCTTTATAGTGTAAAATGCATTGGCATTGGGCCTCAGCAAATTTGGCACAGCAAAGTGTGGAAAATTAAAAAAAATTGTTGCAGAAAAATTACAATAGGGCTGTTATAACATGATTGTCTCGTGTCCTGGATAGGCTGTAAAGGAATGTTGAAATCGCTAAATATTATCCCTGAAATGTATATATAAATTGCAAAATGTTGCCATTTTGTCGAAAATGGTAAAAGTTGGTTTTCAAAGGTACAATGGGCATTAAACAACTCCTGGGGTTTACTAAAGCTCATTTCAACTACCTAAAATTCTTCTTATTAGCTGTATTATTTTATGTTGTTTTCACAGAAAGTAAAAAAAAAACAATAGCCAAAAAAAATAAATACACAAAATAATAAAGCATTTAGACACAAATACCAATCAACTAAATGTAAAAAAATAAAGTTATCTAAACAGAACCCCACAAAAAATAACCTGCAAAGTGAAAAAAGAGTAGGCATTCATTTTTTTCCAAACCAAAAGTAGCTCAATATGTGAAGTTGAGTGTCCTGCTTTGGCAAAATTCCATTGATGGCAAAATTGGTAATTATGCTGCAAAATCAATTTCCCCAAAATCACTACATTCATTTTATTTATGAACTGTACCTGTCAATGCTAAACAAGGGAGCAGCAGTTTGGTGGCATCACTGCTATTTTATTTAGCCTATCACTAGAAAGATCTAATGAAACAACAGTGGCAAGAATAAGTAGATGCCTCATGTCATTCTATTAGTCTCCTTAAAGTTGATGGGCTTTTTAGTGGTTCGCCCTGCATCTTCCAAATGATTTGACATCCCTGGTGTTTCTTGGTTTGTTTCCTTTTTTCTGTGGATTCCCCCTTTGGCCTTGGCTGTTGTGCTATTCAATAAAATTTAGCACCCATTAACATCTCTGGCCTGGTGTCTTGCCTGCCTTCCTTTTGTGGTCTCGTTGACCTCTTGTGTGTGCCTCCCTGCTTGCTGCGTTTGGGATCATGATGTACCACCTCCAAAACCTTCCAGAGACCGGACCTGTGCACACATGTTTTTAATTTTGGGCTATATATAATTGACCTAAACATCACCATAGGTACTATATACTCCACAAAAAAATGTATAACACCCCTGAAGATGGATAACCTCCAGAAACGCGTCGGGTGTATTTATCCCTACGGCATTTGTCTGTTTTGCTATTATGTACCCTATTTACATGATGTGGTCATTTTTGGGCTAGCCACCTTATGGTTTTGTCTTTACATGTTCTATATATGTGTGTTTATCTTTGTAATAAAATTTATATTTTTTATATAAAACTATTACTACTATTTTTTCACTGCTACTTTAGCAGCAAATGATTGTCTAAGACCTTAAAAGTCCCATTCTCCTATGGGCTTTTTATTGGTATGAACCTCTGTTTGGCTACCTGCGGTGAGTTTAGGCTGACGTTACACAAGGCTGTGAAATAATTCAGCCCATTACCTCTACTAGTACCTTATATTTAACTTATAAAACAAAATGTATAACACTAATGTCTTTTTCCTGTTGTGGTCATTACAGAGTACAATATTTATTCTCTCTCTTCCAATTCTATGTGTACAAGCTGCTTTCCCAGATCGCAAGCAATCAGTAGGAATTTCAGTGAAATACATAAAGCAGTCATCCTTGTGAGTTAAGCAGAAGATAAACGATTCCAGACTTTGGATGTGATCCACTTTCCCACACAAGCTCCAATGTTTTGTCATCCATATTGGGTAATAACACTGGGATTTTTTTCCCCTTCGCTTTACAGCCAATTTTTTTTAAGCTCCTGGCCTCTTCAAAGGCACATGCACTAAAACTCCCGCAATTAGTCTTTATCTCCTATCATTTCGTAAAATAAATATTTAACTGCGAGCAGTGATGACTTCGAAGATTTTCCATTTCAGAGTGATCTTGAAAAGGCGTCTAGATTTGATTTGTGTGTGACGGAATACACTTGTACTGACTCTGTGTGTGCGTATACGTGCCTGCGAAGCCTGTGAACACTCCTTTCTGTCTAGCTATGTTTTCTATTAAGTTGCATTTTTATTTTTGCTAAGTTTAATATTTAATTCATGTCGTTTGCACCAGAGATTCAATTATTCTTGTACAAAAGAAGCTAACAAGCTAAAGTCCCTAAAAAAAAATAATGGCCACTGTAGTCAAAAAAAATTTTTTTTGCATTGTGTTAAACCCAAGAGAATTGGTCCCAGCACCCCAACTCTGCTCTAATACACCACGTCACATCTCTGCTTTGTGCGGAGAATCGGGTTCCACCAGCTTCATTACAACTGTGCCAAATTTAAAGGTAGTCTGGATAAAAATATGAGAACTTCCATTGCTAACTTGGTTTTAAAGATGCAGGTTCCAGAGCGGTCATTCTGATCCTGTCTTTATTACTCAATAAGTCACTGACCCTGATTATGTGCATATTAGGTAATCTGATGCTTGTTATGCATATCCTTGTTCCAGGTTAGGGACTTACCATGTAACAAAGGGAGGATTAGTATTACCACCCTGGAGATTGCACTTTCAAAACTAACTCCGCTCCTATCTTCTTATCCTGACAGCAGGTTCCTTATGAGCTGAGGTCAACTTTGTTTCAGCTCCTGCTCTCAAATTAATAATATAAAATAATTGAAGAAAAATACATAGCTACATATGTGAAGCTGAGAACTGGGGGTGAAAAAGGAATTAACCGACTAATGCTTTAATAATTTCTTAAGGCACAGGTAGATAGCAAGAGGCATGTTTTATACAAAGAAGAACACAGAACCTCAACAACCTAGAGTTTTACTGTACGAGCCTATAGGAAGGTCATCCATCGTAAACTACGTAGGTAAAGTATTTTCCACAGAACTAAGGGGACTCATAAACAATTGTTCACACTGTCTCCAACTCATAGAGTCACTAAACTCTTCATTTTGCATAGGTCCTATCAAACCCTAGAACTGCTGCAATAGATAGGAAGGAAGGATAATCATTGAATGTTCAAGATGTGCCCAATCTTCTGGCTCTTTTATTCAGTTGTTTTTGAGATGTCCACAGTTACCCCGTTATTGGCAGGATGTAATAGATGTGATAAACTCTGTTTATAACACTGCGTTAATTCCAGATCTTGTTCTATGCCTATTAGGGTATCTAAATCCCAACAATCTGGAACTTGACCAGGTAGTGACCATTAGAGGATCACTTTTTTATGGCCTGTAAGTTGATAGCTTCTTGTTGGGTTTCGCTCAACCCTCCTACACGGGGGGAACCGGATCCGGGAAATGGATAAACATGTTATGTTTGAACAACACACCTATGTTCAATGAAAAACATCCTTGGAAATATGGAAATGATGAAATGAATAGATGCTTCATGCTCCAGTCTAAATGCATAAGCTGACAGTCACTGGATCCAGATGTTTTCAACCTTATATCTATGGCAAACCTGATGGGCCCCATGTTGAAGGGAACATCATTCGGGCAGGTTAGAATGCCTGTCCATAACAATACTGCTATATCCTGTGATAAATAGTACTTTACTATTAGGGTATATAAATCCCAACAATCTGGAACTTGACCAGGTAGTGACCATTAGAGGATCACTTTTTTATGGCCTGTAAGTTGATAGCTTCTTGTTGGGTTTCGCTCAACCCTCCTACACAGGGGGAACCGGATCCGGGAAATGGATAAGCATGTTATGCTTGAACAACACACCTATGTTCAATGAAAAACATCCTTGAAAAATATGGAAATGATGAAATGAATAGATGCTTCATGCTCCAGCCTAAATGCATAAGCTGACAGTCACTGGATCCAGATGTTTTCAACCTTATATCTATGGCAAACCTGATGGGCCCCATGTTGAAGGGAACATCATTCGGGCAGGTTAGAATGCCTGTCCATAAAAATACTGCGATATCCTGTGATAAATAGTACCTCACCAACACCTCTGTTTGTAAGAACAGGGATTGTGGCTGTTCATGGAGCTCCTGGCTGAATCCTATGTCTAATGATGGCTGGATTACACCACCAACTACCCTATCAGATCTAGAGAAACTTATGAAAAGGGGAGAAGCCTGTTCTGGCTTATCAGTGAGCAACAGCAATCAGTACATTCTTGTAATGTGCCTAGCTGACTATTTCTTCACCATCCATAGACATGAGATCATCACTGGGCAGATTGTCATCTCATGTATATTGAGTATCCCTGCCCAACTAGTGGTAAGCACAGGGACCCACCCACAATCACCTGGGCTGACTGTCATCTCATTTATATGGGTACCTTTAATGTAGTGCAAGCTGTCAAAGAAAACCACCAGATTCAAAGTTTAATGAACTGTTCCTTTCTCTCATACTTTGAAATTCTGCACAGCAGGCAGAGGCAACCAGGAGCTCTCAATTTCCTGCTGTACAATGACAAGCTGTGTCAGCTGGCAAAACATAACCAGCATAACCTGGGTTCATATTGGGAAGACAATTACAAAGTAAGCACATCAGTAAGATGAATACAGTCTCTGTCTTTGAAGGAAATTGGCATTTACGGAGCTGGAGCTATCAGATATATTAGCAGTTTACCTTCTTAGGCCAGTATAAAAGCCATTCTGCTGAAAATACATGAGGTTCTTATATGGGAAAATGCCACCAAACACTGACATTCGGTGACGTTGGCAATTTCGTTCAAATCACTGTTAAGATATGGACTGCAGTGTCCTCTCCTTCGCTCCTTATCTGAGATGAATATGCAAGCTAAGGGTGGTTTCAATGTGCTCGCATGTCCAAGTAAATCTAGGAAGAACCCACAGGCATGAGATAACAATTGCCTAATCTGGCTTGGCTGGATGATGATCCCATGTCTACAGCAGCCCACCAACAAGCCACTCATCTGCTCCATGTTCTTACCAGAACCCCTGTCAGATTCTGTTGACTATCACAGGTCTATGGATGGTTAAAGATGGCTAAAGTTTTCCTTGTCTCACATACGGATTTTGACACAAGCACATAAAAAGAACATGATTGGAAAATATTTTCTTCAATTCTTGAAACACAGCAGCTAATGTTACAAGCGTCCATCTCGACTGAGAATTCATCAAAAGTTTAATACCTAAAGTCCTCATGTGCACTATTCTCTATGTCAGTGCTCAGATCTAAGAACAATTAGGTAGTACAGCTTAATTCAAGTAAATCCATCAGCAGTGAATGATAGAACACTTCATAGTAAAAAATCAGAGCAATGTACACATTGAAGGTTGAAGGGTACCTTGATGGTTTGGTCTTTCTGCCTTCTTCTACTTGCTGGTGTGCCCCATATTCCTGCTGCCCTCCTCCTCCCGTACAATCCACGGTTAGGACTAATATAATCCAAGCGATGCTGCATACAGCTGTGCTCTACATGCTTTCCAGCCCGGCCGCTGCTCTGTTTTCACAATCCTTCAAGAACCGCCCATTGTTATTGAGGAACTGCAGCTAACAGCTGGAATTCCATAAGTTCCTCAAGGCAGCTGCTTGTAGTAAGACAAAAGTCTGATGAAAGAATTTATCATTCAGAGGAGTACATGTTCTCTGCTCCTTTTATTGATCTGTCATTTCTCACTCTTATGTGCTTGCAAGGAAAATAGACAATGGCAACTGGGTGTGATTTTAAGACGTAACAGGGAAATATGTTTTACATATTTCTCAGAGACAGAGAAATAGGTTTTACATGTTGTCTGTACTGTTGTGTGTAAGTGGTTCAAGAGCGTTTTACTATAGGTATTAAAAATGCTATGTCTTATTTTAAATCATGATTATATTGATATAGAAACATAGAAGAGTGGATGCAAGAAAAGACCAAGTAGTCCATTAAGGCTGCCCCTTGTTTTTTTGTTCTTGTTTGATTTTGGGAATTTTTTAAACTTTTTTTTAACCACTTGCCGAGCGGTCACGTTGACCGTACTGCAGCAAAGTGGCTCGTTCCCGTCCAGCGACGTAGACCTACGTCGCTGGACTCCTCCCATTGTGGGTGGCGCGCGCACCGCCGTAGGCTCGCTCCCGCTGTATTCAGTCACAGCGGGAGTCGGGCCAGGGGCCGATCGTCGGGGATCGAGTGTGGAGATCCGCCCACTTGTGTAAACAAAGCGGGCGGATCTCCTAAGTGACAGGCAGGGTCAGATTGCAGGGTTCAGCATAGCTGAACCTGCGATCTGTCCCTGTGTCACTCAGTCACCTCCCCCCCCACACGTTAGTAAGCACCAGGCATACATTAACCCCTCCCTCTCCAATAAAATTAACCCCTTCCCTGCCAGTGTCATTTTTACAGTAACAGTGCATATATATAGCACTGATCACTGTAGTAATGTCACTGGTACCCCAAAAAGTGTCAAAAATGTCAGTCAAGGGTCCGATCTGTCCGCCGCAATGTCGCAGTCCCGCAAAAAAAAATCGCAGATCGCCGCCATTACTTGTAAAAAAAAAACACCAAAAAGTGACAGAAATCTTTCCCTTAGTTAGTAAACGCAATAACTTTTGCGCAAACCAAATAAAAATACGCTTAATGTGATTTTTTTTTTTACCAAACACAGGTAGCAGAAAACAAATTGGCCAAAAATTTTAAAAAATTTTGATTTTTAAATTTTTTTTTGGGAGGAATTTCATATAAAAAATGTGAAAAATATTGTTATTTTTTCAAAATTTACGCTTTTTTTTTGTTTATAGCACAAAAAGTAAAAATCGCACAGGTGATCAAATACCACCAAAAGAAAGCTCTGTTTGTGGGGAAAAAAGGACGTCAAATTCGTTTGGGTACAGCGTTGCACGACCGCGCAATTGTCCGTTAACCGGTTGCCGACCGCCGCACGACTATATACTGCGGCGGTCAGCCCCGGCCAGGCAGAGTGACGTATCGGTACGTCACTCGCCTGTCACTGACTTGCGAGCCTATCGCGGGCGGGCGCGCGCCCGCCGAGGCGCGCGCCCGCCGCGGCTCGTTCACAGGCAAGTCAGTGCGTGTGACCGGCGGACTCGATGTCCGCCGGCCACACTACGATCGCTCCTGTGAAGGGAGAAAGACAGAGCAGCTTGTGTAAACAAGCTGCCTGTCAGTTCTCCCTGTGTAAAAGTGAAGATCTGACCGTTCTACTATGTAGAACGGTTGATCTTTGCTTTTACACCAATAGCCATGTCCCTACACAGTAGAAAGCACGCCCCTAGGACACACTTAACCCCTCCCTGTCCAATAAAGTTAACCCCTTCCCTGCCAGTGTCATTTTTGCAGTAACAGTGCATATGTATAGCACTGATTACTGCAGTAATGTCACTGGTAACCCCAAAAGTGTCAAAAATGTCAGTCAAGGGTCCGATCTGTCCGCCGCAATGTCGCAGTACCGAAAAAAAAATCGCAGATCGCCGCCATTATGCGTTAAAAAAAAAAACACCAAAAATGACAAAAATCTTTCTCTTTGTTAGTAAACGCGATAACTTTTGCGCAAACCAATCAAAATACGCTTTTTGCGATTTTTTTTACCAAACATAGGTAGCATAAAACAAATTGGCCGAAAAATGTTAAAAAAATTTGATTTTTACTTTTTTTTTTGGGGAATTTCATATAAAAAAATGTGAAAAATATTGTTATTTTTGCAAAATTTACGCTCTTTTTTTGTTTATAGCGCGTGATCAAAAAATCGCACAGGTGATCAAATACCACCAAAAGAAAGCTCTGTTTGTGTGAAAAAAAGGACGTCAAATTCGTTTAGGTACAGCGTCGCACGACCGCGCAATTGTCCGTTAAAGTCACGCAGTAAAAAATCGCAAAAAAACCCCTGGTCCTTTAGCAGCCAAATCCTCCGGGGCTTAAGTGGTTAAAGTCACACAGTAAAAAATCGCAAAAAACCCCCTGGTCAGGAAGGGGGTAAAATCTTCCGGGGCTTAAGTGGTTAACTTGACAAAAAAAAACGAAAAAAGGACGATTGGACCAAATGACAGATTTTCAAAGATTTTTTGGCAGATGTATGGCCAGCATAAGGCAGTCTTCAAGCACAATAGACATTGACATAACCAGGGAGTGTTTGCACAGAAAATAATAATAATAAAGAAGGCAGTTGTTGGCTATTATTACTGCCTGAAGTGCTGATGTATTTTTTTTTGTTTTGTTCTAATGGGAGTGTCTCTTTAATAAATGAATAAGGAGTTTTATAATTAGCCTCTGGCTGGAATAAAAGTAGTACAACTGGTAACAGATCCTCTTTTATATCTTTTATGCAACTTTCCCGTAAGATACATAACTGGAGTTAATCCCTGTAGTCTGTGTAATTTGGGAATTCCCATCCTGGATGCTTTTAAGTTTTGTAGTCTGGGTAATGCCCAACTTCCAGGAAGGAAAAGATAAAAGTGTGAGCCCTTATACACATATTGGGTTATCGTCACTCTATAAATTGTGGCAATTGTGATGTAAAGGGATGAAAAGTGCTGTAAAGCGGTAATATGAATCAGCATGATGTGGTCAGTAGTTTCTGCAAGCCGTAGCAAATTGTGTACATTAAATTATTATTCAAAGTCGCTGTTTCCATGAAAAGAGATGAGAATCTCAGACAGCATCATCCGAAGGGCAGTAATGTGGTTCTCACAGCACTTTATATCCATTGAGTAAGCAAATCCAGCTGGCAAGTCTAGAAGTCACATAACAACCGATGTGAAGAAGAAAATTTCTCCCTGAAAAAGAGACACTCATTCACTTCCCCAATCCATTCTAACAGCATTAAAAGAGGATTCTCCATTGCCGGCTATGGTGCATGCAACGGTCTGCTGAACAGTGGCTGCATTTGATAGCATGCCGTCACTATTTGCCCCATCATTTTCCACCCAGCGCATATTTAACCACTTAAGCCCCGGAGGATTTGGCTGCTCAAAGACCAGAGCCTAGTTTGCGATTCGGCACTGCGTGACTTTAACGGACAATTGCGCGGTCATGCGATGCTGTACCCAAATTAAATTTCCCACAAACAGAGCTTTCTTTTGGTGGTATTTGATCACCTGTGCGATTTTTACTTTTTGCGCTATAAACAAAAAAAAGAGCAAAAATTTTGAAAAAATAACAATATTTTTCACATTTTTTTTATATGAAATTCCCCCCAAAAAATGTAAAAACCAAATGTTTTAACATTTTAGGCCAATTTGTTTTCTGCTACATATTTTTGGTAAAAAAAAAATCACAATAAGCGTATTTTGATTGGTTTGCGCAAAAGTTATTGCGTTTACTAACTAAGGGAAAGATTTATGTTTTTTAACGAGTAATGGCGGCGATCTGCGATTTTTCTTGTGGGACCCCGACATTGCGGCGGACAGATCGGACCCCTGACTGACATTTTTGACACTTTTGGGTGTACCAGTGACATTACTACAGTAATCAGTGCTATACATATGCACTTTTACTGTAAAAATGACACTGGCAGGGAAGGGGTTAATTGTATTAGTGATCAAGGGGTTAAGTGTGTCCCTAGGGGCGTGTTTCTAACTGTAAAGGGGTGTGGCATCGGGTCCGCTGGTCACACGCGCGGGGAACGAGCGGGGGCGGGAGCGTGCCTCCGGCGGCATGCGCTCGCCCCCTGCAGGCTCCTGGGCGAGCGACGCAGTACTACGCCACTTTGCCCAGGAGGGGCTAACTGCCACAGTAAATATACTGTGGGCGGTCGGCAAGTGGTTAAATCATCTTTTGTCCAGCAGGGTGGTGCTTGCAGGGCTTAAATTTGGATTCGAATGCGAGACATTTATGGCCATCCTTAAGCTGGTCATAGATTGGTCAGTTTTTTTTCCACTCAGCCAGCAGGCTGAATGAAAAAAAGAACAAAAGAACTGATTCCTCCATCCACATGAGCGAGGTGGAAGAAGAAATCGTGTCCGCTAACACATTGTATTCTCGCAGCGGGACTCTTGACAAAAGTTTTATATAATTCCCGTTTGCCATCAATTGATCTTTCGATCCACTTCTGCTAAGCAGGGAGACCCACACATTGCTTGAAATTTAGACAATCCCTGCTGAGCCGGCTGAATTTTGAACCATCTAGGCCAGCTTTAGTCTTAATATTTCTTTCAGAAGGAGGTTAAAGTGGTTACACGAAAGGTTACCCCAACATTTCATATTCCTGATGTGCCTGCTGTATCATGTACTTGTATGAAAAAGTATCCTGTTCTCTTTTTGTATTGCTTCCTTTGTGTGAAATCCCTGGTGTTCCTGTCAGTCCCCCTGCTTTCCTATTTCAAACTGACCACAATAGGCATAGACGCACATCCTTCCCAGCATGGTCAGTTCTCTAGCTATGCTGGGAACTCAGCCTGCTCTCCTCCAATGATCAGACTTGCACAGCCTTTCACTGGGAAGCTCAGTGTGCTGCTGCTTCTCCTCCCTCCAGCTCTTATGCAGCTGACTGAGAACAGAGGGAATGAGATCACTTATAAAAAAGGGAAAAAGGGTATTTATAATGTAATATATATACAACTGCAAGAAAAAGTATGTGAACCCTTTGGAATGAGATGGATTTCAGCTCAAATCGGTCATAAATTGTGATCTGATCATCATCTAAGTCACAACAATAGACAACCACAGTCTGCTTAAACTAATAACACACAAAGAATGAAATGTTGCTATGTTTTTATTGAACACACCATGTAAACATTCACAGTGCAGGTGGAGAAAGTATGTGAACCCTTAGACTAATGACATCTCCAAGAGCTAATTGGAGTGAGATGTCAGCTAACTGGAGTCCAATCAATGAGATGAGATTGGAGGTGTTGGTTACAGCTGCCCTGCCCTATAAAAAACACACACCAGTTCTGGGTTTGCTTTTCACAAGAAGCATGTGAATGATGCCTCGCACAAAAGAGCTCTCAGAAGGCCTACGATTAAGAATTGTTGACTTGCATAAAGCTGGAAAGGGTTATAAAATTATCTCCAAAAGCCTTGCTGTTCATCAGTCCACGGTAAGACAAATGGTCTATGAATGGACAAAGTTCAGCACTGCTGCTACTCTCCCTAGGAGTGGCCGTCCTGTAAAGATGACTGCAAGAGCACAGCGCAGACTGCTCAATGATGTGAAGAAGAATCCTAGAGTGTCAGCTAAAGACTTACAAAAGTCACTGGCAAATGCTAACATCCCTGTTAGCGAATCTACAATACGTAAAACACTAAACAAGAATGGATTTCATAGGAGGATACCACAGAGGAAGCCACTGCTGTCCAAACAAAACATTGCTGCACGTTTACAGTTTGCACAAGAGCACCTGGATGTTCCACAGCAGTACTGGCAAAATATTCTGTGGACAGATGAAACCAAAGTTGAGTTGTTTGGAAGAAACACACAACACTATGTGTGGCGAAAAAGAGGCACAGCACACCAACATCAAAACCTCATCCCAACTGTGAAGTATGGTGGTGGGGGCATCATGGTTTGGGGCTGCTTTGTTGCGTCAGGGCCTGGACAGATTGCTATCATTGAAGGAAAAATGAATTCCCAAGTTTATCAAGAAGACATTTTGCAGGAGAGCTTAAGGCCATCTGTCTACCAGCTGAAGCTCAACAGAAGATGGGTGTTGCAACAGGACAATGACCCAAAGCATAGACGTAAATCAACAACAGAATGGCTTAAACAGAAGAAAATACGCCTTCTGAAGTGGCTCAGTCAGAGTCCTGACCTCAACCCGATTGAGATGCTGTGGCATGACCTCAAGAAAGCGATTCACACCAGACATCCCAAGAATATTGCTGAACTGAAACAGTTCTTTAAAGAGGAATGGTCAAGAATTACTCCTGACCGTTGTGCATGTCTGATCTGCAACTACAGGAAACATTTGGTTGAAGTTATTGCTGCCAAAGGAGGTTCAACCGGTTATTAAATTCAAGGGTTCACATACTTTTTCCACCCGCACTGTGAATGTTTACATGGTGTCATAAAAACATGGCAACATTTCATTCTTTGTGTGTTATTAGTTTAAGCAGACTGTGATTGTCTATTGTTGTGACTTAGATGATGATCAGATCACATTTTATGACCAATTTGTGCAGAAATCCATATCATTCCAAAGGGTTCACATACTTTTTCTTGCAGCTGTATATATATATATATATATATATATATATATATATATATATATATATGCAAATGTTTTGCCTTTCATTTCTATTTCAAACTGAATGGGTTGTTTCACAAGATGATTGTTTACAATCACTTTAATGAGACATTGTAAATGTTACCTTTTAGAAAATGAAACAATTACACACAATACAAGTGCATACTCCTTGTACCTGGAAGCATCATTTCCATATTATCTGCCTCTATTCCATATTTGTTTTGCAAAGAGTATGTCACTGCGTTAGATCCAGTAAAAAGTGTAAATATAGAATACTAAATACTTAACAAATGCATCAAAAATGCATGTGAGAAAACACAGAAGTCTATGTACACTGAACCTTATGCATGATCCCATTATACAGTACTACCAGGGGGACCATGCATTCAATATAGCCAAAGGCTCAAGGTGCAATGAATCCACCATTGTCTATAATGCATCTTCTTCATCAATTCATAACTGAAGCATGAGCTGAGCAGCTTTTGGATATAGGCTTAGGAGAGAGAAAAATAAAAAAAATGCGGTTCCTTTAACCACTTCTGGACTGGAAGGATTTGCCGCCTTAATGACCAGGCCATTTTTTGCGATTCGGTACTGCGTAACGGACAATTGCGCGGTCGTGCGACACTGTATCTAAATAAAATCGATGACCTTTTTTTCCCACAAATAGAGCTTTCTTTTGGTGATATTTGATCACCTCTGCGATTTTTATTTTTTGCGATATAAACAAAAATAAAGCGACAATTCTGAAAAAAAATATATTTTTCACATTCTGCTATATAACATTCCAAAAAAAAAATTTAAAAATCAAATTTTTTTTAACATTTTAGGCCAATTTGTTGTCTGCTACATATTTTTGGTAAAAAAAATCGCAATAAGCGTATTTTGATTAGTTTGCGCAAAAGTTATTGCGTCTTTTTTTTTACTAGTAATGGCGGAGATCTGTGATTTTTAGCGGGACTGCGACATTGCAGCAGACAGATCGGACCCCTAACTGACATTTTTGACACTTTTGGGGGTACCAGTGACATTACTACAGTAATCAGTGCTAAAAATATGCAGTTACTATAATAATGCCATTGGCAGGGAAGGAGTTAACCCTGGGGGTGATCAAAGGGTTAAATATTGTACCTAGGGGCGTGTTTCTAACTGTATGGGGCGGGGCTTGTGAAATGATCATAGAGACCTGTGATCCTATATAGAAGGATCACAGGGGCTCTGTGATCATTCCAGAGAGAAGAACGGTCATCTGTTTTTACCTCAGCTGACTGTTCTTCTCTCTCAGCGGGGAACGATCGTGGGTGTCAGGTGGCAATCTGAACCGCCTGCCCCAAGCATCAGAGTCCCTGCTGCCGAGTGCGCGCGCTCGCCCCCTAGTTGCAGGCGTGCGACCAACATATGGTGGTTTGTGCAGGAGGGCCAGCCTGCCGCAGTATAACTGCGGCGGGTGGTCCTTAAGTGGTTAATGTGGTTGTTAAGCCACTACTATAAAATAATCAAATCCCTTCTGTAATATAACATTATAGACACAGTGCTCCTGTGCCTGTCTTATAGAAAAGATATGCAGATCTGTACCTATATCAGAGTGTCTCCCAGCGATCAGCTGATCCCTGGACTCTCTTCTCTGCCCAGCTGACAGCTCCAGTGGGCAGGGCTGAGCACTGTCGCTGATGTCAGCCAGGGAGGAGAGGAAGAGAGGAGAGAGAGCCGAGTGGTCAAGTGATCGCTGGGAGCCGCTCTGATATAGGTGCAGATCACATATTTTTTCTATAAGACAGGAACAGGAGCACTTAATGTTATATTACAGAGGGGATGGGATTATTTTATAATAAATATGAGAGCAGCAGGAGTGGAGGGGCGGGTGCTGACACAGCAGACAGGCAGGGAGGGGAGGGGGGAGGAGGAAACAGGAGACAGAGATCAGGGCTGTGGATGACAGAGACACGTACACTGACCAGGGTGTCAGGGCTCCGCAACCATGATACATCGTGGTCAGTGTACAGAGGGGAGGGTATAAACTGGCAGGATCAGCCAGGTTTTTTAGGTGATACGGGGGGCCAAATGACAAGGCACAAGCACTGTGCTGTATAACATGCTTTAAGGAAACGGGATCTGCTTTTTTTTTTTTCTTAGGGTAACAAACGTTTTAACTGTAATTACATGGACTAATATGGTGGTAGTTCCTTCATTGCTGTGGTGCTGAAAAGAGGATAGATTTGTCTACATTACGGAGGGGTTTATTGACACATCTGGGGAGTTCAGACAGAAAAGGAATTATGTAGGAATAGAGTGACGGTGTCAGTGTCTAGACTGCAAACTTTCTCAACCAGTGCTCCATGGAAACCTTAGTTTCTTTCTAGAGGTTCTTGAGCAATATGTAATTTACTGTTTGACTCTCAAGTAAGTAACCACTGACAACCAGAGATGAGCCGGGTTTGATCCAGTTTGGCAGAACATGTAAAAAGCGGCCACATGATCCCATTTCTGCTGGCCCAATCAGCAGAGCCAGGTGCATTCCCTGCCCACCGCTTCATGTACACAAAGGGGAAGGGATGCTTGTGATGTCATTGACCTAACATGGCCTCATTAGGTCAATGATGTCAAGAGCATCCCCATCCCTGTCAATGGCTAGGTTCTGCTGAACTGGATTTAGACCAAACCCAGCTCTTCCTTATCTTTTACGACAATTACCACAAATATAAGGTGCATTCTTCCAAGTCACCATCACACAAATGTACTGTGAGATAAATAAATATGTATATGTATATATATATATATATATATATATATATATATATATATATATATATATATACACATATATTTATATATTACAAAAAGTATTGGGACACCTGCCTTTACATGCACATGAACTTTATTGGCATCCCAGTCTTAGTCCGTAGGGATGAATGTTAAGTTGGCCCACCCTTTGCAGCTATAACAGCTTTAACTCTTCTGGGAAGGCTGTCCACAAGGTTTAGGAGTGTGTCTATGGGAATGTTTGACCATTCTTCCAGAAGCGCAATTGTGAGGTCAGGCACTGATGTTGGGGAGAAGACCTGGCCTGCAGTCTCCGCTCTAATTCCTCCCAAAGGTGTTCTATCGGGTTGAAGTCAGGACTCTGTGTAGGCCAGTCAAGTTCCTTCACCCCAAACTAACTCATCCATGTCTTTATAGACTTTACTATGTGCACTGG
The DNA here is from genome assembly GCF_965119305.1 of Pelophylax lessonae. Classification (NCBI taxonomy): domain Eukaryota; kingdom Metazoa; phylum Chordata; class Amphibia; order Anura; family Ranidae; genus Pelophylax; species Pelophylax lessonae. Next base: position 641,671,856 of record NC_138769.1, read on the forward strand.
TCCAAATCATTTGGCGGAGGGGAGATAATGGTGTGAGATTGTTTTTCAGGGGTTGGGCTTGGCCCCTTAGTTCCAGTAAAGGAAAATCTTAAGGCATCAGCATACCAAGACATTTAGGACAATTTCATGCTCTCAACTTTGTGGGAACAGTTTGGGGTTGGCCCTTCCTATTCCAACATAACTGCGCACCAGTGCACGAAGCAAGGTCCATAAAGACATGGATGAGCGAGTTTTGGGTGGAGGAACTTGACTGGGCTGCACAGAGTCCTGACCTCAACCTGATAGAACACGCTTGGGATGAATCAGAATGAAGACTGCAAGCCATGCCTTCTCGTTCAACATCAGTGCCTGGCCTCACAAATGCGCTTCTGGAAGAATGGTCAAACATTCCCATAGACAACACTCTTAAACCTTGTGGACAGCCTTCCCAGAAGAGTTGAAGCTGTTAGAGCTGCAACGGGTGGGCCAATGCAATATTGAACCCTACGGAATAAGACTGGGATGCCATTAAAGTTCATGAACGTGCAAAGGCAGGTGTCCCACTACTTTTTGTAATATAATGTAGTGTATATTATTTATTAGCAATGGTTCTCTCAGACTGGAATGGTGGGGTTGATTTGCTAAAACTGAAGAGTGAAAAATTGGGTGCAGCTCAGCTCTGCATAGAAACCAATCAGCTTCCAGGTTTCTGATCTGACTGAGGCCCCATTTACGCCTGAGCGTATAGGTTTCAGGCGTTTTGTCAAGCATTTTGCAGGCATTTGTCAGGCGTTTTTTGCAGGCGTTTGGAGGCAGGCATTGACATCTAACCAGGGCCATCCTTAATATTGATTTGACCCCAACATGTTCTTGGGCCCTCCTAAATCCTTTTTTGTCAACTATTTGCGTGCAGTGTGGGCTCAAGGGGCAGCTATTTTGGGCCCCACAACAATGACTGGCCCCCGGGGCAGCTGCCCCTTTTGCCCTGCCTTAAAGACAGCCCTGCATCTAACCAAAAATGCTTGCAATCTGCCAAAATAGAAGCTCATGTATTTTTTTAAACTTCAGACGTCTTGCTTCAGGCAACAAAATGCTCATATGTGAACAGGGGCCATTGAAATGAATGGGATTTTGCTTGTTGGGCGTTTTGGAACTTTAGAGATGAGCGTTTTACGAGCTGAAAAACGCTCAGGTATGAACAGGGCCTAACCATTCTGCTATTTTTCTATATATTATTAAAATAGAGCTTCTCCTTACAAGCACATGGCTTAATCAGGTCCAACCGTGCAATTCAGACTGGAAAAATGCCAATTAAATTCATATCATACCAAGAACATACCCCAAACTCTACCACACATGCAAAGATGTGCACTAACTATTGTGAAATCCCACCAGCCTATTTATTAGACGGTTCCATTGGAATTCAGCACTACCTGTAAATCCATTGTAGTGATCCTCGGTTCTTATAGAACACTAGTGCATTATAAATATACTGTATATGTCTATGTATAAGTATGAGACAGGAAGTGGATAGCAGAAAAATAGTATACAGTATATGACCTCGATAGTTTCTTCATTATTTCCTGTCCTACACAGAGAATATTTCTGTTTGTTCATGTCTTGGGCTTTGGCAAAACAACGTTTTGGGAAAAAGACAAAAGCAGCAACGTATGTTTTCTCTTCCTTAACAGAGTATTCCTATTAATGTGAAACTTCCCTATGACTCACTGGTGTCTACCTTTCAGCCTTCTCACATACGATGATGCCAACGCACCATAGTTGTCTCCAGGCAGTTATCTCATTTACAAGTCTACGGAGTCACAGGTCAATGTGGAAATGACATCATTGGGAAAATGATCTAGTTGCAGGTACTGGGGATCCCCAAGGTCTCCCAATTGTACACAAAGCAATTGGAAACATGATTGCAGGAATAACCAGCCTGAGCGGCATCGTATACTTGGAACTGTTCCATACTGCACACATATGAAGATACAGAATTCAGGAAAACGAAGGAAACGTGTGTAGTTTGATGGGAGTCAGTCTTCTGGCCTTTAGTGCGCCATCTTTAATTATCTACAGCTCTGTGTGTGGCCAAAAGCAGCCAGACTCAGTGCATAGACTAGATAATGTCTGCTTCTAAAACCTAATTAATGCAGATAAGCATTCGCTACAGCAATTTACAGATCAACCTCTACTAAGTGGTGCATTTAATAGTCCATTATCATGTAGCTTCTTCCTTCTGCTAAATAACTGAAAATGTAATAATTATACTCAAGGTTCATATAATGACTAAACATTTCTGTATAGAAATGTCCAGTGCCAGGCCCAGTTCCTAGGTACTGTATCAGCAGGGCTGCTGATAAGGCAGTACAGCTGGTCCTGTTGTACTAGGCTCGGGCCTCATCAGCTAAACCGGGGGGGGGGGGGGGGGTTAGGGCAACTCTATTGTTCATTTCTGCCTAAATAAATAATTGGATGTTATTAGACCCCCCTCCCCCGCTCCTACTTGTTTACCAGGGTTTAAATTACATATCCATGGGCCCCACCTGGTCAACAGAGGGGCCCAGGAGGTGGGACTTTTTTTCATTTTCAGGACATATGGGGATAAAGTCAATGCCACTGTTTCGCTGCACCCCAGGGGGGTTGGTGGGGTGTAGGTGGAGTTGGGGTGGCCCTGTCAGGAAGGTTGTGGGGGGACCCATAATTTCTAACGGCGGCACTGTGTATCAGTGTCCCATGATCCCATTTTCACACAGCTTGGATACAGGTAGAGTACGAGGATAGTGGTGGCTCTTCTATATCCCTAGTTACAGTCACCCAGGTTATCAAGAAAAAACACATGGCTCGGATAAAGCTGATATATATATATATATACACTAGTAGATTTCTGAATAAACATTTGTACGAAAATTCATATAAAAGTTCAAATCAGTACATTTGATGACATAATGATTGCCATAGAGGTTGATGTACTAAAACAGGAGAGTGCAAAATCTGGTGCATAGAAACCAATCAGCTTCCATTTTTTTTTTCTTTTTGTCAATGCTTAACTTAACAAGTTAAAGTTAGAAGCTGATTGGCTACCATGCACAGCTGCACCAGATTTTGCACTCTCCAGCTTTAGTGCCGGTTCACACTGTTCCGACTTGTCAGGCGACTTGGTCGTCTGACAATTCGTGCTCCATTCAGTGCAATTGGAACCGTTCTAATAGGAGCAATTTAAGTCGTTCCGACTTAGAAAAAGGTTCCTGCACTACTTTTGGCCGAAGTCGGAGCGACTTGCATTGACTTCCATTATGTAAAGTCGGTGCAAGCCGTGCCAAAGTCGCGGTGCACCGCGACTTCATTAAGTCGCCCCGAAGTCGTGACGCCATAGTGTGAACCGACTCTTAGTAAATCAACTCATATTGGTCTGATTTCTGTACTTGAGTCCTTGTCTCCATTATCTGCCATTTCCATTATGATGGTTATCATTCCCTAAGCTGGATTTTTTTAAATTTGTATTATGGAGATCGCAACTAGAGGAACAGATACTTCTCATCAGCGCCTGCACTGCATTGTGTGATGCAGGAGTGCTCTTCAGTGCCGGTTCACACAAATGCAATGAGGGAACCCTGCGAATCCACTGCGGGTTCCCGCATCGCACTCAAATCGCAGGCAGTTCACACGGACATATGCGAATCGCTGGGGGTGGCAATACAAGGTTAACGACACCCCCAGATCAGTTTGCATATGGCAGTGCGAATTGTCAGTTCGGACATGAATCAGATCGCATAGGTGTGAACACCCATGCAATCTGATTCTGGTGCAGACCAAAAAAAGGGTCCTGTGCGACTTTGGTCCAAATGCAATGCAATTTCAGCCATACAATCTGTATGGCTAAATTCGCAACGCACAGACATTGCATGTGGTTTGCGGAGCAGTGCGCTGTGATATCGCATATGTGTGAACCGGAACTAAAGATCAGTATTTGTATAGCATATTCATTTGCAGAGCTTCTGGGGCATAGGATTGTTTCAAAATTCTTCAGGTATAAACAGGTACCTAGTAGTGTCTGGATTTGTGATTCTACACAGTTTTACTGGGTTATAAGTATGAAAAGTTGACTTTAAATAAGCCTAAATATGTTTTATGTTGAAATGTATAAATAGTGTTTATTTGCTGTCCTCTAGTGGACAAAGCTATGTTTTACCTCTACATAAGCATACCAAATTACCACGCAAGGAAAATGCATATACGCTGTGAAATATCTGATTCCATGATATGCTGATTTCAGCAATCCTTATCTTACAGAACTGGAGTTGCTATTCTTCAATGCTGGGCTTTACCAATACTGAAACCAAACCCTAATCTTATTTGAACCCTTAAAAAGAAAACTGTATAAAAACATGGGAACAGGCATGAATGAAGCAATCACAGGTCACCTTAAGGCCTCGATTACACTTGCAGTTGAAAGGCCTTTTTACCGCTCCCCCGTAAGCTGCACAGCAGTGGATGGGGCTGCCGACTTCCACTGCGACACAGAAAAAATTAACCCCCCCCGTCACATGTTTAGGATTGCCACCTGAATGAAGCCATACCACTAGGGTTGAGCGAACACCTAGATGTCCGTGTTCGACGGGTTCGGCCGAACTTTAAAAAAAAGTCCGGGTCCGTGTCCCGGACTTTTACCGAACTTTTCCCGGACACCGAACCCCATTGAAGTCAATGGGGACCCGAACTTTAAGGCACTAAAATGGCTCTAAAACACCAAAGGAAAGGGCTAGAGTGCTGCAAATGGCAGCAAAACGTAATTAAGAGCATGGCAAGTGCTCTGCAAACAAATGTGGATAGGGAAATAACTTAAAACAACAAAAAAAAAACAGAAAAATAAAACAATGTTCTTCTTCATCTCTGAAGGACGAGGCCCATATGGAGTAGGAGGGAGGTTGAGGTGGTGGTGGATGTGGCGGTGACATAGGCGTGCGCACAGGGTGTGCTGGGTGTGCCTGGGCACACCCTAATCACCTAGGGCACATAGCATTGCCAGTGAGGAGATGGGAAAGATCTCCCTGGGACCTGCTCTGCTCTATTTCTCCTTGCCTACAGGTACATGGCCCCGATACATTACTCTCCCTGCTGGCAAACACATGCATGTGTATTTCAACTTTGGGGTGCACACCTTAATGCAATAGGCTGCGCACACCTATGGGCGGTGTAGGTGGAAGCGGCGGTGGAGGAGGACCAGGGCCGGATTAACAGCATCATGGGCTTGGTGCTGAGGATTTTGAAGGGCCTTAAGGGCCGTGCCTTGCCATGCACCCAGAGGAGGAAGGGTGCAGCCATGCATGCCTAATTCAACATGGGATGCTGTCTCTGAAGCCCATAAACACATCCATGCATCGCCAACTGTCCCTCCTTGTCCGGCCTTCACGCTGTGTGGGGAGGTTCTGAGGGTGCTGCCTGGGGAAGCGAGCATAGAAGCCAGACTTCTGTGTTTACAAGTGACAGAAGAGCGGTAACAGTGAATATGGCCAACCCGGGGCCTATATAAAAGGTAGGGGCCTGGAGCTGCAGCTCCAATAGCCCCTACATTAATCTGGCCCTGAGGAGGAGGACGAGGTAGCCAACACTGCTTCTTTTCAAAAATTTTAAATGAGGGTACACCCCAAAAGAGTGAGAAAGAGCAAAAATGGAACAATGGGTGGGTAAGGTCGGTATCCATTGCTATTCTGCATAAGGTACGGAAAAGTCCCGTGGGATCCATGCCTGGTTCATTTTAATGAACGTGAGCTTGTCCACATTGTCTCTGGACAGGCGGCTGCGCTTGTCTGTTATAACGCCCCCAGCCGTGCTAAATACCCGTTCAGATAATACACTGGCTGCAGGGCACGCCAGCACCTCCAAGGCGTAAAGGGCAAGCTCAGGCCATGTGCCCAATTTGGAGACCCAGAAGTTGAAGGGGGCAGACCCGTCATTCACTACATGTAGGCGTGTGCACACATACTGCTCCACCATGTTGGTAAAATGCTGCCTCCTGCTAAGACGTTCCATCTGAGCTGCTGGTGCTGCTGTTTGTTGTGGCGTGCTGACAAAGCTTTTCCACATTTCGGCCATGCTAACCCTGCCTTCTGAGGTGCTGGCGGTGCCCTGGTTGCGTTGGCGACCTCCTCCTCCTCCTCCTCTGCCTTGTGCTTCCACTGTGGCCCCGCTGTCAGATGGGAATGCCAGCAGCATGGCGTCTACCAGCGTGCGCTTGTACTCGCGCATCTTGCGATCGCACTCCAGTGAGTGAATTAAGGACGGTACGTTGTCCTTGTAACGGGGATCCAGCAGCGTGGCCACCCAGTAATCAGCACAAGTTAGAATGTGGGCAACTCGGCGGTCGTTGTGGAGACACTGCAGCATGTAATCGCTCATGTGTGCCAGGCTGCCCAGAGGCGACGAAAGGCTGTCCTCTGTGGGAGGTGTATCGTCCGTGTCCTCTGTATCCCCCCAGCCACGCACCAGTGATGGCCATGAGCTGGCCTGGGTGCCACCCTGCTGTGAACATGGTTCCATCTCCTCCTCCAGCTCCTCCTCCTCCTCATCCTCCTCATCCTCCAGAACTGTGCCCCTGCTGGACAATTGCGTCCCTGGCGTTTGCGTGTGCAGGAACCCACCCTCGGAGCCCCTTGCGAATGACTGCCCTGAAAGCCTTGGAAATGTTACCTCTTCATCCTCCTCCTCCTCCTCATCCTGTGCCACATCCTCTTCCATCATCGCCCGAATTGTTTTTTCAAGGAGGCATAGAAGTGGGATAGTTAAGCTGAGAACGGCGTCATTGCCACTGGCCATGTTGGTGGAGTACTCAAAACAGCGCAACAAGGCACACAGGTCTCGCATGGAGGCCCAGTTATTGGTGGTGAAGTGGTGCTGTTCCGCAGAGCGACTCACGCGTGCGTGCTGCAGCTGAAACTCCACTATGGCCTGCTGCTGCTCGCACAGTCTTTCCAGCATGTGCAAGGTGGAGTTCCACCTTGTGGGCACGTCACATATGAGGCGGTGAGCGGGAAGGCCGAAGTTACGCTGCAGCGCTGCCAGGCGAGCAGCAGCAGGGTGAGAACGCCGAAAGTGCGCACAAACGGCCCGCACTTTCTGCAGCAGCTCTGACATATCGGGGTAGTTTTTAAGGAACCTCTGCACCACCAAATTCAGCACATGCGCCAGGCAAGGGATGTGCGTCAAACCGGCTAGGCCCAGAGCTGCTATGAGATTTCGCCCGTTATCACACACCACCAGGCCGGGCTTGAGGCTCGCTGGCAGCAACCACTCATTTGTCTGCTGTTCCATGCTCCTCCACAACTCCTGCGCGGTGTGTGGTTTGTCCCCCAAACAGGCAAGTTGTAAAACTGCCTGCTGTCGTTTACCCCTGGCCGTGCTGAAGTTGGTGGTGAAGGTGTTACGCTGTCCGGATGAGGAGGCGGTAGAGGATGAGGAAGCGGAGTAGGAGGAGTTACGAACAGGAGGCAAACTGAAGCGCCCTGCAATCCTCGGTGGTGGAAGGACATGCGCCAAATTGCTATCCGCCTCAGGCCCATCCGCCACTGCATTTACCCAGTGTGCCGTTAGGGAGATATAACGCCCCTGACCGTGCTTACTGGTCCACGTATCCGTAGTTAGGTGGACCTTGGCACAGATGGCGTTGCGCAGTGCACACCTGATATTTTCCCCCACTTGGTTGTGCAGGGAAGGGATGGCTTGCCTGGAAAAGTAGTGGCGGCTGGGCACGACGTACTGTGGGACAGCCACCGACATAAGGTTTTTAAAACTGTGCGTCTCCACCAGACGGAATGACAGCATTTCAAAGGCCAATAATTTTGAAATGCTGGCATTCAGGGCCAGGGATCGCGGGTGGGTAGGGGGGTACTTCCTCTTCCTCTCAAGTGTTTGGGAGATGGAAAGCTGAACGCTTCCACGGGACATTGTGGAGATGGTTGTTGGTGACCCAGGTGGTGGTGTTGCTGACAGATCGTCTGTTTGCGGGGTGGCAGGTGCCGGTATCACTACAGATGTGGCTGGAGCGGCCGAGACTGCAGCAGAAGAGGAAGCAGGATGAGCCAGAGACGTTTCTTGGTTTTGAAGGTGTGTACTCCACTGCAGCTCGTGCTTTGCACTTAGATGCCTGATCATGCAGGTTGTGCTCAGGTTGAGAAGGTTCATGCCTCGCTTCAAGCTCTGATTGCACAGGGTGCAAACCACTCGTGTCCTGTCATCAGCACATTTTCTAAAGAACTTCCACGCTAGAGAACTCCTTTGAGCTGACTTTGGTGCGCTCGTTCCCTTGCTGCGTTGGGCAGTAGCGGGCGTAGTGTCTAGGGCACGGCCGCTCCGCTTCTGCACCCTGCTCCCTCTTCTGCTGTGCTGGTGGCTCTGTGCGACCACCGCCTCTTCCTCCAAACTACTCAGGTCACCTGCATGACGTTCATTCCATGTGGGGTCGAGGACCTCATCGTCCTCCACATCATCTTCCACCCAGTCTTCACCCCTGCCCTCCTTGTCGGTCTCCACAATGCTGAACGCCGCAGCAGTTGGCACCTGCGTTTCGTCATCATCGGAGACGTGCTGCGATGATCCTTGCATGTACTCATCTTGAGAAATAAGTGGTTGGGCATCGCTGCACTCAATCTCTTCCACTTCTGGGGCAGGGCTAGGTGGATGGCCCTGGGAAACCCTGCTGACAGAGTCCTCAAAAAGAATAAGAGACTGCTGTATGGCTTGGGGCTCAGACTGCTGGCCTGATTTGCAAGGGGGTGAGGTGAAAGACGGTTGGACATTGGCTGCAGGTGCCAACTCTGACCTTTCTGCAGTAGACTGGGTGGGAGACAATGTGAAGGAACTGGAGGCACTGTCAGCAGCAAACCAATCTACTATCGCCTCAACTTGTTCTGGCCTCATCACTTCTAGGGGCGTTTGATGCCCTACCAAATACTGATGCAGGTTCTGTCGCCTACTCACACTTGAGGAAGGTGTTTCACTTGTGCGTGTAGCTGGCACAGATCGACCATGTCCTCTCCTTGCAACAGGAGCTCTACCAGCAGCACCACGACCCAGGCCACGGCCCTTATTTGACGGTCTCCTCATATTTCTGTAATTTAAGATCTTGCCCTAGAAAGGTTTTTATTGAATAGCGGAATAGAAAATATGATCCAAAAAAAGTGTATGTATATCACACGTACACAACCACACTAGGCCCCAATTACTATTGTTTGTACCCCTAAAAGGCTAGATGAGGAGTAGGGGGAGTATGGAACAGGCAGCACCCTCAAACCTTCAGAAGTATGAGATGAACCCCAACAACTTGGAAAGGTGGATCTCTCTCACACGTACCGACACAGACTATCCCGCAATTCAATTGATCCTCAAAGGTTTTTATTGAATAGCGGAATAGGAAATATGATCAAAAAAAGTGTATGTATCTCGCACGTACACAACCACACTAGGCCCCAATTACTATTGTTTGTACCCCTAAAAGGCTAGATGAGGAGTAGGGGGAGTATGGAACAGGCAGCACCCTCAAACCTTCAGAAGTATGAGATGAACCCCAACAACTTGGAAAGGTGGATCTCTCTCACACGTACCGACACAGACTATCCCGCAATTCAATTGATCCTCAAAGGTTTTTATTGAATAGCGGAATAGGAAATATGATCAAAAAAAGTGTATGTATCTCGCACGTACACAACCACACTAGGCCCCAATTACTATTGTTTGTACCCCTAAAAGGCTAGATGAGGAGTAGGGGGAGTATGGAACAGGCAGCACCCTCAAACCTTCAGAAGTATGAGATGAACCCCAACAACTTGGAAAGGTGGATCTCTCTCACACGTACCGACACAGACTATCCCGCAATTCAATTGATCCTCAAAGGTTTTTATTGAATAGCGGAATAGGAAATATGATCAAAAAAAGTGTATGTATCTCGCACGTACACAACCACACTAGGCCCCAATTACTATTGTTTGTACCCCTAAAAGGCTAGATGAGGAGTAGGGGGGGTATGGAACAGGCAGCACCCTCAAACCTTCAGAAGTATGAGATGAACCCCAACAACTTGGAAAGGTGGATCTCTCTCACACGTACCAACACAGACTATCCCCCAATTTAACTGATCCCCAAAGGTTTTTGATTAAATAGCGGAATAGAAAATATGATCCAAAAAAAGTGTATGTATATCACACGTACACAACCACACTAGGCCCCAATTACTATTGTTTGTACCCCTAAAAGGCTAGATGAGGAGTAGGGGGAGTATGGAACAGGCAGCACCCTCAAACCTTCAGAAGTATGAGATGAACCCCAACAACTTGGAAAGGTGGATCTCTCTCACACGTACCGACACAGACTATCCCGCAATTCAATTGATCCTCAAAGGTTTTTATTGAATAGCGGAATAGGAAATATGATCAAAAAAAGTGTATGTATCTCGCACGTACACAACCACACTAGGCCCCAATTACTATTGTTTGTACCCCTAAAAGGCTAGATGAGGAGTAGGGGGAGTATGGAACAGGCAGCACCCTCAAACCTTCAGAAGTATGAGATGAACCCCAACAACTTGGAAAGGTGGATCTCTCTCACACGTACCGACACAGACTATCCCGCAATTCAATTGATCCTCAAAGGTTTTTATTGAATAGCGGAATAGGAAATATGATCAAAAAAAGTGTATGTATCTCGCACGTACACAACCACACTAGGCCCCAATTACTATTGTTTGTACCCCTAAAAGGCTAGATGAGGAGTAGGGGGAGTATGGAACAGGCAGCACCCTCAAACCTTCAGAAGTATGAGATGAACCCCAACAACTTGGAAAGGTGGATCTCTCTCACACGTACCAACACAGACTATCCCCCAATTTAACTGATCCCCAAAGGTTTTTGATTAAATAGCGGAATAGAAAATATGATCCAAAAAAAGTGTATGTATATCACACGTACACAACCACACTAGGCCCCAATTACTATTGTTTGTACCCCTAAAAGGCTAGATGAGGAGTAGGGGGGGTATGGAACAGGCAGCACCCTCAAACCTTCAGAAGTATGAGATGAACCCCAACAACTTGGAAAGGTGGATCTCTCTCACACGTACCAACACAGACTATCCCCCAATTTAACTGATCCCCAAAGGTTTTTGATTAAATAGCGGAATAGAAAATATGATCCCAAAAAAGTGTATGTATATCACACGTACACAACCACACTAGGCCCCAATTACTATTGTTTGTACCCCTAAAAGGCTAGGAGTAGGGGGAGTATGGAACAGGCAGCACCCTCAAACCTTCAGAAGTATGAGATGAACCCCAACAACTTGGAAAGGTGGATCTCTCTCACACGTACCAACACAGACTATCCCCCAATTTAACTGATCCCCAAAGGTTTTTGATTAAATAGCGGAATAGAAAATATGATCCCAAAAAAGTGTATGTATATCACACGTACACAACCACACTAGGCCCCAATTACTATTGTTTGTACCCCTAAAAGGCTAGGAGTAGGGGGAGTATGGAACAGGCAGCACCCTCAAACCTTCAGAAGTATGAGATGAACCCCAACAACTTGGAAAGGTGGATCTCTCTCACACGTACCAACACAGACTATCCCCCAATTTAACTGATCCCCAAAGGTTTTTGATTAAATAGCGGAATAGAAAATATGATCCCAAAAAAGTGTATGTATATCACACGTACACAACCACACTAGGCCCCAATTACTATTGTTTGTACCCCTAAAAGGCTAGGAGTAGGGGGAGTATGGAACAGGCAGCACCCTCAAACCTTCAGAAGTATGAGATGAACCCCAACAACTTGGAAAGGTGGATCTCTCTCACACGTACCAACACAGACTATCCCCCAATTTAACTGATCCCCAAAGGTTTTTGATTAAATAGCGGAATAGAAAATATGATCCCAAAAAAGTGTATGTATATCACACGTACACAACCACACTAGGCCCCAATTACTATTGTTTGTACCCCTAAAAGGCTAGATGAGGAGTAGGGGGAGTATGGAACAGGCAGCACCCTCAAACCTTCAGAAGTATGAGATTGTGTTCACTGTACCCCACAAAGATTGAGTTCACTGCACCCCACAATGATTGTGTTCACTGCACCCCACAAAGATTGTGTTCACTGCACCTCACAAAGATTGTGTTCACTGTACCCCCCAAAGATTGTGTTCACTGCACCCCACAAAGATTCTGTTCACTGTACCCCACAAAGATTGTGTTCACTGCACCCCAAAAAGATTGTGTTCACTGCACCCCAAAAAGGATGTTGTTCACTGCACCCCAAAAAGGATGTTGTTCACTCCACCCCAAAAAGATTGTGTTCACTGCACCCCACAAAGATTGTGTTCACTGCACCCCAAAAAGATTGTGTTCACTGCACCCCAAAAATGATTTTGTTCACTGCACCCCAAAAAGGATTTTGTTCACTGCACCCCAAAAAGGATGTTGTTCACTCCACCCCAAAAAGATTGTGTTCACTGCACCCCAAAAAGATTGTGTTCACTGCACCCCACAAAGGATTTTGTTCACTGCACCCCAAAAAGATTGTGTTCACTGCACCCCAAAAAGGATGTTGTTCACTGCACCCCAAAAAGGATTTTGTTCACTGCACCCCAAAAAGATTGTGTTCACTGCACCCCACAAAGGATTTTGTTCACTGCACCCCACAAAGATTGTGTTCACTGCACACCAAAAAGGATTGTGTTCACTGCACCCCAAAAAGATTTTGTTCACTGCACCCCAAAAAGATTGTGTTCACTGCAGCCCAAAAAGATTGTGTTCACTGCAGCCCAAAAAGATTGTGTTCACTGCAGCCCAAAAAGATTGTGTTCACTGCAGCCCAAAAAGATTGTGTTCACTGCAGCCCAAAAAGATTGTGTTCACTGCAGCTCACACACAGAAAAATGGATGTGGATCACTGACACCTGCCTATCTCCAATCCCACACCACACAGCAATATCGATTGTAGTTTGTAGAACACAGTTTCCCTAAAATTCAGCAGACTCTGTCCCTAACAGGATTGAGAAGAGATCGTAGATCAGGATTGAGTGCAGACCCCACCCCCCACACAGCAATATCGATTGTAGTTTGTAGAAGACACTGACCCTATAATTCAGCAGACTCTATCCCTAAAATGCCTACAACTCGCCCTGCCTAAACACTCCGACCTGTCCCTCAATTCTATCCGGACACAAATGGTTTTTTCCTGCCTATCTTTCCCTAATCAGCAGCCAGCACGTTGATGTGTGCTCTGTCCCTGAATCTAAGCAGCATAATGACGCCGCTGCGGCTGCCTCGAACTTATAAAGACTTGGTCACATGCTTCAGACGGCCAATCACAGCTACTGAGACATTTGCAGGCATGGCTGGGATGGCTTAAGGCACACCAGTTAAACGATTGTTGATTGGCTGTTGAAAGCCCGCCATGAAAAGAGCGCCAAAGCATGCAAAACCCGGAAATAAAACGACCGAACACGGATTTTTACCCGAACATACAGTAAAGTGTCCGTGTCCGTGTTCGGGTACAAAAAATCCAATTATTCGGTACGAACACGAATAATACAGTCCGTGTTCGCTCAACACTACATACCACGACTGCCGTGCAACTGCGCTGCCAATAGTGCCCATTCAAATGAACAGGCTTCCTTATTGCAACGCACGTGTCATATTATGTGTTACTGCATGTGGGCCGATACAGTGGGATTGATTTAATAAAACTGGAGAGTGCAAAATCTGGTGCAGCTCTACATAGAAACCAATCAGCTTCTAACTTCAGCTTGTTCAATTAAGCTTTGACAATAAAACCTGGAAGCTGATTGGTTTCTATGCAGAGCTGCACCATATTTTGCACTCTCCAGTTTTAGTAAATCACCCCCAGTGCAATAGTGGGGTGGCTTTACCGGAATCCCCCGTCCCACCGGGCTTCCGTCGGCAGAACTGAGAGCCGAATAAAGGCTGGATTAGCTTTGTTCGCCTTTTGGCTATGGTAACCTGGAAGCAATGACCTAACAGCACTTTCCGTTCACTTGGATGTCATCGGGGCCATTTTCAAAAATCAAAAGCATTTGATCTCATCAATCTTGGTGTGATCAAATGCTTTTAATGGCAGAGGAGGGATCAGACCCCCAGATGTCTCAATAAAGGTTATATTTCACAGGCCTATTGCTGTCACAAAGGATGTTTACATTCTTTGTGAGTGCAGTAAGGCTACGTTCACATGTGGGCATAGCGGATCACAGGCAGAACCACCGCGATTCTGCCCGCGATCCGGAAATCATTGCAAATCGCGGGACGCCTGTGCGATGCCCGTGATTTGCAATGGCACCCCAAACGCTGTGCGATGTTGCCGCGATTTTCACCTGCCGAATCGTGGTAACATTGCGCAAACAGAATCATGGGACGCATGATGCACAAAAGAAGCTCTTGTACCTTTTTTGGGCGTCATGCGTCCCGCAATTCTGTTTGCGCGATGTTACCGCAATTCGGCAGGCGGAAATCGCGGCAAAATCGCACAGCGTTTGGGGTGCCATTGCAAATCACGGGCATCGCACAGGCGTCCCGCGATTTGCAATGATTTCCGGATCGTGGGCAGAATCGAGGTGATTCTGCCCGTGATCCGCTACGCCCACATGTGAAAGTAGCCTAAGCCCCCATTCACACTGGGGCGACGCTACTTCGCACCGCGACCTCCGAGGTCGCGGTGCGAGCAGCGCGCCGCTACCTCGGAGCGGCCGCCACGGACTTCGTAACATTGAAGTCTATGGCGGTCGCCTCCTGGTCGCCCCAAAGAAGCTCCGGACCCTTTTTCTGAGTCGGAGCGACTTGTGTCGCTCCTATCAGAACGGGTCCGCAGCTTCCCTATGGGAGGCGACCTGCGGCGACCTGTGAGGCGACCAGGTCGCCTCACAGGTCGCCCCAGTGTGAACGGGGGCTGAAAGTCATAAAAAAATAAATAAACTGACAGTGTAAAAATAAGACAAATAAAAAAATGAAATAACTAAGAAAAAAATATTAAAGTGCCCTGCCCACCCATGCTTGCACACAAAGGCTAATTCATGTGCTGGTCCCGCACGTAGGCAAACAGCGATCATCCCACATATGTGAGGTATCACCACAAATGTCAGATCATGGCCAGTAATTCTAGTACCAGACCTCCTGCGTACATCCAAAGTGGTTACCTGTCAAAGCTTTTAGAGCCCTGTCTATATTCCTGTTGCACACATTCCTAGATCAATAGGCACATCTGTAGCGGGTGCTGTAGTGAACACTGGATATCATAAACCAATGCACATACTCGCCAACACACCATGGATCTTCAAATGCTGTCCAAAGCTTTTATTGTAGAGATATTACATCACAAAAGAACAAGCGCAACGTAAAATAAATTAAATAATTAGAAAAAAAATAAAAATGTAAAGTGCCCTATCCCTCCATGCTCACGCGCAGAAGCAAAACGCATACATAAGCCGAGCCCGCATATGTAAACCACACATGTGAGGTATCGCCACAATTGTTAGAGGGAGAGCAATAATTCTAGCACAAGACCTCCTCTGTAACTCTAAACAAGAAATCGTTCAAAATATTTAAAGTGTCGCTTATGGAGTACCGTAGTTTGTTGCTATTCCACAAGTGTGCACACTTTTAAAGCATGACATGTTAGTTATCTATTTACTCGGCGTAACATTATCTTTCACATTATACAAAAAATCGGGCTAACTTTACTGTTTTTGTTTGTTTTTTTTAATTCATGAAAGTATATTTCCCAAAAATTGCTTATGAAAATACCATGTGACATAAAATATTGCAACAATCGACATTTTATTTTCTAGGGTCTCTGCTAAAAAATAAATATAATATTTGGGGGTTATAGATAATTTTCTAGCAAAAAACACTGATTTTAACTTGTAAGCAATATATGTCAGAAAAAGGCTTAGGCTCCAAGGGGTTAATTAGTCAGTACTGGATCTGTGTTATATATACATGCACATTCAACACCCTCCCTATTGGGGCTCCTCTCCCAGTCCTGGGCCCCTTAGCAACCAACTGGTCTGCTATGTCCATAGTTACACCAATACTTGGAAAAAAATACAAAATAAAAATAAGTACATACAAGTGCACCTTATGGAACATGCACAAAAAATATACACACA
This sequence comes from Pelophylax lessonae, assembly GCF_965119305.1. NCBI lineage: Eukaryota > Metazoa > Chordata > Amphibia > Anura > Ranidae > Pelophylax > Pelophylax lessonae. The sequence goes on from NC_138769.1 coordinate 641,688,009, forward strand.
TCAAAACACCAATAAGCTGATTGGTTAAAATTGGAAAAAGGATGTTCTACGCATTTATATAGTTGTTATCCTTGACAACTTTATTATTCCACATGACTCAGTTGAATTGTTGGGGGGGGGGGGGGGCGGCCCGTACCCTCCCTGGCACAGGATGTTCCCAGTTGGGGTGCTATGGGAGGAGTGGGTCACCATGCCCACTCCCGTTCACATAGTTGGTACCATTATGATACCTTACTGCGTTTTATACAGAACCTACATACGAGGTATATACCATATATGCTTATGTCATTCATCTTGTCTTTTTCCTATGTCACTGCGATGTTTATTATTATGTGACTACCAGGGCCGCTGATAGGGGGGGACCACCAGCCCGCTTGTAGGGGGCCCGAGCACACAGGGGGGGCCCACACAGAGAGGGGGATTAGTGATGGACAACAATTACAGAAATCTTCCTCCAGCACCTGAATCTGATCTGTCCCTCTCCCTGCTATCAGCTTTTATCTGTTGAGAAAGAGACAGTTGTCCCTCACTATTCCCCCTCCCTTGTGTGGGCCCCCCTCCCAGCACTTATCTCTGCTCAGGAGTTTATTTGTAAATTGTAACTTTGTTTCTCTCTCTCTGTCTCTCTGTCTCTCTGATCCCTGAGCTCCAACTGCCCAGCCTGTATATTTTTCTCATCTCATCTTCTTTTTTAATTTAACATAGTTTTTATTTTTATTTTTTTTAGATTTAGCAGGAATTATGCGAGTTATGTTTTATTTGTGTCTGCTAAGGCCCTGTTCACACTGGGGCGACGCTACTTCCCGGGGCGCGCTGCTCGCACCGCGACCTCGGGAGCGGCCGGCACGGACTTCATAACATTGAATTCAAAGCAGGTCGCTCTGGGTCGCCCCAAAGAAGCTCCGGATCCTTTTTCTAAGTCGGAGCGACTTATGTCGCTCCTATTAGAACGGGTCCACAGCTTCTCTATGCCAGGCGACCGGTCGCCCCAGTGTGAACGGGGGCTAATAGTGATTTTGTTGTAATTTTAGCTAAATATATCTTTAATATTTTCTTGGGGGGGGGGGGGGGCCTGCCAGGTAGTCTGTATGGGGCCCCGCGATTTCTAACAGCAGCCCTGGTGACTACTGTTGTATGTTTAAAACTTCAATAAAAATGTATTTTGAAAAAAAAAATTGGTAAAAGGAAAATTAGAAAAAAAGTTTTGCCAACTGCCACCAGTCAGGTATCACTTTCAATTCTCTGGAGAAATGAAACAGTAAATCTGATTGGTTGCTATGAATCAGCCGTAGGTGTGAAGTCTCTGAGCAAACAGAAATATATCAGGCTACAACAGAGTAAAACAAGGATTAATACATTATAAAACCTGAAGGAATAAATGACTCCAGAACCTAAATATGTCAAATATCTGGACTGCCATGCTAAGAATAGCACGTGAAATAAAGGTGCCATTTTGTGAACCTCATTAACGACAACAAGTTCTGGCACCCGGTGACTGGAAGATTGAGCCAAGCTGGACAAAGGCAGTTCTCAGAAACAAAACAGACGCTAATGTATATGTTTCATCATTGGAGAAACAAAGCAGAACCACTGTACGAGCCAATAAAGACACAATCAGGCTAATGACTCCCACTGTACTGGAGAATAATATCTGACATCTGGATATGTCTGAGGCAGTTTACATAAATATACAGATAGCTAAGCGTCTTTACAACTTGTTTACGGGTACAGATCAGACCATCAGTTTACTTGTACTAATATCCTGCATATATCTATGCATACGTACCTGGACAACTAACACATTATCATAATGCTAATTACTATAAAATACACAGATAGCTACACTTCCAACTAAATTCAATCTATAAATAAGGTTTACAGTTGTAAACATTGCACGCTTTTTTATAAAAAATCATAATTCAGTATTTCTTTTAGTTTCTAGTCACTTTTTTTGGTCAAAAACATCTTTTATCCCCATGATTATATTCCGAGGGGCGGAGTGAAATGCATTGGGGCGTGACCTGGTGGGAGGCCAGGTTGAGACTGCCATTCATTCAAATACTAGTTGGTCTGCACCAGTCCCGGACTGGCCATAGGGCACACCGGGCGTTTGCCCTGTGGGCCGGGCCGCATGTCTTAAAAAGAGCTCTCAGGTCCGGCTGCGGGTGGATATGCACATATATGCATATTCCCCCGCCCACCAAGGAGATCCATGGTAGCTGAAGGATGTGGTTCGTGCATGCGCCCCACAGCCGCTGGTCCCCTGGCAACCAGAACGCCAGGAGAGCAGGGGGGACAGAGAAGCCGTATATGCTGCTAAAGCACCTTGCTGACTTTCGTAATACCTGGCTTTGTGAGTACTCCATTATATCTGGCTGAGTGAGTCATGCTTTATAACTGGCTTTTTGACCACTACTTCAGAAATTTTAAAGGGAATTTCACTTTATAACAGGGTTTGGTAACTTGTTTTCTAAAGTAATAGCTCCCAAACCCTGTTCTAAGGTTACTTTCACACATGTGTTTTTGATACTTGTAAGTGACTAGCTGCATTGCCTTTTCTGTGTTCTGAAGGTGCAGGAATTGGGGTGATCTGATGTGTGAAGGTGCAGGAATTGGGGTGATCTGATGTGTGAAGGTGCAGGAATTGGGGTGATCTGATGTGTGAAGGTGCAGGAATTGGGGTGATTGGAGGTGTGAAGTTGCAGGAATTGGGGTGATCTGAGGTGTGAAGTTGCAGGAATTGGGGTGATCTGAGGTGTGAAGGTGCAGGAATTGGGGTGATCTGAGGTGTGAAGGTGCAGGAATTGGGGTGATCAGAGGTGTTAAGGTGCAGGAATTGGGGTGATCGGAGGTGTGAAGGTGAATGAATTGGGGTGATCGGAGGTGTGAAGGTGCAGGAATTGGGGTGATCTGAGGTGTGAAGGTGCAAAGCTCAGTTGATTTCTTACTATTTTTAAGTGGTTTACAGCATTTACTTTATTAGATTCCTTTTCGTGTGACGTTTTTTTTTTTTTTTTTTATAAATAAATATCTGAAAACTGTGGTGTGCATTTGTATTCAGCCCCAGAGTCAATACTTATAGAACTACCTTTTGCTGCAATTACAGCTGCAAGTCTTTTTGGGTATGTCTTTACCAACTTTGCACACCTAGAGAGTGAAAATTTTGCCCATTCTTCTTTGCAAAATAGCTCAATCTCTGTCAGATTGGATGGAGAGTGTCTGTGAACAGCAATTTTCAAGTCTTGCCACAGATTCTCAATTGGATTTAGGTCTGGACTTTGACTGGGCCATTCTAAAGGCCCGTACACACGATAAGAAAATCTGTAGGGAAAATTCGTCCGACGACCGATCTGTCGATTTTCGGATTGTTAGTATGGTGCTATTGACAGCCGACTCCGACTTTCCTGAGGTGCAGGCTATATAATTTTTGTCGTCCGTCAAAACAACGTCCGATTTTCGTCTCATTAGTACAGATTTAGACGGAAAAAAATCTTAAGAGCAAGACTGGGCATGCTCAGAGATGAAAGAGCACATACAAAACAATCCAGCACATGACATCACTTCTGAAGTAGAATTCTGTAGTACGGGAAAATTCATATGAAAATAACCTCTTCACTTTCCACATCAGACTAGCATGCCACAAAAAACGGACGACAGATTGTTCGATAATCTGATCGTTCGATAATCTGATCGTGTGTACGGGCCTTTACACATGAATATTGTAAACTATTCCATTGTAGTTATGGCTGTATGTTTAGGGACATTGTCCTGCTGGAAGGTGAACCTCCTCCCCAGTCTCAAGTCTTTTGCAGACTCTAACAGGTTTTCTTCTAAGGCTCCATGTACACGGGACGCTGGAAATGGCCGTTTAGGAGCAGTTGGGCGTTTTTTTCAGAAGCCCCTGAACCCATCTACATTTTATCTTATCTGTCCATGTACACCAGGTCGTTTACAGTCATTTGCAGGCAGTTGCGTTCAGGGACTGTTTTTAGAACGCAATTATTTGCGTTCGAACGTGTGTTTCCCGGCGTTTCAAACGCACAAACGCGTCCGAACGCGTCTGAACGCGATGACCCGCGTTTAGCGTTCGCGTTTTTCCATTTTAAAGGGGAATAATTTTTTTGACCTCTAGGAACGCTTCTAAACGCAAACGCCCGCAAACGCTGCTAAACGCCCACTAAACGCGGGTACAAACGCGACTGAACGGACGTTTCAAACGTCCTAAAAATTCCAGCATTCAAAGGGACTTTTAACAACGTCCCGTGTACATGGAGCCTAAGATTGCCCTGTATTTGGCTCCATCCATCTTCCCATCAACTCTGACCAGCTTCCCTGTCCCTGCTAAAGAAAAGCTTCCCAACAACATGATGTTGCTACCACCATGTTTCACAGTGGGAATGGTGTGTTCAGGGTTATGCGAAGTGTTAGTTTTCCCCCACACATAGCGTTTTGATTTTAGGCCAAAAAGTTTAATTTTGATCTCGTCTGACCAGATCACCTTCTTCCATGTGTTTGCTGTGTCCCCCACATGGATTCTCACACACTTCAAACGGGACTTCTTATGGCTTTCTTTCAACAATTGCTTTCTTCTTGCCACTCTTCCATAAAGGCCAGATTTGTGGAGTGCATGACTAATAATTGTCTTGTGGACAGATTCTCCCACCTGAGCTGTGGATCTCTGCAGCTCCTCCAGAGTTACCATGGACCTCTTGGCTGCTTCTCTGATTAATGCTCTCCTTGCCCAGCCTGTCAGTGTAGGTGGACGGCCATGTCTTGGTAGGTTTGCAGTTGTATTTATACTGAGATCAAATTACACACAACACACAATTAGGTGATTTCTGAAGGCAATTGGTTCCACTAGATCTTAGTTAGAGGTATCAGAGTCAAGGGGGCTGTATACAAATGCACGCCACAGTTTTCAGATATTTATTTGTAAAAAATTCTAAAAACCAAATCCACTTCACAATTATGTGCCACTTTGTGTTGGTCTATCACATAAAATCCCAATACATTTACATTAATATATAATACATTTATGTTTTTGGTTGTAACATGACAAAATGTGGAAATTTCCAAGGGGTATGAATACTTTTTCAAGGCATTGGCAATCATGCTGCACTGCTTTTGAATTTAGAGCAGAGTTGCCATTTTCATGTCAGCTTTGCCTGCCTGCTCTACAGTGGGATGAAAAAATGTTGCAGGGGCATGGCTATTGCCATTGTCATTTCTGATTCACAAGTGTGTGAGAATGGCCACAGCTAGTCTTGCCTACTGCTTTCTGGATTGCCTGCATTACCAAAACCCTCCCATCGTGTGAGCTGCAGTCAGAGGCGTAACTTCAGGGCCCCGTTGCAAGAAACCATGAAGGGCCCCCCGGACCCCTGGCCGGGGGCCCTTCCCTTCAAGCCTGGGGCTCTTCCCACTGATGAGGCCCTTTACTCTCGTTGCGGGGCCCTTTATTACAGTCCTAGCAGCGGGACCCTTTCACAAGTTCTGCAGCGGGCCCCCTTCCTGCCATCTTGGGGCCTCCCCACGGTGGTGGAATGCCAGGACCCGGTTGCAAGTGTGACCTTTGCGATCCTTGAAGTTCACCCACTGGTGTCAGTGGCTTTTATTTTTTGGTATTTTAATTGTTTTATATTTTATCATTTTATTTTATTTTTTTACAATGTCACTGACTATGATTCTGTCCATTCAGAAAAGGAAGTAGCTGGTAAATTACATATTTACCGACCCCTTCCTGGTTCTCTATTGTGACACATCCCCTGCAGCAGCTGGCAGGAGAGGGGGGGAGCACAGTGTGGGGGGGGGGGGGAACCAGGGGAGCACATGGGCCCAGAGACAGCAGAACACAAGTGAACTGGATAGGAGGAGTGGCGGGGGGCAGCATACAGAGGAACCAATCTCCTACATTTTCCTCCTGCAGCTACAGGAGGAAAAAGGAGGACAGTGATTTCTCTACATGCTGCCCCCGCCACTCCTATCCAGGTGTACAGGGGAGCCGCACAGGCCCCCTGGAGGATGGGGCCTGAGTGCAATTGCAACCCCTGCAACCCCTGTAGTTACGCCCCTGGCTACAGTGCTTAAGAAGGGGGAGTGCGTGAGACACAAATAAAGGAGGATTTGGCTCAATGCGGCAAGGTGAAAGAAGTCTTTTTTTTTTTGCAAATTTTTTATTCATATTCCAAAAGTATAATAAAACAATAGGAAAGGCAAATGGAATTCCATTACTTAGGAACATCTCAACGTGTGACAACAGATGGAAAAAATAATTTTCAAGAATCCAAACATCAAGGTCATAGCAATACAGCAAGCAAAAACAATGTATGCAGTCTTTGTTTACTTTGTATAGCCATATAGCAACCTTTAGTTGTACTTTAATATTATGGGTGTGGATGAACAGATCCAGATCAGAAGCTCAGAGGGCACTTTGACTCGACTTGCGTGTTCTGGGTCAGTGATTTATAAAGAACAGAAGCTACAGACAGCCAGACAACAGGCAATTTCAGAAAGAGGTCAACAGTGATAAACCTTACATTTAATTCATGAGAGGTTTCCATCAGCAGAAATCTGTATATGTAAGCAATGATAAAAATAATTTGGCAAACAAAAATGCCAGTCACAGTATGCACAACTTTCTGGTAAATAGTACAATAATATATCCAAATGTACAGTTCCCAAAAATACATTATAATTCTCTGTAAATAACAGTTCCTCTTGTGTTTTTTACAATTTTCATAAATATCTGCATATTATTTTGCAATCAGTTGCTTGCAATAAGCAGTATTCCACCAGGGAACATTATGAAAGGATTCTTATGCCAGAATAATCATTGAAAATACGTCTTGGTCACATCTGTACGTAAACTGTGGGTAAGACAGATGACTCACTATAATTTCCAAGATAAAAGGTGCTCACTGTGAATACAAAATACGCATGAGCTTACTCTTCTATTTACCTTTAGAGTTCACAGTGAAGAATGTTTGACGAATGTCTGTTCTTTATTTTTAATTCTTTTGGAATTAGAGAAAAAGGAACTCCAGCCAAAACTGTTTTTCTCTTTTGGATAAGGTGGGTAAGGGTCCTGACTATGCAGTGACAACCTTTTTAGATGCAGTGAGAGAAAGTCTTTCCAGCGGACACACACGGGACAACTATAACATCCAGACAGCATAAATATCATCCAACGGGAGCAATATTTTATTCTTCCAGCAGCACCATTATAACCATTATATCCTCCAAACAGCTCCATTATCACAATTCAGCAGCACTTATATGATTTAAAGAAGTGCTATTATTTAACTCTAGCCGTCTACTCATACTCTTCCAGGCAAACATAGTGATGGCTGGGGACTCTCTTGATTTGCACACTCAGTAGTAACCTCCAGCTCTGCTAATCCTCCCCTCCGACCCCGCTCAGGTGCTCACTTCTCCCTATATTATTGCTCCTATGCTGCTCACCACGTTTGACATTTGCTAGTTTTGCCTGCTCGGGTCCCCCAGTTCTGCTGATCCTCTGCTGTTCAGCCCTCGCTCTCTGGTCCCTGCTCATTTTCTGCTATAGCAGTGCCATGCTGCACACCACATGTGCCATCTGCTAGTTGCCTCATTCCACCTTCATGCTGCTTCACACCAGATGTGACGTCTGCACCAGACACTTTTAGAATATATACTGAACCAGAAGTGACTGCTAATGACATGTTTCCAGTTCGCTTGTTGGTTTTTCAGTGCATCCTGGGATATCTCATACTTGCAATACCTGAGCTTAGCTAATGCTGAATTAAAAAGCCCTCAAAAGCTTCAAGTGCTGTAAGCGTTGTCATAGCCTTCTATGGAGGCTTTGGCGCCACTTTAAAGAACCAAGAAAGTAATACCCCTGGTAGAACATGCTAGAGGTGCCACTTCTAAGAAATGACTTGTGACTAAATTAGGCCTAGTATGAGGCTAAGCATCTCTTTGAACTAAGGTCGGTTATAGATGGTTCAAATCTGGGCAGGTTCAGCAGGATCGATCAATCAACTTGGGTACAACCAGCCCGCCAGATTCACTTGCGATTATCACTAGTGGCTGCTATAGCCGCTAGCAATAATCACTGTCTTCTCCTGCCGGAGATGGCTTCCCCCACCCTCTGTCAGAACAGTCTTTGTTGATGGGGGAATCGTGCAAATTTCTCTCCTGCAATCAAACTGGCACTGTCTATGGCCTGCTTAATATAGAAGAGACATTCGACTGTAGCATCTCTAAAGAAAGAACTGAGAATTCTTCTATGTACTCTACAAAGCACTACGAATCTAAGAGCTAGTTAGACTGACCCTATAAGCAGTTCTCTAATACTCTCTACATAAGCCTTTTGTTATTTTTGGGGGGTTTTTTTTTTTTTGGTTCAGCCCTCTAACCAATCAAAAAAAAAAGTAATCCATGGCCACTTAATGCTATAGGCAAGTCAGAGGCGTTTTAGTCTTAACACCCATATGGACATAACCTAAAGGACCCATAACAACCAAAAAAGATGTTTCCCTTCATTTTCATTGAGGACATTACAAGCGCTGCAATTTTATTGGTTGATATGGTAAACACGCAATTTTAAAATTGACACAACTTTTTATAAGCATCCACTGTTACATATTTGTATCTGAATCTTTATAGACATTGCACATTTCAGAGCCTGTCTAGACAGCCAAGAATGTGAATCTGCACTTAGTTACAACAAAATGAGTAATTCTGCAATGGTTTGATTTTTTTTTTCTCTATTGTAAACCAGGATGTAAACCAGGACTTTTCTCTCCAGACACTACAATAAACAGACACAGCTGAGCGTTACATGCACAGGTATTATTAATGTACAATCGAAACCAGGTTTTAGGGGCAGCTGACACCATAATTCAAGTCACACCACATACAATTGCTTAGAACGGGAACATTGCGCACCATATTGAAATAACAAATGAGTTGGGTGATGGGATAGCAAAGTTCAGAGAGCACCTGACAAATGGCAAGATGTCTGTTTACCCCCCTGTTTTGGACATAATCATAGGATACAACTAAATTTAAGAAAAGGAAGCTACATAGCATACAGCTGGTTGATAAAAAAAAAAAAAACAATGTAGTCCAGGCTACATTGCATTCATCTGCGCTGAGAAGAAGCAGGTGTGGGAGCAGAAGAGGAAGTATCAGGCAGGCTCTGTTTGTGATTAGGCTCCTCCACTGGGACTTACTGCTGTCCATCGCTGTTATGTAGGAACTTTCAAGGGGGAATAAATTCCAGTATCTTAATTTTTGGGGACATTCATATATAACGTTTTTTTTTTTTTTTTTTAAAGTTACTCTGATATTAAGTTTCATGGAGAGCCTATAATGCCAGAAATATGGAAGCTGTTGTTGGTGACCAGAAGTAACATCAGAGTGAAGTCAGGGCATCTGATATGCATATATGTTGCAGGTCAGTGATTTAGAAAATACTGAAGTCAAATGATATGACATCTAGGCAACCAGCATTTTTAAAATTGTAAATAAGCAATTGCAGCTTCCATATTTCCTCATGATCAAAAGCAACCACCCTACTGTAATGGCATTTTCCCCTGAACTGAGTGTTCTATGAGCTCCATATCCCAAGGCTTACTAAGAAAATCTTGAATTTTGGCAAGAAAGTCACAGGCTAGCCTGCTTTCCGCTCAACTCTCTAAGGGCTCATTTACACTTGCATTGACTTTAACACACATTAAAGTGTCCCCAGGAAGACGTCAGCTGTGGCGAAACGCGTTGGGATTGGCGTGCTGACGTCACCACGTGGAACCCGGAAATCGGGCGACTGTGCATCTTGCCGACTTTTCTTCTTACAGTGCTGTTTTTTATCCCTTTACATGTGAGTTTTTTTACCTTTATTTTAATAAACATTGTTACATACATACTTCACCATGGAGGCTTTCATTTCTTATGTATGTTAGTACCTGTCGTATTATCTGAGTCACCCTCTGAAGGATACAGTATTTAATACCGGTTTGGTACATTGTGACGATCCGTGGTCTGTCTATTTTGAGTTGGCCTATCATCTGGACCCAATAAGGATATTGTTGAAAGGCGTATTCTCTACCTTACTCTGGTAAGCGCATGAGCTTGTCTGTGTAACGGAGACACTGCGGAGGAAGATTGAATGTAGCTGTGGTGGAGGACTTCACTTTTTCTTTCCTCACATTTTGAATATTCACTTATTCCACTTGTCTTGGACTTTATCTATATTATAATTATTTTTTTTTTTGCTTTATGCACTATATTTTTTAGCTAACACATTCAATTGTTGTAAGCACAAGAATTTGTTATACTTTTGTTCCACTTTTTTAAATTTTTATACTCTATATTTACTTAACGTTTCATTATTGCACTATATAATCTGTAATATGCTTTATTGACATATATCATAATTAGCGCAGCTATATTATTATTTATGTATTCTGGTGTTTCCCACTTCTAGCTGCAGCTGCATATTTTTATTTTGGCGTTTCTAGCGCGGTTATTTTTTATGCTTGTTGATTTCCTATTTGTTTTAAAGGGGCCCAGTAGAGCCCATACTCAATAGTACTCCCGCTCAGCAAATCTCCAGCTCATTAGTACCCCTGTTCAGCAGATCCCCAGCTTATTAGTACCCTCATTCAGCAGATCCCCTGCTCAGTAGTACCCCCAGCTGAGCTCCCTCCCCAGCGCTAAAGCTGTCACACAGACAGCGGAGTGGCCGAGTAGTTTTGTAGATGGTTGGGTAAACACCGATTGAGATTCAAAGACACTATTTGCCCATCTGGTTCACTCTCCTTGTGACTGACAACAGGCACTTTCACAGTTCATAGTCTATAGTCAATAGACAAGCTGCTATTGGCTATGGAATCCACCCACTGCCTGTTGTCAATCAAAAGGAGAACGCGGATGTGATGGAGAACTGGTTCCTCAACTCCCCCATCAGGCTCCCCCCACTGTCAGCATTACTGGTTGCGAGAAGCTTGTCTGCTGTGAAGCTAACAGTGTTCTTGGCAACCAGTGACAGGTGGGGGGGGGGGGGGTAATGGCAGCAAACTTGCCTCCCTGCTACACAGCGTACAGAGACAGACACTGGGGTTGGTTTACTAAAGCTTGGAAGTGCAGTCATGTAGATCTGAGGGGAAGATCTGAAATCAGGGGAAGCTCTTCTGATTTCTATCATCCAATCATGTGCAATCAAAAATGCTATTTTTTATTTTCCTTGCTCCCCCTCAGATCTACAGCGACTGCACTTCCAAGTGCACTTCCAAGTAGTGCATAGTGGATTTGCCTTTAGTAAATAAACCCCCGCTGTGCTTCTGTCTCTGTACACTTCTTAATTACCTCCAGTTTTGTTATCTATGAACTGGAGGTAGTTCTTTTTGATTTGTTGCAGCCATTTTTTTATTATTACAAATTGGTGCTAATAAAAAATAGAGTTATAGCATCAAAGTGTTGCTATTATGAACTGACTCACACGTTTCGGTTAATCTACCGAAATTGGCGGCAGGGCTTTTTTAAATCTGATATTTTTTTAAAGTGCCATACCATCAAAAAAGTGGTGCAAAATGCTTTACTGAAGCTTGTTTTAATTTATTTATTTCAGGTACTTACATAGCGCTGTCAATTTACGCAGCGCTGTACATATACATTGCACATTCACATCAGTCCCTGCCCTCAAGGAGCTTACAATCTAAGGTCCCTAACTCACATACATACACAGTAGGGACAATTTTTTTTTATTATTTTTTTTATACAGGACCAAATTAACCTACCAGCATGTCTTTTAATTTATTATGATGTGACACATCATCCGTCTCTTCAAGAACAACAGAATTTAGCGCATATGGGTAAAATACACATAGAATCCATGATTCACTGCTATTGCCAAATTCATAAACTTGTCAGTGATATTTATATATATGGGCTTGCACTATCTATTCTCCAGCCACCCTGGTTTACTATTGCTTTTCCATTGCTATTGTCATCCATGTTATGAAACGTCAGCCATGGTAATATGTGAGATTGGCTGTAACATTTTGGAGGGGGGGAAATGAAGGTTTCCTCTCCACCTATCCAGGATAATACATCAGAGCTGTCATTCCACAGAACCGGACAACATAAAAAAATCAGAGGTGTACTATTCATCAAATCTTATTTATTTCAAGTTCTATAAATAAGTGGGTCTTCCAGCGTTATTACACAGGATGTTTTTATTAGACTGTCTTCAATAGGAAGCTCTGCTTTGGGAGACTTCAATGAATCTACCTCCCAGTAACAAACATATATGAATCAAGCCTGTTTCATGGATGTATTACAATGAAAAACATGATATAACATATGGTTGTCAAGCATTATTAATTTAGCGACAGCAAAATATTCCAGATGTTAAAAAAAAAGCATACTGGAATAAAGGTTACGGTTCTATGAACTTAGACATTGCGCAAACTTGTTGGATGCTACAAATTAGGAGACAAGGCAACATCAGACTGAGGTTACACCATGAAATCTAACTGGAAGCAATGAAGGGACACCACTGGTCCATCTTTATCCCTGTCACCGGTCTACAGTAGCTCTTGCCCTCCGGGATCTACATTTTTGCAGTTCACAAATTGTTCAAATGTTACTGAAAATGTAAAGCCCGGACAGAGAGGACTGTCTTGAGTAATGTCCTCTAGCGATAAATTATTACAAACAACATTTTTACATCATGCATACTTTACCCTGGTGAGATTGCACAAAATATACCCAGATAGAGTCCCTTACTGTCCTCGTTGCAAGATTCAGTTGGGCACCTATTTTGGGAGTGCCCTAAGATACAAGTCTTTAGATCTTATGTCTTTGAACTTGTTAACCTTATGCTTGAGCTGTCGATTCCTATGTCTCCGGAAATGGATGTGCTTGGGATCCCTGGGGATGCTCAGAGGTCCCACCATAGCAAACTGTTGATCTTATATCTACTTTTCTATGCTAAGAAAGGGATTATTTGTAAATGATCCTTCCCTGCTCCCCCTGCTTTGTCATCCTGGGAGGCCATGATTGATGCTGTGCTGCCTCCAGTGCTGTATCTTGGCCTAGGCCAACAAGGCCCAGGCCTAGGGTGGCACTTTGCAGGGGGGCAGCAAAAAAGCTACACCACGCACAAAAAAATAAAAAAGGCTCCTCCCTGCTACCGCATGAAAAGGGTCCCCGCCAGCTTGCGCTACACTTTTAGTATAGTGCCAGTCTTATGGGGTGAATTGGGCCAGAGGGAAGGGTCCAGGAGGCACCCACATAAAGCACTCACACTGCTACCTGCCAGTATGATAATACTGGTGGGTGAGGACATTGGGACAGACCGCAGGCCGCCAACCACACGTTTAGTCAGGCCTAGGGCAGCACAAAACCTAAATACACCACTGGCTGCCTCTTTACAAACTGATGTACATCAATCATGGTTGTCCTTGGAAGTTCGAAAGGGTTTGGCAGCCATGGACCTCCTAGGTGTGTGGCTACTAAATACCTTTTTTTCCTCCTTGATGAGTGAGATGTAATGCCCCGATGCCCCCTGGCTTTAGTTGGTGCCTCCCCCCCCCCCCCCCCATTCTTCCTCCCTGTGCTTCTCCCCTTTATATTAGGATTGTTGTACATTTGATTTGATGTTTCTCTTTGTGTTCTCCTTGTTTATTTTGTGTGTACTTGCACCTTGTGTAATGCTTGTATTTATGTAATGCCATGGCAAGTTGGTTTCATTCTGTTTTTTTTCTGTACGTTGTAATATTTTATCCTTTAACTACTTGGCCCCCACGCTATAGCCGAAAGATGGCTTAAAATGCCGGGAAGGCATACATAGACATCCTCCTGTTTTTCAGGCTGCTCACGCACCCCTGTGGGACTCGGCTGGTCACAGATCAGGTAAAGGGTCAATCACAGTGGGCCCTTTACCGCGTGATCATCTGTCAGCTAATGACAGCTGATCATGGAAGTAAACAGAAGCCCATTATCGGCTTTATTTTCCCTCACGCTGTCAGCTGTCGGCTTCTGTTAGAGGGACTTCAGTTCCACATTGTGCACATTGGTGCTGCTAATCAGTGCCCACCAGTGCCATCTATAAGTGCCCTGCAGTCCTGCTAATAAATGCCTCATTATCAGTGTCACTTATCAGTGCTGCCTATTTGTGCCGCCTACCAGTGCCCATCAGTGCCACCTATTAGTGCCCATCAGTGTCACCTATCAGTGCCCATCAGTGCTGCCTATCAGTGCCTACTATCAGTGGTCATCACTGCCACACATCATTGCCGCCTCATCAGTGCCTCCTGATCAGTGCCCACAAGTGCCGCCTCATCAGTGCCACCTATTAGTGCCACTTATCAGTGCCGCCTCATCGGTGCAGCTTATCAGTTCCCATCAGTGCAGCCTATCAGTGCCCATCAGTACCGCCCCATCAGCGCACATCAGAGAAAAAATACCTGTTTGCAAAATTGTATGTTTGCAAAATTGTATAACAAAATAAGAAAAAGATTTTTTTTTTTTTTCAAAATTGTCGGTCTTTTTTTTTTTTTGTTTGTTTTGTAAAAATTAGAAAACCCAGTGGTGATTAAATACCACCAAAAGAAAGCTCTATTTATGTGAAAAAAATATACAAATTTCATAAGGGTACAGTGTTGCATCCTGATTGTAAAAAAAAGAAAAGATAAAGCCCAACTCTGGGAATTGCAAAAAAAATAAAATTCCCTCGCACTGGGGCATTCCACACTGCAGGGGTTTTTGAACTCTAGGAGATGACGATTTAATAAGATGTAATACTTACCTTATACCGGGCTCGACAGGCTTCCTCCATCTTCAGAGCCATGTGCCCTGAACTGCGGCTCCCGTGCCTCCAGCCAATCAGATGGCTGGAGGACGCAAACCAGGAAGCAGGAAGCTGAACATGTCGGCCATGTCTCTGCTGAGCAGGCGGCACTGCGGGTGCTTCGTTCTAAGGTAAGTATTTAATATGAGCTAGTATCCAATGCATACTAGCTCATTATGCCTTTGTCTTACAGGGTTTTTTTTTCTTTTTTTGGGGGGGGGGGGGGTTTACAACCTCTTTAAGTACAATGCAGGGCCTACAGCACCACACTGTATGGGAGGATAGTGGGGTTCCTCCCACAACTGGTGAGAGTGCTGAAATGAGGTAAGGTATTCTTATTCCTCACCCCTTTGAGTTAAAGTAAGCCCTTCTTTCCTTGTAAAACAACCCAGTGGGTTTAAAATAGAAATGAAGGGCAAAACATTTGTGCATACAAATAAAAAAAAATTATAAACACCCTTTTTTCCCCTTTATTATAACTGATCGCATACCCACTGTTTTCAACTGCATAAGGAGCTAAGAGAGCTGGGGGGAGGAGAAACAGTAGCACATTGGTCTTCCCAGTGAATGGCTGTGCAGGGGGGGGGGTTCCTGTGTCAGCATAAATCTGATCATTGGAGGAAAGCACAACTAGAGAACGGACCACACTGTGCTTTCATGCCTAGTGTGGTCAATTTATTTTAATAGGAATACAGAGGGACTGGCAGGAACACCAGGGATTTCACACACAGGAAGTAATACAAAGAGAACAGGAGACTTTTTCATACAAGTACATGGTACAGCAGGCACATACCAGGAATATAAGATGTTGGGTTTACACACATATTCCTTAGCAAGAATTTTAACTCTTACAGCTTACCTCCCAACTTTCTGCGGTGGGAATGAGGGACAGCTATTAGCAAAAGTATGTAGGTATAGTAAACACCCCTGCCACGCCCCTCTTAAAGGAGAATTGTACGAAAAGGGCGACAGGGCCACCTACTGATCAACATTTCATTTATCCTTATGTATTGCAGAGCATTGCAGTGCAGTGTAGTGTAGTGTGTCATAACAGGCTATGCAGTGTAAAAATGCAGCATGTCCTACTTTGTAATCTGCGCACACCCCAATAGTGTGTCGGTGTAAACTGAACTAATAGGACTTAAGACAAATCGCCTTTTCTATGCATTGGGTAAGGCTTACCAACTAGACAAGTGTGGTTCGCTTACGAGCCGAAATGTTTGTTATTCGGAGATTCAAATGTATCCGAATCACCATAGTAATGAATTTTAACAAATCCAAAATAGATTATAACAAAACAACAACATTTATTTGTTTCATTGGATGTTTAAAGCATCTGAAATAACAAATGATCAAAATTGATTTCTGAATAACTGGCGGAGCGGGAGGCTGCCATGTCCTTAACAACTATAACTCATCTGCAGGGTTCCCCGCTGACAACAGAATGTAAAGCTGGCATTAGAAAAAAAAAAAAAGTGTGGGGGTGCCCCAATCCATGTCAGGCCCTTCAGGTCTGGTATGGATTTTTAGGAGAACCCCATGCCAAGAAAAAAAAATGGAGTGGGGTCCCCCCCAAAACCCTCATCCGAGCATGCAGGCCAGTAAGGGGGCGGCAGTGAGCCCCCCCCCCCTCCTGAACTATACCAGGCCACATGCCGAGGAAGAGGCCCTTGAGTAACCCTGCTGACCGCAGATGAGTTATAGTTGTTAAGGACACAGCGGACACCCAGATGAGTCATAGTTGTTAAGGACACAGCGGACACCCAGATGAGTTATAGTTGTTAAGGACACAGCGAACACCCAGATGAGTCATAGTTGTTAAGGACACAGCGGACACCCAGATGAGTCATAGTTGTTAAGGACACAGCGGACACCCAGATGAGTCATAGTTGTTAAGGACACAGCGGACACCCAGATGAGTCATAGTTGTTAAGGACACAGCGGACACCCAGATGAGTTATAGTTGTTAAGGACACAGCGGACACCCAGATGAGTCATAGTTGTTAGGGACACAGCGGACACCCAGATAAGTCATAGTTGTTAAGGACACAGCGGACACCCAGATGAGTCATAGTTGTTAAGGACACAGCGGACACCCAGATGAGTTATAGTTGTTAGGGACACAGCGGACACCCAGATGAGTTATAGTTGTTAAGGACACAGCGAACACCCAGATGAGTCATAGTTGTTAAGGACACAGCGGACACCCAGATGAGTCATAGTTGTTAAGGACACAGCGGACACCCAGATAAGTCATAGTTGTTAAGGACACAGCGGACACCCAGATGAGTTATAGTTGTTAAGGACACAGCGGACACCCAGATGAGTCATAGTTGTTAGGGACACAGCGGACACCCAGATAAGTCATAGCTGTTAAGGACACAGCGGACACCCAGATGAGTCATAGTTGTTAAGGACACAGCGGACACCCAGATGAGTTATAGTTGTTAGGGACACAGCGGACACCCAGATGAGTTATAGTTGTTAGGGACACAGCGGACACCCAGATGAGTTATAGTTGTTAAGGACACAGCGGACACCCAGATGAGTTATAGTTGTTAGGGACACAGCAGACACCCAGATGAGTTATAGTTGTTAAGGACACAGCGGACACCCAGATGAGTTATAGTTGTTAAGGACACAGCGGACACCCAGATGAGTCATAGTTGTTAGGGACACAGCGGACACCCAGATGAGTCATATTTGTTAAGGACACAGAGGACACCCGCTCCGTAAAGTGATTGTAAAGTCTTGTTTTTTTTTTATATATACTTACCTCCTCCTATCCCCTCCCCCCTGTAGAGTGTCCGCACAGCATGCAGCTTGCTATTGGGGCACCCAAACCGAGCTGCAGTCCATTCAGACAGGGAGCTGTCGTTTGGCCCCGCCCCCTCTCTCTCCTGGTTGGCTAACTGACTTTGGGGCTCAGGTAAGAATTAGAGGGTGCTGGGGAGGCTGCTAAACCCAGAAGGTTTTTTATCTTAAGGCATAGAATGCAGGAATGAAGTTAAAAAACCTTCTGACTTTACAACTCCTTTAACAACCAGCTATTCTCCTGTGTTTTTTTCAAACGACATAATGAATGAACCCGAAATAACTTCAGAGAATTACGAATGGACTCAATGAACCCGAATGTTTGAAACAAATTAGAAAAAATAATTCTTTTTAACATAATGTATATGACGTAATGAAATGATTTACTTAACCAATAAATCTGAAACAAAACAATTTTTTTTGTTGTGCACATCTCTATATCCAACACATATAGTGTGAATGGGCCCGAAGGTTAATTGTTTATCAATTACAACATTGTAGTTCATAATCCTCCATATTCTATGTAATGAAAAAAGTGAAAAAAGCTGATGACCCCAGATGTTTATAATTATGACCCATGATTTTTACTATATTCCTTTTAAGGATCCTCTACAGTAGGCTGACTGTAGAGCACAGTGTGAAAGCAGTGATCACATCCTGAACCTGATCTGTTTTGTATACTTCACAGACTTGTTTAAAGGATTTACGAAATACAAAACTAAGATCTACGTCAATAAGACCACAAATAGTTCAACTGTCTACAGATGTGTTACACAAAACCCACATTGCTGACTTATTGTAGCAAGTGATTTATTCTCTTAATTTGCAGAGCAGACAACAAAGGTCTGTCCTGGAAATATAAAACTGTCCAAATTTAATTGCTTTTATATATATATGTATTTCCTAGTAATGTCTATATACTGTGTCCTCGAATTCTGTCGAGTTTTCCTAAAAACAAATCTCGTCTTGTACATCGCATTTGCCATGTTCTATTTGGCAGCGCTGATATCAGAGTAGAGTTGGTGATACAGACAAAATAGGTGGAAACAAACTGCGAAGAAAAAAGTAAAGGCCTTTTTTTTATAGCTTTGGATATAATAGGGAAGGGCCTTCAGTATACGTTGAGCTGATCATGGAACACCAAAGAATGACCACATAATAGAGCATGAGGGTGACTGTAGTATTGGGGAAATGGGGTCCAGGGGGTAGGTGGTATGGTGGGTGTTAGAAAAAAAGATTAGCAGCTTCCTCTGTGATACCAGGCTCAAAAAAGGTGATTGATTGTGGTGGTAGACATGAAACAAATGGAGAGAAAGCCACTCAGGTGTATGTTCCAAACCCGGTGCAGGTCAGATCCGTCATCCAGGAGTAGAAGAAATCCAAGTTTGAGACCGCACTCAAGGTATATGATGAAATCAATGAGTACCTTATTCCTCATGAAATAAAGCAGACAGACAGTGTACAAACAGACGTGTCGGGTTGACGCGTTTCACGATGCTGTAGATCGCTTACTCATAACCACACAGTTATGGTGGTAGACATGACATGTTGGGCCCCTTGCACACGGGGCGGGCTCTGTTTGAGTGTGCTTATTCAGCGGGGAATTTCTCAGCTAATCCCCGCTGAGCAAGCCATCGGCTTGTCCATGTCCATTCCGCATATGCAGAGCAGAAACAGACACAGCCGCTTTCTTCTATAGGCGGTTGGATGTAAGCGGACTGCCTGTCTGTTCACACCCGAATGCCATCCGGTCCCCCAGATTGATGGGGAACGGATCCTCATCTACCTGTTTTTAGTGGATAGGATCGTATCGGATGTTGGCGAGTGTCTAACTCTAACCCGCCACTTCATGGAGGAAACTGGAGGGTCCGAACGGGTCCCCCTGAAAAACTGACATGTGGACCCAATCAGTTTACCCCTGTGAAAGGGCCCTTAGGTGGATGGGATATCTGGACAGTAGAGATCTCATCATAAATTGTTTCAAACTTAACATGGCCATATACATTTGTAGAAAAAGTATTCATCAAAACAATCATGTGACCCCACTAAACATTAGAAAATCGAACCAATGTTTTGTATAGGAAAATTGATGAACAAATGAGTGATTCATGGCCAACTTTATTTCTTAAATGATTGGCAGTGAGAGAGACAGTGGATGGAGTCAGTGAAGAACGAAGTAATGAGTTGACAAGGACTAGATGAGAAGGTGAAATAGGTCTGTTTGGCAGTGTAGAGGCAGGAATTTTATTTTTGGAGGGCAGATTTATACAGGGTAAAGCTGGGTTTTAGTTTTTTATGCAGTCAATTATGCTACAATTCCTTAAGACAAAAGTCATGCTCGCTTAAGCCTCGTACACACTACTAGTTTTTTTCGTTCAACTCAGAGGGTTGAAAAAAAAAACTTGCAGCTCAGGTCACACTAACAATCCGATGTTAGTACAGCGATCTTCCCTGCTGAGCTACCTCCGTTCTGACAGGGAAATGGCTTCCCCGCCAGAACACTCTGGTCAGCGATCTGAGCCATTGGGCAGTTTCTGTCGGACCAGCTGCTGTACACACGGGCCGAATGTCGGCCGGTTCAATAGAAACCAGCCAACATTCGGCCCGTGTGTACTAGACTTTAGATTAAAGCTGGATACACACTATCCAACTTTTGTGGTTAGATTTCCTTCAGATTTACCTTTTCTATGTAGTGCAAGGGCCTGCCTGATTGCATACAAATTGAAAGTGTTTAGGTTTGACCTCATATTATATGGTTTTGGTAAGTCTAAAGGAAAAAGTCTTCAGAAAATCTTATAGTGTGCATGGCCCATTTGCCATAAATTGTGCAATTTTCTTTCCTTCAACTACGAGTTGAAGAAAAGAAAATTGCTCAGTTCCTCTCAATTCCTCTAATAACAGTCCGTGTTGATAAGAAGGAATCCCTCCTGTTGTGCTATTGTACACTGACAGCGGAAGGTTTCTCCACTGTCAAGAAAAAATGATTACTGCTTCCAGCTATAGCCGGCAGAAGTAATCGTCTGACAAAAATCTGACAGGCTAGTTGTATTGAAGTTGATCAATAGATGGAACAAAATTTGGCTGGTTCCTGAATTTCGATTCATCTATGGCCAGCTTTAAGCCTGCTGAACCAGCCGAGATTCGAACCAAGTATGGGCAGGCATTGTACCAAAGTTGATTGATCCAACTGCTGGATCGTACACGTGATTATTGCAAGTTATAGCTGCTGTTATAGCTGCTAGCAATATCTGCTGTCTGCCCCCGGGGGGGTGGCTTCCCCTGCCCCCCACCGGGAGAACACAATGGCTTGGCGGGTGGGATTCCCCTGTCAACCCATGGTTGCAGGAAATACATTTTCTCCATCTATGGTGGCCTTACACTTACATGTGTATGAAGCTCTCGTACTATTGATCTCTCTGTCCCAGTCATGATTTGGGTAGATGGCACCTGTCTAGATTACAGTATCTATCAGATTTAGGCATTTACTCCGATCACCTTTTGCCAGATGGGCAAAATCCCGTGCAACCAGGTCAACCCTGAGTTCCTCCATACTGCTGTTTCCAGCCTGACTATTCTTATGCAATCCTTCTGCTACAAAGAATCGCTGTTATGTAACCGCTCACGAGCAATCTTTAATCTAAACCGACTTTCTAGTTATCATGTTCAAAGTTTATCATGCTCTGGGTGTGACTTGATTTTGGAACTGTTTATATGAGAAAATACAAAGGATCTATGGAAAAAAGAAGGTTATTTCAGTGTTCTAATTGATAAGGCTGACATTTGTGTTGCTGCATGAGGATGACATAATGTGTACGGCAGCTTCTGTTCCCAAATAGAAGAAGGCAGTTGACGTGTTTGGCAGCAGAAGAGGCTGAGATGTTTACAATGATAGATTAAAATGCCACAGGAAATGTTTTCATACAGAAATGGAACGGCTCATGAATGCTTTATTCTCTCTTGAATAGATTCAGTACTGTAAGTGGGCACTTCTGTGCGTGAGTGAAGCAACATGCCCTTTCCGTCCTCATTTATTCCACGGGGGCTGAGATCCCTTGTATATTGGGCGTTCGGCTCCACATAAAAGAGTCCGGATCCTCTTTTAGGGACACTTCGGAGAAATTCCGTTTTTAAAATAGAGAGAACACTGTAAATAATATCTCTGGGACTATAATTAAAAGTAATGTTTTTGCCCTTTGGCACATGGTACTCTCTGCGACTGCCTCTCATTATAGCTGTATGAATGGCCAGCAACTATTTGACATAACAAAGGAAGAATGCAGAATTTTAGCCAAAAATATGACCAAATGAGTTCACCACAACAAAATGGGCTAGGATATTACAGACTGAAACATATCCAGTTCATTCCGAAATAATACAAAACAAGAGGCAAAACACTCAAAAAAAAAAAAAGTAAATTACAGTTAATTATCTGTATTATACAATTCATTAGCAAAATAATAATTCTGGGTCTGACTTTTTAAATCAGTTGCAAACTGCTCAGGTGTACAAGAGGTCTAAGGGTACTTTACCCAATTAAGCCCCGGAGGATTTGGCTGCTAAAAGACCAGGGGTATTTTGCGATTCGACACTGCGTGACTTTAACGGACAATTGTGCGGTCGTGCGATGCTGTACCTAAACGAATTTGACGTCCTTTTTTTCCCACAAACAGAGCTTTCTTTTGGTGGTATTTGATCACCTGTGCGATTTTTTGATCACGCGCTATAAACAAAAAAAGAGCGTCAATTTTGCAAAAATAACAATATTTTTAAAAAATTTTTATATGAAATTCCCCCCAAAAAAAAAGTAAAAATCAAAATTTTTTAACATTTTCGGCCAATTTGTTTTATGCTACATATGTTTGGTAAAGAAAATCGCAAAAAGCATATTTTGATTGGTTTGCGCAAAAGTTATCGCGTTTACTAACAAAGGGAAAGATTTTTGTCATTTTTGTTGATTTTTTTTAACGTGTAATGGTGGCGATCTGCGATTTTTTTTTGCGGTACTGCGACATTGCGGCGGACAGATCGGACCCTTGACTGACATTTTTTACACTTTTGGGGTTACCAGTGACATTTCTACAGTAATCAGTGCTATACATATGCACTGTTACTTTAAAAATACACTGGCAGTGAAGGGGTTAACTTTATTTGATAGGGAGGGGCTGTGTGTGTCCCTAGGAGCGTGATTCTAACTGTGATTGGCTGTGGCTTGAGCTGTAGGAACACTGATTAACGGTCCTACATAGTAGAACCGTATGATCAGTGTTTCTACACAGGGGAGAATGACAGGCAGCTTGTTTACACAAGCTGCCTGCCTTTCTCCCTCTCCCCCGACGATCGCTGAGTGAGCGGCGGACATCGGGTCCGCCGGTCACACGCGCGGGGGGGGGGGGGGTCCGTGACCGCGCGCTCGCTCCCCAGAGCCTCACAGGCTAGTGACGTATATATACGTCACTTTGCCTGTGAGGGGCTGACCGCCACAGTATATCTACTTGCGGCGGTCGGCAAGCGGTTAAAGGGTAACTCCACTTTCATGGGGAAAAAAAAGCAAATATAAAAATATAATATTATTATTTCAGGTACTTATATAGCGCTGTCAATTTACGCAGCGCTTTACATATACATTGTACATTCACATCAGTCCCTGCCCTCAAGGAGCTTACAATCTAAGGTCCCTAACTCACATACATACACAGTAGGGACAATTTTTTTTTTTTTTTTATACAGGATCCAATTAACCTACCAGCATGTCTTTGGAGTGTGGGAGGAAACCGGAGTACCCGGAGGAAACCCACGCAGGCACAGGGAGAACATGCAAACTCCAGGCAGGTAGTGTCGTAGTTGGAATTTGAACCAGCGACTCTCTTGCTGCTAGGTGAAAGTACTAACTACTACACCACTATGCCGCCCGTACAAATACAATTGCAACACAAGTCATAATATGATTGAATGTTATTAAAAATTACCTTTCCTTTTAAATCTGCAGCTCTGTAATTTTCTGTAAAGTGCAATGCAATATGGCTACCTGGAGGTGCTCTGTACAAGGAATGTGTACAGAACGCCCCCCCCAGAAACATAATTTCCTGCTTGTGTGATTGGCTTACTGATTTTCCCAGAAGTCTGCACTAAGATACAAGTCAGATTTTTGGCATCCCCTGCAACAAAATATCATTTTTGGTAAGATACTCCCAATAGGAAATAATGTCTAAAGGGATGCAGACCAAGCAGCTTTCCTCATTAGAGATCTGCAGGTGGAGCAGCTGGTTGATAATTATGAAACCACTCCCATTAGACTCAGTCGGCACAGGGGCACAGAGGAACAAACAGCGATTTCTTCAGAATAACAAAAGGTAGGATTCAAAGTTGATTAAAAGGTCAATTTTTTTTTTAAAAAAGGTAAGTTATAAAAAGTTGATTAAAAGGTAGGAAGAAACAAAGTTTGTTAAAATCCTTGCAATGTACATAGATCACCTAGAGAGAATGTTTTTTTCTCAATAAAAGTGGAGTTACGCTTTAAAGCTGAAATCTAGATAAATGGTTAAATATAGATATGAAATACTAATATTTGAATCTGTCACCTCTCATCTGCCAAAAGATTTTTTTTATCCAGTTTTTGAAGATACAAGTATCCCTACCCGCTCACCAGCCCAAAGATGCACCCTGGTAAGTCCTCCCCCGCCCTTTTTCAGTCACCCTCTGGCCACCACTTAAAGGCCTAAAGCAGGTCATCCTCCAGGTCACAAAATGCTAGATTACTACGCAAGCCCCTTCTATGCAGCAGCAAGAACTGCCCACCACTGACTTTAGACAAGAAGGGGAAGGACCATGCTTTCCATTTTTGCAATCACCTGTGAGTGCCAATTTATTGTTAACGGCACCCCAAATGCATGATCGCAAACGCAGTGCATTTACATGTACCAGAATGCATGGTACTGCAGTAGCATGCAATTTAGTGCGACGCGTTTTTCAAAAATAGAGCATGCACTGCTTTTTGTGCAGTCTGGTGCAGTTTGCAACCCGTTCTAATGAATGAATGGGCTTCCAAAGTGCACTGCAGGGGAGAACACAGGAATCACACAAAAAAGCGAATCACATTGTGCGATTCTGGTGTTATGTGGCCCTAAACTTGTGTTTTTAAATATGTCAGGGCAACAAAAATGATTTTTGCCATGAAGGACCTCAGCTATGAGGAAATAATAGCTGAACTGAATTTATTTTCTCCTGAGAGGAGGCATTTAAAGCGTTACTCCACTTTTGTTGAGAAAAAAACATTCCCCTCTGGGTGATCTCTGTACATTGTAGGGATTTTACCAAACTTTGTTGCAGATTCCTAACTTTTGTTATTCTGAAGTAATCCATGTTTGTTCCTCTGTGCTGAGTGGGTCAAATGGGAGTGGTTTCATAATTATCTATCAGCTGTGGCAGCTGCAGGGCTCTAATGAGAAAAGCTGCTGGGCCTGCATCCCTTTAGATGTGTTCCCATTGGGAGTATCTCACTAAAAATTACATTTTTGTTGCAGGGGATGCCAGAAATCTGACTTGTATCTTAGGCAGACTTCTGGGAAAATTGGTGAGCCAATCACACAAGCAGGAAATTATGTTTCTGGGGTGTGGTCAGTACACATTCTGTGTACAGAACAGCTCCAGGTGGCCATATTGCATTACATTTTAAGAAAATTACAACAGCTGCAGATTGAAAAGGAAAGGTCATTTTTTTTAAATAACATTCAATTACAATATGATTTGTGTCACAATTGTATACGCTATATTGTTTTTTCTTTATTTGCTATTTTTTTTTTGCCCACAAAAGTGGAGTTACCCTTTAAAGTGTTTGTAAAGTCCCTATGTGACTTTACATGTATGCCCTCCAGAGCATGCTGCCATTAACAAAAGTGTAAGTGTTTTTTTTTTAAATGAAAAGGCTAAATACCTTTTCTCACATTACAGCTGAGCAGTCACGTGATCTCCCTCTGCTGGTCTTTTCTGATCTATGGAGAGAAGCCGGAGGGGCGGAGATTCCCCTGTGATGCCAGCCGGTCAGCAGAGGGAGATCACGTGATAGCACAGTGGCAGTGTGGGTAAAGGTATTTAGCCTTTTCATTTAAAAAAAAACATATACACTATTGTTGATGTCAGCACAAACCTGAGGGGGTACATGTACATTTGCTGCATTATGCAGCTGAATAGCTGCAGAAGGGGTGAGGAGGACACTAACAGGGAGGGAGGGGGAGAGGTGAGAGACTGCCATAGCAGAAAGAAGAATGATAGAGGCACCTAAACTAACCACAGTTACCATGGATCGGCAGCCATGATTACCGTGGTCAGCACAGACAGGGAGACACAGGAACTGGCAGGATCAACCAGGTATATTACAACATAGGAAGGGACAAATTACACAGCATAAGCACTATGCCATAAAGGAACAGGATCTTAAGTTTTATTATTTTAGGGTTATAACCACTTTAAGGGCGCATATGATCACCATGTGCTTAATACTTAAGTGGTTTATGTAGTGCAAAGCTGTTCATTTAAGGGTGATTGCAAAGGCCAAGGAGCAAAAGAGGATTAACCTCAGCATACTGAAAGGCTTCTTTACAGTAAGTAGAAAATATAGAGTAGGCTACCCAAGATACTAAATAAACAATAATAGAGATCTCCCCATAGAGGATGCTCTAAGAAAGAGTTGTAAATGAGGACCATCAACAATGTAAAAGGCAAATTTGCTTTTTACATTGTTGATGGTCCTCATTTACAACTCTTTCTTAGAGCATCCTCTATGGGGAGATCTCTATTATTGTGTATTTTGTAGCCTACGATTTGTTTAGGTACCCGGTCCTAATGGACGGAGTGGTGACATGCTTTGAATACCATGCCATTCCCCTTATGTGGAGGGTTTGAATGGACTGAGGACCCTGTATTCTTTTATTAGTTAGTTGCCCAAGATACTAGTTCTAGCCAGTTCAGCTGTTTAAAAAAAAAAGTCTGGATGCATTCATAAATGCACAGAATATAACTATTTATTAACATTTGGTAATAACACCAGAGATTGTTGATCCAGGGAATATCTGATTGTTTTGGGGATCAGGAAGAAATTGTATTTTCTTCAGTTGGAACAAATAAAAATCACACCTTATAAGCAATGTTCCCTTTAAGCTGCGCACATGCGCGGACGCGCAGTCTAATTGAAGGTCCCGCACAGCACAAAAATTCAGACCACGCAGCTGCGAGGAACTTTATATTATTTTACTGTGGCGGCCGGGGAGCAGAGCAGTGCGCCCCGAGCCCGCCCATTGTGTGACAATAGTGAATGAAAATTCACTATTGTCACACGGATCCTCCTCCTGGCCAATCAGGGAGCGGGTCCTCCCGCTTCCTGATTGGCCGAAAGGCAAACCCCATGCCATTGGCCGAGGAGGAGGCGGGAGGACCGAGGAGATGCGGGGACGCAGGGACTGAAGAGAAGCTGCCGTGAGGCAATTGCACGGGTCTCGCAGGGGGGGAACGCTGGCACTCTGCATTGATTGGGGGCAATGCTGTGGGCACTCTGCATTGATTGGGGGCAATTCTGTGGACACTCTGCATTGATTGGGGGCAATGCTGTGGGCACTCTGCATTGAATGGGGGCAATGCTGTGGGCACTCTGCATTGATTGGGGGCAATGCTGTGGGCACTCTGCATTGAATGGGGGCAATGCTGTGGGCACTCTGCATTGATTGGGGGCAATGCTGTGGGCACTCTGCATTGATTGGGGGATTTTTGATGAAATTGCTCAGTCTAAAGGTTTGCGCTCAGAAATTTTTTTATTTGCTCAGCACAGTAAAAAAATTAGAGGGAACATTGCTGATAAGGCTTTATGCACATGACGGCAAGAGGTCCGTACAGTGTACATGTGGTGGTAATCCTTTGCCCAGGGGTCACAGGAGCACGTGCAACTAAGAAATATCTTTGTTGAAAACAACGATTCAGTTCTGCACAGACGGACCAGAAAAGGAACTTCATTTGTAAATCCTGTTTTAGCAGAAGCTATCACTCAGCAATTACTGTTAGAAGATGAATTATTACTTAATGAGCTGTGACATAGTATCATTAAACTGTCAGCTACAATGGCTCTTATTAGATGCCAGGTCAGTCAAACTGACACATAGAGGTGATTTACTAAAACTGGAGAGTGCAAAATCTGATGCAGCTCTGCATAGAAACCAATCAGCTTCCAGGCTTTATTGTCAAAGCCTAATTGAACAAGCTAAAGTTGGAAGCTGATTGGCTACCATGCACAGCTGCACCAGATTTAGTAAATCATAATGGCAGTCAATTTACCCTTTTAGTTACTGTAATACGAACAACAGAGCAATATTTTCTCTGGGGGAAGTCGGTTTATGTGTATTTTTCCGATGCAGAGAAGCTGCTCACTTTGCTATGTGAGGGAGGCTTGCTATGCATGCTATCTAGAGATGCTTCTTAGCAGTGTATCATCATGTCAAGACTAACTTTCTGCATAGTGTATGATGCGGAGGCCCCTATTCCAGGTCCTGATTGCAGAGATGATAATGCGGGTAATGAGTCAGTGCTTTAGGAAATATCGTGTTGGAAGGGAAATGTAAAAAGTAAACATATGGTTTCATACAGTATGGTGGTGGCTAATGCTAACACAAGTTCATCTGTCACTAAGTGATCTCACGTTCTATGAAAACATACGTTTATTTTCTATCCAAGGCTCTGTAAATTAATTCTAGCTATGCAAGCAACATTAAAAAAAAGAATTCTGCTAACGTTGTTTGTATCTAACATTGCCACATAACCCTTTTCTAATTATAGGGAACCAGCAACATATATATATATATTTATATATATATATATATATATATATATATATATATATATATATATATATATATATATATATATATATATATATATATATATATATATACTTTTATATATATAAATAATATATAATAATAATTTATATATATAAAGAGCTAGCACTCCAAAGTTCTTTACAAATAGGCAACTGTAGGAAAAAGCTGGAGCAGAAGTTGATTACATTTCCAGTACCATTTGAGAAACTCTACACAGTTTCAAACTCCATGCATTGTCCCCCACTAGAAATTCAGCATAAAATCAGTAACCTCCAGAATAATACTCAGCCACCATATGTTACCCATTCTTCTAATTTACAAAAAAATAAAAAAGTTGGATATTATGTTCCTCTGTGCGGTCACTTTTTACAATACTATAAATCTCAACCAGCTTAAACAGCTCAGTTGATGCAGTCTTTCAGCATTCTGCCTCTGTACAATGTGCTGCCCAGTTACTATAATCTAGTGTACAGAGACGTGGCATTTGCAAAAATGTTAGGCATTGGACTCTAAAGTTAATGAAATTATCTTAAATGTCAGTAAAAATACTCATTACGGGGACTTAATCAATACTGGAGCAGACAGAATCTGTAACAACTGTACATGGCAACCATTCAGATTAAATTTTTTGGCTTGTTCAGTTAGATTTTGAAAATGATCGATAGAAGCTGATTGGTTGCCGTGCACACTTTCTCCATATTCTGTATGCTCCAGTTTTGATAAATTCCCCTTATTGTTTCCTAAGCTGACCGTACATGGTCATACATTTGGCTCAATGTTGAGTACAGCGTCAGCAAGCTTTGACACTTGTGGCCAGTTGTCACTCTGGAGGACTCCTTTACACTGATCCCAAGGGAGCTCTCAGTGAGTACAAACTCAAAGATGAATAAAGAAAGCATCCAAACTGCCCACTTTCTTCAGTAGGATAGGATGCTGCTGACTTCAATAAAGCAATTTCATAGCTTCAATTTCAGAACAGGAGAAATGATGGTACAACCTCTGAGGTCATCCACAATCTCTACTGGTTTAGGTTATGTGGAGATTGGGTATTAAAACAGAAATGCTATGTATATATGGAGAGGTCTTATTTCCAGAGATGTATAGTAACGAAGTAGAACTACTTAAGTACTGTACCTAAGTACCGAAATGCGGTATCTGTACTTTCCTAGAGTAGAATTTTTTTCTCCTACTTCTACTTTTACTTCACTACATTTTTTCGATGATTTCGATACTTCTACTCAAGTATTTTTTTTTTGTGCTGCATAGTTACTCGTTACTTTTAAAAAAATTACCACTGCCAGAACAGTAGATGGCAGGTTACATAAAGCTCAAAAAAATGTGTATAATGTCATTTGTAAATCAGCGCATACGAAAATAAAGGCTGTGTATAATAAAAGCTGCTATACCAAATCTTTCCAATAAAAAGAAAATATGAAACAAACAAATAAATGGTGCTACAGCGCTTAAAGTGCATCAAGAAACTACTAACAAACACAGGTTAATCATTTGAATAAATCATTTGAAATAATAAAAACAATATGATGTTCATACTTTTGACTTCTTTCTTTAATAACTACATAACACAGTACTTGTACTTCTACTTTCAGTACTTGAGTAGAAATTTTTTTTCAAAACTACTGGTACTTTTTACTTTTAGTACTTAAGTAGCAAATTTTTTGAAAAAACTACTTGCAATACTTAAGTAAAAAAAATGTTGAATACTTTAGTACTTCTACTTAAGTAACTTTTTCTGCGAGCACTTCCACTTCTACTCAAGTAATTTTTTGATCGAGCACTTGTACTTTTACTCAAGTAGAAATTTTGAGTACTTTATACAAGTCTGCTTATTTCTCAGGAACATAGGACCAGCTTCTCATTTAACATTCCTTTCATACGACAGACACATCCAACATATAGTCAGTGGTGTATTTTGGTTTAGGCAAGACTAAAATTGGGCGCCCCTCTCCCCCTCCAAAGTAAATTTGCCCCACTCCTTCCTTTTTAACGGATGTGACTCCCTCCAAAATTGAAGTCAAGTCCCATCATGAACCCCTGAGATCTCACGCGAGAGGGGGGGGGGGGTGAGAGGGGGTGGGAGAGAGAGGGGGGGGTGGGTGAGGGAGAGAGAGAGAAAGGGCGTGAGAGAGAAAGAGGGGGGATGAGAGTAAGAGAGAGAGGGGGGGAAGGTGAGAGAGAGAGGGGTGAGAGAGAGAGGGGGGTGAGAGAGAGAGGGGGGTGAGAGAGAGGAGGGGGGATGAGAGTGAGTTAGAGAGAGGGGGATGAGTGAGAGAGAGAGGGGGGTGAGAGAGAGAGGGGAGGGGGGTGAGAGAGAGAGGGGAGGGGGTGAGAGAGAGAGGGGGGGTGAGAGAGAGAGGGGGGTGAGTGAGAGAGGAGGGGGGATGAGAGTGAGTTAGAGAGAGGGGGATGAGTGAGAGAGAGGAGGGGGGATGAGAGTGAGTTAGAGAGAGGGGGATGAGTGAGAGAGGATGGGGGATGATAGTGAGTTAGAGAGAGAGGGGGGTGAGAGAGAGAGAGAGAGAGAGAGAGGGGGATGAGTGAGAGAGAGAGAGAGAGAGAGAGGGAGGTGAGAGAGGCGGCTCTAGCAACCAGTGGTCAATAGAGTCTCAGGTGGAGGGGGGTGGCTTTTTTGCTGCCCCCCTGCAAAGGGCCGCCGTAGGCCTGGGCCTTGTCGGCCTAGGCCAAAATACTGCACTGCATATAGTGCCCCAATTACTGCTCAGTAGTCAGGTTTTACTAGACAAGAGGAACACGGGAATCAGACAATGTATCTGAGCCTGTTGGACCCTTTGTGTCGCATATGTCAGACTTTTGAGCTTTGCCAACAGGACCCTTCATGTATTATGAGACTGCCATACAATTGTGTTTGTAGTGTGACAGCGTTGTCCAGAGTATGGTCTTGAATATCATAGTGACCCACCCAACAAGTGTGTTCTTGCAACCAGCATCCAAAAAAAAAAAACGGAGCTGACTTTGACTTTGATGATGGTTTGGAATAAAATGTAAATTTTTTAATAAACCAATACTCAGTGTGGTTGATGTACTAAAACTGGAGATAGCAAAATCTGGTGCAGCTGTACACAGGAACCAATCAGCTTCCAGGTTTTTTTGTTAAAGCTTAATTGAACAAGATGAAGTTAGAAGCTGACTGGCTACCATGCACAAGCTGCACCAGATTTTGTACTCTCCAGTTTTAATAAATCAACCCCAGTCTTTCTTAGAACATACCTACTGAGCATTATGTAAAACATTCTGCAACTCAAAGCTAACAGGTACTCTTTAGTCAGAAGCCATTCAGCTCACATTTGCTACATGATAATGACGACATTTGCTATGTTAGAGTGTATGTATAGCCCATTTTTTTTGGTTACAATAGGAAAGTGTTGAAACCTCTAATAGGTTATTTTTTTCTGCCTCTGTACTGCTGGGGATTTTTCTCTTCAATATCTGTCTTGCAGGTGGAGCAAAAAGTAGGAGAAAATCTCCCAAGTGAGGGCAATTCCCATTTTAGACAGCTGACCCCAAAACATTGTCCCCATTGGAAGATTTGCTCTCATCTCTTGCTGTCATAACAACTCTAAAATGTAAAAACTTCCACTTCCTGTCTTGGAGAAAATGGTCCTAGGACAGACAGTACAGACAGTAATAAAACTTAGGATATGGTCTATCCTTTCTCTTAGCCATTGGTCTCCAAACTGCGGCCTGGGGTCCAGATGCGGCCCTTTACATGCTTTTATCTGGCCCCTGAGGCATTATTCCTAGCAACAGTGGGGCATAGTTCCTGCCACTGACACGGACAAGGGGACACTATTCTTCCCACTGATACCAATGATGGGGCACTATTCCTCCCACTAATACCAATATTGGGGTACTATTTCTCCCACTGACACCAACGATGGGGTACTATTACTCCCACTGACACCCACGATGGGGCAATATTCCTCCCACTGACACCAACTTTGGGGCACTATTCCTCCCACAGACACCAACTATGGGGCACTATTCCTCCCACAGACATCAACTATGGGGCACTAGTTCTCCCACAGATACCAACGATGGTGCACTATTCCTTCCACAGACACCAACGATTGGGCACTATTCCTCCCATGGACACCAACGACGGGGCACTATTCCTCCTACTGATAACAATAATGGGGCACTATTTCTCCCACTGACACCAACGATAGGGTACTATTACTCCCACTGACACCCACGATGGGGAACTATTCCTCCCACTGACATCAACTTTGGGGCACTATTCCTCCCACAGACACAAACTATGGGGCACTAGTTCTCCCACAGATACCAACGATGGTGCAATATTCCTTCCAGAGACACCAACGATGGGGCATTATTCCTCCCATGGACACCAATGACGGGGCACTATTCCTCCCATGGACACCAACGACAGGGCACTATTCCTCCCATGGACACTAACGATGGGGCACTACTCCTCTCACTGACACCAACAATGTGACACTGCAGTATATCTCTCACTGATACCAACAATGGGGCACTATTACTCCCTCTAATACCAATGATGGGGCATTGTTTACTCCCACTGATAGCAGTCTGGCCCCCCTAAAGTTTGAAGGACAGTAAACTGGCCCTTTGTTTATAATGTTTGGAGACCCCTGCTCTACGCTATCTAAAACTAAAAGGTTTTAAATACACTTTAACAAATTTATTTTAAAAAGCATCTATCTGGCAATTAGATGAGTTTGTTTTAGTATTAACACCATTGAATTATAGTACATCCTAGTAGTCAATGGGATTGATTTACTATAACTGGAGAGTGCAAAATCTGGTGCAGCTCAGCATAGAAACCAATTAGCTTCTCTTTTTTTGTTTTTCTGTCAAAGCTTAATTGAACAAGCTGAAGTTTAAATGTGATTTGCTACCATGCAGAGCTGCACCAGATTTTGCACTCTCCAGTTTTAGTAAATCAACTCCAGTGTCTGTAGTGACAAAAAGAAAATCAATGATAGAAATCTGGAGACATGTAGTATCATGTTGGAGCCTGCAGGTGTCAGTGTTGTCAATGACAGATGGAAATATTGCTATGGACAGGGCATGCTAAGACTTTTAGTTCCACAATATGTTGCAACTTTCTAGCTATGAGATTCCTACAGGCACAAACAATCTGACAACAAATGCTAGCAGACAATTTGCATTTAAGAATATATAAATTAACTTAAATTAAATGTATAGAATATAATAATTGTTACTCAAATTTACATAAAAAAGGCAAAAAGTAGGTCTGAAGGTTAACGCTAAAAAGGTTAGCGCTTGCAAAACCACTCCCTACGATTGCAAAAGAACAAATGCGATATTAAGAATTCAAAATTCCGTATTATAAATAGAATATATTAGTTACATAAACAAGAATTCTATCCTGCAGATGAATATAGGTTATGCTAACCACACATCGCATTAAAAGGACACCTGACAAAATCCTGACAGTACCACGTCCTTTTCCTCTTTACAAAAGCTTTTTGGATCATGTTTAAGCCAACTCTTCTATTGACTTGTATTATAGCCTGCAGCTACAAATTACAATGAACACATGTAAAGGATATCCCACACACATCCCACCACCTGAATGAATCTGACTTACTACACTCCTTTTATTGAGCAGAGTCTTAAGATGTGAAGTCTGTATTAACTGGCACAGAAAGCGTTAAAAGATTGCCAAAGACTCTCCTAGATGTACGGTGGATAAGCCATGCAAAAAACATACTCACCATTCAGGAAGCCTGCGGCTGTACAGAAAATCATAGTGAAGGGTTCCTTCAACTGTCCACAAACTTCATATAGAAGCAGAAAGCCAAGTTATAGGAGACAAAAATGTTGCGTTACGTGATTGTGCTGGCATGCTGCTTCATTGCAGACATCCAACAATGCTGAATGTATTGAGCTGTACACTGTTCCTATTGACCTCCTGCAGTGAGCAAATGACACACTTAGCCAATCCCCATCTTCCATTTAGCTGGTGTGTTTTTTACATGCTACTAGAATTACTGTGCACATGGGAAAAAACTTAACACAGGATCAGCACGAAAATGTATATGCTATTTTTCTTTTTGGGTAGACTAGGAAATAGATAAAACCTCAGTCAGGTTTTTTAATGTCAAATCTGTCTCATTGGGAAGATTTCCCTTCACTTACTGGCCTGTAGATCACACAGAAACTAAGACAAAATCTTTACAAAGTGAAGGAAATCCCCTCTTTGAAAATTGCCACTGCCCAGTTTGAGAATGTACCCATTATAGTGACTGAGGTTTCTTTCACTCTAAAGTCCATGCCAACCTGAAGGTCCAAGCCCTCTAGGGACCCCAACACAAATTATTATTATTATACAGGATTATTAAAGTGCCCTCCCCCCCCCCCTCACCCGGATGCTCCCCTGTTCCCCCTAAGCCGCAGACCCGACTGGGCCCACGGGCTAGAACATTTACCTCCACTGACCCCTTCTGTGGGTTTCTTCGGACTTGCCCACCCCAAGACAGCCTACACGCTTTTGATGGTTGCCCCCTATGCCTGGATACAGCATGTTCCCCCCTGGGGGTGTCCGGACATGTGGGGGGAGCCATCACTGCCCTTAAAGGTGCGTTATCCGTTGCACACCCAACCGTGGTGGAGGTCGCAACGGTTTCTTGTTTACGTGTTATCCCCACGGCCCTGCACCAAGAGTATGGGGACCAAGATTGTCCTCACCTTACTAAACGGTTTACACTGCCTGCCTTGGGATGATCTTGTACATTCCTGTACTTCACTGTATGATTGTGTCCTGGTTTGTTCACTCAACCCTATTCACGGTGCGTACTGTTGCTGTTTCCCTTGTTTTTCTTTTTGATGCACTTTGTACCGCCTAAAAGTCTTTGTAAGCTCTAACGAGCAGGGTCCTCTAGTTCCTCCTGTTTTGAATTGTATTGTAACTGTATTGTCTTCCCCCACATTGTAAAGCGCTGTGCAAACTGTTGGCGCTATATAAATCCTGTATAATAATAATAATAAAAGTGATGTTCATTTGTTATGTCATTCCATTTTACCTCAATAAAATGTTTTGGAAATTAAAGTGCCAACAGTTTTCGCAGTGCTGTACAACTTGAGGGTAGACAGTACAACTACAATACACATTAATACAGTAGGAACCAGAGAGCCCTGCTTGTTAGAACTTACAATCTAAGAGGGAGGGTCAAAAGATACAAGAGGTAATAACTATGGGGGATGTGCTGATAGAGAAAATAAATGTACAGTTGTTAGGTGGGGGCCAGATAGGCTTCTCTGAAGAGATGAGTTTTCAGAGATCTAAAAGCGGAGAAGGGTAGGAGATAGTCGGACAGATTGGGGTAGAGCATTCCAGAGGATGAGAGAGGCTCGGGAGAAGTCCTGGAGGTGAGTATGGGATGAGGTGACAAGGGAGCTAGAGAGCAGGAGGTCTTGAGAGGAGCGAAGAGAACGATTTGGTTGATATTTTGCAACCAGGTTAGTGATGGCACTGGGGCCAGGTTGTGGATGGTTTTCTAAGTTATTGTTAGTATCTGGAATTTAATTTGTTGGTTGAGTGGCAGCCAATGGAGGGATTGGCAGAGAGGGGTAGCAGAAACCAAGCCGTTTGTAAGGTGGATAAGCCTGGCAGCAGCATTCATGATGGACTGAAGGGGGGGGGGGGGGCTATTTAAAGGTAGTTGAGGGGAGAGAAGACCAGGGAGTGAATTGAAAGCTTTGTGGTGTCATTGGTTAGGAAGGGGCATATCTTGGAGATGTTATGGTGGTTGAGGTGGCAAGATTTGTACAGCGATTGGACGAGGGGTCGAAAGGATAGTTCAGGATTACACCTAGGACCTTGGCATAAGGGGATGGGTTGGTAGTTGAGCCGTTGAATTTGAAAAAGCAGGAGACACGTGGAGGAGGAAATATCATGGATTTACATTTGTAAATAAAAAAAACAACAGATCGCCCAGAAAATAAAATACTCCATTGAGGCACAGGTGATGTCATTTTTGCCATTTTTGAGCTCCACATAGCATTAGAATGCACTCCAGTCCATTGCAAGTGTGCAGGATTTCAAGCGTAGAAGTATCCCAGGAGGCTGCGGTGGAGGGAATATTTTTCCATGGCGGTCTGTAAGTTTAGAAATGACTTTTGAATGCTATTTATGTTGGGGAACATGGAGTGTGCAAACATTTAGACTTACCATTTGGCACTGAATGTCTGCTTAAAGTCTCAGCGACAATAGTCACCTAGACTAATAAAGGGGATGAATCTCCCCAGTGGGAGCAAAGACAACATGAAACCTGATTCTAACCCTTCCCCACTTAATAAAAAAAAAAAAAGTTTTTTGTTTTTGGGGTCATACACACAAAAGAAAAAAAGGCATATGGGCATACAGCATAAAAAACGCCTGTGTTTTCTGTGCCCATGAGCTCTATCTGGTGTTAATTCTGTCCATACAACTGTGTTGATAGAATATGTTGTACACGACTATACACTTGAAATTGCTTGTACTGTACTTGTGTTTACTGCGTACTGGTGTAGTTTGTCAAATGCAAAAGTATATATTTTTTCTGGCAATCAGCCAGTAATAGATCACTATAGCAGTGATCTGCTTCTGCTGGGAGAAGTAGTTGCAGCAGCTCAGCCTCAGCATCAGTACTCAATTCTCATTATGTAGCATAATTCAGGAGTCAGCTCTTGTATGAAAGGAGTCATTGCAGAGTGCAAAGGGTTGATTTACTAAACGCAAATAGACTGTGCACTTTGCCAAGTACAGGTGCTCCAGAGCTTAGTAAATGAGGTAAAGCTTCACTTTGCAAAGAATACCCAATCACATGCAAGGAAAATTAAAAAAACAGAATTTTTGCTTGCGTGCAATTGGATGATGGAAGTCAGCAGAGCTCCTGCTCATTTACTAAGCTCTGGAGCAACTTCTCTTTCAGTGTGCAATTCCACTTTGCAAAGTGCACAGTCTATTTGCCTTTAGTAAATCTCCCCCAGTTGTCTAGGAATAAGTGTTATTCCGGGATTACTTTTACCTACAGTATTTTGATATATGACAACAATGGGAAGATAAACTGTCCCAAACATCTTTTTAAATAGGCAAAGATGTTCCGAATTGTTATTTCCGATGTAGAAATGGGAAGATCAGAATGTCTTCTTTTATAAAAAATAAATAAAAAATAAAAGGCTTCCTTGTGCCTAAACCAGCCTTTCCAATCCTTTTACCACTTATGGCGCTTATCCACTGCATGGAACCGAACGGTTCGGCACGCTTTTGTGCTTTTCCACTGCTGGTACCGCATGGTATAGTGTCGGAACGGTTCGGTACGGTACGGTGGTGCATTTCCACTGCATGGAACCGAACTGTACGACACGGTACGGCTCTGAAAAAACAGTACCTACTCAATTGTGGTTCCAACAGGTACCATAATTGGTACCATATCCCACAATCCTTTGCATGCAGTCACTACTAGCCACTGATTGGTCAGAGAATCCCACCCACCCACTTAACTTTAGTACTACTTTAGTGGAAAAGCAAACCATACCGTACCGTACTGAACCGTTCCAACACCGTACCATGCGGTACCAGCAGTGGAAAAGCAAACCGGGCCAAGCAGGGCCGAGTAGAGCCGAGCCGGTACTTGCAGTGAAAAAGTGCCATAATAGGCCTATACAAAAATTTTCAGGACTCTTGGAACCCCTGCTAAATTTATATCTACAGCTCCCAGTATATTAGCAAAATCAGTAATTTATAGATAGTAGTGTATAGTATAGTATAATTTAAAGTATAGTAATTTATAGATAGAACATAAAATAACTGGCATACCCAGAGTATATGACAACCAAGGTGGAACATTTTTAACATTTTTCATTGTAAATCATTTTTGATCTACATGATAAAATCATTTTTAGTAATAATCACAAAATGAAAATAAAAAATAATATCTAGAAAGTCAGACTCCTTTACATTGGTAGTCATTGGAAAAATACCTTTTTACATTAGTGTTCAGTGACAGTTCCCCTTTTATTGATGAACAGTGGAAAAGGTGTCCCCTAAAATGAATAGTCAGAGAGAGAAGCCCCCCCTTACATTATGGCCAGTGAGAATGACTTCCTCTCATATCTATGCTCAGAGAGATGAAGAATCCCCTTAAATGGTGGTTGGTGGTCTGTGGAAAGAATGCATTATTTCATAGGGGGTCACTGGGGCAAATGCCCTACATTAGTGGTCAGTTGGAAGAATGCCATCCTTTCAGACAGCTAAATAGAGAATTATTGTCATGCCAATGGCTGTGCCAAGTAAAGTTGACCCTGGAACTATGCAGGCTCCATCAGGTTGGACGTCAATCTTCTACTGCTCAAGGAACCCATAGCAGCCTTTCAATTGCATTCTGGTGCAGAATGGCTGCTATAAACGCACCCTCATACAAATTGTTGCTGCTATTAGCAGAGACTTGATGGGAAAAAAAAAACATGCTGTAATTAAATATGAATTCAAGGACGATATAGAAACACTGGGGATGATTTACTAAAACTAGAGAGTGCAAATTCTGGTGCAGCTCTGCATGGTAGCCAATCAGCTTCTAACTTCAGCTTGCTCAATTAGGCTTTGACCAAACAACCTGAAAGCTGATTGGTTTCTATGCAGAGCTGCACCAGATTTTGCATACTTCAGTTTTACTAAATCAACCCCACTGTTTAGTATAGTTACATTTTTATCAAATAAAATGAAATGTATTTTTAAATGCAACCAGTGTAAGGAGCAGCATCTCCCTAGAATAACCTGGGTTCACACCGCCGTGACATTGAATCCCACATCCCTGCGTGACTTTATCATGGCTTGCATACAACTCCTTTAACAGAAGTCAATGCAAGTCGTATTGAAGTGACACCAAAAGTAGTGCAGGAACCTTTTCTATGCATTAAGTGAAAAAAACCTTCTGTGTGTAGCAGCCCCCCTCAGTTCCCCTAATACTTACCTGAGCCCCATCTTTATCCAGCGATGTTGCAGGAGTGTCTAAGCTGCCTGGCACTCCCCTTCTCATTGGCTGAGACAGCAGCGCGGTGCGATTGGCTCCTGCTGCTGTCAATCAAAGTCAGTCAGCCAATCAGGAGATGGGGGCGGGGCCAGGTCACTGCTCCGTGTCTGAATGGACACAGGGAGCTGTGACTTGGCTTGGGTGCCCCCATAGCAAGCTGCTTGCTGTGGGGGCACTCAACAGGGGGAGGGGCCAGGAGCGCAGAAGAGGGACCTGAGAAGAGGAGGATCCAGGCCACTCTGTGAAAAACCAACTGCACAGAGCAGGTAAGTATAAGGGCTCTTTCACACAGGTGATCCGATCAGATCCGCCTGTCAGTTTTTTTAGGCGGATCTGATCGGATCCTCCATGCAGCTCTATGGGGCAGCGGATGTCAGCGGAGACACCTCCGCTGACACCCGCTGCCATCCGTATCCAATCATATCTGTGAAATCTGGATGGATGGAAACCCTATTTTTCCATCCGTTCATGTATCGGATCAGATCGGATGAGAGCGGACAGGCGGTCCGCTCTCATCCGATCCCCCATAGAGAGCAGCGGGGGCTGTGACACCTCCCTCTCCGCACTGCAAGCGGAGACGGAGCTGTCATCCGCCGGCTCAGCGGGGATCGCGGATCGATCCCCGCTGAGCAGCACGGATCCGCCTACGGAGGCGGACCGTGTGAAAGAGCCCTAACGCGTTTGTTATTATTATTTTTTTTTTTTTTAAATTAGACTTTACAATCACTTTAGGTCGGAGTGGCTTGAGTCACACCAATTAGAACGGTTCCATTGCAGTTAATAGGGCGCAACTTGTCATGTGACTTTGAACTCTCAAGGCACATGACAAGTGTAAACTGGGGCGCCGCTTAGTCATGTAAAACTGTTACTTTGCCACATGCTGTTTTTTCTTTGCGGCCCTTGTTGGTTTTCAGCTTCCTTCAGTTTAGAAAACCTACACTCCCTTATCTAATTGTGCAATACAATACTTCAAAATGATTTATTTTGGAACAAGCCCAGCCTGGAAAATAGAAATCGCCTTTGAACATTCTTATCCATCGTGTATTGTTTTTCTAAAGCATATGCTACCTTATTCTCATTTTTTTGGACTTTATTATTTTCTGATATATAACTTCAATAAAAAAAGAAAGTAAAATAAAAGATGATTTGTGGCTCCTTGGTCTGGTAGAACATGTAAGTTGCAATTTTGACTATAACGTTTATTACCAAAATGCTATAATTTTCTCTGAAATTAAATAGGTGCGGCCCTAAATAGATAAAATGTGACCCCTTGAAGATTTCTTCGACCCACTGTATGATGGCGTGGTCTTGTCTTCTGTAATCCCCTGTATAGTGGAATTTTAACCCTCAGACTCTGCCACATTCACATATGGTGACAAGGAACATCTGATAGGTGGACAGAGGGGAGAGTCGTTTTCAGCAGTCTTCTGCAATCATTTTAAATTAAACAAAAATATATATATTTTTTTTTAGTTTTTGATAGAGTGGAGAGGGATTAGAACACCTGTCAGCTGTCACCTAATCGCTGTCTGTGCCCCCATTATGGAGATTCACCCTCTATATTTGTCCTGTTTACCATTATCGCCAAGAATGAAAAAGAAAAAAGATCACACATTTTGGCTTGTCACTGGAAAAAGCACAAGGGGGAAAAATTCCAATGGGGACGCCAGTTCTGGTGACCCTGTTGATGTAAGCTCTAACAAGCAGAGCCCTCTAATTCCTCCTGTATTGAATTGTATTGTAACTGTATTGTCTTCCCTCACATTGTAAAGCGCTACGCAAACTGTTGGCGCTATATAAAATCCTGTATAATAATAATAGTAACCAGGGATTCCCTTACTTTGCAGACATTTCCTCTCACTTCCTGTTTTGGCTATGAGACAGGAAGTAAAGGGAAATCTACCCCAATGAGACACAGATGGCAAAAAAATGGGCGGGGTTATAAATCTTCCTTATTATTTACAAAATGAAAATCTTTTGCCTTTAGTTCTAATCTAAAATGAAGACTCTGCTTTTGTCAAACAAAATATATAAGAGTTATTAAAAAAAGGAAATTTCCATTTCCATCTGCAGCCAGCTATGCTTATCTAACACTAAATAGCAACTGAAAAATATCTGCACACTGTGCACAGAATGCCCAAAAAAAGTAATTTCCCGATCACGTGATTGGCTCACTTTTTTTTCCCATAAGTCTGCACTCTTCTTAAAGTACATTTTTTTAGGCATCAACAGGAGTTTCACTTTTGGTGAAATAATATCGAAGACTCCTGCAAGCATACAAGAATGGAGGCTGCTGCTCTTCTTAATAAAACACTGAGGCTGATCAGGTGGCTATTGGAAAATTAAATTAAAAGTGCTGGCAAGGTTCAGTTTCTCAAGGACAAAACATGGTAAAAATCTACATTAACCACTTGCCGACTGCCGCACGACTATTTACGTCGGCAGTCAGCCCCTCACAGGCAGAGTGACGTTGATCTACATCCCTAGCCGGTGAGGGTCTAGGGAGCAAGCACGCGCCCCCAGAGGCGCGCTCCCGCGCGATCGTCGGTGCAGAGGGAGAAAGGCAGGCGGCTAATGTAAACAAGCCGCCTGTCATTCTCCCCTGTGTAGGAATAGTGATCATACGGTTCTACTATGTAGGACCGTTGATCACTGTTCCTACACCTCAAGCCACAGCCAATCACAGTTAGAATCACGCCCCTAGGACACACATAACCCCTCCCTCTCAAAAAAAGTTAACCCCTTCACTGCCAGTGTAGTTTTACAGTAACAGTGCATATGTATAGCACTGATTACTGCAGTAATGTCACTGGTAACCCCAAAAGTGTCAAAAATGTCAGTCAAGGGTCCGATCTGTCCGCCGCAATGTCGCAGTACCGCAAAAAAAAAACGCAGATCGCCGCCATTACGCGTTAAAAAAAAAACAAAAATGACTAAAATCTTTCCCTTTGTTAGTGAACGCGATAACTTTTGCGCAAACCAAACAAAATACGCTTTTT
Organism: Pelophylax lessonae; assembly: GCF_965119305.1. Taxonomy (NCBI): domain Eukaryota; kingdom Metazoa; phylum Chordata; class Amphibia; order Anura; family Ranidae; genus Pelophylax; species Pelophylax lessonae. Next base: position 641,730,577 of record NC_138769.1, read on the forward strand.
GCGATTTTTTTTACCAAACATAGGTAGCAGAAAACAAATTGGCTGAAAATGTTAAAAAATTTTGATTTTTACATTTTTTTTTGGGAATTTCATATAAAAAAATGTGAAAAATATTGCTATTTTTGCAAAATTGACGCTCTTTTTTTGTTTATAGCGCATGATCAAAAAATCGCACAGGTGATCAAATACTACCAAAAGAAAGCTCTGTTTGTGGGAAAAAAAGGACGTCAAATTCGTTTAGGTACAGCGTCGCACGACCGCGTAATTGTCCGTTAAAGTCTCGCAGTGTCGAATCGCAAAATAGGCCCTGGTCAGGAAGGGGGTAAAATCTTCCGGGGCTTAAGCGGTTAAGGGCTAATTCTCACACAACGGACAGCTGTTGGAGAGATTAATTGCAGAGGTTTTTTCTTTGGCAGCAGTAGGGGGCAGTGTGGTGCAAGATTCAGCTAATTACACATCTCCTTTTTTTTTTTTTTTTCACTGAACTTTATTTGAAGCGTACAAAAGTACACTTCATGTCACTGTACAGCAGCATGATGCGGTGCTGTATAGTGACATGGTCCTGTACAGTGAACTGCTATAAAATGCAGCATGTCTGCAATTTGCTACAATCTGTGGAATGAAAATAAATCACCTGAACAGACCTTTTTTTTCTCGAAAAAGCTGGAATCTCACTTTTAATGATGAATGTTTGAAGTACCCAGGGCCGGGGCAAGGGGTGGGCAGGAGGGGCGGTTATACTGGGAGCAATTGTTTATTTTAGGGATGGGGGTGCACATGACCCTAACCCTAAGGGAAGGGGGGCACAGTTTGGCATCCTTGCCCTGGGCACTGGATGACTTTGTCCCGGCACTGGAAGTACCAGCATTGAAGATATAGAGTAGCAGGCATGCTAAGGAGCAATTATTTATTGCCCAACCAAACGCATTCCCAGTCTCTTATGCCCATGGGTATAGCTGGCCTTAGATGGATATCATCCTGCAAGGGGAATCTACTGTTGGACTTTCAATTCTCTAACCACTAATTAAAATATACAATAGGGACAAATTCTGGTATTTGCTTTTGATTTTCCACTGAGGCTTGTGCTCCCTCTTCTCATTCTTTCCACTGTGTAAAGACCGCGTCTCAGCCCTGAAAGCCTGAACTGTATATAACTGGAATCATATAAAAATGTCATTATGACATAGTAGGTCATGGAGGCGCTCCAAGCCCAAGGTTGCTTTTGTTGATGGCAAGTTTGTTAGCAAACGATTACATGGAGAGTTAGTAATATCTGTTCTATCTTTTTCACAAAAGAACACCATACTAATAATACCACAGAGTGCTATGACCTTTTTCAAGTGCTTCTATTCGGCATTTTTGAAGCTGATCATTCAGATCTGCTCTATTATAACATGGTAAGTAGGCACGACCACACAAAAAATCAGGCATGTGTCGGCTAAAAGTATAGAGTCTCTAAGAGATAAGATGCATTGGGGGGAATTCAATAAAGCATTTGTGCCACTTTTCTGGTGCTATGTCCATTTAAAAGGTCTCCTATCAGTTTCGGTATCTTTACTGAAACATGCTGCAGATTCAGGTAGTTCCTAATAGCACAACTTTTAGAAAGTGGCATTATGGCTTCATTAAATGAAAAAATAATCCAGATAACAAAACTGAAGGTAATTAACCACTTTAGCCCCGGAGGATTTGACTGCTCAAAGACCAGGCCCTATTTTTGGATTCGGCACTGCGTGATTTTAAAGGACAATTGCGCGGTCGTGCGACGTGGTACCCAAACAAAATTGACATCTTTTTTTTTTTCACAAATAGAGCTTTCTTTTGGGGGTATTTGATCACCTGTGTGATTTTTATTTTTTGCGCTATAAACAAAAAAAGAGCAACAATTTTGAAAAAATAACAATATTTTTCACAATGTGACTCGGTGCAGTGCGATTTTAGAAAGGGTTTCTGTGCTACTTTGGTCTGATTTCAGTGCGATTTGGCTCCATAGAATATGCTAACCAGTGTTGGGGTAGTTACTCAAAAAATTTAACTAGTTACTAGTTACTAGTTACTTCTGTAAATTGTAATGAGATTACTTTACTAGTTACTGCATTTGAAAAGTAACTTCACTACTTATTACTTTACTTTCCTCTTTCTTAATTGCCCGTGTAGAAGAAGATCCATGACACTCTTTCTGCATAGAGTTTATTGTATAAACACAGGCTTTGGGAAACATGAGAACAAAACCTGAAAAAACCGAATAAAACATAAAGTGCAACAAAAAGTCATAAACTTCATCCCTCTCTATTCTTCTAAATAACGATTGTATCGCACGGCTTGTGTAACGCAGGAAAGCGCGTTCCTATAGTCTAGTAAAGTAGTGTAGTTACCAATATTAGTATTGTAACTAGTTACTTTACTTAGTTACCAAAAAAAGTAATGTAGTTACTGTAATCCGTTACTTTGTAACTCGTTACCCCCAACACTGATGCTAACCACATCCAAAGTTGCATCAAAGTCACACGACATAATCACACTAAAAAAATCGAATCAAAATTGCATTGCAGTAGTGTGAACCAAGTTTTAATAACATTTGATTACTTTACCATGACTAATGAACAATGTGGATTAAATTGTTACAATTTACATTTTTTACAAGATCTGTTTCGACATTTTTAGATATGCAAGCTTATGTCAAAAAAAAAAAAAACAGATGAACTTTCTGAAATACATGGGAGCTCAATGCCCAACTCCAGATATTAGCAACTCCCCTCTAACCACTAACTAAGGCCTCATGTACACTGGGCAACAAAATGTCGCTTGTAAGGGCGTTTGACCTTTTTTTCTGCCTCTAATAACCCCCTTGTTAGCATTTGGGGTTGATTTACTAAAGGCAAATAGACTGTGCACTTTGCAAAGTGCAGATGCACTCTGCAAATGCAGTTGCTCCACAGCTTAGTAAATGAGCATAAATTATGCTGACTTAAATCATCCAATCATATTCAAGCAAAATGCCATTTTTTTTATTTTCCTTGCATGTGATTGGGTATTCTTTGCAAAGTAAAGCTTTATTTCATTTACTAAGCTCTGGTGCAATTGCACTTTGCGAAATGCACAGTCTATTTCCCTTTAGTAGGCACATAGGCATTTACAGGCGTTTAGAGGCAGAAAAAAAAAAAATATTACTTTTGCGTTCAGGAGAGGAGCGTTTTGGCAGAATTACGCCCAATGTGCCTAAACGCTATGCGTGTTTAGCATTTGAGCATTCCTTCATTTCAATGGACAGAATAAATTCATATTCGGGCCAGTGGAATAAATAAACACCCCAGCTTCTGATGTGTCTAAATGGCTTCACGCATGGTTTTTATACTGCTTTCTCCTGCCAGGAGAAAAGACGTTCAGATGAGCTGGGCAAACGTCCTGCGTGCATAAGACCTAACCGTTAGTATAAAAAAAAAAACTGTGCAAATGCCCATTTTACTTACCTGAACCCTCGGCCACGAGACAATCCTTCTCTTTTCAGTTTCTGGGGTCCTTCTTAGGGTGTCCAAATCACTGCCTGCAGACATCTCCTATTGTTGGAGGCTACACTTCCAGTGGGTGGGTCTTCTCTTAGAGGCAACATTATTAAAGGTACCACCTAATTGTGGGGTAACCAAGCGGTTAAAGAAAGGCAAACTAGGCTTGTCCTAAATGGCTAAGAGCATGTATTTATTGTATCAAAAAGCCCAGAGGGGCGGAGAGGAGACCAGTGCCCAAGAAGATAACGGACAGGGAAAATTGTCTGGTCCCCAGCACAGGAAGTTAGCTTGGCTCATAGAAGAAACTGTAACTTTGATCCATTACATTGTGGGGTGGCTTACAAAGAGGTGTTTGGAGTCAAGACTGAGGAGGAAGGTAACTAATATACAATTTACTATTTACATTTCATTTCTGCCTGGTGTTGGAATTTAATAGAGGGGTTTAGGTAACCACATACATTGATACATCACATCTAACTTCCTGGTCACTAAATCTACACACTTTGCTGATTGGATATTGACTTTCAGTAGGAAAACATATTTGCTAATATTAAATAGTAAAAACTGCCAAATCTGAAATAATTGTGCAGTGTGGGGGCACAATGACATCACAGCTACCATGACTTAAATTTACATTTTGGTCAGTTGCGGAAAAACTTCTTCTTACAAGCAAACCATTATAAACTCCAGATGAATAAGAGGAAAGTGGTAATGGATCACACGATCAGAGACTAGAACATCAACAGACACAGCCGCTTACATATGTAAACAGTAAAAAGTACAGAAACAACGTAATCAGCATACATTCCAAGAACACATCTCATAAGTACAGACTAGAAATACAGACAGGATTTTACTGATAGACACTGATAGAAAAGTATGTGTGTGTGCCCAGCTTTAGGCCCCTTTTATAGGACTGTTCTGATCAGGTCCCCATGTCAGTTTTCAGGTGGACCTGATTGGATGGTCTATTCCCGGCTATGGCCTGCGGGTGTGAACAGACATTCATTTATTCCTCACATGACTCTTTTATCACTTGAGGGGTGGCTCCAGCACATTGAATGGCATGTCCTCCTTTTCCCCCTCCTCTCTGTCCCGCGTGATCTTTGTGTCTACTTACAGACGGGCTGCTAGCCAATCAGCCCAGCCGGCTTTGTCAGGGGGTTCCTGCTTGCTCCTTCCCTACATTGCACTGTGCGGTGGAGAGCAAGTTACAGATATCCCATGACTGGAGTATGTAAAAGAGACAAAACTGTATTTTGGGCACTTATGTGCTATAAAGTAAATTTTTGGATTTAAAGCTGAACTCCAACTTTTGATATACTTTACATAGTTTGTTTGGGCCAGCTTGGGTCCAAACGAACTATGTCCCTCACTAACATGTGAGGCCACTGGATGTGCGGTATAAACTGTATGTAGCTGAGGCTGTATGTAGCTGGATGTGAAGTATAAACTGTATGTAGCTGAGGCTGTATGTAGCTGGATGTGCAGTATAACCTGTATGTAGCTGAGGCTGTATGTAGCTGGATGTGCGGTATAAACTGTATGTAGCTGAGGCTGTATGTAGCTGGATGTGCAGTATAAACTGTATGTAGCTGAGGCTGTATGTAGCTGGATGTGCAGTATAAACTGTATGTAGCTGAGGCTGTATGTAGCTGGATGTGAAGTATAAACTGTATGTAGCTGAGGCTGTATGTAGCTGGATGTGAAGTATAAACTGTATGTAGCTGAGGCTGTATGTAGCTGGATGTGCAGTATAACCTGTATGTAGCTGAGGCTGTATGTAGCTGGATGTGCGGTATAAACTGTATGTAGCTGAGGCTGTATGTAGCTGGATGTGCAGTATAAACTGTATGTAGCTGAGGCTGTATGTAGCTGGATGTGCAGTATAAACTGTATGTAGCTGAGGCTGTATGTAGCTGGATGTGCGGTATAAACTGTATGTAGCTGAGGCCGTATGTTGCTGGATGTGCGGTATAAACTGTATGTAGCTGAGGTTGTATGTAGCTGGATGTTAAGTATAACCTGTATGTAGCTGAGGCTGTATGTAGCTGGATGTGCGGTATAAACTGTATGTAGCTGAGGTTGTATGTAGCTGGATGTGCAGTATAAACTGTAATTAGCTGAGGCTGTATGTAGCTGGATGTGCAGTATAAACTGTATGTAGCTGAGGTTGTATGTAGCTGGATGTGCAGTATAACCTGTAATTAGCTGAGGCTGTATGTAGCTGGATGTGCGGTATAAACTGTATGTAGCTGAGGCTGTATGTAGCTGGATGTGCAGTATAAACTGTATGTAGCTGAGGCTGTATGTAGCTGGATGTGCGGTATAACCTGTATGTAGCTGAGGCTGTATGTAGCTGGATGTGCAGTATAAACTGTATGTAGCTGAGGCTGTATGTAGCTGGATGTGCGGTATAAACTGTATGTAGCTGAGGCTGTATGTAGCTGGATGTGCAGTATAAACTGTATGTAGCTGAGGCTGTATGTAGCTGGATGTGCAGTATAACCTGTATGTAGCTGAGGCTGTATGTAGCTGGATGTGCGGTATAAACTGTATGTAGCTGAGGCTGTATGTAGCTGGATGTGCAGTATAAACTGTATGTAGCTGAGGCTGTATGTAGCTGGATGTGCAGTATAAACTGTATGTAGCTGAGGCTGTATGTAGCTGGATGTGCAGTATAAACTGTATGTAGCTGAGGCTGTATGTAGCTGGATGTGTGGTATAATCTGTATGTAGCTGAGGCTGTATGTAGCTGGATGTGCAGTATAAACTGTATGTAGCTGAGGTTGTATGTAGCTGGATGTGCAGTATAACCAGAGGCGTAACTAGAACCTTCAGGGCCCTGATGCAAGAAACCATGAAGGGCCCCCCAGACCCCTGGCCGGGGCCCTTACCTTCAAGCCCAGGGCTCTTCCCACTAATCCTGGGGCTCTTTACACTCGTTGCATGGCCTTTTATTACGGTCCCACAGCAGGTTCTGCAGTGGGCCCCCTTCCTGCAATCTTGTGGGCCCCCTTCCTGCAATCTTGGGGCCTCCCCACAGTGGTGCAATGCCAGGGTCTGGTCGCAAGTGTGACCTTTGCGATCCTGGAAGTTCACCCACTGGTTTGCTACCGGGCCCCCTGGAGCATGGGGCCCGGTAGCGATTGCAACCCCTGCAACCCCTGTAGTTACGCCCCTGAGTATAACCTGTAATTAGCTGAGGTTGTATGTAGCTGGATGTGCAGTATAACCTGTAATTAGCTGAGGCTGTATGTAGCTGGATGTGCAGTATAAACTGTATGTAGCTGAGGCTGTATGTAGCTGGATGTGCGGTATAAACTGTATGTAGCTGAGGCTGTATGTAGCTGGATGTGAAGTATAAACTGTATGTAGCTGAGGCTGTATGTAGCTGGATGTGCAGTATAAACTTTATGTAGCTGAGGCTACACCGATGTGTTCCGGGTTTGAGACGAGACCTTCCTGTCTCATACCTGGAACACAGTAGAGTCTATCTGATCGGCGCTTAGCCATTCAAGGAAAGCAATGTATTCTAGCAATGAATACAAAGCTTCCTCTGAGTGGCTAAGTCAGAGAGGTGGGCTGATGATGTCATAACCTCTGACTCAGCCAATCAGAGGAAGCTTTGCTTTCTCTGAATGGCTGAGCGCTGATCAGATACACTCTACTGTGTTTCAGGTATGAGACAGAAAGTCTTGGCTCCAACCTAGAACAGAGTGCGGTATGCTGTATGGAGCTTCAGCTACATACAGTTTACACCACACATCCAGCGGCTTCACATGTTAGCGAGGGACATGGTTCATTTGGGCCAAGCTGGCCCACACCAACTATGTAAAGTACAGTATATCAAAAGCTGGAGTTCAGCTTTAAAGATGATCCATGTGTAGTTGATAATATGGATTTAATGACAGTTTAAACACTAAAGGAGGACACTGCAATAAATTATTCCACTTTTAAGCAAGCCATAGATTATGCTATTTTCTTTTCTTCAACTAATGGCTGAATGAAATAAAACTGCTTGATTCCTCTAATAACACTGCATTGAATACCTCCCACTGCACTATTGTATTCTGCCAGTGGAATACAATGATCACCGGTGGCAGCCATAGCCGCTGGCAGTGATCACACGAGAAAAACCCAACAGGCTGTTTGTACTGTAGTTGATCAATAACCTGCCCATTGATTAATCGAAAGTAGTTTCTGTCTTTGGGCGGCCTTAGTTTAATACCGAGTACTCCTATTCCAGCTCATCACTATCACCATATACTGTATCTGGAGAGTTACATTCTTTTTAACTGCAGAGGACGTGATTAATTATTAACCGGTACTCGGAATCTGTTACATGGCCGTGCTTCAAATATAGAACAAACAGGACTCCACCCTATCCATGGAGACATAGGTATGAGTGATCTGGAAAATTACACACACTGAGCACACCGAACATCACTAACAGATGGAAATGTTTTCCTCTTCTGTATACAATACTGGTATTGATTAAGAAACAGATCTATAACAGGTAAAATAGTTAACTGGTAAAGTATAACTAAAAGCAAAAGTTTTTTTTTTTTTTAGTTTTGGATAGAGTGGAGATGGATTAGAACACCTGTCAGTTTGTATTGCTGTCTGTGCCCCCAATAGGGGGTTCACCCTCTCTATTTGTACTGTTTACCATTATCATTGAAAGGGGAAACTATTCAATGGGGAAACTATTTCTGGAGACTCCGGTGACACACCGGGCTTCCCTCACTTTAAGGCCCCGTTCACACTGGGGCGACGCGACCTCCCGGGGCGACCTCACAGGTCACGGCGCGCTGCTTTCACCGCGACCTCGGATCGGCCGGCATGGACTTCATAACATTGAAGTCAATGCAGGTCGCTCCGGGTCGCCCCAAAGAAGCTCCGGACCCTTTTTCTAAGTCGGAGCGACTTGTGTCGCTCCTACTAGAACGGAAGCACGCAGCTTCTCTGTGGAAGGCGACCTGTCAGGCGACCAGGAGGCGTTTTTCGCCTGAGATTTTGCTATATTTCCACAGCTCCAATAGAAGAGATGTAGCTCTCCTACACAGCAGTTGTCCTGTTGTTTGCTGCCACTATGACAGCAGACTTGCGGTTCTCCAACACACAAACCAAACTATGTCCCCCCCCCCTCCTCTTCTCCAATCACACAACACTTTGTATTCTATAAACCCATTAAAAAATTACAAAGCGTTCTGTGAATGCCACCTGTCAGATAGCTGGAAGGATATGAGCTATACCTCTGGTGCTCAATGAAAGTATAAACTGTAAATAACAGGTAGGTAACATTTACCTCCTGAGATTTACCCATTTGTACCACGTAGATTTTATTATTTTTTTAACGTTTTTTCCTGGAGTTCTTTTTAATTTCAGGCTCACAGCTCCCACCCCCAGTGTTCCACTCTCACCCCCTAGAGAAATATTACTTTTTCTAATACTTGTCTTTAAAGTGCTCTATGCAATCAAGGATATGTGTGTGAGCCGCTCAGGCTGTATGGGAAGGAAGTCCTGTGCCCACCGCTGTGTGCTGGCCAGGAAGGGAGCTTGTCTATGCTCCAAGCAATAGTAGAGAGTGACTAAGTGTCCTCGGAGCCGCACTTTAAGTCAAGATCTGCTGTATGATAGGGAATGGCAGTCTCAGTCTAAACCCCTGCCAAGTCAAGCCCCCAATGCGTTTCACTCTGCCCACCAGAGCTTACTCATGGGAACAGAGTAGCCCCGAACCTCCTCCTCCTCTGGGGTACCCCCCCCCCCAACTCCTCGCTCCTTCTGCCTTCAGAGTAACCCTCTAGCAAGCTGCGTGCTGGGGGGGGGGGGGGGGTACTCCTCTGGATTTGATCTTGATATTGAAATGCACAGTGCAGTTTGGCCCTGAACCTAACCCGGCTCCCTCACCACTATATTTGATTGACAGCAGCAGGAGCCAATGGCGTCACATGTGCTTTTCAGATCTTCTCAAGCGGTGGGTGGTCCCCAGGGATGCAGAGAATACTGCTGATGTGATGGAGACAATGCTGCTCTCTGCATCATTGGGGGGGGGGGGGGGAGGGGTCTATAACAAGTTGCATTTACAGGATGTCCTCAGTCTTCCGAGTTAGCCACTTGCCAACCAGCCGCCATAGTTATACTGTGGCAGGTCAGCTCTGTTACGCGAAATGATGTACTTTGTGTAGCAGTTAGTGTGGGCGCGAGGGGGAGCCAATCAGTAGTTCCGGCGGCCGCGATGTCTGCCGGGAACTCACGATCGCTCCCCATGGAAAAAGAGCAGCAGTCTGCCGATATAAACACAGCACACCGCTGTTCTGTCAGTGATGAATACAGGGATCCTGTGCTCCTCTTATTTAGGAACACAGGTCTCTGTGTTCATCTAGTGAGTCCACCCCCCCCCACAGTTAGAAAGCACCCCCTGAGCCCCCCCCCCCACAGTTAGAAAGCACCCCCTAGGCACACATATAACCCTTTGATCGCCCCTTGGTGTTAACCCCTTTCCTTCTCAGTGTCATTAGTACAGTAACAGTGCATTTTTTTTTTAGCACTGATTACTGTAGTAATGTCACCGGTCCCCCCAAAAGTGTCAAAAGTGTCAGTTAGGGGTCCAATCTGTCCGCCGCATTGTCACAGTCCCGCTAAAAAACGCTGCCATTATTAGTAAATAAATAATAAATAGATAAAAATTACATAAATCTTTCCCCTAGTTTGTAGACGTCATAACTTTTGTGCAAACCAATCAATATACACTTATTGGGATTTTGTTTACCAAAAATATGTAGCAGAATACATATTGGCCTAAAATGATGAAAAAAATACATTTCTTTTCTTTTTTTTGTATTGGGAATGTTTTATAGCAGAAAGTAATAAATATTGTTTTTTTTTTTAATTCGTTTTTTTGTTTAAAGCGCAAAAAATAAAAACCGCAGAGGTGATCAACTACCAGAATTGAAATAGAATAGAAAGCTCTATTTGTGGGAAAAAAGGGACATAAATTGTATTTGGATACAGCATCGCACGACCGCGGAATTGTCAGTTAAAATTAGGGGGTAAAACCTTCCAGTCCTTAAGTGGTTAAATGAATCTGGTCGGCATTCAACCTGGAAGACAGAGGACATCTAGTGGTGGAAATAATTTACTGTGCGGGCAGCACTAGAAAGGAGGTGATTACTGTTGTAAGAGCTTTTTTTGCTTGTTTTTAAAGAATCAGGGGAACCCCTTTTAAAAAAAAAAACAGTTTTGCTCTGAGTTAGGTTTATAGGGACAAGGTCATGAGAGGATCATGGCAGCCACAACATTTACCAATTGGTAAGCTGCAATATATTATATTTGTTTTTGAGTTTACTACTGCTTTAAGCCTACTACACACTAACAGTTTTTTTTCCCTTCAACCCAGCGGCCTTAACCACTTTACCACCGGAGTATTTTGCTGTCTTACGTCCAGGCCACTTTTTGCGATTCGGCGCTGTGCAACTTTAACTGACAATTGCGCGGTCGTGCGACGCCGTACCCAAACGAAATGTACGTCCTTTTTTTCCCACAAACAGAGCTTTCTTTTGGTGGTATTTGATCACCTGTGCGATTTTTACTTATTGCGCTATAAACAAAAAAATAGCGTAAATTTTTAAAAAATAACAATATTTTTAACAATTTTTATATGAAATTCCCCCCCCCCCCAAAAAAAAATGTAAAAATCAAAATTTTTTTAAATTTTTGGCCAATTTGTTTTCTGCTACCTATGTTTGGTGAAAAAATTGCAATAAGCGTATTTTGATTGGTTTGCGCAAAAGTTATTGCGTTTACTAACTAAGGGAAAGATTTCTGTCATTTTTGGTGGTTTTTTTTTAACGAGTAATGGCGGCTATCTGCGTTTTTTTTTTTGCGGGACTGCGACATTGCAGCGGACAGATCGGACCCTTGACTGACATTTTTGACACTTTTGGGGGTACCAGTGACATTACTACAGTAATCAGTGCTATACATATGCACTGTTACTGTAAAAATGACACTGGCAGGGAAGGGGTTAATTTTATTGGAGAGGGAGGGGTTAATGTATGCCTGGTGCTTACTGATGTGTGTGGGGGGAGGTGACTGAGTGAGTCAGGGACAGATCGGATGTTCAGCTATGCTGAACACTGCAATCTGTCACTCCCTGTCACTGAGGAGATCCGCCCGCTCTGTTTACACAAGCGGGCGGATCTCCAAACTGGATTCCCCGATGATCGGGGAAGAGCAGCAGCGATCGCCGCCGCTCCTCACCTGGCCGACTCCCGCTGTGACTGAAAACAGCGGGAGCGCGCCTCCGGCGGCGCGCGAGCGCCGCCTACAGGGGGAGGAGTCCAGCAACGTAGTACTACGTCGCTGGATGGAATCAAGCCACTTTGCCACAGTATGGTCAACGTGACCGGTCGGCAAGTGGTTAAAACAAAAAAACCTTGACTGCTCAGGAGGAGCCGCTGTACTAACAATCCAATGTTAGTACAGCAAGCTTCCCTGCTGTGCTATTGTGTTTTGACTGGGTCCTTGGCCAGAACACTCGGTCAGTTCTCTCAGCCATTGGGTGAGAGCGCTGATCAGGAGCCAATCGGCAAGCCTTTTTCGGTTATGCCCCTTCAACAGAAGCCGGCCGAACGCCGTATGTTAGCCGATGCCACCCGACATTCGTGGCTCATGTGTACTAGGCTTTAAGCTGGATACACACTATACAATCTTCTTTAGATTTTTTTCCTTTAGATTTACCAAAACCATATAATATGAGGTCAAACCTAAACACTTTCAATTTGTATGCAATCTGGCAGGCCCTTGTACTACATAGAAAAGGTAAATCTGACAACAAAAGTTGTATAGTGTGTATCCAGCCCTAGGCTTGCAGATTTGACCATTAACAGATGCAGGGGATAGGAATCCCAGGGTAGTGTATGTCCTTTATCATTTCCTTTCCTAGACATCTAGATGGGATTTCATATTAATAAATGTAGATTCCAGCATATACAGTATTAATAGATGTAACAATGTTATTATTACATTGCTACCTTGGCAGGTTTGTACACAAAGCATTGTAATTACTTAATATCCTTCCTTCATACACAGCTGGCATCCTTCATGCATCACTGGTTCCTTAACAAACTTATCTCAATAATTTCCCTGGAGACAAAACAAACACAGTCCCCTTCATGGCTCAGATATGGCTCTTCCATACCTAGAATTATATATAAGGATCCAAACACTAAAGTATCTCTGATTTAACCACTCGTGCACCAAAGGTGTATACACTATAAACCCTGCAGGAATTAAAGTGGAACTTCTCTCCCCCCATAAACATTGAATATTTTTAATCCTCATGCTGCTAGCGTTAGTAAATAGCAGACATGGGAGTAAGTCACACATGTGCAAGTCACAAGCAAGTCTCAAGTCTTAACCTTCAAGTCTCAAGCAAGTCCCAAGTTACTATGGCGAAAAGCAAGCAAGTCAAGTCGAGTCCCTGCTAGAAGTCAAGTCATTTATTTTGGTCAAGTCACAAATCAATTGAAAATACTGATCTACCCCAATTTTCACCTTTAAATTCGTTAGAAGTCAGTGGTCAGGAAAGGTTTTGTTTTATTTTTAACATTAACAAAACTGCTTAGTGCTTATTTCTTGGCATATTAAAGAAACACTTTGGATGCCCAAACAGCTCAAAATCCTTTGTCCGGTCATCAACACCACAGTCACTAAAAACATGTTAAGTATTTCCATTGTTAAACAACCAGTGTCCTAAAAATCAGAACACATTGAGGTGTTTTAAAGCAGAGTTCCAGCCTCAAAACGAAAATTTGGCATCCGCTTGCTATAGGTAACCTGAAAAAGAAATGGATAAGGGGCCTAATGGTTTTGCACAGAGCAACCTTGATCCACCTCTTCTCAGGTCCACCGCCGGCGCTCCTGGATCCTCCTTTTAAGCCAGTGCCCCAAAAGCAAACCACTTGCTCTGGGGGCACTGGGGCGTTTTCACTCCTGAGCCCCGCTCTATGCGTCCATAATGCGTCCATAATGCCCATAGAGCCTTAGCTCTCCCCTTTATTGGCTCACTGGTTGTGATTGACAGTAACAGGAGCCAATGGCTCCTGCGGATGTCTCAGCCAATGAGGAATGAGAGACGCAGGAGAAGCTCAGCTCTCATGCACATCACTGGATCGAGAGGGAGCTCAGGTGTGTGTTAGGGGAGCTAGGGGGTGGGCGCACTTCACACAGAAGGTTTTTTTTATCTTCATGAATAGAATGCATGAAGGTAAAAAAAACCTTCACCCTTTAAAACCACTTTAGGGTGCCCTCACACCTTTAAACTTTTATTCAAAATCTGTCTGAACATTCAGAACATTCGTTTGATTACCTAACCATTAAAGGGGACCATTGAACTATGGGTTTCACCCGACAGAGACAATGGGTTTGACCCGACAGAGAGAGAGAAAACATTTAAGTACAAAGAAGGGCATTTTTTTGTTGAATTTAAAGGGAATGAACAAGTCTTACGCACATGCCTTAAACGAAAAGTTTTTTGAAATCAGCCCAGTTCATGAAGGCGCCGTCAAATGGTCAGACAAGTAATTTTTTTATATTCGCGTGCGAACGTTTGGATTGAATTATGCGGGTGTAAGGCCAGCATTAATCATTTTGGGGAGACCAGGAGGGGGACCTGGCAGAGTTATCTCCCTTGGAGGTCTCCTCTCTCCACCAAGAGAAAAGATTCATTGCCTATGGACAAGGTGGGGAAGGTTAGTCAGAGGTATCGGTTGGTAAAGTCTTCTTATATTCCTGGGAGTTTTGGAAGACAACCCAACAGGTCCAGGTATGAATGTACATTGAGGTTATCTGGGAAATGTAATAAGTTCCTCCATAACATCTGACTATTCAATTTATACATTTCTTTTTCTTCATTTTTTAGAGCACTGCCTACGGAAATTCTCAAATACCATCTTTATCTCTTTTGTAAATAAATCCACAATGCTTTGCACCACGGATAAAAGGCTTAAAATGACCTTCTACCAATCTTTTGTTTCTCCATAATTTGTTCTTTCATTTTGTGGACATTAGAAGATAACGTTGGAGAGATTATTATTATTTTTTTTGTTTTTTAATTTATGCATCAGACTTTAAATTTAAATTAAAAATAAAAAAGCAGGTTACGCCTCCACATTTTAAAAAAGCTTATCTCTAAGTCAGGAGATTGTATCTATACAAATGACTAAATCTGGGTTTACAAAGTGATTAAATCAATTCGCTACTAAAAGATCTACCTGCTTATTGACACTATTCACATTTGCAACACTCTGACATTAATTTGGCAATGGACAACAAGTAGTTAAAAATTTTGGCAGACAAAAATGTAATTGTTTGTGTAGGGCTAAGCTTGACCAATGTAGAATAGATGTCACCCCCAAACTCTTAGGCTGCTTAAAGCCAAAGGCTCCACCCCCATGCCATAAACCTTTCCCTTTACCTAAATAATTGAGACCACACCGTGCTTGGAGTTAATTGGCCACAGCAGCCATTTTATTAACCCTTTTACCTTAAAATTAACATAAGGAGAAAAAACATTCCTTACAAACATAAAACAATCAGTCATTAGGCCTGTTGGTCTTTGAGGCTCCTCCAAATAATTCCAAATCCTGCACTGCGGGACCTGTGCCCTGATAGGCCTCCAGCCGCGTCACCGGCTCGGAGACAAACCACTCCCCGCAGTGCCACCATTTTGAATTCCATTTAAACTGACATTAAATGGAATGCACCATAGGGACCCATACCAACGATGAGTCCCAACCATACCCTTATCCTAAACTGTTCACCTCCCCCGCCAGCAAAGACCAACAAAACGCCACCAGCACCCAAGGGTGACACCTTACCCTTGCGTGCCCCTCCAAACCCTCAAGGCTCGCTGGATCCCATCCTGTAATCCCAGGGCCCATAAATCTATACCCACCGCATTGAGGTGGACTCCATCATCCCGCAGATACCGCCATGTGTCCACTTCCAACTCCAGGTGGCGAACCACCAACCCCCCATTCCGACACACAAAGCGCCCCACTTCCTGGTTCAACTTAATCCGAGCCTTATTAAGGCGCGCGACCGACCTGGCCATGCGCCAGGACGTGCGGGCCACCATATCCGACCAAACTACAAGCAGCGCCGGAAAAGCCGTGCGCAGCCTAAGGAAATCCAACTTTATGTCCCTGATCAAGGCCCGCGCGGACCTGGCCCCCAAATCGTTGCCCCCGGCATGCAGCACCAAAACATCTGGCTGCCTGTCCAACCGGGCGAAACGATGCACTTCGGGAAGGACCCTGCCCCAAGTAAGCCCCGGCACCCCCAGCCACCTGACACAAGCCTCGTGCCGAGAAAAACCAAGTTGTCTACCATTAGGACGCACATCAGCTTTCCCAGAAAACATACGAGTGTCCCACGATCCAAACAAGGCAGGGTTCCAAACCTACAAGAAAAGGGGACAAAAGGAAAAGAAAACCAACCAATAATCAGATAACCAGCCGGGCCCACACCCCCCCAGCGACAAAACCACCCCCCGTACATACCCTACACCAACAGCTGTGGACGAACGTACAACAAGAACCTCCTAGACTCCCAGCGCCCAATGCGTTTGACCGCATCGTCGTTCAATCCCCAGCGTGCAGCCTCAGTGGCCACCCCGATCCGAAAGGAATGAGATGCAAACCTACTGGCATCCAAACCCAAAGAGCCCACACACCTTCTGAACACCGATACAAATTGAAAACGAGATAACGACGACCCGTCCGCATGCATTAAAAATGAACCGGGCCGCGAAGGGCGGATTGCCCAGTAATCCCGAACCGCCCCTACCGGGCACAGCGGTGAAGACGGCACCGCGAACAACCGGACACGGACCCCCTTGCCACTCTGGTCCGTTTTGGACCGTCGAAGGAGGATAGTAACCCCCTCCCGACCGACAGAGACATCCTGACCCAATAGGCCCCCCGGCACCGTCCGGGAGGAGCTGACCAATTCCCCAATCCGGAAAGCCCCGAAAAAAGCGAGAGAAAAGGCCGCCCTAAACAACACCACCTCGTAACTCGAGGCGCAGTGCTCCCCCAATTGCCGGCAGACGTCCTGCAAAAGAGCGAAGGACACCGGGCGCCTAGTGTCCCTCCTCCGATAAGCCCTGG
Organism: Pelophylax lessonae; assembly: GCF_965119305.1. Taxonomy (NCBI): domain Eukaryota; kingdom Metazoa; phylum Chordata; class Amphibia; order Anura; family Ranidae; genus Pelophylax; species Pelophylax lessonae. The sequence continues at coordinate 641,747,261 of NC_138769.1, forward strand.
AATAGCCCCGTAACGCTTGTCTCACCACGAAGTCCTTCGTGTAATCCTGACAACCCAGAAATTTAAACAGAAAGGCCAAGCCGGACAACTTGCGAGCCACAGCGGAAGCCGACGCGCCCCTCACAAAATGATCAGAGACAAAAGAAAGTAACACCCACCTGACCTCCGGACCCAGAGGATCCACCGATGCCACCCGCAACACCTCCAGCCACTCCAACCATACCTTGCAATAAGCCGACCACGTGGACTCGCTCACCGACTTCCTGATCCATCCAGCGAGGACCCCAAGGCAATCCCCCATAGCCACTCCGGACACGTGACTCCGCGTTGCTCCGCTGCCGGTGCCAACTCCCGGAACCTGTCCCACTGAAAACGAGACAGCGCGTCAGCAATATCATTCTTAACCCCCGGAATGTGCACAGCGTACAGGAAAACATTCAACCGTAGACACCGCAAAACCAAATACCTGAGGAGGCGCACCACCGGCTGAGACGAAGCCGACGCGCGGTTGATCACCTGAACCACCCCGAGATTGTCGCAATGGAGGCGAACCTTCAGGTTCCTGAACTCCGCCCCCCAAATCTCCAGGGCCACCACCACCGGGAACAGTTCCAGCAACACCAAGTTGCTGACCAGCCCCGCTACCTGCCATGCCCCCGGCCAAGGGGCGGCGCTCCACGCCCCCCGGTGAAAAGCCCCGTACCCCGCCGAACCAGCAGCATCGGTAAACAGTTCCAAATCAAAGTTGCTGATCGGCCCGGCCATCCACAAGGATCTACCATTGTATGTGGCCAAAAAACCGTGCCACAGACGCAAGTCATCCCTGTGTTCCCTGTTGAGCCTGACGAAGTGAGTGGGCAACTTCACCCCCGAAGTCGCCGCCGACAGCCGTCGGCAGAAAACCCGGCCCATGGGCATAATGCGGCAGGCAAAATTCAATTTACCCAGCAACGACTGCAAGCTGCGCAACTGAATCTTGCGCAAACCCAGCACCCCATCAATTTCAGCTCTCAAAGCCCCCAATTTATCCTCCGGTAGGCGACACTCCATGGCCTCCGAATCCACGACAATGCCCAGGAAGCTGAGCACCGTGGTCGGGCCTTCCGTCTTGTCGGGGGCCAACGGAATGCCGAAGCTCCCGGCCACATGCTGCAACGTGGCAAGCAGGATCGCGCACCCGTTGGAAGAGGGCGGGCCCACACACAGAAAGTCGTCCAAATAGTGGATCACCGAATTCACACCGGAAACCTCCCGAACCACCCACTCCACAAAGGAACTGAAGGTCTCAAACAGCGCGCACGATATGGAGCAGCCCATAGGAAGGCAGCGATCCACATAATACGCCCCTTGCCACCGGCAGCCCAGCAATCGAAAACTGTCCGGGTGAACCGGGAGCAACCTGAACGCCGCCTCAATGTCCGATTTGGCCATCAAGGCCCCCCGCCCATAATGTCGCACCCAGGCCACCGCGGCGTCAAAGGAAATGTAAGACACCGTACAGGCATCCGGGTCGATGGCGTCATTCACAGACCCACCCTTTGGGAAGGAGAGGTGGTGAATGAGGCGAAACTTGTTGGGTTCCTTCTTGGGAACCACCCCCAACGGCGAAACCACCAAGTCACGCACCGGCACCTCCGAGAACGGGCCCGCCATGCGACCGAGAGCCACTTCCTTGTGCAACTTATCCGACACCACCAAAGGGTGGCGCAATGCCGAACGCAAATTCCTCGCCACCGGCGGCACCGAGGCCAAAGAGCAAGGGATACGAAAACCCACCGCAAAACCCTCCCCCAGAAGTCGGGCAGCCGCCCTATCGGGGTACCTATCTAGAAAAGGCCGCAGCCTTTCCACCCTCACCGGCGTCGTCCCCTTTGTGCGAAGGCCCTCCGGACCGCCCTTTTCCGGACTTAAAACACCGAGCCAAGGCATGGGAACCTCCGCAACCGGAGCATTCATGTTTGAAGCGACATGTGCCACCGAACTTACAGGAACCCTCATTAAATTGCCAGCAGAAACCCCTCCTCTTTGCGGCCGGCTGTCCCGGGGTCGCAGAACCACCGGCCCCTTCTGGAAAAAACTGATTCGGAGCCTTCGCAGACGACATGAGCCGCATCCACAGGCTGATGTCCTTGTGGTCCCACCGCAAGGACGGCCTAACCGCCTTCCGCTGCCGGAACTGTTCGTCGTACCGCAGCCAGGCCGACCCCCCGTAAACCCGATAGGCTTCCCCCACAGCGTCCATGTAGCAGAACAGGGCCGAGCAGTTTTCCGGCGCCTTTTCCCCTATGACGCCCGCCAGAATGGCAAAGGCCTGCAGCCAATTGGCGAAGGTCCGAGGGATAAGCCGATAGCGTCGCGCCTCCTCGTCCTCCTTCTTGCGCTCCTCCGGTTTAACCCTGTCCAGGTGAAACTTCTCGAGGGGCAACAGCGTGAAGATTTCCACGTACTCACCCTTCCAGATCTTCTCCCGGACTTCCTGCTTCAAATGTGCCCCCAATGGGCCCTCAAAACAAACATATACCTCACCTTTCGCTGAATCGTCCAGGCGAACAGCGTCCGCCTTCCCCTCCTTCGCCGTCCCGGTCTTGTCCCCCGCCGCCCCGGCCGTCACTGCCACCACTGCCGGCGCACCAACAACCTGGGGAGGGGCCCCAGCCCCCCTCGCAACTAGCCCCGTGGAAGACGGCCCCGCCAGCCCCGGGGCCCCCCCCGGCTCCGTGCCCGAGCCCCCCGCCGGAGGCACCCAAGCCGCCGCTGGAGACAAGCGGCCCCCGGGGGCAAACGCCCCAAGAGGTCCCGTAGACCCAGGAGGAAGCCCCTCAAACCCCCATCATCACCCCCTTCCGGGGTCCCCGCACCCACTGGCCGGGACACCCCCACCCCCCGAGCCCCTCCAGCACTCCCACCCCCCACATCAAACAAGCCCCGCAAATCAGACAAAGCCAGAGAAGGAATTGTGACCTCACTTGTCTGCCCAGGGGGGGCGCCCCCAGCCGCCGATCCAGCCTCCCTCGTCGCCGACCGACCACCGACATCCTCTTCCACATCCGATCCGGACACCTCGCCTTCCGAACGATCGTCCCCGGGCACTGCCGACATCCGTCCACCAGGTGTCGCACTCCCGCCATCTGCAGAGCCGAGCGACAGGCGTCCACGCCCCCGTACTCCAGCTCCGCCCGACGGAGACCTCTGTGAACCAGCCGAACTTCCGATGACCCGGCCACGTGACTTGCCCCGCCGCGTCATCTCTCTGCGCCCAGCCGAGGCCGACTCCGAGTCCCGCCGATCACTGCTGCCACCGGCCGCCATGAAGCCGCTCCCACGCCGAGGCACCCCTCCGACCGGAGCATCGCCAGTAGGGGAGCCCGCCAGTCCAGTAGCACCCCGGCGAGAGGGACGGGGAGAGACCGAAGGCCGCCTCCCCCCACTACCCCCAGAGCTCCGTCCATGCAGAGGATTCCTCCCAGAGGCGCGCACGGCCGCAGCAGGAGTACGCTTAGCCGGCGGCCCTGAAGGGTCCCTGTCGGGGCTCCTAGGATGACGCTGAGCTCGAGGGGAAGGGTCCGGTGAAAAACGCTCCGGCGGCCGTGACCGCCGAGCCCGCGGGACCGCAAGCCCCTCCGAATCCTGTGCAGAGTCCTGAACCCCCATCAACGTGGAGACCTGGGACCGGAGCCACTCAGTCCCCTTCACCGCGGCAGCGGCCTTGATTTGCTCCAGCAAAACGTCCAAATCCGCCATCACAGACCAGGGAAGCTGAGGTGAGATGCTCTGCAGTGAAAAAGGTGGGTGACCAAGCTTCTTCTTCCTTCGTCCGTTGAACTTCCACTGACCTCCAATCTGAGGGGCCACCCCTCCTAACTGTACCTCAACCCCTCCCAAACCTGATACACCAATCCCTGAATACCCCCCAACTCAAAACAATTTAATTTAACTCACACCTGCCCTGTCTCCCCTCTTCACATGGTCATGTCTGCCCTGCGCTATTTTTTTTTTTTTTTTTTTCGCTTCGGGCCTTGCTTTATGCTCCAGAGAAATTAAAAATTGCAAAGCGGAAACTTTGCTTTTTGTTTTTTTTTTTTAAATAATGGGACCCATCGTTTTAAGTTATGATAAACGAGACAAAGTTCACTACATATATATATATACTCTCTCTTTCTAAATATATTATTAAGTTACACAAAAAATTAAATATTATCTCAGGATAGCAATATCACCAAAAAAAAAAAACTTTGTTGGTTCCAAAATACAATATGTGTAATTATTTAGTAGCATAGCAATAACCAAACTATTGATAAATCAATAGGCCCCCGGGCTGAGGTGTGGCACCTGAAGTGTTTATTAATAAAAAGAAAAATGCTATCTATAGTGCAAAAATAAAATGTCATAGAATAATCTGACCTAAAAATAGAAACACAATAATCTGAACTGGGGGTGGTGGTTAAAATAAGTGACACTGGACCTGATTCAATAAACTGTAACTGCACTTAGGCTACGTTCACATGTAGGCGTTTTGGGGCGTCTTTCAGCTCTAAGGATCAGCTCAAAAAATGCCCAACAAGAAAAATCCTATTAATTTCAATGGCCCCTGTTCGCATCTGAGCGTTCCGACGCCTTGAGCAAAACGCCCGGCACTCCAAAAGGTACACAAGCTTCTTTTTGGGCAGATTACAGGCGTTTTTACCCCATAGACTGCTGGAAAGGCGATATAGAGCGTTTTACAGGCGACCTGTAAAACGCTTGTAAAAACGCCTATCAAAATGCCTATAAAAACGCCTGGAAAATGCTTGGAAAATAAAATAGCAACGCCTAGATGTGAACATAGCCTTAGATAAAGCTGATCATTGTAAGCACCCCCTGTCAGTGTTACATGGTTTGTCTCACCCCAATAAACTGATACATATGGAAGAGAGCTTGTTCTTTTGAAAAACAACAGACTTACTGGCTGGATCACCAGGTGAAAATAGAAGACAAAAAGCCTAAAAAAATGAAATTAACCCACACATCTAAGAATTGGTAAGCTGCAATATATTAAATGTTTGCTTTTGGGTTTAAAACTGCTTTACGTACCATTGCAGCTTGATGAATCATTGTCCTTTAGGCTCCATTCACACTACCGCGACTTGTCAGGCTACTTGTCAGCCTGACAAGTCGCAGTCCATTGACTGCTACAGGACCCGTTTTAATAGGAGCGACACAAGTCGCCCTGACTTAGAAAATTCATTATATGAATTTCGTGCAAGTCACGGAACTTCACAGGTCGCCCCCGAAGTGGTGCACAAGTCGTGCCGCTTCAGTGTGAATGTGGTCTTAGGGTTTGTAAACATTACACCTGGCCCTCCTGCTTTCAAATCTCTTAAACAGGCTATAGATTATGGGATTTAGTTCTAGATTATGTAAAAATTGTATGATTACCCCAGCAACACAGTCAGTGTTTATGAGGAATCCTTCTTGTGGAGCTTTTGTGTTCTCCCATCAGGGACGCAGGGAGCCGACCCTGCAGGGAGAACACAGTGATATCGGCTATAGCCGTTGACAATAATTGGATTCTAAAAATCTGATACGCTGATTGTACCCAAGTAGATCGATGGATTGACATGGGTACAGTCAGCCTGCCCATAGATGGATTGAATTGATCTATGTATGGCCGGCTTTATACTGGCCTGCTATTGTTGGGTAAGGTGGAAGAACCAAATGTTATTGCCAGCCGGATGCTTAAGGTGTAATTGTTTTTAACAGGATACAGCTCATATGGAAGCGGGCACTTTACTGAAGTCTTGTGCATTAGGCCATTCATCCTAATACACTTTTTTTAATCCCTTGTGCGGCATTCAGTTGGCCCATGCAAAGCAAACTGCTGCATTCATCTAGGTGACTGAAGTAAAAATAGTAGTCTAATAACTGATAGCATGGGCAGATACCTTTTCATCCAATTCTGCGCTCTTAGGCCCTGTTCACCCCTGAGCGTATTTCAGCTCATAAAAAACGCTCATCTCTGAAGTCTCAAAATGCCCAAAAACCAAAATCCTATTCATTTCAATGGCCCCTGTTCACATCTGAACGTTTTGTCGCCTGAAGCAAAACGCCTGAAGCTCAAAAAAGTACATGGGCTTCTTTTTTTGGCAGATTACAGGCGTTTTTGCTAGATGTCAATGCCTGCCTCCAAACACCTGCAAAAAAGCCTGAAAAAACACCTGAAAATGATACGCTCAGGTGTGAATGGAGACTAAAGCCCCGTACACACGATCAGATTATCGGACGATCTTTTGTCCGTGTTTTGTGGCATGCTAGTCTGATGTGGAAAGTGAAGAGGTTATTTCCATATGAAAATTTCTCGTACGACAGACCTACTTCAGAAGTGATGTCATGTGTTGAATTGCTTTGTATGTATTCTTTCGTTTCCGAGCATGCCTAGTCTTTCTCTTACGATTTTTTTCAGACGAAAACTGTACTAATTAAATGAAAATTGTGTTGACGTACGATAAAAATTTTATAGCCTGCACATCCAGTTTTTGTCATCCAAAAATTCGTAATTGGCTGTCGAAAGCAACAATCCGAAAATCGGCAGATCGTTCGTCGGACGAAATTTTACTTCATATCGTTTGTACGGGCCTTTAGAGCCTCATAAAGCTGCAGCAATCTCATTCCACATCCGTGTAGTAGAGATCTGTGTAGTAGAGATCCGTGTAGTAGAGTTCTGCGTAGTAAAGATCCGTGTAGTAGAGAACTGTGTAGTAGAGAACTGTGTAGTAGAGATCCGTGTAGTAGAGATCCGTGTAGTAGAGAACTGTGTAGTAGAGATCCGTGTAGTAGAGATCCGTGTAGTAGAGTTCCGCGTAGTATAGATCCGTGTAGTAGAGATCTGCGTAGTAGAGATCCGTGTAGTAGAGATCCGTGTAGTAGAGATCTGTGTAGCAGAGAACTGTGTAGTAGAGATCCATGTAGTAGAGATCCGTGTAGTAGAGATCTGTGTAGCAGAGAACTGTGTAGTAGAGATCCGTGTAGTAGAGATCCGTGTAGTAGAGATCTGCGTAGTAGAGATCTGTGTAGCAGAGAACTGTGTAGTAGAGATCCGTGTAATAGAGATCCGTGTAGTAGAGATCCGTGTAGTAGAGATCTGTGTAGTAGAGAACAGTGTAGTAGAGATCCGTGTAGTAGAGATCCGTGTAGTAGAGATCCGTGTAGTAGAGATCTGTGTAGTAGAGAACGGTGTAGTAGAGATCCGCATAGTAGAGATCTGTGTAGTAGAGATCTGCATAGTAGAGATCGTGTAGTAGAGATCCGTGTAGTAGAGATCCATGTAGTAGAGATCCGTGTAGTAGAGATCCATGTATTAGAGATCTGTGTAGTAGAGATCCGTGTAGTAGAAATCCGTGTAGTAGAGATCTGCGTAGTAGAGAACAGTGTAGTAGAGATCCGTGTAGTAGAGATCTGTGTAGTAGAGATCCGTGTAGTAGAGATCCGTGTAGTAGAGATCTGTGTAGTAGAGAACGGTGTAGTAGAGATCCGCGTAGTAGAGATCTGTGTAGTAGAGATCTGCATAGTAGAGATCGTGTAGTAGAGATCCGTGTAGTAGAGATCCATGTAGTAGAGATCCGTGTAGTAGAGATCCATGTATTAGAGATCCGTGTAGTAGAGATCCGTGTAGTAGAAATCCGTGTAGTAGAGATCTGCGTAGTAGAGATGCATGTAGTAGAGATCCGTGTAGTAGAGATCCGTTTAGTAGAGATCCATGTAGTAGAGATCCATGTAGTAGAGAGGTGGAAGGAAAGACAATTGCATAATATATGACCTGCCTAACGAATGATCGTTCGTTCTTTTTTTGCATGCTAGTCTCCATATCGAAAATGCAGAGGTTATTAAAGTTACAAGAATTCTCGTACAACAGAATAAAAGTTCGGAAGTGATTTAATGTTTCATAATGTATTTTCGAACGAACACTGTACTGATTAAATGAAAATCATAGGATCTGGTTTCGTACGAGAAAATGTTTTGTGTTTGTCCCTTCAAATAATTTCGGACGAAAGCTGTGTACTAACAATCAGATTATCATATGATCGCTTTGAAAGCGGTATTTTTTGTACGATTTTCTTATCCTGTGTACTAAGCATAAGCTAGGAGAGAAGCTATAAATAAGGTGTTTATTAATGAACCTATAATCCAATGTTTCTCAACCTTTTTCAGTCAAGGCACCCCTTAAAAATTTATGGACAGTCTTAATGTACCCCGATCTAAAAAGTTAAAACTATTCTAATAGTTTTATATAATGTAGCAACATCCACACAAGTAGGACACCCAATGTTAGAGGTGGTTTATTCTTCCAAGGCAAATACACTTTTTCCCACTGGTACTGACTAGTATTCCTATGTTTCTCTTCTCCCTCAGTTTTTCTCCATCACTCAGCTAATGTGACCCCCAACGCTGATGGAGAGAGGCAGGGGAGGGTCAAACAAGGATGCTGTGCAGGCGACTGACATCCTCCATATCAACTGATGATGCCATTGGTCGCTAGGATGCCAGCAGCTAGAAAGTTGTATTGGTGCACAATGAAAACCTGTGGCTTTGTGTAATTAAAAGGCAACCTTCATCAACCCGCTGGCTTGTATACAATTTTTGGGCAATTTTTAGGCATTTTGCCAGGGCACCCCTGAAGAAACCTCAAGGCACCCCAGGGTGCCCAGGCTGCTATAGACAGACCTTAGCTATTAAAGTTCTTACAAAACAAACCTCCTATTCATTTAAATGTTCTAGGTCATAGGATGCACAGTATTGCTTTGCAGTAACAGACCTTATGTGAGTGGGACCATTGTGGTGCCATGGTATGCCAACATACCACCATAGCGTACCTGCATGCAGAGCACCGTTACATACCACCATAGCATACCTGCATGCGGAGCACCGTTACACACCACCACAGCGTACCTGCATGCGGAGCACCGTTACACACCACCATAGCGTACCTGCATGTGGAGCAACGTTACATACCACCATAGCGTACCTGCATGCGGAGCACCGTTACATACCACCATAGCGTACCTGCATGTGGAGCACCGTTACATACCACCATAGCGTACCTGCATGCGGAGCACCGTTACATACCACCATAGCGTACCTGAATGCGGAGCACCGTTACACACCACCATAGCGTACCTGCATGCGGAGCACCGTTACACACCACCACAGCGTACCTGCATGCGGAGCACCGTTACACACCACCATAGCGTACCTGCATGCGGAGCACCGTTACATACCATCATAGCGTACCTGCATGTGGAGCACCGTTACATACCACCATAGTGTACCTGCATGTGGAGCACCGTTACCTACCACCATAGCGTACCTGCATGCGGAGCACCGTTACACACCACCATAGCGTACCTGCATGCGGAGCACAGTTACCTACCACCATAGCGTACCTGCATGCGGAGCACCGTTACACACCACCATAGCGTACCTGCATGCGGAGCACCGTTACACACCACCATAGCGTACCTGCATGCGGAGCACCGTTACACACCACCATAGCATACCTGCATGCGGAGCACCGTTACATACCACCATAGTGTACCTGCATGTGGAGCACCGTTACATACCACCATAGAGTACCTGCATGCGGAGCACCGTTACACACCACCATAGTGTACCTGCATGCGGAGCACCGTTACACACCACCATAGCGTACCTGCATGTGGAGCACCGTTACATACCACCATAGCGTACCTGCATGCGGAGCACCGTTACATACCACCATAGCGTACCTGAATGCGGAGCACCGTTACACACCACCATAGCGTACCTGCATGCGGAGCACCGTTACACACCACCACAGCGTACCTGCATGCGGAGCACCGTTACACACCACCACAGCGTACCTGCATGCGGAGCACCGTTACACACCACCACAGCGTACCTGCATGCGGAGCACCGTTACATACCACCATAGCGTACCTGAATGCGGAGCACCGTTACACACCACCATAGCGTACCTGCATGCGGAGCACCGTTACACACCACCACAGCGTACCTGCATGTGGAGCACCGTTACACACCACCATAGCGTACCTGCATGCGGAGCACCGTTACATACCATCATAGCGTACCTGCATGTGGAGCACCGTTACATACCACCATAGCGTACCTGCATGTGGAGCACCGTTACATACCACCATAGCGTACCTGAATGCGGAGCACCGTTACACACCACCATAGCGTACCTGCATGCGGAGCACCGTTACACACCACCACAGCGTACCTGCATGCGGAGCACCGTTACACACCACCATAGCGTACCTGCATGCGGAGCACCGTTACACACCACCACAGCGTACCTGCATGCGGAGCACCGTTACATACCACCATAGCGTACCTGAATGCGGAGCACCGTTACACACCACCATAGCGTACCTGCATGCGGAGCACCGTTACACACCACCACAGCGTACCTGCATGCGGAGCACCGTTACACACCACCATAGCGTACCTGCATGCGGAGCACCGTTACATACCATCATAGCGTACCTGCATGTGGAGCACCGTTACATACCACCATAGTGTACCTGCATGTGGAGCACCGTTACATACCACCATAGCGTACCTGCATGTGGAGCACCGTTACATACCACCATAGCGTACCTGCATGCGGAGCACCGTTACATACCACCATAGCGTACCTGAATGCGGAGCACCGTTACATACCACCATAGCGTACCTGCATGCGGAGCACCGTTACATACCACCATAGCGTACCTGCATGCGGAGCACCGTTACACACTACCATGCATTGTGGTGCACTATGCCTTATACAAAAAGGTGCATGGACATTTTTGTCCACTGAATAAACAATTTGTTCAAAATGAATGGACTGCCCTAATGCAACGCACATTAACGTGTCATATGTAGCACTGCCCCTAGGGAGCTGCTGAGATTGGATTCCCCTGGGTTACCCATAGCAACAGTCCGTTAAAACGTATCACTTTAACTCTTGGCTCAGACAATGAACAGTTGAGGGGATTTGTTTTTTTGTGTTTTATTTGGAACTGGGATAGGAGAATGGATGAGTGGGATACTCCAACCATGAACTAGCACAATTCTGAGGACAATTAGCTGCAGTGTATGCGGCAAGGCCGCTGCTTCACTTTGCCACAGTAGTGAAGATAGATGAAAAGGCTCCTGTTCAAATTACTCTTTAGGGTCTCGACTTGGCACCCCTTTCTCTCTAGCTGTGTGTGCTAGCCCCTGTCCACTGACTCTCACCGGAGCAATCCGCTTCCTGGGCAGACCCCTGGCAAGCTCCCTGGTACTCACGGACACTGTTCTTCCTCAGGTTGCTCTGCCACTTGCTCCACAGTCAGTATCCTCTGGACCTCCTGGCTCAGCACCACATGTCTGGTCCACTAGGCTGACTGCCTGTGACCACTTTCCACACTGACAGGAGAAGAGACAGCCGTCACCCTCCTCCTGGGACCTGGCTTCCCGCCCAAAGACGCCCTGTCACATGTGCCATTGGCTTTTATGACCTATCCCAGGATGCACCACTCTTGTGCCAACCCACTGGGACAGCCACAAAAGCCTGTGCGTCATTGGCTGGGTTTCCACCACTGCCCAACAGGCTTTCCTATTGGATACAGTGGGGACACTCCCTCCGACCAAGTGAATATCACATGGACACATGTAACAGGCCTAACTAGTGATCAGACTCTCCTAATAAGCAGGCAGAGCAAAAACCATGCTTTTACCTAGCACCTTCCTAGGGGGGTGCTACACATATAACACTCATGCCTTTACCCAGTGCCCCAGAGCGTAGAGGTGTGAACGGGCAATCCAAAAATCATTCACAAGGAATCTTACAGGTTCCTATGGCTGACATGTCTTTCCTCCTTTCCTCCATCAAGTATATGGGCCATGGCTTGGTAACTACCTTTATGTTTCTAGTACATCATGCCAACATGGTGAAACAGCAGAAAAAATAACCAAGCAAACAAAAGAGTGATGACAAGATTTCTGTTTGGAACAGAATTTCAGTTAACACCAGCATTGTCAAAACATTACAGAAGGTCAAAGCAGTCACATTCAGAGAAATTCTGTTATTGAGCAATGAGATACAAAAGTATTAACACTTGGAGCGTTCAGCTGAAACATAAAACCGGGTCCAAATTTACCGTATACATCCAGCAGTTTATAAACATAGGTTATGTAACATATGGCACTTTTCCACTGCAAGTACCGGCTCGGCTCCACTCGGCACTGCTTGGCCCAGCTCAGCTGAGTTTGCTTTTCCACTGTGTGGTATGCATCTTTCAGCACTGTATAGGCTCTACTCGGCTCGGTTTGCTTTTCTACTAAAGTAGTAAGTGGGTGGGATTACAACGATTCTCTGACCAATCAGTGGCTAGTAGTGACAAACAATCAATGCTGCATGCAAAGGATTGTGGGATATGGTATCGGTACGGCCTGCTTGGAACCCCAACCGAGGTGGTACTGTTTAAGCGAGCCGTACCATGTAGTGGAAAAGCGCCGCTGTACCAAACCATACCGAACTGTTCTAACCCGTACCATGCAGTACCATGCAGCGCCAAACCAAGCCAAACCGATCCGTACCATGCAGTGAAAAAGCGCCAATAGAAACACAGGAAAGTGACGGCAGAAAAAAGTATAAATTTATGTTTGTCCCAGGCATGTTCGAATCCATTTACTGTTGACTGGCTCACTACCTCTACTGGACATCTTACTAATTAAAGGCCTGTACACACGTGCAGATTGTCGGCCAAAAAGCTTCGGCCGACGACCGATCGGCCGATTGTAGGCTTGTTAGTATGATGCTTCCGACAGCCGACAGCGCATTTTCGGCCGAACAGAATCTGTCGTGCAAGCATTAAAATTTTTGTATGCCGACACCAGAACGGCCGATTGTTCGCCAGTCAGTACAGAATTCGGCCGACAGACAGCAGATTTGCAAGACTGGGCATGCTCAGAAAAGAAAAAACACACGGAAAGTTAACCATCACATGACATCACTTCTGCAGTCGGCTGTAGTCGGCGGACAAAATTCTTGTGCTGTCTTTTGCACTTTTCAACAGACACGACAGCCCAGGGACAAAAGACGGCCGATCGTTCGGCCGACGATCAGTACATGTGTACGGGGCTTAAGCTCTTTAGATGCTGGGCTACACCTCTGTCTACAGCAGTGAATGCTATGCAGGAGTCTTCAAACTTTGGCCCTCCAGTTGTTCAGGAACTACAATTCCCATCATGCCAAGTCATAGAAACATAGAAACATAGAATGTGTCGGCAGATAAGAACCATTTGGCCCATCTAGTCTGCCCAATATATCTGAATCCTATGAATAGTCCCTGGCCCTATCTTATATGAAGGATAGCCTTATGCCTATCCCATGCATGCTTAAACTCCTTCACTGTATTTGCAGCTACCACTTCTGCAGGAAGGTTATTCCATGCATCCACTACTCTCTCAGTAAAGTAATACTTCCTCATATTACTTTTAAACCCTTGCCCCTCTAATTTAAAACTGTGTCCTCTTGTGGTAGTTTTTCTTCTTTTAAATATGCTCTCCTCCTTTACCGAGTTGATTCCCTTTATGTATTTAAAAGTTTCTATCATATCCCCTCTGTCTCTTCTTTCTTCCAAGCTATACATGTTAAGGTCCTTTAACCTTTCCTGGTAAGTTTTTTCCTGCAATCCATGTACTAGTTTAGTAGCTCTTCTCTGAACTCTCTCTAGAGTATCTATATCCTTCAGGAGATATGGCCTCCAGTACTGCGCACAATACTCCAAGTGAGGTCTCACCAGTGTTCTGTACAGCGGCATAAGCACTTCTCTCTTTCTACTGCTTATACCTCTCCCTATACATCCAAGCATTCTGCTGGCATTTCGTGCTGCTCTATTACATTGTCTTCCCACCTTTAAGTCTTCTGAAATAATTACTCCTAAATCCCTTTCCTCAGATACTGAGGTCAGGACTGTGTCAAATATTCTATATTCTGCCCTTGGGTTTTTACGCCCCAGGTGCATTATCTTGCACTTATCCACATTAAATTTCAGTTGCCAGAGTTCTGACCATTCTTCTAGTTTTCCTAAATCCTTTTCCATTTGGCGTTTCCCTCCAGGAACATCAACCCTGTTACATATCTTTGTGTCATCAGCAAAAAGACAAACCTTACCATCGAGGCCTTTTGCAATATCACTTATGAAGATATTAAACAAAATTGGTCCCAGTACAGATCCCTGAGGTACCCCACTGGTAACATGACCTTGTTCTGAATGTTCTCCATTGACTACAACCCTCTGTTGTCTGTCACTCAGCCACTGCCTAATCCACTCAACAATATGGGAGTCCATGCTCGATGACTGCAGTTTATTGATAAGTCTTCTATGTGGGACAGTGTCAAAAGCCTTACTAAAATCTAGATATGCAATGTCTACTGCACCTCCACCGTCTATTATTTTAGTCACCCAGTCAAAAAAATCTATAAGATTTGTTTGACATGATCTCCCTGAAGTAAACCCATGTTGTTTTTCATCTTGCAATCCATGGGATTTAAGATGTTCCACAATCCTATCCTTTAATAGGGTTTCCATTAATTTGCCTACTATTGATGTCAGACTCACTGGTCTATAGTTGCTCGATTCCTCCCTACTACCTTTCTTGTGAATGGGCACGACATTTGCCAATTTCCAATCTTCCGGACGACTCCTGTTACTAATGATTGGTTAAATAAATCTGTTAATGGTTTTGCCAGCTCACCACTAAGCTCTTTTAATAATTTTGGGTGTATCTCATCAGGACCCTGTGACTTATTTGTCTTCACTTTAGACAGCAATCTTAGAACGTCTTCCTCTGTAAAGACATATGCATCAAACGATTCATTAGTCATCCTTTCAAGTGGAGGTCCTTCTCCTTTTTCTTCTGTAAAAACTGATCAGAAGTATTCATTAAGGCAGTCGGCTAGCCCTTTATTCTCTTCTACATACCTTCCGTCCTTTGTTTTTAATTTAGTTATTCCTTGTTTTAATTTCCTTTTTTCATTTATATATCTGAAGAATGTCTTATCCCCCTTTTTCATAGACTGAGCTAGTTTTTCTTCTGCCTGCGCTTTAGAAGTTCTTATAACTTGCTTGGCCTCTTTCTGCCTAATCTTGTAGATTTCCTTATCTTCATTGCTCTGGGTTTTTTTATAATTACAAAATGCTAGCTTTTTATTTTTAATGATTTGGGCCACTTCTGCTGAGTACCACAGTGGTCTCTTCCTTTTTTTGCTTTTACTGACAAGTCTAATGCAATTTTCTGTTGCCTTCAATAATGCACCTTTTAAGTAGTCCCATTTCTCCTGGACTCCATGTAATCCGTACCAGTCTGATAAGGACTCATTTATGACTAATTTCATTTTTGAAAAGTCTGTTATTCTAAAATCTAAAACTTTTGTTTTTGTGTGGTGTGACTCTTTCACAGTTCTTATATTAAACCACACTGACTGGTGATCACTGGATCCCAAGGTTTCGCCTACAATGACAATGACAATGTCTGTGAATGTCAGAGTTTTACAATGTCTCATGGGACGTTTAGTTCCGCAACAGCTGGAGGGCCATAGATTAAGGGTCCCTTCTATAGACCCAGCAAAAGGTGCCCAGGGAGCACATAAAATTCTAAAGAGTATGTAAACCCAGCATTTCATATTCCTGACATGTGCCTGCTGTACCATGTACTTGTATGCAAAAGTATACTGCCCCCTTTTATTGCCTCCTTTGTGTGAAATCCCTGGGGTTCCTGCCAGTCCCTCCGCTTTCCTATTAAAAATAACTGGCCACACTTAGCATTGGAACACAGTGTGGTCAGTTCTCTAGCTAAGAACTCAGCTTCCTCTTCTTCAATGATTAGACTTTTCCTGAAAGCCATTCACTGGGAAGCACAGTGTTCTGCTGTTTCTCCTCCCCCAGCTCTTATGCAGCTGAGAAAAGAGGGAATGTGATCACTTATAAAAAAGGGAAAAAGGGTATTTATAATGTTTTTTACACAGGGTTTTGCCTTTCATTTCTATTTCAAAGTAACTGTAAAGTCTCATTTTTTTCTATTAAAATGGCAAACATGTTATACTTACCTCCTCTGTGCAGTTGGTTTTGCACAGAGCAGCCCGGATCCTCTTCTTCTCGAGTCCCTCGCCATCGCTCCTGGCCCCTCCCTCCTGTTGAGTGCAAGCAGCTTGATCTGGGGGCACTCAAGTTGAGCAGCAGCTCCGTGTATCCATGCCCACTCTCTCTTCTGATTGGTTAACTTAATTTGATTGACAGAACGGGAGCCAATGGGGCCTCTGCTGTGTTTCAGGCAGTCAGGTGAGAGAGTTTCGGACAGCTGAGGCACTCGTGGACAGCACTGGATGGAGATGGACCTCAGGTAAGTATTAGGGGGGCTGAGGGAGGCTGCAGCACACAGAAGGTTTTTTATCTTAATGCATAGAATGCATTAAGATAAAAAAACCTTCTGACTTTACAACCCCTTTAAATGGATTGTTTTACAAGGTGATCGTTTACTGACCTGATCTGAATGCTCACTATGCGGTGGGTAATAAAAGCAGTAAAATACTATAAAACAAAATGACTATATATAGTTTAGACATTCTTCTTGTGCTGCCGGCACAGGTGTGTGCTAATCACAGATATTATTATACTGCTTTCTTTGTCCTCTGTAGGTACAGCACCACCCAGTACAGCACCACCCAATTTGACAGGTAACATAATATCAACTTCCAGTAAGGCCAGTGATAGTCAGACAGATATCCCCCCGGAAACAAGAGTCAGGAGAATATATGCCTGACTTTGAATCATCAGATCACCAGGAACAGGTGTGACCCTCACCCAACAATGACAACAGTGCACAATATGTAAATCTGACCCTTTTTGTTGCCACAGAGGAGAAGAACGGGCATGCTCACTGTGCAATTGTGCAAACCCACTGAAGATGCTCATCAATATCACCTAGGTCAGTGATGGAGAACCTTGGCACCCCAGATGTTTTGGAACTATGTTTCCCATGGTGCTCATGCACTCTGCAGTGTAGTTGAGCATCATGGGAAATGTAGTTCCAAAACTTCTGGGGTGCCAAGGTTCGCCATCACTGACCTAGGTTCATAAAAATAACCACCGATTCCAAGATTTGCTTGAAAAGGACATCCCGTTTATGGCAACACAAGATTAAAAGAAAGATCGATGAAGAGGAACATCATAGTCCCCTGTTCTCCTCTACAGTTCCTCTGTTTAATTTACTCAGATATGTCCAGATGGAAGCAAACATGACAATAATTACAATGTAAAAAGGTGAACAGCTGACATCAGCATTTGTATGGAAAATGCTAATACTGTCCTTTGTTAAAATGTCCACTTTGAATGATGTATGAAGAAAACAGGACATCACCCTTGACTCCCTTTCAAAGTGCTCTTGGGTCTAGTGGTGGGGGTGGGGGTGGGTACTGCAAATACTGACAGTAATTCTTGACCACATGAGTGACCACCCCCTGAAGGAAGAAGAGCTCCACATTCCACAAATGCTTCATGTATTACAGTTCCAGCTTCTAGAGACACATCTTTGCTGCAACAACAAGGCCACTTGGCCAGTACACCGGTCACTGACCACCAGTCCAATGACATGAAAACCCAAACTTATTTTACAAAGTGCTACAACATGAAAGAGAATTGTGCAACGCATCCTTGGTGGAGGAAGACAGCTCAGCAATGTATCTGGTGTTTAATGGAAAAATCATTGAAGCTATGGTCTTTAATCCTCATCATCATAAATGCATCTATAAAAGAGGAAACATCTCCGTAAGCACCAGCCTGGGATCCAAGGGCTAGAAATCCATTATCCGATGAGAAAGGCATTTTTTATATTAAAATATCACAGCGTGCAAGGGCCTTATAGATGTGTGATGTGCTGCAATATACGGCAACCAGATCTTTATTTATTGTAGTCAGATTAGTGAAGAGATGATTTCTGAATGGCTGCCATTATCACTGCTCTGTTCACTGTCTGGAAGTAAAATCTCCATTAATAGGATAGATGGCTTCCTTATTAATTCTACCTATAATATCAGCAAATACATATCCCCCTTCCTATAAATACACAACTGAGTTATACACAGTGCATACCTCTTAACTTTTTGAGATGGGAACGAGGGACACCTATTTATTTTTTTTTTGGGGAAGGGGGGGTGGATGGGTTTGGGGGTAGGGAAGGAAGGAAGGAAAGGAAATAAGGAAAGGGCAAATTAAAAGAAAAATAGTTGAAGGGTAAGAGTCCATTCACACTGATCCGACTTGGACCGCGACTTGTCAGCCTGACAAGTCGCGGTCCGTCACGCTCCCATTGTGCGGTACTGGAACGGTTCTAATAGGAGTGACACAAGTCGCTCCAACTTAGAAAAAAGTTCCTGTACTACTTCGGAGCGACCTGGAGCGACTTGCATAGACATTCATTTTATGAAGTCCGTGCAAGTCGCGCCGAAGTCGCGCTGCACGCGACTTTACAGGTCGCCTCAAAGTCAGATCCGCTGTAGTGTGGACAGGGTGTATGCTGGGTACACCAAAATGTTATGGTTTTGTGCAAATTGATGTTTTTATTTTGTAATGTCTTATTTTTATTTGTATTGTATGTGAAGAAATTTAATAAAAATATGTTAAAATAAAATAAAATAAAATAGAAAATGATTAGTTAATCCCACTAGTTTTTTTTTTTTTTTTTACCACTACCACTACTATTCCTTTATAGGGGCTTTTGAAATGAGCAAATACAGCAATTTAGAAATTGGATGAAAGGTTTAGCACTGTATGAAATATAAATATTGCATTTTATACACAACTATATAGATCAGACCAAAATGAGGGACAAATGAGGAGGAAAGAGGGACAGAGGGACTTTGTTCCAAATCAGGGACAGTCTCTAGAAATCAGGGACAGTCTCTAGAAATCAGGGACAGTTGGGAGCTATGACAGTGGTAAATATGTGGCAATCTGTATTAGAGATCGACCGATTATCGGCAAGGCCGATATATCGAGGGCCGATATTGACTTTTGCCGATATATCTGTATCGGCCCCGGAACAGGCTGATATTGCCAATATTCCAAATATTGCTCATGTAAGGGTAAAATGATGTCCCATAGCATAATTCCATTTACAAATGTTATTGAATATGCCACTCACATATGTACAAATCAAAGATATAAGAAATGAAGTAATGTCATGACATCACTTCCAGGTACTGGCGCCAGTTTAAAAAAAATGACAGCATTCAAAACAGCCAAACTTGGCGTTTTGAATGCTTTTAAGTGCAGGGGAGGGGTTTGGGGTCTTTTAGACCCCCCCCCCAGATCCCTCCACAAGAGTACCTGTCAAGTTAAAAAAAAACAAAAAAACACTGATATGCAATGGCCAAAATATCGGTATCGGCAACGGAAAACTGATATCGGTCGATCACTAAACTGTATATGATAACTACAGTTGTTGTATTTCAATATTTTTAAATATGCAGTGCTAACCTTTCACTATAGCTCCCAACCGTCCCTGATTTCAAGGGACTGTCCCTCATTCAGAACAAAGCCCCTCTGTTCCTTTTTCTACCTCATTTGTCCCTCATTTTGGTCTGATCTATGTAGTTGTATATAGAATAAAATTTATCAGAAAGTGTTTCCCAGTGCTAAACCTTTCATCCAGTTTCAAAATGTTCAAATTCCAATAGTCAATATAATAGATTGGTAGTGGTATAAAAAAAAAAAAAAACACTTGTGGGTTTAACCATTCAGATTTTTTGTACAATTTTCCATTAAAGCGGAGTTCCGGGCACAAAAACTATATTTTTTTTTTGTGCCCGTCCGCTAGTTCAGCCTAACCTGAAAAGGAATTGGATAGTTAGATTTTTTTTTTTTAAAAAAACTCACCTTGTAATTGACGATCGTAAATACTCACCTCAGGGTACTTCCTCCCTCGGAGCCGCGGCTCACCCCGTCACTTCCTGCGCTGCGATGATTCCTGGGAGCTAAACGTCATCGCTCCCAGGAATCAATGCGACGGCACCGGCCCCGCTCGTCACTTCCGGGCGACGCCGCATTCCCCTGCTAAACAGCTTCTGGGCATGCCTATAATAAGAGGTAAGCCTATAATAAGGCCTATAATAAGGCTTACCTGTAGGTAAAATGAATATCTCCTAAAACTGCACGGTTTAGGAGATATTCGCCCTGTATGCACCCACTGACAGCAGCGGCACATGCTTTCTGCAGGTCCGACGGACCTTCAGAGCTCCATGCCGGAAAGAAAACTCCCACGCGCATGCGCGGGAGTGACGTCATCGCGGCTCCGGCCACTCACAGCGCCGGAGCCGCCGAACCCGGAAGAGACGCCGAGGGAACATGACAGCTCCCTCAGTGTTGTCCAGGCGACTATGCCGGGGCTTCGTTCTAAGGTAAGTATTTCATAATGTGCTAGTATGCGATGCATACTAGCACATTATGCCATTGTCTTGCAGGTTTTTTTTTTTATGCAGTGAGGATACAACCGCTTTAAAAGAGGCATAAAACTGAAAAGCTTTATTATATTGCAGCTTACCAGTTCTTCCATTGGATGACTGTATTCGTTTCCACTCTTATGCTCCATGCACACTAGCGTTTTTTAAAGCTCCTAGAAGCTGTTATTAGCATTTTTTCTGACCCAGAAGCTAAATTGCATTATCCTATGTGTCCATGCACACTACTTTAAGATATTAGGCCACTTGCACACTGTCTGTCACTGTCCTGTCTTTGAGAACGCTCTGTGGGAGGGGCGAAACGCGTCAACATCTTTTCCGGTTTCACAGTCTCTCAGTTCCGTCACTTCTGGTTTACTGGACGCACGTTGGAGAGACTGTGAAACCGGAAAAGATGTTGACGCGTTTCGCCCCTCCCACAGAGCGTTCTCAAAGACAGGACAGTGACAGACAATCTGCAGTTTGTCACTTCTGGTTTACTGGACGCACGTTGGAACGCACATGGAGTACAGATCCCGGTGCTGGCTTTTTGAATCACTAGTAAACATCATCTGCCCTTGCTGATGTCCAACTCATTGAGCAATGATGACTACAAGATTGTAAGTGTATTGCTTATTGTATATTTATAATTAAAGAAACGTGTTACACCATTTTTGGATCCCTCTCTTTCCTTCTATGAGCCATAGCTCTGTTAAGGACGCCTAGGAACTGCACCTGGTATGACTTACCAGTAACAGCCTGCTAGACCCACATGCTATAAGGCTAAGGGGTCCACGTTATATGGTAAGTGTGCTTGCTGCTGGGGAGTGGAGTATTGTACATTGCATGGAATATTCAACAATTTCAGCACTTTGACAGGGAAGCACTTTGAATTTGAGGATTACCAAGGAATTTTCACTGGCTACATGCTTGTCACTTTATTAACTTATTTTTGAGCAAGCTAGCACTTTCCTTCTTCATTCAATTGAGGACCTTCCACTGATTATTTGCTTGTTTCATTACATCTGGACTATATATTGCACATTGGATGCTTAAGATTTTCATTTATGTAATCAATGTAAGGTGGATTTACCATATTTATTCACGCACTTTAGCACTTTAGTTTTTGGCACAGTTGGTAAATTTGTAAACATTGTAAATAAGGCATGATTTTTTCATTTGGGTTTGCGCTGTGGTGAACAGTGGCAGGCATTTATTAGATTCGATTAAACACAGATTTTTAGCACAGGTTTTTCTTCTCTCTTTTCACTTGCACACTGTAGCTTGAAAAAGCTCAGTACAGCTTTTTTTTTTTTTTTTAATGAGCTAAAAAAAACGCCCATTAATTGTAATGTGCTTATGCGCACAGGCGCGTAAATAAGCGCAGTGCATTTTTCAGTAAAAACCCCCCAGAAAAATCAGCTTTTTTGGTCAGTAATTTACGCCTCACGCCCACAAATAGGCACGAATGTGCACAAATGTGCGCAATACCAATTTACATTTTGTGCAGAACAAGAACACAAGAATACGTTTTTGCACATTTACGTGAAAATGCGCGTGTGTGTGTGAAATTGCACGAACGCATGTACGCGAAAATGCGCATACATACGCGCAAATACATACAAAGAAAACATCTGAAAAAGTAAATGCTCAAACAGGAGTATCTTGTGCAAGAGCCCTTAGCATTTTCTGAGCTTCAGCTTCTAGGAGCAGAAAAAAAAACATTTTTGTAGAGTTTCTTGGAGCGTTTTCCCTGCAGAAAAAAAACACTGAACGCTCCTAAAAGCTCCTAATAGCATTTTTTCAAACTTTTTTTTTTTTTAAAGGAACTGCAAAAAAACGCTGATGCTCCTAAATACTACTAAAACAACGCTATTACCAGCTTTTTTTATCCAGCATTTTTTTCCAGTGTTTTTTTTTTAGCTTAAAAAACACTCTGACTGTCCTATGAGGCTGCATGACCACTAACCCTCTGTCTGGAGAGAGCTGATTGGCCCTCTGCTAATCACATTCTCCCTCCCCAAAAAACAAACAAAGAAAAAAAAAAACTCTCTAGCAATACACACCAAACTGAGCATGTGCAGAGTGCCCTCAAGGCTCCGTTCTATCAGCAGATGGATTGGGGACTGTGGAAGAAGGGGAGAGAATACAGTCTTTTTACAAAATGCGGAGGATTAACCCTTTAGGTTACACCGCGAGTATAACAAGCATGCTTTACTGCACAGACTGTTGTTGGTTTAATAACACTTTAAAATGATTAGCTATTATTTATGAAAAATATTTAAAAGTAAAGTTGCAGGAATTGGGGGCTCTCTATGAGATAAGAAAAGCAGTGATTTCCAGATTTACCAAAAAACGCCTTTTAATACCGCACTTATAAGAAAAAAGTCCCTCTATGAGGTCAGAATGGAATCTGTTTTGTAGGCTTTTCTTTTAATATGTCAAATTAAAGGTTTTACTTTGACAATTCATTTTGCTTTCTCTTCCTGTGAGAAGGCAATTTTGGCTAGCATGGTTCACCAATATTTTTTGCCCTCTACAAAAAAAAAATATTGACCTTACAGGGCCATACGCCAAATTTCCACTTTAATACATTTAGGATCATACATGGTACATTCCAAAGGTAAATCTGTACATTCCAATGGTAAATAAGACATTTATCTAAGCCCCGCTGACTTCCTATGCAGTACTTCACTGAGGAGAGTACAGGGACCGCTCATTCCATTCTAAAGCCACTAACACAAACTATGCGTGGATTTTTCACTAATGCAAATGAATTGACAAACGTCTCAGGTTTAGGACATGGGGAAGTTCTACATAAGTTTTTGTGAATTATATTACATGCCTTTTATATAAGGATTGTATATACAGATAACCAGCGGTTAAGGTTTATTATCATACAAGATTGTGCTGAAAGTGACTTTGTTATCATAGGGTCACATTTACCAAAGGTCTCCCCGGAAGAAGACATGTTTATATACTTACCTTTCCAATGGCCGTGTATTGAAAAGCCTTCACTTCCCAGCAACCCAGCCACTGAAAGTATACAATACTTAGGGGTGCGTAGGATACCTGTTTTCCCTTTGGCCAATGTCCTTCCTCCGGCCGGCTCATACGTTATTACAGAACATAGGAGAGGAACACAGCGGCCGGTTGGGGGGGTGCAAGTTTTTGTGTCATCAGACGGTTAAAAACACACAGAGGCTGGAGAGTGGAGGACCATCAGGAAACCCCAAAAACTACATAAAGGTGATACATGGTGGCCATTCACAGAGTTGTATAAAGTACTCGAAACCCATACTTGAGTAAAAGTACAAGTGCTCGATCAAAAAGTGACTTGAGTAGAAGTGGAAGTGCTCGATCAAAAAGTGACTTGAGTAGAAGTACTAAAGTATTCAACATTTTTTGTACTTAAGTATTGCAAGTCGTTTTTTAAAAAATTTTGCTACTCAAGTACTGAAAGTAAAAGTACCAGTAGTTTTGAAAAAACAATTGCTACTCAAGTACTGAAAGTAAAAGTACAAGTACTGTGTTATGTAGTTATTAAAGAAAGAAGTCAAAAGTTTGAACATCATATTGTTTTTTATTATTTCAAATGCAGCTTTTATTTATACATACAGTAGCTTTTATTTTCGTATGCGCTGATAATACACATGTTTTGAGCTTCATGAAACCTGCCATCTACTGTTCTGGCAGTGGTAATTTTTATAATAATAACGAGTAACTATGCAGCACAAAAAAAAAATATCGGAGTAGAAGTATTGAAATCATCGAAAAAATGTAGTGAAGTAAAAGTGGAAGTAGGAGAAAAAAATTCTACTCTAGGAAAGTACAGATACCGCCTTTCGGTACAAGTACAGTAGTGAAGTAGTTCTACTTAGTTACTATACATCTCTGGCCTTTCATAATCTCTTAATCACCTAAAGATCTTAAATATAAAAGATCCTTTCATAAACATGCACATTTGTATATGCCTTTGCCAGAGGGAGAGCATTCATTGGACACTCGCTCCTAAACGCTACTAAAACAATGCTATTACCAGCTTTTTTTATCCGGTATTTTCTTCCAGTGTTTTTTTAGCTTAAAAAAATGCTTTGACTGTCCTATAAAGCTGCATGACCACTGACCTACTGTCTGGAAAGTGCTGATTGGCCCTGTGCTGATCACATGCAACCCCACCCCCCCCCAAAAAAAAAACTCTCTAGCAATAGACACCAAACTGAGCATGTGCAGACTGCCCACAAGGCTCTGTTCTATCAGCAGATGGATGGGGACTGTGGAAGAAGGTGAAGATCAGAGAAGACAGGATCAAACAGCCTTTTTACACAATGCAGAGGATTAACCTTTTAGGTTCCACAGCAAGTATAACAAGCATGTTTTTCTGCACAGACTGATTTTACTGTTGTGGGCTTAGTAACACTTTAAAATGATTAGCTAGCATTCATTGGACACTCGCACTGGCTTACTCCAGAGGACAACAATAGCATTCAGACTGGAAAATCCAACCAGTCTGTCAATGACTGCTTATATAATTCATCTTACGTAGACACCTTAAAGTGGTTGTAAAGGTAGAAGGTTTTTTACCTGAATTAGGGTAAAAATCATTCTGTGTTCAGCTGTAACCCCCCCCCCCCCTTAGCCACCCCAAATACTTACCTGAGCCTGATCTTGAT
Organism: Pelophylax lessonae; assembly: GCF_965119305.1. Classification (NCBI taxonomy): domain Eukaryota; kingdom Metazoa; phylum Chordata; class Amphibia; order Anura; family Ranidae; genus Pelophylax; species Pelophylax lessonae. The sequence continues at coordinate 641,772,431 of NC_138769.1, forward strand.
CCAGTGCTGTGCCCGAGAGTAGCGGCTCTCTCTGCTCTCTCTGCTCTCCCTGCTCTCTCTGCTCACTCTGCTCTCTCTGCTCTCTCTGCTCTCTCTGCTCTCTCTGCTCTCTCTGCTCTCTCTGCTCTCTCTGCTCACTCTGCTCTCTCTGCTCACTCTGCTCTCTCTGCTCACTCTGCTCACTCTGCTCACTCTCTGCTCACTCTGCTCACTCTCTGCTCTCTCTGCTCACTCTCTGCTCTCTCTGCTCTCTCTGCTGTCTGCTCTCTCTGCTCTCTCTGCTCACTCTGCTCTCTCTGCTGTCTGCTCTCTCTGCTCACTCTGCTCACTCTGCTCACTCTGCTCTCTCTGCTCTCTCTGCTCACTCTGCTCACTCTGCTCACTCTGCTCTCTCTGCTCACTCTGCTCTCTCTGCTCACTCTGCTCTCTCTGCTCTCTCTGCTCACTCTGCTCACTCTGCTCTCTCTGCTCTCTCTGCTCTCTCTGCTGTCTGCTCTCTCTGCTCTCTCTGCTGTCTGCTCTCTCTGCTCTCTCTGCTCACTCTGCTCTCTCTGCTGTCTGCTCTCTCTGCTCACTCTGCTCTCTCTGCTCACTCTGCTCTCTCTGCTGTCTGCTCTCTCTGCTCTCTCTGCTCACTCTGCTCTCTCTGCTCACTCTGCTCACTCTGCTCTCTCTGCTCACTCTGCTCTCTCTGCTCTCTCTGCTCTCTCTGCTCTCTCTGCTCACTCTGCTCACTCTGCTCTCTCTGCTCACTCTGCTCACTCTTCTCACTCTTCTCACTCTTCTCACTCTGCTCTCTCTGCTCACTCTGCTCACTCTGCTCACTCTGCTCTCTCTGCTCACTCTGCTCTCTCTGCTCTCTCTGCTCTCTCTGCTCTCTCTGCTCACTCTGCTCACTCTGCTCTCTCTGCTCACTCTGCTCACTCTTCTCACTCTTCTCACTCTTCTCACTCTGCTCTCTCTGCTCACTCTGCTCACTCTGCTCACTCTGCTCACTCTGCTCACTCTGCTCTCTCTGCTGTCTGCTCTCTCTGCTCTCTCTGCTCACTCTGCTCTCTCTGCTCACTCTGCTCACTCTGCTCACTCTGCTCACTCTGCTCACTCTGCTCTCTCTGCTCTCTCTGCTCACTCTGCTCACTCTGCTCACTAGACATGGAGGTAGCAGCAGGACCCAATAATCAAATCTCCCTGTAATGATCCTCCTTCCTATCCTCCTTGGAGTTTTGGGTGTCCCTGACTGCTTTTGCATTCTTCCAGTTTCTCTTGTTGCATTCCATATAATATAAAATACAACATAAATTTACAAAATCCACCAGTGAGAGCGGGACACCCTCAGAATGGGCACTGTCTGTAGACCCAGGAATTCAAAAACATATTTTATGAACAGAGTTCCCCAGAGATACAAGAAACGTTCATATGGTTATGGTTACCTCTCCATCATCCACCAAAACCCTGAAATTACAGTATTGAGGGTTCTGACTGTCTACAGTTTTGTGACATACACAATAAGATTTTAATAAGCTTTAGAGCCGGTTCACACTGCTTGGTCGCCTGACAAGTAGCGCTCCATGCTGTGCAATGGAACCATTCTAATAGGAGCAACTCAAGTCGCTCCGACTTAGAAAAAGGTTCCTGCACTACTTTTGGGCGAAGTCGGAGCGACTTGCATTGACTTCTATTATGAGAAGTTGTTTGCAAGCCGCGATGAAGTCGTGCTGCACGGGCAACTTCAAAGTCGCCCAAAGTCGCTCTCTCTGCTCACTCTGCTCACTCTTGAGTCGTGGTAGTGTGAACCGACTCTTACATGTTTTTAGTTTATAGGAAAAAAACATGACTTTCCTTTTCTCCTAGAACACAGTGACCTAAAATAAATAGTCCTGTTCATTTTCTTTTAGACTGATCTTACATGCCAGGAGCACATGCTTTACCTATTATTATCTGCATAATACACACACACCTCCTTTAGGCATGCTGTTTACAAAGGTTCAACCCCTTGAACTAGAATTGGCAACACTAGGAGGAACAAAACAACAAGGATACAAAACATGAAAAATTAATGACACTCTTTCACTTTCATCCAACATCAACTGCTAACAAAACTGTAAGGGCAAATCTGTCCAAAATTGATTCTTTAGTTCTAGACAGCTGCTGATTCATCCATCTGTTTCTTGGATCTCCTGTGGCAGAGGGACCTCTGCTCACCCAAACCTGGATACCTAGGGAGCCCATAGATGAGTCAGTTTTTATTTCATTCAACCAACGGGTTGAATGAAAAAAAACTGACCCGATACTCCCATCTAATCATTTGAGGTGGATGAGGGAATTACCCCCCCCACCCCACCCCCCGCTGTATTGTTGTACTCGGACAGTGGGGGAGACTTTGCCGCCATCAAAATACACTGATCATCGTTGCAGGCTGAAGCCTACGGCGCTGATCAAGCAAGGAAAGTCCAACAGAACGGTTGTGCAGAAGTAGATCAACCATATATAACCACAGTGCCCATACATGGATTGAAATTCGGCTGGTTTAGTAGCAGAACCGGCTGAATACATCCATGAATGGCCAGCTTTACTTCTCCTGCTGCTGCAAAATAAGTTTCTATCCAGGACTTTATATCCTAAAGATAAACCACTGCACTGTAAGAGTTATATGCTTATTAAAAGAGATGTGTGTTTTTACATTTTTTTTTGTTCATACTTACCTAGGTGGATGTAGCATCGGTCCAATGCTGCATCTGTCCCCCGGTGGCGCTAACACTGAGAACCGAGCAATCGAACACCGCCATTCGCTCAGTTCTCACAGCTCTCTGCTCTGCACCTCTCCTCGCTCACTGGAGTGCTGGGCTGTGAAAGGGACAGTAGCAGCCAGCTCAGGCTCTCTGCGGCTCGCTGAGAGGCTAAGGCAGGTGCTGGTCCAGGCATGTGGGCAGATCCCGACTTCACTGTCTTGATGACGTCCAAGCCTGAACCGACACTATGACGTCAGCAGAGAGCAGACTTCAGACCGCTGTCTGCTGAAAACGGGTTACAGGAGAGCAGAATGAACTGCACTCCTGTGATCCATAGGAGAAGTACAGCCAGACAAGCTTCGGCTGTACTTCTCCTTTAAGTATAGAGATAGAGGAATAAGCTCTAATACTTACCTTATTTTTCACTCTGGCAGCCATCCACCATGCTGTGCAACCGGTAACCCAAAAACCTCTTCCCCAAGACGCTCCGGCCAAGCGTCACACTCAGACATGACTATGTATAACGTAGGACCAACTTAAACCTTCCCACAACCAAGAGCATTGGAGATAACAGAAGAGCTCTAGAGCCTGCTAGGGTGAGGAATAAGGTAAGTTCTACAGCTTATTCCAAATCCTCTAGACCAGGGGAGTCCAAACTATGGCCCTCCAGCTGTTCAGGAACTACAATTCCCATGAGGCATTGTAAATCTCTGACATTCACAGACACAACTAGGCATGATGGGAATTTGTAGTTCCTGAACAGCTGTAGGGCCAAAGTTTGGACACCCCCTGCTCTAGACCTAATGACCAGGTAATTCTTGTAGATTGTATTTTTTTTACAAAAATCCCAGGGTTCAGCTTTAACATACAAAGAAAAACACCAATCAGGATTGTGAGACCCTAAGATTTATCAGCAACAAGTGGCTTTGATGCTCGGAACCAAGAGGGCATAATAACCTCATGAAAATAAACATTTCAATCCGTCTGACTATCTCCTACTTTGTTCACTTTCAGATGATCCCTGAAAACACATCTATCGGCCCCCACCTAACAACTGTACATTCATTTTCTCCATTAGCACATCCCCCACAATTATTACCTTGTGTATCTCTTGACCCTCCCTCTTAGATTGTAAGCTCTAATGAGCAGGGCCCTCTGATTCCTCCTGTATTAAAGTGTATTGTAGTTGTACTGTCTACCCTAAAGTTGCAAAGCGTTGCGTAAAATGCCGGCGCTATATAAATCCTTTATAATAATAATAATTTCAGGAAATAATGGAATTCTCCAACTCTAAAGTGGTTCGAAAAGGCTGAAGGTTTTGACCTAAGGTAAAAAAAAATTCCGCTCCCCCTCCCTTATATTTACCTGAACCCGATCTTAATTAAGTGATGTGCACAAGAGCAGAGTTCTCTCTATGCTCTCTCCCTCCTCATTGGCTCAGGCACAGCAGCAGAGCTAGCGGGAGCCATTGGCAATCACAGACAGGGAAGAGGCAGCTGAGCTGTGCTCTGTGTCTCTTATGGACACACAGAGCCGGCTCAGGAGCAAGCACACACAAGTGCCCCCATTGAAAACCACTTGCTGTGTTTGCACTTGTCAGGGGGAGGAGCCAGGAGCACCGGCGGGGACCCTAGAAGAGGAGGATCCAAGCTGTTCTGTGCAAAACAATTGCACAGAGGAGGTAAGTATGACATGTTTGTTATTTAAACCACTTACTGTGGGGGCACTTGTCAGGGGGAGGAGCCAGGAGCACAGGTGGGGACCCTAGAAGAGGAGGATCCAGGCTGTTCTGTGCAAAACCACTGCACAGAGGAGGTAAGTATGACATGTTTGTTATATAAACCACTTGCTGTGGGGGCACTCAGCAGGGGGAAGAGCCAGGAGGGCAGCAGGGGACCCAAGAAGAGGAGGATCGGGGCTGTTCTGTGCAAAACCACTGCACAGAGGGGGTAAATATGACATGTTTGTTATATAAACCACTTGCTGTGGGGGCACTCAGCAGAGGGAGGAGCAAGGAGGGCCACGGGGGGCCCGAGAAGAGGAGGATCAAGCTGTTCTGTGCAAAGAGCAGGTAAGTATGACATGTTTGTTATTTAAAAAAAAAAAAAAACCTGAACATTAAGTCTCCGTTCACTTTAGGTCGCTCCGACTTAGGGGGTGACCTGTGAAGTCGCGTGCATGGACTTCACATAATGGAAGTCAATGCAAGTTAGTACAGGACCCTTTTTCTAAGTCGGAGCAACTTGTGTCGCTCCTATTAGAACCGGTCCTGTACTACACAATGACCGCGACCGTGCACGACTTGCCTGGCTGACCAAGTCGCCTGACAAGTCGTATTAGTGTGAACCGGCACTTACAATCACTTAAAAAAAAAAATGAAATTGTAATCCTCATAAGAACCTCCAATGTGTGCCTTAAAAAGAAGTATGGTAGCTGTAGACAATTAATTACACCAAGTACAAGGATTTAACAATTATATGCCTTGTCTATCATTATAATGGGAAGTTTATCAGATTGCCTTTTGTTTTCTTACATTAATTGTGCGCAATAATTCCTTTTGCTATACATGAAGCTTTGCATAGTTAATAGAAGTTTGCAAAAGTTTATGGAACACATTTTTTTTATTTATACGTAGCTATAGATTTATTTTTATTTTTTTAATATATATTTCTTTTGAAAACAGCAATGGCGCGTATTTGTATATATTTTAGCACTATCATTTATTTATTAAGGTTGCAATCATTTTCAGCAATTTTAGAAAGGAATTTAAAGACCATGACATTTCAAAAATGTACAAATAAGAATACATGGATCAGCAAAATATGTCATTTATTTATCATATCTTTGTATCTGTTTAGGTATTCTTACAGCAGCATGTCCCTAATTTATAGATTTATGGAGCGCAGGCTTAATTTTTATTTTTTTTTATGTTCATAAAACTGGCCTAAAAACTGAACATTTGCTAAAATCCTATAAAACATACCGCTAAAATATATTATTGGAAAAAAAATGCTATGACAGCTGAACTGATACAACATAATATATTACAGTTTCTGAGATTCGGAAATTAGAACGATAAAACGTAAAATGTACCCTTGAACAAACATTCAAAGTAACGACATGAAAGTGCTGAGAAGCATATGAGGAAATATTTGTTACTAAAGAAAAGAGGAGATCCCCTTGAAGTAACTCACCTCTCTGAATCTTGGCCAGGAGTTGTTGCCTGGCTAGGATCCTGCTCATCCTATAGGGAGATCTCCTCTTCTTGTCAAAGCATGCATAGTACTTCTGGCTTTCAGGTGACATGGAATTTAATCGCTTACAACCTTGCGCCGGGCTGAGGGGCTCCTGAACCCACATCCTGGCTCTGGGAATAAAATCCTACTGTATATCCTTTCCTTTTATTTTATTTTTCTCTCCCCTCTGTTGCTGTACTCTTCCTCCCAGGTCCCAGTTATAATGAAAAGGAGTTAATAATACTAGAGAGCTGGAAAGGGAAAGTCGTCAAGTACAAGAGGAGTGCCAGTACAATTCAGGATTCCAAGAGGGTCACATGACTCCCCGGGGCCAATCACAAGCAGCGAGTGATGTAAAAAGTACACAGTGCTGAAGCAAAGTCCTGTCAGGCATGTTTAATCTTCACAAATGCACATATTCTAATGACATACCTCCGGGCTGACTAGGCGGCCAGCATTTTAAAAGACAAGTGTAAAGCACATAGTCACAGCCACCCAGGAATCCTCTGTGAATAGAAACCCCCTCCCGGGCAGGTGGCTGTGACAACTTTGTGTCTCTTCCTTTACTGATCTGTAAACATGATCTGTCCTAACATTACACGCAGACTGGGAAAACGTCACTTTTGGATCAACTGCGCTAAATATTTTGGATTGGAATATAAACGAGTGACCTCCGATCCTCTTGGATATTGTATACAAAGGAAATGTTTCACGTTACTTTGGTTTATTCCAAGCATAAGGTACAAAGTCAGAAAGATCCGTACTGGCGGGGACAATAATGGAGAGTAACGCCTCGTACACGCGATCAGATAATCGGACGACTTATCGTTTATTCCAAGTGTAAGGTACAAAGTCAGAAAGATCCGTACTGGCGGGGACAATAAAGGAGAGTAATGCCTCGTACACGCGATCAGATAATTGGACGACTTATCGTTTATTCCAAGTGTAAGGTACAAAGTCAGAAAGATCCGTACTGGCGGGGACAATAATGGAGAGTAATGCCTCGTACACGCGATCAGATAATCGGACGACTTATCATTTATTCCAAGTTTAGGGTACAAAGTCAGAAAGATCCGTACTGGCGAGGACAATAAAGGAGAGTAATGCCTCGTACACACGATCAGATAATCGGACGACTTATCGTTTATTCCAAGTGTAAGGCACAAAGTCAGAAAGATCCGTACTGGCAGGGACAATAAAGGAGAGTAATGCCTCGTACACACGATCAGATAATTGGACGAGTTATCGTTTATTCCAAGTGTAAGGTACAAAGTCAGAAAGATCCGTACTGGCGAGGACAATAAAGGAGAGTAATGCCTCGTACACGCGATCAGATAATCGGACGACTTATCATTTATTCCAAGTTTAGGGTACAAAGTCAGAAAGATCAGTACTGGCGGGGACAATAAAGGAGAGTAATGCCTCGTACACGCGATCAGATAATCGGACGACTTATCATTTATTCCAAGTTTAGGGTACAAAGTCAGAAGGATCCGTACTGGCGAGGACAATAAAGGAGAGTAATGCCTCGTACACGCGATCAGATAATCGGACAACTTATCGTTTATTCCAAGTGTAAGGTACAAAGTCAGAAAGATCCGTACTGGCGGGGACAATAATGGAGAGTAATGCCTCGTACACGCGATCAGATAATCGGACGACTTATCGTTTATTCCAAGTTTAGGGTAGAAAATCAGAAAGATCCGTACTGACGGGGACAATAATGGAGAGTAATGCCTCGTACACGCGATCAGATAATCGGACGACTTATCGTTTATTCCAAGTTTAGGATAGAAAATCAGAAAGATCCGTACTGACGGGGACAATAAAGGAGAGTAATGCCTCGTACACGCGATCAGATAATCGGACCACTTATCGTTTATTCCAAGTGTAAGGTACAAAGTCAGAAAGATCCGTACTGGCAGGGACAATAAAGGAGAGTAATGGCTCGTACACGCGATCAGATAATTGGACGACTTATCATTTATTCCAAGTTTAGGGTACAAAGTCAGAAAGATCCGTACTGGCGAGGACAATAAAGGAGAGTAATGCCTCGTACACACGATCAGATAATCGGACGACTTATCGTTTATTCCAAGTGTAAGGCACAAAGTCAGAAAGATCCGTACTGGCAGGGACAATAAAGGAGAGTAATGCCTCGTACACACGATCAGATAATTGGACGAGTTATCGTTTATTCCAAGTGTAAGGTACAAAGTCAGAAAGATCCGTACTGGCAGGGACAATAATGGAGAGTAATGCCTTGTACACACGATCAGATAATCGGACGACTTATCATTTATTCCAAGTTTAGGGTACAAAGTCAGAAAGATCCGTACTGGCGGGACAATAAAGGAGAGTAATGCCTCGTACACGCGATCAGATAATCGGACCACTTATCGTTTATTCCAAGTGTAAGGCACAAAGTCAGAAAGATCCGTACTGGCGGGACAATAAAGGAGAGTAATGCCTCGTACACGCGATCAGATAATCGGACCACTTATCGTTTATTCCAAGTGTAAGGCACAAAGTCAGAAAGATCCGTACTGGCAGGGACAATAAAGGAGAGTAATGCCTCGTACACACGATCAGATAATCAAACGACTTATCGTTTATTCCAAGTGTAAGGTACAAAGTCAGAAAGATCCGTACTGGCGACCGACAGAGGGGACAATAAAAGAGAGTAATGCCTCGTACATGCGATCAGATAATCGGACGACTTATCATTTATTCCAAGTTTAGGGTAGAAAGTCAGAAAGATCCGTACTGGCGGGGACAATAATGGAGAGTAATGCCTCGTACACGCGATCAGATAATCGGACGACTTATCGTTTATTCCAAGTGTAAGGTAGAAAGTCAGAAATATCCGTACTGGCGACCGACAGAGGGGACAATAAAGGAGAGTAATGCCTCGTACACGCGATCAGATAATCGGACGACTTATCGTTCGCATTTTGTTGGTTCCTTTGGTTTCCCTGATATTTGGACGACGCGCGAACGCGACGTGATTTTGCCGCGACTTTGCCGCGATTTTGAGCAATGGCTCAGGGCTATATACCTCAAAACGCATTAAAATCGTGCCAAAGTAGTGCAGGAACTACTTTGAAGTCGGTGCGACTTCAAAACGCACTGATATGAATGGGACTCATTGAAAATAATGGAAAATGACTTGTCATGCGATTTTGCGGTCCAAAATCGCGGGACAAGTCGCACTAATGTGAAAGGGGCCTTATCGTTTATTCTAAGTGTAAGGTAGAAAGTCAGAAAGATCTGTACTGGCGACCGACAGTGGGAACAATAAAGGAGAGTAATGCCTCGTACACACGATCAGATAATCGGACGACTTATCGTTCGCATTTTGTTGCATGATATTAATATCGAATTTAACAATGACTTATGATTTTTTTAGTACGATTCCGGAGAAGCTTCTTGGTTGCGTAGCTACATATCGTAAAGTGCAAAACAAAAACAATGGCAGCCAGGCTTTTTTCGGCTTATTTTTCGTGTTTCTGATCATGCGCGGTCTTTGTCTATCGATTTTTAGCGGACGCATACTGTACTGATTAAACGATTGTCGTTCGCTAGGCTATTGTACGACAAAAGTTTTTGTGTTTGTCCCTTCGGATTTTGTTGGACGAAATGTCGCGATCGGCTGTCAAAAGCTGTGTGCTAACAATCAGATTATCGTGCGATCAATTCCAAAGCGATTTTTTTCGTACGATTATCTGATCGTGTGTACAAGGCATTAGTTCATGCCGTGACTGTGCACTGCCTATACCTAGTTCAGGGCAAAGTCACACAATGACTTTAGAAGTCATTGTGCAACTTCACTTTAGAACTTTAGACAACTCTTTAGAAAGTTGAACCCCTTTTAGTCAAGCAGCACACCTGATGTTTGAAAAAAAATCATCCTTTCCCAGGATATGAATGCATTTAAGCATACGCCAGGGGTCTCCAAACTGCGGCCCTGGGGCCAGATGCGGCCCTTAGCTTTCCTTTCAAGCTAATATTACAACACATGCGCAATGTTAAAGGGTTGTAAAGTCAGAAGGTTTTTTTTTTTTATCTTATTCCCTTTTATGCATTAAGTGTGCAGCAGCCCCCCTAACACTTACCCGAGCCCCCTCTCTATCCAGCGATTTGCAGGAGTGCCTTAGCTGTCCGGGACTCTCTCTCCTGATTGGCTGAGACACAGCAGCAGCGCTATTGGCTCCCGCTGCTGTCAATCATACTCAGTTAGCCAATCAGGAGAGCGAGGGGGAGGGGCCGAGCGGAGGGCCTATGTCTGAATGGATACACAGAGCTGTGACTCGGCTCAGGTGCCCCCAGAGTAAGCTGCTTCCTGTAAGGGCACTCAACAGGGACAGTCAGGGCTAGTGCATTCCACAATGGATAGCCTCTGAACTGTCCCGGGTTGCACTTACCTGCAAGAAGAAATACTTACCTTTAAAATGTATTCTCCAGCGCTGCCATCTCAGGTGTGGGCAGCTTGAAGCCAGCGCGATCCTCTTCTGTGTCCTCTTCCGTCCCACGATGCACTGCACCGACCCCGCCGTCACTTCCGGTGCTTCAGCGTCACCCCTGCACAGCTTCTGGGCATGCCCACAAGCTGTTTAGCAAGGTATGACGCGCCTGCACCAGAACTGACGTCGGGGCTGGTGCAGGCGCATTGATTCCTGGGAGCGATGACGTTCAGCTCCCAGGTATCATTGCAAGCCATAAAGTGACGGCGAGCCGCGGCCGCCGAGGAGAGGAAGAGGAAGTAAGGGAAGTATATTATCTTCTAAACGAGGTAAGTAAAAAAAAAAAAAAAATTGCTATTATCCATTTGTTTTTCAGGTGACCCCGGGCATGAAGATGGACCAAAGTCACATTTTAGGGTGGAACTCCACTTTAATGCTGTTTCTTTTTACACAGACCAGTTGGAGCTCAACATGTGCATAAAGCAGAGGGGGAGATCATTACGCAGAAACATCTTTATTAATTCACATCATAAAAAACTAGTCACATTGTTAAGTGCCTTCCTGGGCAGGGATTATCTGCCTGTAGTCCTTTTTGGCATAAACCAAATATGGCTCCAATGATAACCTGGATTTTGGACTGTCTATGCAATTGGAATGTAGTAAAAAATGCATAAAACTGCATCTTGTGTGAAAGGGTCCTAAGCAATTAAGTGACTGTGACAAAAAAAAGATATATATTTGCATGGACTTGCATATTTTAATGATAAAAAAGAAGGTTTAATACAACTTTAAAGTTTTCTTTTTATTATTATCATCCTCTATTAGAGCACATACAGTGCCTTGGAAAAGTATTCACCCCATTGGCATTTTTCATGTTTTGTTGCCTCACAACCTGGAATTAGCATAGATTGTTTGAGGATTTGCACCATTTAATTTACAGAACCTGTCCACAACTTTGAAGAAAAAGTCAATGTGCATAACTATTCACCCCCCTAAAGTCAATACTTTGTAGAGCCACCTTTTGCAGCAATCACAGCTCCAAGTCGCTCTGGATAAGTCTCTATGAGCATGCCACATCTTACCACTGGGATTTTTGCCCATTCCTCCTTGCAAAACTGCTCTAGCTCCTTCAAGTTGGATGGTTTGCGCTTGTCAACAGCAATCTTTAAGTCTGACCACAGATTTTCTATTGGATTGAGGTCTGGGCTTTGACTAGGCAATTCCAACACATTTACATATTTCCCCTTAAACCACTCAAGTGTTGATTTTACAGTGTGTTTGGGGTCATTGTCCTGCTGGAAGGTGAACCTCCGCCCTAACCTCAAATCGCGCAGAGTGGTAAAGGTTTTGGTCATAAATATCCCTGTATTTAGCACCATCCATCTTTCCCTCAACTCTGACTAGTTTCTCAGTCATGGCTGCTGAAAAACATCCCCACAGCATGATGCCACCACCACCATGTTTCACTGTGGTGTTCTTTGGGTGTTGTGATGTGTTGGGATTGCACCAGGCATAGCATTTCCTTTGATGGCCAGAAAAGTTCAATTTTAGTCTCATCAGACCAGAGCACCTTCCTCCATACATTTTGAGAGTCTCCCACATGCCTTTTGGCAAACTCAAAACGTGCCATTTTGTTTTTTGCAGAAAGTAATGGCTTTCTTCTGGCCACTCTGCCATAAAGCCCAACTATATGGAGCGTACGGCTTATTGCCCTCCTATGTACTGATACTTCAGTCTCTGCTGTGGAACTCTGCAGCTCCTCCAGGGTTACCTTAGGTATCTATGCTGCCTCTCTGATTAATGCCCTCCTTGCCCTGTCCATGAGTTTTGGTGGGCGGTCGTCTCTTGGCAGGTTTGCTGTTGTGCCATGTTCTTTCCATTTGGTTATGATAGATTTGATGGTGCTCTTGGGGATCATCAAAGATTTGGATTTTTTTTTATAACCTAACCCTGATTTGTACTTCTCATCAACATTGTCCCTTACTTGTTTGGAGAGTTCCTTGGTCTTCATGGCAATGTTTGGTTATTGGTGCCTCTTACTTAGGTGTTGCAGCCTCTGGGGCCTTTCAAAAAAGGTGTGTATATGTAATAACAGATCATGTGACACTTAGATTGCACACAGGGTGGACACCATTTCACTAATCATGTGACTTCTGAAGGTAATTGTTTGCACCAGAGCTTTTCAAGGGCTTCATAACAAAGGGGGTGAATACATACGCACCTGCCAATATTCTGTTTTCTATTTCTAAAAAATAGTTTTATGTATATATTTTTCTCATTTCACTTCACCAACTTAGACTATTGTGCTCTGATCCATCAAATAAAATTCAGGTTAACAAAACATTGAACTTAAGGCTGTAATGTAACAAAATAGGTAAAAAGTCAAGTGGGGTGAATACTTTTTCAAGGCACTATAGGTCTGATTCAATAAATTATAAATGACCTTATCGCTTTAGGATTCTAGCTTCCTTTTTAGCTCTGAATATAAATCTGTGAATAGATCTAGGTACTTCTGTATGGATAAGATTTATGACAGGTCAATGGAAATAAAACAATTCATAGCAGAGAACATACAGTATGTAAGGCACGCAAGCAAAACAAGTTGTACATACACATGTACATGCAAAGAAGACCACAGAAATGCAACAAGTGCTTTTTGCAGTTTGGTAGCCCCATCTTGGTGCACACAGCCAACACACTACTTATAATAGAAGGAGTACTTTTTTAGTCTACAAGAGAGTTTACAGCCCTATCTACATTATTTTCCTTAGATACTCACACATGACCATACAATAAAGATCACAATTCATATTCTAAATGTGAAATAACCTTTAAAAGAGAAGCAGATTTATACTAACCTAGGCGCCTCTAAAATTGAGAACCGAGCAATCAAACACTGCTGATCACTCACAGCTCCCTGCGCAGAGAGCTGCTGACTATGAATCATCGCTCTCTGCTCTGCCCCCCCCCCTCCTCCCCCAGCTCACTGGAGCACTGGGCTGTGGAGGGGCAGGAGAGGCTCTCAGTGGCTTGGTGATAGACTGAACCGGTGCAAGTCCAGGCATGTGGGTGGATCCCAATCCCAGTGTTGCGATCTTGCCCGAGCCTGGCCTGGCTCTCTGATGTCAGCTGACAGCGGACTTCCGCCCTCTGTCTGCTGAAATCAGGTCACAGGAGTGCAGAACGAACTGTAGTCCTGTGATCCACAGGAGAAGTACAGCCAAACGACCTTTGGCCGTACTCCTCCTTTAATAACTAACATGGTTTATTATATGTTAAAAGCTAAGAGCTTGATGTAAAGGGAACTGGTAAGCCCTCAATCCATAGAAACCAAAAAGAAAAAAGTTTGCATTTTTCTACTTGGACTGCCATTAAGCTGTCAAAGCAGTACTTGATTAGTTTATATGAGTTTTATTACCTTAACCACTTTGCCGCTGCTCACTAGAGCTGTGCTGCGGCAAAGTGGCTCGATAACGTCTGGCGACGTAGACCTACGTCACCAGACATTCCCCTCTCTCGGCGGCGCGCGCGTGCCGCCGGAGGCTCACTCCCGCTGTATTCACACACAGCGGGAGTCGGGCCAGGGGAGGAGCGACGGTGATCACCGCCGCTCTTCCCCGATCGTCGGGGAATCGAGTGTGGAGATCCGCCCGCTTGTGTAAACAAAGCGGGCGGATCTCCTAAGTGACAGGCAGGGTCAGATTGCAGGGTTCAGCATAGCTGAACCTGCGATCTGTCCCTGTGTCACTCAGTCACCTCCCCCCACACATGTCAGTAAGCACCAGGCATACATTAACCCCTTGATCACCAATAAAATTAACCCCTTCCCTGCCAGTGTCATTTTTACAGTAACAGTGCATATGTATAGCACTGATTACTGTAGTGATGTCACTGGTACCCCCAAAAGTGTCAAAAATGTCAGTCAAGGGTCCGATCTGTCCGCCGCAATGTCGCAGCTCTGCAAAAAAAATCGCAGATCGCCGCCATTACTCGTTAAAAAAAAAAAACACCAACAATGACAGAAATCTTTCCCTTAGTTAGTAAACGCAATACATTTTGCTCAAACCAATCAAAATACCGTTATTGTGATTTTTTTTTACCAAAAATATGTAGCAGAAAACAAATTGGCCTAAAATGATAAAAAGTTTTGATTTTTTAATTTTTTTTGGGGGGGAATTTCATATAAAAAATTTTGAAAAATATTGTTATTTTTTCAAAATTTCGCTATTTTTGTTTATAGCGCAAAAAGTAAAAATCGCACAGGTGATCAAATACCACCAAAAGAAAGCTCTGTTTGTGGGGAAAAAAAGGACGTACATTTCGTTTGGGTACGGCGTTGCATGACCACGCAATTGTCAGTTAAAGTCACACAGTGCCGAATCGCAAAAAGTGGCCTGGACGTAAGACAGCAAAATCCTCCGGTGGTAAAGTGGTTAAGACCCCATTCACACTGCCACGACTTGTCAGGCGACTTGTCAGCCTGACAAGTCGCAGTCCCTCGCGGTCCATTGACTGCTACAGGACCCGTTCTAATAGGAGCGGCACAAGTCGCTCCGACTTAGAAAAAGGATCCTGTACTACTTCGGGGGGTGACCTGGAGCGACTTGCATAGACATTCATTATATGAAGTCTGTGCAAGTCGCGCCGAAGTTGCGGTGCACGGGACTGACAAGTCGCCTCCCGAAGAAGTGCAGAGTCGTGTCGCCATAGTGTGAACCGACTCTGTTCTTGTCACTGCGGTCAAAAAAGAACATTGCTTTATCCCTACTAATGATTAGAAAAACAAACAAACCTTCTTACAATCAAAAATGTTGAAGGAAATTCTACTAGTGTATACCCAGATTTAATTGTTCTTAGTAGGAATTTATAATTCCATTATAGATGCTGCCAAGGAGGAGGTAGCCAATGGGGTTATTCCTTACAAAGTGTCTATTATCATTATGTGTCCTGATGGGATGAACAGATAACTCCATGGGCCCATGAAACAGGGACCGAACTGGAAGTGCCCCATACAGATAAGGCAAAAGTAATCAACTAATAACAACGATTACCATAGTACAGATGATTGGACAGAGATGAGTATGCACTAGGAATAAACTGTGCAATGACGGCTGTACTAACTTCCTATGTCACAGAGGCAGGGGGCAGGTCCACTTTAACAATTTACTACTCTGGGCAAACAGCATGTACACTATAGAAGCTAAGGTTTCAAAGAAACTAGAGATGGGTGTAAAGGTTTGTCTTCTGAAAGGCATGACCAGAGGGTATTCTTATGCAAATAGCACAATCACTAGACAGTAAGAGAGGTTATTACTGGATTTACATACAGGGAAGGACTCTAAGGCAAATTTACCACACCCTAAACAAATCCTCAGTCCAAAACAATAAATTGTATCCAGTAGAAACCAGATCCAACAACCCATACTGATCAGACACATTTTTTTTGTTTAGTTTGCACCTTTTAGGCCAATCAATGCTCTTAGTTTCGAGCATTCTTTACCACAGAATTTCTGACTTAGAGGAAAATATTGAGCGCCTTATAGTCAAAAGAGTTCACTATTGACCAGGGAGGTTTTCGTACTTGTCAGACTAGTGGTCTCCGCACTACAGCCCTTGGACTAGATGCCTTTATCTGGCCCTTGGGGCATTAATCCTCCCACTGATACTAGGCACTCTTCCTCCCACTGAAACCAAAGATTATGCACTATTCCTCCCACTGACACCAATGATGAGGCACTATTCCTCCCACTGACACCAATGATGAGGCACTATTCCTTCCACTGACACCAATGATGAGGCACTATTCCTTCCACTGACACCAATGATGAGGCACTATTCCTCCCACTGACACCAATGATGAGGCACTATTCCTCCTACTGACACCGATGATGAGGCACTATTCCTTCAACTGACACCAATGGTGAGGCACTATTCCTTCAACTGACACCAATGATGAGGCACTATTCCTTCAAATGACACCAATGGTGAGGCACTATTCCTTCAACTGACACCAATGATGAGGCACTATTCCTTCAACTGACACCAATGGTGAGGCACTATTCCTCCCACTGAAACCAATTATGGAGTACTATTCCTTCCACAGATACCCATGATGGAGCACTGTGCCTCCCTCTGACCCCAACAATGGAGCACTGTGCCTCCCTCTGACACCAACAATGGGACAATATTTCTTCCACTGACACCAATGATGGGGCACTATTCCTTCTACTGACACCAATGATGGGGCACTATTCCTTCTACTGACACCAATGATGGGGCACTATTCCTTTCACTGACACTAATGATAAGGCATTATTCCTTCCACTGACACCAATGATGGGGCATTATTCCTTCTACTGACACCAATGATGGGGCATTATTCTTTTCACTGACACTAATGATAAGGCATTATTCCTTCCACTGACACCAATGACGGGGGCACTATTCCTTCCACTGACACTAATGATAAGGCATTATTCCTTCCACTGACACCAATGACGGGGGCACTATTCCTTCCACTGACACTAATGATAAGGCATTATTCCTACCACTGACACCAATGACGGGGGCACTATTCCTTCCACTGACACCAATGACGGGGGTACTATTCCTTCCACTGACACCAATGATGGGGCATTATTCCTTTCACTGACATTAATGATGGGGCATTATTCCTTCCACTGACACCAATGATGGGGCATTATTCCTTCCACTGATACCAATGATGGGGAACTATTCCTCCCACTGACACCAACTATGGGGCATTATTCCTCCTTCTACTCACACCATACACTCCCACTGACCACTAAGCCTGAGACATTGCTTACTCCCACTGACCAGCTTGGTTCCCCAAATGTCTAAAGGACAGTAAACTGTGTTAGTTATTCACACTGTAAACTGGACCTGTTCATCCAGTTTTCTATGCAGAAGTTCAGGACATACAGTCCAGTTCATGATTCTCCTTTATACCACAATAAACGTTTCATAACATCTCTGTATCTGAATACAGTCTAAGTCATCTGATAGGCACATATTGGCATGCACACTTGTTTGGTTAGGCAGACGCCCTAACTGACAATGTTCTCACAGGTCAAAAACCATCTATCAGCTGTAAATAAATCAGCTCTGAAAACTACCATTGGAATGTAATAGATGGAACTGTTGTGCTTTGGACTTAGGTTACCTTGGCTTAACATGAATGCAGCACAGAAATGATATGTCATGTGTAACTAGATCAAGCCAAAACCAGCATGACAGATTGATAATAGTCTGATGTCTTTGAGTAGCCTAGTAACAGCCAGTTATTGGATCAAATAAAACTTGTTACACCCTGATACTGACCTTGGTGGTCCCATTTTCCCAACAATGCATTGTAACTGTGCAATTCTGCATAGCAACCACAGGAGGACGCTCATTTGGCACTAACACCATTCTAAGAAATCCTTGCATTGGACAAAACGGCGAGCTGGTGATGTCAAGATATCCACCTCATCCAATCAGAGCACACCTTGTACACACTGAAAAAATACAAGATTTCTGAATTGTGGCAGTACAGAACGAGCAACCCCCAGTAATTACTATGCAGAACAAAAGTCACTTGACTCTGGACCTGGAAAGGTTCTACTATCACTGTAGTAATGGCAATTACTACAGTGATTTGCAGCTTACATAAGAATCAGTCAGATATGAGTTCTACTCAGTTCTGTATCATGGCCTAGGCCAACAAGGCCCAGGCCTAGGGCAGCACTTTGCTGGGGGGCAGCAAAAAAGCTGATGGGGCTGCACTGATATGCACTAATAGACTGCACTGACGGCCACTGATGAGGCAGGACTAATAAGCTGCACTGATATGATGCACTGGTGGCCACTGATGGGGCTGTACTGATGGCCACTGATGAGGCTGCACTGATATGCTGCACTGATGAGACTGCACTGATGGGCAGTAATGAGGCTGCACTGATGAGCACTGATAAGACTGCACTGATGGGCACTGATGTAGCTGAACTTATGGGAACTGATGGGCACTGATAGACTGAGGTTGTGGTCTGTGGTTTACAGATGACAAGGTGGGTCATAAACAGGAAAGGGTGTGACCTTTACAGGACGGGGTGGGTAATATTTAAATTAGGGGTGCCCAAGTTTAGTCAGGCCTAGGGCAGCACAAAACCTAAATACACCACTGGATCTACTCATACACACTTACATTATAACTATGCAAAAAATCATACTTAAACTTTAGGCTTAAGCCAGCCATAGACGACTCGAATCTTGGCCAGTTCAGCAGGACATTCGAATCATGTATAGGCAGGCTGAATGTGCCCAAGTTGATCGATCGATCGACTTGGGTAAAACCAGCCTGATGGATTTTAAATGCAATTATTGCTAGCAGCTGTTATAGCCGCTAGCAATAATCACTGTGTTTCCCAGTGGGGAAAGCTTCCTCAGCCGGCAGAACACAATGGATCCATAGGAAGGACTCCCCCAATCAACACTGGCAGTGTTGAAGGGGAAATCTAGCGATCGGTCTATGGCCGACTTTAACACCCCTGTCAGGTTATTTTTTTCTGCCTGTGTACCACCTGGAAAATTTCCCTTTACTTTCTGTCCCAAAGAGCCGAAGTGTTAGATGAAATCTCCCAAAAAATAGGGGAATTTCCTTTTAGATAGTTGTTCCCAGAACAGATGTCTCCATTGGAACATTTCCCCCTACCTCTTGTGCTGCGGACAATGCTAATAGTTTACATTACCCATCACTATCTTTCTTGGTGAAAAAGGTACAAAAAGGGGATTAAATCTCCATAATGGGGGGCACAGAAAGCAATAAAAGCCCGACAGAGAGTCTAATCACTCCCACTCTATTTTAACGCAAGGTTTTCCTAAGGTATACCATTTAAGTGCTGCATAAAAGAGCACAGTCAAAAATAAGCATAAGTTGAGGGGATGGTTTCTTAGAAATCATATGATCTTATTCTATTTCTTGAATCTGTATGATACCTGGGCTGATCATCAGACTATTCTGTCTAATATAAGATCACTGGACTGGTCAATTTTTTTTTTTTTTATGGCTCATTTACGTGAGCTTTTGTTTGTATCTGAACTGCTTTCCTTTCCCGCACTAGTCCATTGGTATGGAAAAGCAACACAAAGCAACTGAAAGTAAAATGGTAACTCTAGGTAATTCCTTGAGCAACTCACCAGCATACCATGGTGACTGAAAAGCTTGCAAAAGATAAAAAAAAAAAAAGAAACTACCAGGCATGCCTTTTTTTCCTGAAAGCATATTGCATTTGATGCCTGTGTGCATGCATCCTTAGAGCTGCCACATTTTTCTCTACAAAGGCATAAGTCTGTCCTGGTAACAGTTTAACAGGATAGTAATTTTTAGTTTTATATCTCAACCTACAAAATCAAGCTAAAATCAAGTTCAGAGCCGGCACTTAATAGAAACTTAAGGGGCATTATAGCATCTTAAATGAGTGAGGCCATTACAATCATTACTTTAATCAGGCTGTAATACCTGAGTTCACCTTTAGGTGGCACTGCAATTAAAATCTATAACACAACTCCCTAAACCTACACCACCTGTAAGTTGCAGTATGAGGTACATCTCTTTGTAATACATAGAAGAAACAGAGAAAAGACTGCAAGACCCCCCAAGGTGGAAACAGTGCCATCTTAAGAGCATTAAAGGGCTTGGGCAATGCAGTGCACTGGGGCCCTGTCTACACAATCACCCACGAGAATAAAAATGCAAATTATCGATAAGGCTATATTTATTGGTACAGCAGTGCCAGGCTAATGACAGCTTCCAAGTTTAACGGCTGGGTCCGGTGAACACACACACACGGATGGAGTCAGACTCGACTGTCCTGTGTGTGCTTGACAAGGATTCCTGCAGTTGTGGGCTCCCCCTCCATGGCCCAAGTGGCCTGACAGCAGCGCAGGGCCAACAGGCGCTTGCCACCTGCTAAGTTCGGTGGCGGGATGCACACGGAATCAGGACTAATGCTTGGCTGGGGGCTGGGTTGCTGGGCAGGTGGGGCCCCTGAGCAAGTGGGGCCCCTGGGCAACTGCCCAGCGTGCCCATTCGGTAAGATGGCCCTGAGTGGAAAATGTTTTATATGGTTGCCAGGTATGTATGAGATTCATCATTATATATGTTTCTTGGATTATTTTCCTTCTTCCTTCTAGTCATTGGTGGCTAGTAGGAAAAAGAAAAGGTACATGAACTAAATTTTCCTATAGTCACTGCAGCTTTCTCAGTGTTGAGAATGAGCTAAAGGCTGCTGGTAATGCCCACAACGGAAGCCGTATCCATCATGACAGTAAGACCATAGAGGACTAGATGGGTTTGTCTATGGCAGCTTACACACAATGAAGTGGCATAGCCACTACTAAATACAACTGAATTCCAGAGGTGAGCAGTGGTGACAACATCAGTCATACAGATTCACTGGTCAAATACCAAGACAATGCTGGAATTCACTTTTAATTAAAACAGGTTTTGAGTCAATTTTATTTTATTTTTACATTTATAAAATGTTTATAAAATAATTTTTTTAATCTAATTTAGTATTATTTCTATAAAATCTCTTCATTATAAATAAACATACAGTATATAGGGTTCACACAAGCTGTATGCTTTCCGATTCCCTCTCTCCAACAGAAACTTCAAACAGAGCTTTCTGTGCAAATCAGGAAGAAGGGGAATGAGTCACTGCTCTGATACATTCAGTTGTGTGAATACAGTTTGGGGTAGAGGAACTTGACTGGCCTGACCACAACCCCTTTGGGATGAGTTAGAGTGGGGACTGCGAACCAAACTTTCTTGTCCAACATCAGTGCCTGACCTCACAATTGCGCTTCTGGAAGAATGATCAAACATTCCCATAGACACACTCCTAAACCTTGTAGACAGCCTTCCCAGAAGAGTTGAAGCTGTTATAGATGCAAAGGGTGGGCCAACTCAATATTGAACCCTACTGACTAAGACTGGGATTCCATTAAAGTTCATGTGCGTGTAAAGGCAGGCGTCCCAATACTTTTGACATCAAAGTGTATTTCATGTCTGAGGTTTACAAACACTTTAACCACTTTAACACTAGCCACTGTGCTGCTACTGCGGCACAGTGGCTCGTTATCGTCTAGCGACGTAGACCTACGTCGCTAGACTCCTCCCCCTGTAGGCGGCGCTCGCGCGCCGCCGGAGGCGCGCTCCCGCTGTTTTCATTCACAGCGGGAGTCGGGCCAGGGGAGGAGCGGCGGCGATCGCCGCTGCTCTGCCCCGATCGTCGGGGAATCCAGTTTGGAGATCCGCCCGCCTGTGTAAACAGAGCGGGCGGATCTCCTATGTGACAGGGAGTGACAGATCGGAGTGTTCAGCATAGCTGAACATCCGATCTGTCCTTCTGTCACTCAGTCACCTCCCCCCCCACATGTTAGTAAGCACCAGGCATACATTAACCCCTCCCTCTCCAATAAAATTAACCCCTTCCCTGCCAGTGTCATTTTTACAGTAACAGTGCATATTTATAGCACTGATTACTGCAGTAATGTCACTGGTACCCCCAAAAGTGTCAAAAATGTCAGTCAAGGGTCCGATCTGTCCGCCGCAATGTCGCAGTCCCGCAAAAAAAAAAATCGCAGATCGCCGCCATTACTCGTTAAAAAAAAAAAAACACCAAAAATGACAGAAATCTTTCCCTTAGTTAGTAAACGCAATAACTTTTGCACAAACCAATAAAAATACGCTTATTGCGATTTTTTTTACCAAACATGGGTAGCAGAAAACAAATTGGCCAAAAATTAAAAAAAAAATTGGTTTTTACATCTTTTTTGGGGGGAATTTCATATAAAAAATGTTAAAAATATTGTTATTTTTTCAAAATAAACGCTCTTTTTTGTTTATAGCGCAAAAAGTAAAAATTGCACAGGTGATCAAAAACCACCAAAAGAAAGCTCTGTTTGTGGGAAAAAAAGGACGTAAATTTTGTTTGGGTACGGCGTCGCATGACCGCGCAATTGTCAGTTAAAGTCGCAAAGCGCCGAATCGCAAAAAGTGGCCCAGACGTAAGACAGCAAAATGCTCTAGTGGTAAAGTGGTTAAGTTAATTAGATATTTGACTTAAAGCCAATGTCAGATGTCTTACCCTATTCTCTGTATTTGTATAACTTTTAATTTCCTTGGACTAGTTTATATAACATCACCAATACGCTTCCCTTGTTCCTGAATACTGCATTCTCCTGTAAGCCCAGTGTTGGGGAGTGGCATGAATGATATTAAAGCCGGCAGAATACTAGCATGCATAAAATAGGGGATATACTCCAGAGATAAAAGTATAATCCTGCCACTTTACAAAACTCTGGTCCTGCCACATCTGGAGTATTCTGTCCAGTTCTGGTCCCCAGTCCGCGGAAGGGATGTGTTGGAGCTGGAGAGAGTCCAAAGAAGGGCAACGAAACAAATTAGGGGATTGGAGGACCTCAATTACAAGGAGCGACTACAAGCACTAAATGTATTTTCCCTGGAGAAGGAAAAGATAGTGATTTACAAATACCTCAATGGTGATCTCAGCATAGGAAAAAAGCTATTCAGTCTCAGGGAGTGTAAGAGGACACATGGCCACACAATGAGATTGAAGGAGAAGCAGTGTAACCTTATGCTACACTTTAAAAGACTCTTGGATGTGCATCCTAAAGAACACAATATACAGGGATATGGGAAATGGTTATCATCACAGACACACACACCTATAACTACACAGGTTGAACGGGATGGAATATTGTCTTTATTTAACCTTAAAGCGGAGTTCCACCCTGGGAAAGTTTTTTTTAAATAAAAAATACCCCCGGGACAGTCAGGGCTAGTGCATTCCACAATGGATAGCCTCTGATCTGTCCCGGGTTGCACTTACCTTTTAGAAGAAATACTTACCTTGAAAATGTATTGTCCAGCGCTGCCATCTCAGGTGTGGGCAGGTTGAAGCCAGCGCGATCCTCTTCTGCGTCCTCTTCCGTCTTCTTCGGTCCCACGATGCACTGCACCGGCCCCGCCATCACTTCCGGTGCCGCAGCGTCACCCCTGCTCAGCTTCTGGGCATGCCCAGAAGCTGTTTAGGAAGGTATGAGGGCGCCTGCACCGGAACTGACGTCGGGGCCGGTGCAGGCGCATTGATTCCTGGGAGCGATGACGTTCAGCTCCCAGGAATCATTGCAAGCCAGGAAATAAAGGAATCGCCGTGGCCGCCGAGGGGAGGAAGAGGAAGTAAGGTGAGTATATTTTCTTCTAAACAAGGTAAGTATTGTGATTATCCATTTTTTTTTTTCAGGTGACCCGGAGCAAGAAGATGGAGGTAAGTATAATTTTAGGGTGGAACTCGGCTTTAACTACTATGTTACTATGTTACTATATTGGGTGTCATTCAACCTGGAAAAGGACCAGTTCTAGACGACTAGAATGGAGAGTCTGCGGGTGACAAGCCCAGAGAGCAAGTAGGTACCAGAGCGAATGCTGTTTTTATTTTTGTTTGGCCTGGGATACTTATTATTCATCTTAATTTAAGACTTGTGAGAGGAGTGCCATTTTGGAAACTCATAGATAGAAGGATGCTCAAGGACAATGGCAGACAATATCTACATTTCACAGGATATATTATTGCATCTTAGCCACTGCTTGCTTCATGCGCAATTTGCTGCATCAACACTTCCAAAAATAAGTAAACCTGGAAGGGATACTGTATATACAATTTACCTTAGAAGAAAAACATGTATCCACAAGTTGATGAGTTGCTGAATCATATAATGAGTCAAGACTGTTGTTCACTTCCTGAGTTCAGACACTACAACTGCCATCCAAATGTTATTAAAGCATAACTTAACTACGAGTAACATAATAAGGCTTGTGTTACTCAGAATTACAGTATCTCACAAAAGTGAGTACACTCCTCACATTTTAGTAAATATTTTATTATATCTTTTCATGTGACAACACTGAAGAAATTACACTTTGCTACAATGTGAAGTAGTGAGTGCAAAGCTTGTATACAGTAACAGTGTAAATCTGCTGTACCCTCAAAATAACTCAACACAGCCATTCATGTCTAAACCACTGGCAACAAAAGTGAGTACACCCCTAAGTGAAAATGTCAAAATTGGGCCCAACGTGTCAATATTTTGTGTGGCCACCATTTTTTTCCAGCACTGCCTTAACCCTCTTGGGCATGGAGTTAACCAGAGCTTCACATGTCCAAATTGGTCCCAATTAGCTATTTTCCCTCCCCAGTGTCATGTGACTCGTTAGTGTTACAAGGTCCCAGGTGTGAATGGGGAGCAGGTGTGTTAAATTTGGTGTTATTGCTCTCACTCTCTCATACTGGTCACTAGAAGTTCAACATTGCAACTCATGGCAAAGAACTCTCTGAGGATCTGAAAACAAGAATTGTTGCTCTACATAAAGATGGCCTAGGCTATAAGAAAATGTCCAGGACCCTAAAACTGAGCAGCAGCACGGTGGCCAAGACCATACAGTGGTTTAAAAGGACAGGTTCCACTCAGAAAAGGCCTTGCCATGGTAGACCAAAGAAGTTGAGTGCACGTGCTCAGTGACATTTTCAGAGGTTGTTTCTGGGAAATAAATGTATGAATACTGCCAGCATTGCTGCAAAGGTTGAAGGGTTGGGGAGTCAGCCTGTCAGTGCTCAGACCATAACCGGAACACTGCATCAACTTGGTCTGCATGGCTGTCGTCCCAGAAGGAAGCCTCTTCTAAAGATGATGCACAAGAAGACCGCAAACAGTTTGCTGAAGACAAGCAGACTAAGGACATGGATTACTGGAACCATGTCCTGTGGTCTGATGAGACCAATATAAAACTATTTGGTTCAGATGGTGTCAAACGTGTGTGGCAGCAACCAGGTGAGGAGTAAAAAGACAAGTGTGTCTTTCCTACAGTCAAGCATGGCGATGGGAGTGTCATGGTCTGGGGCTGCATGAGTGCTGCCGGCATTGGGGAGCTACAGTTCATTGAGGGAACCATGAATGCCAACATGTACTGTGATATACTGAAGCAGAGCATGATCCCCTCCCTTCGGAGACTGGGTGGCAGAGCACTATTCCAACATAACGACCCCAAACACACCTCCACTGCCTTGCTAAAGAAGCTGAGGGTAAAGGTGATGGACTGGCCAAGCATGTCTCCAGACCTGAACCCTATTGAGCATCTGTGGGGCATCCTCAAATGGAAGGTGGAGGAGCTCAAGGTCTCAAACATCCACCAGCTCTGTGATGTCATCATGGAGGAGTGGAAGGGGACTCCAGTGGCAACCTGTGAAGCTCTGATGAACTCCATACCCAAGAGGGTTAAGGCAGTGCTGGAAAATAATGGTGGCCACACAAAATATTGACACTTTTGGCCCAATTTGGACATTTCCGCTTAGGGGTGTACTCACTTTTGTTACCAGCGTTTTAGACATTAATAGCTGTGTGTTGAGTTATTTTGAGGGGACAGCAAATTTACACTGTTATACAAGGTGTACACTCACTACTTTACATTGGAGCAAAGTGTCATTTCTTCAGTGCTGTTACATGAAAAGATATAATAAAATATTTAGAAAAATGTGAGGGGTGTACTCACTTTTGAGAGATACTGTAACATCATCCTTTTGTTTCAGGTTTATTTATTATTTAAAGGTACAATCCAATCAAGCATAAGAGTTTTCAATTTAAACTGACTGAGCTTTTGTCTCACAGACTCTATTTTTCTTCCCAGGCTTACCATATGTCTGGAAAACTTGGTATATTTAAATATGATATTTATACTGTCACAAAATGTATTGTGCCGAACCACCATTATCCTGAATCCTGCTGCCCTGGTGCAATAGATCGGCCTCTATTGGTTGCTTAGCTGGGTCACAGTGAAAGTCACACAGCTTGACCACATCTGTGCCACAGTCTTTTAGACTTTTAAGCTGAGTATACCTGCAGAGTTATTTTTTTTTGCTCATCCAGCAGGTTGAGAAAAAAAAAATCCTCACAGATCCATGCATCCACACAATGGACGTGGATGCATGGATCTCCCCTGCAGCACATTTGTATTCCGACAGCGAGATCCCCCCATCAAAATACACGGACCAGCGCTGCAGCCATGCTGGTTTTCCAGCAGCACAATTTGGCAATGATACACATACTGAAATATCAAGCTGAACCAGACAACTTTCGGTACGTGTATACCCAGCTTTAGGCTGGGTTCACTTCTCTTGGTTCACATTTCACATCCCAAAATGCAGAGAAACACATTGCTTTTTAGCAGACAGGCAGGGTTGCCATTTCTATGCATGCCAAACTGCATGGTGCCACAGCATCACAAAGTTTGATGTGGCACGATATTACAAAAGGTTCAAAGGTTTCTTTCCCTGCATATCTTGCGGGTAGGGCAGCCCACTGAAAAGAATGGGCTGTCCTGCATGCAGCGCCCAGCAGTGTGAACCAAGGCTGATGCTTAAGCTGGCCATACACAGATTTTTGTTCAAACATTCGTACATAATTCTGGAAAAAATCATTTTTTATTTACCAGAGCATTAATCTTGCTATCATTAAATCAACTCATTTATTTTGAACCTGCTACTTCAATGGGTTCACAGACATATTAAACAGGTTTCTTAAAGGCCCTTTGCATATGGTTGTAAAGAGGCCCTCTGTACAGAGGCTCCCTGTTCATTCACAAACTGAAGCATAGTAAACAGAGTTTACTATGCTTCAGTTATTAATGAACACAGTAGTGAACCTGTGCTGATCAGTCTCTCCCAATCCCTGAAACTGCTTCCCCTACAGCAGCTGCCAGCCAGCAGAAGGGAGAGCAGCAGAAGTGGGTTGCGCCGCAGGAGGGGGTTAATTTAAGCTGCTAGGGCCGTCTGCTAGAGTGATGGGGACGAGCCCTGTACAGGAGAGCAGGTGCTACCCCCCCCCCCCCCCCCATGGGAAATGCTCTCACTCCAAATTCCCTAAGACTGAGTCTGAGGCAGCAGTGCCTTAGATTTTACACTATACTGTATGTATACAGCTACGAGGCTGTAGGCAAATTAAACATGGAAAGATAGAAAAGTGATGGCAAAAAAAGTGGCTCGTCAAGTCTCCCCATTTTTTTATTATTATTTATACATTTATTTGCCTTTTTTTTTTCTATGTTTGTCCCAAGAATGTTTGAATCCACTTACCGTTGACTGACTCACTACCTCTGCTGGAAATGAGAGCCTAGCCACACTCTCTTAGCATGAAATACATACAGTAGATTTTACAGACCTAGTGCATGCCCTGCAGATGCTTTGGATAGTAATTATGCACAAAGTTGGGTTATCACATAGTAACAGATTTTAAAAGCAGGGTGGATTTGATTTAAATTGAGTCGATTGATTTTAATCACTAGTAAAATGGCTTGATTTAAATCAACTAGATTTAAATCATAATTCTCAAAGAGCAACTGTAATCCCTGTCCCGCAGCATCTCCTCTTCTGACCCACCGACAGTCCCATTTACTTTAAAGAGGAAGTAAACTCTGGACGAAAAAAATGAGAAAAAAAAACCCTGTAAGACAAAGGCATAATGAACTAGTATGCATCGCACACTAGCTCATTAGGAAATACTTACCTTAGAACGAAGCTCCCACAGTGCCGCCCACACAGCGACAGGACGGCTGACATGTTCGGCCATCCTGCTTCCTGGTTCGCGCCCACCGGCCATTTCATTGGCCGGAGGTGCGATTACATCACTCACGTACATGCGCGCAGGAGCCACCGTTCACGGCACAGGGCACTAAAGGAACGGCATGGGTGGCCGTTCCCTCAGAGCGCATTCGCTGATGATGTAATTGGCTGCATTAAAAGTAAATATCTCCTAAACGGTGTAAGTTTAGGAGATATTTACAGTACCTATAGGTAAGCCTTATTAAAGACTTACCTATAGGTACAACTTCCAAGAGAGGGTTTACAACCTCTTTAATGGGACAGATGGTGATGCGGCAGTGACACAACAAGGTTAGGGTGGTGGCGGCAGCAGGTGAGTGGATGCCTGCTAACAGGCGCTGTCATGATGGCATGACAGGTGCACTGTCTGAAATGACAGGTGCACTTTAAATGTAAGGACTCATTCTTGCTGGTAGTCAAATCTTTAATATTTGCAAACAAAATGAAGGTTTCCTATTTAGAATATTAAGCTGTCAGGTTAGTAAAAAAGCAACATCAGAACCGATTTAATCATACAGTTTGTAGTGTACATAGATTTGCAAAACAATGGGATAAAGGAATATTCCTGAACTTTGTTTTATCTCATGGTTACTGTGAAATTGTGTAAATGCATCAATTGAGTGCATGTTATCTCAGTGTGCAGAGCTTGGATTCATTGAATGAGTTTATCAAAAATGTAAATATTGCAGAATATACAGCCTCATGCTAAGTAACTGAGCTCCATTTCATGCTGAATAAACAAAATTATTGATGTATCCTAAATAGAAAACTATATTTAAATATAATTTAACTCCAAAAGCATTTTATTAAAATAGATTTGATTAAAAAAAACCTGATTTAAATAAAAAAAATCTGATTTAAATATTAAAAAAAAGGATTTTTTCATTTAAAAAAAAATTATACATTTGTATTCTACCCTGTTTAAAATGACAATTGCAATATAAAAAAAAAAAAAAAAACTATCTTGGACATTGTTTATTTCTACTTTTAGCCATGTCCCTTCTGTACCAGAGTGCACTGTCCATTCCCCTTCTTTGGCTAGGAAGAAACCAAAAAGTGTCAGCCAACCAAAGATGCCATGTGGCACTGCTGCCTGCATCCAGCAACCAGTGATGGTGGGAGCCCTGTAACTGACATATTCCTTCCCCTGGGCATGTTTACATAGTCAATTGCAAATGGGCTCAACATCAGTAATGCCCACAAATCTGGCTTCTAACGGGGGAGGAAAAGAGAAGCTGGAAAACAAGCAATAAAGAAGGTTTTTTTTTCACATTTCAATACAGTTTAATTAGAGAAACTAATGCAAGGTTTTAGACATAAATGTATAAATCTGTATTTAATTTTTAATGCTCATGACATTTGTTCTTTTAGGTCATGGGTGTCCAAGCTTTTGGCTTCTCTGGGCCACATTGAGTGTAGAGAAATTTTCTCGGGCCGCATATAAAATATATACTATAGTTAAGGTATATAAGTAATAAAATGCCGCAGTGCCCTTCCTGCGCCGTATCAGGAATACTGGAATCAGTATACAGAGGTTTACTTCTTCTGAGAGATCTTAACCACTTGCCGACTGCGCACAGTATATTTACTGCGGCAGTCGGCCCCGGCCAGGCAGAGTGACGTAGGTCTACGTCGCTACTTCCTGCCGGTCCTGTGCGCGCTCCCGCGCGTGCCCGCCGACACCGATGGCTCGATTGGGTTCAGAACCGATCAGTCATCAGGTCCAGGCCAATCATTTTTGGTCTGGACCTGTTGATCGGTCCTGCCCAATCAGATCTCCCTCTAAGCCTGTGAAATGTAAACACAGGCTTAGAGGAGATGTGCCCTCCCCCCACAACGGTCTTTTTGGATCCAGCGTGAGAGGAGAGCACATCTTACTGTGAGTACTGCACCAAGCACACCCACACACAGTTAGATAGGCACATTTCACCCCCGATCGCCCCCCCGATTAACCCCTACAGCACCTGACACAACACACACTATATACAGCATATAGCATATACCTATATACCTGTATAAGTGTGATTTGTGAACAGGTGTAACACTTGCGACCCCCCCTTTTCCACTTGAATTACCCCCCACCCCCCCCTAATAAAGATTTGAGCCCCTGATCTCCCCTGACCCCCCCCTGATCACCGCTAGTTAACCCCTACACCCTCTGTCACATCAGCACTAATACAAACGCAATATACGGTGTTATTGTATTTTTGTATTAGTGTGATTGTGATCAGAATTAGCGCAGGCGACTAAGTTTCTGTCCCAAGAAGGTTTAGGGTCCCCGCCACCCGCCCAATAAAGATTTAAGCCCCTGACCCCCCCCTGATCACCCCTACACCCCCTGCCATAACACACACCGTATACAGTATATAGCATTTTGCTATATACCCGTATAAGTGTGATTTGTGGTCAGGTCTAGCGCTTGCGACCCCCCTTTTTCCACTTGAATTACCCACCACCCCCCCCTAATAAAGATTTAAGCCCCTGATCCCCCCTGATCCCCTCCTGATCACCGCTAGTTAACCCCTACACCCTCTGTCACATCAGCACTAATACAAACGTAATATACAGTGTTTTTGTATTTTTGTGATTGTGATCAGAATTAGCGCAGGCGACTAAGTTTGTGTCCCAAGGAGGTTTAGGGTCCCCGCCACCCGCCCAATAAAGATTTAATCCCCTGATCCCCCCCTGATCACCCCTACACCCCCTGCCATAACACACACTGTATACAGTATATAGCATTTTCTATATACCTGTATAAGTGTGACTTGTGACCAGGTTTAGCGCTTGCCACCGTTCCTTTTATCCTTAGGATACCCGCCAGCCCCTTCCAATAAAGATTTAAACCCCTGATCCCCCCCTGATCACATCCCGTTAACCCCTACACCCTCTGTCACATTAGCACTAATACACACATAATATACTGTTTTTACTGTATTTTGTATTGGTGTCATTGTGACTTGAGGTTGCGCTAGCTAGCTAGTTTCTTTCCCAAAGGAGGTTTAGGGTCCCCGCCACCCCCCCCAGATCCCCAGCGCATAGTTTAGAAGTAACCCCTTGATTGCCACACACGCACGCACGCACGCACGCACGCACCTACACTTCCCTTTCTAGTATAGTGTTTGAACAGATCAATATCTGATCTGATCAGAACTATACTAGCGCCCCCATAGTTTAGGGTTCCCAAAACGCGGTGTTTGCACGATCAGTACTGATTCCGGCCAGCACCTGCGTTTAACCCTTTCACCCAGGCAAGTGTAGTAATCAATAGATTACTGTCACTTGCAAAAAAACACAAGACACAAAACCGCTGTGTTAGCAGAGTCAGGCCTGATCCCTGCTAGCATTAGCAGTTTTTTTTGTAGCGCTTGAAATAATCTTCGACAACCAGGTGCTTTTATTACCTGTGAGTCGCATCACTGTACGAGTAAATTTAGTTGCCAAAATGACCAAACGTTCGTACAGGGATGAAGAGCTTCTCAGTTATATGCTGACCGAGTCATCTGATAGCGAAGGGGAAGCTACAATGACCGAATTAGTGTCAGTATATGAACCTGATGACGGCAGCGGCTCCCTGACAGATAGCTCCGACGACAGATGGGTCCCTGTTAGACCCAGGCGTACCCGACCCCATTCTGAAGTTGTTGAGATGCAGGAATCGCAGGGTGCTCGTATGGAGCAGAGTGTGGGTACTAGTGCCGCTCATTTTTCTGGCGACCTGGCAAGCGCCAGCGGCCTAGTACAACCTGGACCTAGTACAACCAGCACTGCAGTAAGACCTGGTGACGTGGCGAGTCCCCTAAGTGCAGTTGAAGCTGGTGCGGTGGCTAGCACAAGTAGTGGCCCGCAGCCACCGCGTATTCGTAGACAGGCCCGTAGAGCCCATAGTGCCCTCCCTGATGCGCTGGCATATCCTAATTGGCAACCCACCGATACTACAGCGCCAGTACTTCCCCCATTCACCGCCCAACCTGGAATCCACGTGGAGACAGCTGGTTTTACGCCCCTAAACTTTTATGAGCTGTTCTTCACGGAAGATCTTTACAGATCGATTGTGGATCAATCAAATTTGTATGCACAACAGTTCATCGCCGCCAACCCAAATTCACACCTTGCCAGACAATTCGGCTGGAAACCTATAACGGTTTCCGAATTTAAGATCTTTCTGGGCCTTTCCCTCCACATGGGCATAACTAAACAGAGTGAATTGCGGCTATATTGGTCCACTAGCCCAGTTCACCATATGCGCATGTACTCTGCCTCCATGTCCAGGGGGAGATACGAGCAAATTCTGCGATTCATGCATTTCAGCGACAATGAAATCTGTCGTCCTCGGGGAGACCCTGAATACGATCGGCTCCACAAAATTCGGCCCCTCATAGACCACTTCAATCAGCGGTTTGCAGCCTTGTTTACCCCCGAACAAGTTGTCTGCGTTGACGAGTCCCTGATTAAATTTACTGGCCGCCTTGCTATGAAACAGTACCTCCCCAGCAAGCGTGCCAAGTACGGGGTCAAACTGTATAAATTGTGTGACAGGGCCACAGGCTATACAGTTAGTTTCCGGGTCTATGAGGGAAAAGATAGCTGTGTGGAGCCCCCCAACTGCCCAGACTACATAGGGAGCAGCGGTAAGATCGTTTGGGACTTGGTGTCACCCTTATCCGGAAAGGGGTACCATTTGTACGTGGACAACTTTTATACAAGCGTGCCACTATTTAGTCACCTTCTCGATTTACAAATTGGCGCATGTGGCACCGTGCGACCTAATCGCCGGGGCTTCCCCCAACGGCTTGTAAATTCCCGTCTTAGTCGGGGGGCGAGAGCCTGCTTGAAAACGGACAAATTGCTTGCGGTGAAGTGGAAGGATACACGGGATGTTTATGTTCTGTCCTCCCTTCACGCAGACACGACGATCCAAATCACTACGGCAACTGGCGTTGTGGAGAAACCCCTCTGTGTCCACGAATATAACCTTAACATGGGAGGGGTGGACCTTAACGACCAGCTTTTGGCGCCGTATTTAGTTGCCCGTAAAGCCAGACGCTGGTACAAAAAAGTGTCTGTTTACCTTTACCAATTGGCTATGCTGAACGCCTTTGTCCTATACAGGGCGTCAGGACGAACTGGATCTTTCCGGGAATTCCAGGAAGAGATCATCCTTGCCTACCTGTACCCAGGAGGCATGCCTGCCCAACTTCCCCTTCCAGATGCAGTGAGCCGGCTGCATGAGAGGCATTTTCCTTATGTCCTCCCGAGTACCCCTACCCAAAGATACCCCCAAAAAAGATGTCGTGTCTGTAGCAGGCGCGGATTTAGGCGTGACACCCGTTATTATTGTCCCAAATGTCCTGACCAACCTGGTCTCTGCATCGGGGAATGTTTCGAGCGCTACCATACACTAGTGGAGTATTAGCGTAGGGTACAGCACGACACAGTGTAGGGCACATAAACACAGGGTCTCGAAAGATGTTGGATGTCCATCGACATTTTGAGAGACCCAAGCTGGAAGAGAAGATCGCAGAAGATCGCAGTCCCAAATCAAGAAACAGTTAGAAAAATAAAAGGATCCAAAAACTGTTGTGTCAGTAATTTTATATGTCCTTCTCCTTCCTACTGTACTTTTTTCAATGTCCTTAGTTTGTTTTTTCATTCTTTTGTGACCTGTTTCTCTTGCAGGTCCCTCGTCGGCTACCACGCATTGATTTTATATATTCTGACACAAACAGCGTTTGCGCTCAGCATATATGGATACCTTTGCTGATAGCAGCTGTGGTGATTTTCTGATTTCAGCACTGCAGTTAAAATCCTATTTTGGTATACGTGGATAGCGCCGTGTATACCCATCATTAAATTCAGTGGGTGGTTGTTTGGGCGGTTAATGATGAGAATCCAAAAACTTTTGTTGTGTCAGTCATTTTATATGTCCTACTCTTCCTACTGTACTTTTTTTTAATGTCCTTTGTTTTTTCATTCTTTTGTGACCTGTTTCTCTTGCAGGTCCCTCGTCGGCTACCACGCATTGATTTTATATATTCTGACACAAACAGTGTTTGCGCTCAGCATATATGGATACCTTTGCTGATAGCAGCTGTGGTGATTTTCTGATTTCAGCACTGCAGTTAAAATCCTATTTTGGTATACGTGGATAGCGCCGTGTATACCCATCATTAAATTCAGTGGGTGGTTGTTTGGGCGGTTAATGATGAGAATCCAAAAACTTTTGTTGTGTCAGTCATTTTATATGTCCTACTCTTCCTACTGTACTTTTTTTTAATGTCCTTTGTTTTTTCATTCTTTTGTGACCTGTTTCTCTAGCAGGTACTCGTCGGCTACCACGCATTGATTTTATATATTCTGACACAAACAGTGTTTGCGCTCAGCATATATGGATACCTTTGCTGATAGCAGCTGTGGTGATTTTCTGATTTCAGCACTGCAGTTAAAATCCTATTTTGGTATACGTGGATAGTGTCGTGTATACCCATCATTAAATTCAGTGGGTGGTTGTTTGGGCGGTTAATGATGAGTAATACTACGCATTATTCCTGTGCTGATTTCTGATAGGTTCTCTTTTTTTCCGTTCAGCCCACAGGCTGCATGAAAAAAAAAAAAACCTATATGCCAAACAAGGACCAGCAATGTACTGGTACGTTGCTGGACTTTGAGTGGTTATACCAGGATGATGCCTGCAGATTTAGGCATCATCTTGGTATCGTTTTTTACAGCCAGCGGTCGGCTTACATGTAAAAGCAATCCTAGCAGGTAATTGGCCGCTAGACTGCTTTTACATGCAGTGGGAGGGGCCTCCCCCCCCCCACCGCCGCCTTCCGCAGCCTTCCGTGGTTTTTCTCGGGCTCTCCTGTCCCACCGGTTAACCCGAGAGTGCAGCCGGTGGTTCAATTGTCTAACCATAGAGCTAATTGGAGATGAGAATGGCTCCAATCATCTCTATGGCCTAAGATGCCGGAGGCTACGAGCATTTCATGACTTCTGTTTCGCCAGAAATAAGCAGGGCCATTGGGAAATTGGGAAAGTATTTTATCACACCAATTTTGGTGTGGTCAGATGCGTTAAGGTCAGAGGAGAGATCTAGAGTCTAAAAGACCCCAATTTTTTTAAAAAAGAGTACCTGTCACCACAGATTGCTATCATGGGGGATATTTAAATTCACTGTGATAACAATAAAAATGATTTAAAAAAAAAAAAATGAAAGGAAAGGTGTCAAAATAACATAAAAAAGCAAAAGAAAAAAGAAAAAAAAAAAAAAAAAATTGAGCCCCCCCCCTTTCCCCCGGTGCTTGCGCGCAATGGCGCACACAAGCGGTGGTCTAGTGTCATATGTAAACCGCAATTGCAGCATGCATGTGAGGTATCGCCGCGATCGCCAGATCGAGTGCAGTAATTCTTGCAGTAGACCTCCTCTGTAAGTCTAACGTGGTAACCTGTAGAGACTTTTAAAGGTTTTTAAAAATGTACGTATGTTTTTGCCGCTGCGCAGGCATGCGCAATTTTTAAAGCATGTCATGTTAGGTGTCTATGAACTCGGCATAAGATCATCTTTTAAATTTTACCAAAAAAATTGGAATTATATAGTGTATTTGTGCAATAAATTAAAAAAAAATGTATTTTTTTCACAAAAATTGCGTTTGGAAAATCTGTGCGCAAATACCGTGTGACAAAAAAATTTGCAACATCCACCATTTTATTCTATAGGGCCTCTGCTTTAAAAAAATATATAATGTTTGGGGGTTCAAAGTAATTTTCTAGTAAAAAAAAAATATTTTTTCATGTAAACAAAAAGGCACAGAAAAGGCTTGATTTTCAAGTGGTTAGAAGAGTGGGTGATGTGTGGCTAAGATTGAGCATAAAATGCCGGGACAGTTCAAACACCCCCCAAATGACCCCTTTTTGAAAAGTAGACACCCAAAGCTTTTTTCTGAGAGGCATGGTGAGTCCATGGAGTATTTTATATTTTGCCACAAGTTTCGGGAAAATTATTATTATTTTTTTTGTTGTTGTTTTTTTACAGAAAGTTGTCACTAAATGATATATTGCTCATGCATGCCATGGGAATATGTGAAATGACACCCCAAAATACATTCTTTTGCTTCTCCTGAGTACAGGGATACCCCATGTGTGAGACTTTTTGGGAGCCTAGCTGTGTACGCGACCCCGACAACCAGTCCACATCTTCAGGTTTTCTAATGGCGTAAATTGCTGATTTTACCCCTGACTACCTGTCAGAGTTTCAGAGGCCCTGAAATTTCAAGATAGCACAAAACCCCCCCAAATGACCCCATTTTGCAAAGTAGACACTCCAAGCTACTGGCTGAGAAGCATGGTGAGTCCATGGAATAGTTTATATTTTGCCACAAGTTTCGGGAAAAAAATTTTTTTTTATTTTTTTATTTTTTTTTACACAAAGTTGTCAGTAAATGATATATTGCTCACACATGCCATGGGTTTATGTGAAATGACACCCCAAAATACATTCTGCTGCTTCTCCTGAGTACAATGATACCCCATGTGTGAGACTTTTTGCCAGTCTAGCCGCGTACAGGACCCGGAAAACCAATGCGCACCTTTTGGCTTTCCAAGGGCGTAAATTGTTGATCTCACTCCTTACTACCTATCACACTTTTGAAGTCCATAAAAAGCCAAGATGGCACAAAACCCCCCCAAATTACCCCATTTTGCAAAGTAGACACTCCAATCTATTTGCTGAGAGGCATGGTGAGTATTTTGCAGCTCTAATTTTTTTTGGAAAATGAAGAAAAAACAGAAAAATGCATTTTTTTTCCTCTTTTTTCAATTTCCAAAGCTTTGTGACAAAAAGTGAGATCTGCAAAATACTCAACATGCCTCTCTGCAAATAGCTCAGGTTGTCTACTTTCCGAAAAGGGGTCATTTGGGGGGGGGTTGTGCTGTCTTGGCATTTCATGGCCTCCAAAACTGTGATAGGTAGTCAGGAGTGAAATCAACAATTTACGCCCTTGGAAAGCCTGAAAGTGGAGGTTGGTTTTCGGGGTCCTGTACTCGGCTAGACGGCAAAAAAGTCTCACACATGGGGTATCCCTGTACTCAGGAGAAGCAGCAGAATGTATTTTGGGGTGTCATTTCACATATACCCATGGCATGTGTGAGCAATATATCATTTACTGACAACTTTGTGTAAAAAAAACAAAAAAAAAATAATAATAATATATTTCCCGGAACTTGTGGCAAAATATAAAATATTCCATGGACTCACCATGCCTCTCAGCAAATAGCTTGGGGTGTCTACTTTCCAAAATGGGGTCATTTGGGGGGGTTTTGTGCTATCTTGGAATTTTAGGGCCTCCGAAACTGTGATAGGTAGTCAGGAGTGAAATCAACAATTTACGCCCTTGGAAAGCCTGAAAGTGGAGGTTGGTTTTCGGGGTCCTGTACTCGGCTAGACGGCAAAAAAGTCTCACACATGGGGTATCCCTGTACTCAGGAGAAGCAGCAGAATGTATTTTGGGGTGTCATTTCACATATACCCATGGCATGTGTGAGCAATATATCATTTACTGACAACTTTGTGTAAAAAAAACAAAAAAAAAAATAATAATAATATATTTCCCGGAACTTGTTGCAAAATATAAAATATTCCATGGACTCACCATGCCTCTCAGCAAATAGCTTGGGGTGTCTACTTTCCAAAATGGGGTCATTTGGGGGGGTTTTGTGCTATCTTGGAATTTTAGGGCCTCCGAAACTGTGATAGGTAGTCAGGAGTGAAATCAACAATTTACGCCCTTGGAAAGCCTGAAAGTGGAGGTTGGTTTTCGGGGTCCTGTACTCGGCTAGACTGCAAAAAAGTCTCACACATGGGGTATCCCTGTACTCAGGAGAAGCAGCAGAATGTATTTTGGGGTGTCAGTTCACATATACCCATGGCATGTGTGAGCAATATATCATTTACTGACAACTTTGTGTAAAAAAAAAATATATATATATATATATATATATATTTCCCGGAACTTGTGGCAAAATATAAAATATTCCATGGACTCACCATGCCTCTCAGCAAATAGCTTGGGGTGTCTACTTTCCAAAATGGGGTAATTTGGGGGGGTTTTGTGCTATCTTGGAATTTTAGGGCCTGCGAAACTGTGACAGGTAGTGCAGAGATGACATGAACAATTTACGCCATTAGAAAACCTGAGAGTGTTGATTGGCTTTTGCGGTCCTGTACACAGCTAGGCTCCCAAAAAGTCTCACACATGGGGTATCCCCATACTCAGGAGAAGCAGCAGAATGTATTTTGGGGTGTCATTCCACATATACACATGTCATGTGTGA
This sequence comes from Pelophylax lessonae, assembly GCF_965119305.1. Taxonomy (NCBI): domain Eukaryota; kingdom Metazoa; phylum Chordata; class Amphibia; order Anura; family Ranidae; genus Pelophylax; species Pelophylax lessonae. The sequence goes on from NC_138769.1 coordinate 641,810,920, forward strand.
GAAATTTATCTTTTAGTGACAACGTTGTGTAAAAAAAAAAAATTAAAAAAAAAAATTGTAATTTTCACAAAACTTGTGGCAAAATATAAAATATTCCATGGACTCACCATGCCTCTCAGCAAACAGCTTGGGGTGTCTACTTTCCAAAATGGGGTCATTTGGGGGGGTTTTGTGGTATCTTGACATTTCAGGGCCTCCTAAACCGTTAGAGGTAGTGAGAAAATGCAATGAAAAATGTACGCCCTTTGAAATTCTGATGGTGGTGATTTGTTTTTGGGGACCCCTACACAGCTAGGCTCCCAAAAAGTCCCACATATGTGGTATCCCTGTACTCAGGAGAAGCAGCAGAATATATTTTGGGGTGTAATTACACATATACCCATGGCATGTGTGAGCAATATATCATTTCAATGACAACTTTGTGTAAAAAAAAAAAAAAAATTTTTTTTAGTCATTTTTCAAACACCTGTGACAAAAAAATGAAATATTCAATGAGCTCAACATGCCTGTCAGGACATTCCTTAGGATGTCTACTTTCCAAAAAGTGGTAGTTTGGGGGGGTTTTGTACTGCCCCGCCATTTTAGCACTTCATGAAATGAGATTGGCAGTCAGAAATTAAAGCTGCGTAAATTTCACTATTTACACCATAGTTTGTAGACGCTATAACTTTTGCGCAAACCAATAAAAATACGCTCATTGATTTTTTTTTTGTCAAAGACATGTAGCTAAATATATTTTGGCAAAAAAAAATGACATAAATTGAGTATATTGGATATTTTTTAAAAGACAAAGTTGAAAATGTCATTTTTTTGCAAAATTTTCGCTCTTTTTTTATTAATATCGCAAAAAATAAAAAGCGCAGAGGCGATCAAATACCACCAAAAGAAAGCTCTGTTTGTGAGAAAAAAAGGACGTAAATTTCGTTTAGGTACAGCATTGCATGACCGAGCAATTATCAGTTAAAGTCACGAAGTGCCAAGTTGAAAAAAGGGGTCTGGTCTTTAAGCTGCAAAATCCTCCGGTGGGAAAGTGGTTAAAGGAACACTTTAACCACCATGACCACTTCAGTGATTTGAAGTGGTGATGGTGGGAGGAGTCAGAAACACTGCACATGCTGGGATATTTACAGTTATGTGCTGGGGGTCAGTTGCACCCCTAGCACATATGACTTAGGCAGCCAGAAAATGTCATGTCCTTACTCATACATGTATGGACAAGGACATGACATGTTATGACAAAACACAACTAGTTATTAAAAAACATATTGCAAAAATTTACAAACGCTAATGCACATACCTTTTCTACTTATTTTGCAGACTGCTGGCGGGTACTGCTGCTGGCGGTTACTACTGGCGGTTACTGCTGGTGGGTAATGCTGGTCAGGCGGGTACTGCTGGAGGAAGCAGCGGCTGCAGTAGAGAGCAGAGCCACTGCTTCCTGTATGGCTCCTGTCACAGGCGGAGTGCATTTCATATCACTCCACCTGTGACAGAGTCGGACCTATACAGGAAGCAGTCACTGACTGCAGACATCCTAAGTCTCCCGCGGCAGCTGGGAGATCGCACGGCACTTGCAGCCTAGTGCGTGCCCATCCAATGCAGCCTAAACAGTGCCCATCCAATGCAGCTTCACCAGTGCGTACCCATCCAATGCAGCCTCACCAGTGCCCATCCAATGCAGCCTCACCAGTGCGTGTCTATCCAATGCAGCCTCACTAGTGCATGCACAACCAATGCAGCTTCACCAGTGTGTGCCCATCCAATGCAGCGTGATCAGTGCCCATCCAATGCAGCCTCACAAGTGCATGCCCATCCAATGCAGCCTGATCAGAGCCCATCCAATGCAGCCTCACCAGTGCATGCCCATCCAATGCAGCCTGATCAGTGTCCATCCAATGTAGCCTCACCATTGCATTCCCATCCAATGCAGCCTCACCAGTGAGTGCCCATCCAATGCAGTCTGCAATGAAGAGAAAGGAGAGCAGCTGGATTACACAGAGCCGCTGGATTACACAGAGCGGGGATCAGTCCTTCCTCCTAGACCGGCTCCCATGATAGATGTCACCAATGTGCTGTCTATCGTAGGAGCCAGTCCAGGAGGCGGGGCTTTGTATGACCGCGGCCACCGGGTAAGCAGGAGATCCCTGCTCTGTTTGTAATCTGATGGCACTCGCCCCCCCCCCCTCCCCTCCAATGCAGCCTCTGCCTACAGTTAGTTGGAAGTCGCTGTGGCTGTGCCCCTGACTCGACTTCCTTCCTCCCCAGCAAAAAAAAAAAAAAAATTGTCGGGGCAGTGGGCCGCATTGCCTACAGTTCTGGGCCGCATGTGGCCCTCGGGCCACAGGTTGGACATGCCTGTTTTAGGTAATACTCCTGCGAAAGTCAAGGAACGGTATGGTGCCAGCAAGTAATGGTGTTTGTTGATCCTTGTGTTTTTAATGGAGCTCCTTGGATCCTGGTCTCAGGCTGTACTCAGGACCTTGACTTCTCTTTAATTAAGCCCTGCTATTTCCCACACTATGCCCTGCCATGGATCATTCATCACTCAAATGACAAAGCCCTTACTGCCCACACATACTCTTGAAATCTGAGATCTGCCATATTTATATAGGCAACAAATATGTACCGTAGTTCAGAAGGGTTGTTGGCTTCAGCATGGACATGTCAGTAGGTTTGACTTGCTTGGCACTAAAGCTAATCATGTTATAACGCAAAACAGATGGAGCTGAACACAAAACAACACAGAGAGTTAAGACATTAAACCAAGCCTGTGGATGTGTAAGGATAAGACTAGTATGAATTAGCCAGTTTCAGTCAGTCTAGTTGGCTACAAGTAACACGTGACACCATCTGCCAATCAGTTACTGTAAATCTAATATTTTTCAGAAATAATGTATCGTCCCCTGATGTAAGGCCAACACCAGATGTATTCTCAGCGTTTGAGCATACACCTTAGAATAATACAGGTATGCGTGTTCATGTACCGATTATAGGAAATAAAACAGTTGTGATCAGTTTAATTATACCTGCATGCCCAATTAGTTGTGACTGGACATGTAGACATAGTTCAACTGCTGAACGACAAGAGCAGAGCTGGTGCTGGGCATGCTAACTAGACAACCCAGCATGCACTACTTCTATTAACCACTTAAGCCCCGGAAGATTTTACCCCCTTCCTGACCAGGGCCTATTTTGCGATTCGGCACTGCGTGACTTTAACAGACAATTGCGCGGTCGTGCGACGCTGCACCTAAACTAATTTGACGTCCTTTTTTTCCCACAAACAGAGCTTTCTTTTGGTGGTATTTGATCACCTGTGCGATTTTTTGATCATGCGCTATAAACAAAAAAAGAGCGTAAATGTAGCAAAAATAACAATATTTTTCACATTTTTTTATATTAAATTCCCCCCCAAAAAAATGTAAAAATCAAAATTTTTTAACATTTTAGGCCAATTTGTGTTATGCTACCTATATTTGGTAAAAAAAAAATCGCACAAAGCGTATTTTGATTGGTTTGCGCAAAAGTTATTGCATTTACTAACTAAGGGAAAGATTTTTGTCATTTCTGTTGTTTTTTTTTTTAACGAGTAATGGCGGCGATCTGCGATTTTTTTTGCCGGACTGCGACATTGTGGCGGACAGATCGGACCCTTGACTGACATTTTTGACACTTTTGGGGGTACCAGTGACATTACTACAGTAATCAGTGCTATACATATGCACTGTTACTGTAAAAATGACGCTGGCAGTGAAGGGGTGTGTTTCTTACTGTGATTGGATGTGGCTTGAGGTGTAAGAACAGAGATCAACGGTCCTACATAGCAGAACCGTATGATCTCAATTCTTACACAGGGGAGAATGACAGGCGGCTTGTTTACATTAGCCGCCTGCCTTTCTCCCGCTGTAACGGACGATCGCAAGTGCCCGGCGGACATCGGGTCCGCCAGGCACACGCACGGGGGGGTCTGTGAGCGAGCGGGAGTGGGAGCGCGACTCCGGCGGCGCGCGCTCGCTCCCTAGAGCCTCACAGGCTAGCGACGTAGACTTATGTCGCTTTGCCTGTGAGGGGCTGACTGCCGACGTAAATCGTCGTTAGGCAGTCGGCAAGTGGTTAAATATTCATTTTGTAAAAATGAAGATTTTATACAAAGAATAAACATAATTATATACAATATCAGTTTCTAATTGTATAAACTCCTCAAATAAAATACAAGTGACCAAACCCACTCTAGGTTTCCTTTAGAAGGATCATAATGATATAAAATTCCCTAGGTGCTGGTAAATGAGTGACCCTAGATGGACAATGTTTACCGATGAAACCAATGTCCTGTCATGGATGATTACATACACTAAAGACCTGCATTCACAGAGTTAATGCAAATGACTTTTTGAAGCTAAATACCTCTTTTCAAAGACAGTTGTGAATGTGACAACAGATTACTCTTCAGACTGGATTTGGTCATTACGTTTTAGTGGGCCTCTAAATTACGAGTGAGCTGTAATTGTGTCAGTGATGACATTGTTCTGCATTCTTTCCCTCTTGGATACAGCATTACAAAGTGTAACTATTTACTGTGTGTGATATTCACATAGAAATATTTGTTTTTGCATTTTTTTGCATGTATGAACAAATATGTTGATCTAAAGTACGGGATGGCAAATCCTCAATCTACTCAACGTATTCTTGGTAGGTTTAGTAGATGTAAGATTTATGATTTATACTTAGATTTTGAAAAGCTCTGCTCTTGTGTGACAACAAGTACACACTAAAGGAGGTCAACTCCAAACGCAACTGATATTCACATTTTTTTGAGTGGTTGGTGGTATGTTTAAAGGGTAGATGAGAGCAGAAGATCTCAGGAGCCGCACATCAGAACTAGACCTGTTGTGTGTAGACAAGTGGCAGTCTCAGCCTGGACCACTGCCAGGCCATACCCCAAACACGTTCCACTCCGCCCACTGGCGCCTACTCATGAAGATTGGATCCCATGAGTAAGCTCCAATGGGAGGAGTTAAACGTTTTGAGGGCTTGGCCTGGTGGGGGTCCAGGCTGAGACTGCCACTTGTCTACACACAACAGGTCTAGTTCTGATGTGCATCTCCATGTGGGGCGCCGGACACATATATTTCTATGAGTTTCTTCTTTTTTTTTTTTTCTAGAAGCACATAAGCTTGAAGCTCTAATTGGCTTAAAAAAAAGTTGGGCTCGGGGCACAGTGCCCACCTACTTGTAACATTAGCGAATGTTGATTCGCTGTTGTCTTCCTGCTTCTCCTCGACAGGAAGCAGGTTCTAAGACTGAATTGGCCGGGAGGAGAAGCGACCGGATTGGGCAGGAAGAAGAAGCCGGGGGAAGCCTCCCACAACCTGGATGCGGTAAGTGCAGGGCTGGCGGGCACTGCCTACTACTTCTACCTGTGCTGGCCGCTGCCATCTGCATCCGAGGAACCTTTGCCTATACCTCCCAGTGGGCACTGCATATATACTGTGGGCTGGCTGTCGGACGAGCAGGCGGGCGAGTGGCCGGGGGGGGGGTGGATTTGGGGGGGAGGGGTATCGCGCTTCAGGGAAGTAACGCACCTAGTCTAACAACTCATCAGTGAACAACAACCAAACAAGTGTTCAATAAATGGGATAATGCTAGACCACATCCGTGTGTCAGCTACAAATATTAAAAATGTGTTGAAATAATGAATATATAACAAATAAATAAATAAATAAATAAATAATATCGAATACCACAAATCTCTTCAATTATATAACATATAAAGTACACCAGTGTGTTCACAGTTAATAAATATAAATACAATATTCACACTCTTAAAACAAGATACATTAGTGAATGCTTAAAACACAAATTTTATAAAGGTGACAGTAAAGTGCACAGTCCTTAACTAACGGGTGGGTGAATTAATTTATAATCCTAATATTCAGTCTTTATAAAATGTTTAAAGTGTCCAAAAAAATCACAAATCAATTATGTTGAAGAATATCTGTGATCTTCTTCTTCTCTAAGGTGTTACCTCCACCTAACACCGTGTAAAAATTGTGGGGTGCTTCTTATCACTCGTTACCCCTAAGGGTGTGCTACTTGCTCACCTCAATATATAAGGTAATGCGCCTTATGATAACAAATCTACTACTCCTCTCCTCTCCTTCCTTCTCCTGCAACCAGGGATGGTGTTCAGCCTGTGTTGTATGGATCGGGGTACAGCGTCCTCCAGGTGTCCCACGGATCTCAAAATTAAAAGCTCACATAGTGCAATAATGCCATACTAAAACCTCTTTATTCAAAAAAAATTCAATGCACTTACAAACAGACGTTAAAATCACTCTTGTTCGCTGCAAACAGGTTAGTTGCGGTCCTCACTTCCGCATTCGAACGTCACTTCCAGTCAAACAGCCCTACGCGTTAAGCCACTTCAGCTCACGTGGCTTCTTCAGGGCGAGTGGCCGGGGGGGGGGGGTGGATTGTTTGTCGCCCCTCCCAAAAAATGGAGCACCAGCTGCCACTGCACAGGACTACACTTCCTAGTATATATAAAGAGGGGGAGGTGAGGTAAAGACCTCACAAGAGACCAACTAAGGCCAATGAGGAGAAAAAAGTAAAAAAAAAAAAAAATTATGTATAAAGTTTATTAAGCACGTATGCCTGAGAAAAAAATATATAGGGTGACACTGCAAACACAATGTGACACAAACAAATGATAAAACCAATAAAATTCACGTACACATCTGTGCTAAGATACCATGGACTGAAATTGGAAAAGTCACTCAGGAGGGTCAGTGCATGTAGGTAAATCTGAACGGACCCACACTTAGATCTCCAGACCTAGATGATTGCACAGTGTGCCAAAAGGTGGGGAAATACTGCTGATTCCCACCCAGACTTGCATGACAATTAGTCGGCTGTATTGCCGTACTGACTCATGCACTGGACCTCCAGAATGTACTTAAACCTTCCATGCCCCGATGTATAGCTAGTCGTAGCTGGTTGCCGAAGCCACACTCCCACCTCATATATGGACAATAAGAATTGCCTACTCAAATGAGGACACTGTAGTTAAATGTCCAAATAAGTATGAACAGACAGCCGGAGTAAGTGTAATACCACAATGAATTCAAGCCGATACAAATGAGCCCATGTATTCAAAATAAAGAACAAAGTAACAATCCGACTTGGTGCCCAGTGCCTCAAGAGAAGGAATGTATCCACAATCTAATCCTCTAGGGAGGCAATACCGATATTTGCCGTGCTTATAGTATGGGTGCTCAGTACCTGGTATGGAGGCTATTGAATCCGTTACTGCTGCAAACTGCCAGATGGTAGGATCGCAGGTTGCCACTATGTGTAAAAAGTTCGTCCGTGAGGGGGGGGGGGGGGGTTTCCTCCAGCTGCTAGATCGAGGATCCCTGGTTAGATGTATCCAAAGCTCCGTTAGCCTACCCGGGTCTGCGGATCAGTCGTAGCTCAGACAGCTCAGATGCGGCGTTCAACCACTTACACCCCTGAAGCCAGTATCATGTAGCCAACACGCTGATCGCTGAGTGTTGGCCCGCCGTCACATCCGGTTCATCGGGTGCAGAAGCAGGGGAAGGGGAACAGCCGAAACGACTCCATGCAATAATCCACGGGTTGCGGAGCAGTAGATCTTCCACAGTGTGTAGGTGGTGGACGCTTAATGCTGACGCGTTTCACCGACTGAACGTCGGTTTCCTCAGAGCTAGTAGCTCAGTCGGTGAAACGCGTCAGCGTTAAGCGTCCTACACCTACACACTGTGGAAGATCTACTGCTCCGCAACCCGTGGATTATTGCATGGAGTCGTTTCGGCTGTTCCCCTTCCCCTGCTTCTGCACCCGATAAACCGGATGTGACGCCGGGCCAACACTCAGCGATCAGCGTGTTGGCTACATGATACCGGCTTCAGTGGTGTAAGTGGTTGAACGCTGCATCTGAGCTACGACTGATCCGCAGACCCGGGTAGGCTAACGGAGCTTCGGATACATCTAACCAGGGATCCTCGATCTAGCAGCTGGAGGAAACCCCCCCCCCCCCCTCACGGACAAACTTTTTACACATAGTGGCAACCTGCAATCCTACCATCTGGCAGTTTACAGCAGCAACGGATTCAATAGCCTCCATACCAGGTACTGAGCACCCATACTATAAGCACGGCAAGTATCGGTATTGCCTCCCTAGAGGATTAGACTGTGGATACATTCCTTCTCTTGAGGCGCTGGACACCAAGTCGGATTGTTACTTTGTTCTTTATTTTGAATACATGGGCTCATTTGTATCGGCTTGAATTCATTGTGGTATTACACTTACTCCGGCTGTCTGTTCATGCTTATTTGGACATTTAACTACAGTGTCCTCATTTGAGTAGGCAATTCTTATTGTCCATATATGAGGTGGGAGTGTGGCTTCGGCAACCAGCTACGACTAGCTATACATCGGGGCATGGAAGGTTTAAGTACATTCTGGAGGTCCAGTGCATGAGTCAGTACGGCAATACAGCCGACTAATTGTCATGCAAGTCTGGGTGGGAATCAGCAGTATTTCCCCACCTTTTGGCACACTGTGCAATCATCTAGGTCTGGAGATCTAAGTGTGGGTCCGTTCAGATTTACCTACATGCACTGACCCTCCTGAGTGACTTTTCCAATTTCAGTCCATGGTATCTTAGCACAGATGTGTACGTGAATTTTATTGGTTTTATCATTTGTTTGTGTCACATTGTGTTTGCAGTGTCACCCTATATATTTTTTTCTCAGGCATACGTGCTTAATAAACTTTATACATAATTTTTTTTTTTTTTTTTTTCAAATACTTATTTTTCCTCATTGGCCTTAGTTGGTCTCTTGTGAGGTCTTTACCTCACCTCCCCCTCTTTATATATGCATGACTGTGTCCAACGGTCGGGAGGAGAAATATATTAGTTATATCTAGGGAACAGGTTTATCCTTAATTTATGACATTTAGGTAGGGCCGTTTAGGGAACATCATTTTCTTTTTTCATACACTTCCTAGTAGCCTGAGCAGCTCACATACATACCATGGGCATGTTTATAGGGGTTGTAGAGGGTAAAGGTTTTTTACTTTAATGCATTCTCTGCATTTAGTTACAGTTAAAGAAAACCCAACCATACAATCCCATATACACAATCCTATACCCGCAGTTGATCCAGAGGAAGGCGGAAAAACCCCAGAAAAACATAATCCAATTTGCTACAGCAGGGGAAAAAATTCCTTCCTGAACCCCCATAAGAGGCAATCGGATATTCCCTGGATCAACTTTACCTATAAATATTAGTACCCAGTTAAAAAACCTTTTATGTGCAGCTCCCCCCCTGCACCCCCTAAATACTTGCCTGAGCCTGATCTCAATCCAGCGCTGTGCCTGAGAGCAGTGGCCCTGCTCTCTTTCCTCACTGGGCTTAGTGAGAGCAGCCTGCTGCTATCAATCAAATCCAGTGATAAGGGAGCCGGAGGTGGGGCTGAGCCACATTCTGTGTGTTAATTGACATACACAGCCTGGCTTGGGATTAAACCTGCGCAAGTGCAACCATAGCAAGCAGCTTGCTATGGGGGCATTCAGAAGGCAGGAAGAGCCAGGAGCACTGGCGGGGGACCCCAGAAGAGAAGGATCGAGCTGCTCTGTGCAAAACCACTGCACAGAGCAGGTAAGTATACCATTTTTGTTATTAAAAAAAAAAACAAAAAAAAACACTTTAACCTTTACAATCACTTTAATCACATGCTGTTTTCATATGTCAAGGATTATGGGGTAAGATATTCCCATCAGAACTTGCAGGTTTTTCATCTGAAGAAGGCATCACAAAGCCAAATGATGTTGCTACACTGCCCTCAATCAACGTTCCAAAATGCAAAATAGGTCATTGTGGAGTTGAAAAGCAGATACATGTTTGTTATAGTTTTATGAAGAGAACTTAGGGTGGGGATGCTAGAAACATGACCCATATCCAGGATATCTTGGCATCTGAAATGTATTTGAAACCAGTGGGTATTTACATGAAGCAGCTAAAGATAACATCTGGGGCAGAGCAAACTTTTAAATGGTAACTCCAAGCAAACAACTCCATATACATTTAAGACATTTACATGGCCTCCAGTAGGACTTTAAAATACAAAACTGCAAAAATACAAAATGTATTAATATGATATACTGTAAGTATGACACTTTTTAAGTTTACATTTTTTTTTTTTTTAATGAGGCAAGATGATCGATTAGTTTTGTATGTCTCCATGCTATATCAGTACCATGGTGAAATTATGGTGTGGGGATATTTTCTTGGCACACTTTGGGCCCCTTAGTACCAATTGAGCATCATTTTAATGCCACAACCTACCTGAGTATTGTTGCTGACCATGTCCATCCCTTTATGACTACAGTTTACCCATCTTTTGATGGCTCCTTCCAGCAGGATAATGCACTATCGGAGACTTTTGTCTGTGAAATATTTTTCTTTCTATTTGACAAGTGCAAAAGACTACCTGTTCATCCAGACAGAATGCTGCTCTTTAATATGCATTCTAGTGAATGAGTGTTTTCACACTAGGATAGGAAATGCGTTGCTGGCAGGATCGCCAGGGGAAAATAATGGAGAGAAAACAAATTCACCCGCCACATCTAAGAACTAGTAAATTGCAATATATAACATTTCTGTTTCCAGGTTTAGATATACTTTAGCTTTAAAGCTGTATTAAACAAAAAAAGATATGCTGCAGTTAAAGCAGAGTTCCACCCAAAAGTGCAACTTCCGCTTTAAGTACTCCTAAACCCCTGACATGCCACATTTGACATGTCATATTTCTGGGGGGGAGTGGGGTACCTAGTTTTGACAGGTACCTGCTTCCACTTCCGCTGGGAGCACAGAGGCTCTCTGAACGAAAGTTCTCCTCTCCCCCTCCCTCCCTGCAATCTTCTGGGACATCTCAGAGGTCCCAGAAGATTGCCCAGCCATTCAGGATGCACAGCGCAACTCGCGCATGCTCAGTGCGCATCTGGCATGCCAGTGCCGCCGAGAGGAGAGGGAGAGGATTGAGGCTTCAGGCGGCCATATCGCTGGATCCTGGGACAGGTGAGTGTGTGTTTATTAAAAGTCAGTAGATACACTTTTTGTAGCTGCTGACTTTTAGCGCCGGTTCACATACACGCGACGCTACTTCCCGGGGCGACCTCCGAGATCGCGGTGCGAGCAGCGCGCCGCGACCTCGGAGCGGCCGCCACGGACTTCATAACATTGAAGTCTATGGTGGTCGCCTCCTGGTTGCCCCAAAGAAGCTCCGGACCCTTTTTCTAAGTCGGAGCGACTTGTGTCGCTCCTATTAGAACAGGTCCGCAGCTTCCCTATGGGAGGCGACCTGCGGCGACCTGTGAGGCGACCAGGTCGCCTCACAGGTCGCATTAGTGTGAACGGGGGCTTAACAAACACAGAAACGGCTGGAACTCCACTTTAACAATCCTTAAATTTGGTGGCTGCATTTGTTTTTGTTACTTTTTTTAGACATTCTGTCCTTTTATTTTCAATCTAGTGGTCAGTAACACACTTCCTGTCTTAGTGTGTTTCCACTCTTGATGGAGGGGAAATGGAGACACCTTTGGACAGCAGCATTCTCAGTCTGGGGAGAGGGTAGTGGTAGATGTACTAGATACAGCGGTCCTCAACCTTTTTGGCACGAGGGACTGTTTTAATGGCAGCCAATTTTCCCAGGGATTGGGGCATGGGGTGGTCGGGTTGGTACAATATTCATGGAGCCTGGCCTCAGTCCCCCTTCACACCACAACCCCCCTTTACTGCACAGTCCCTTCTTTATATCAGTGCTTTTTCTCCCAACCCCCCACAATTTCTCAAATTCCCCCTCACCTAGTGCACCATCTAATACCCCCCCCCACTTTGTCCTTCCGCCTTCATCTTGTGCAGCTTCTCAATCCCCTCCCCCTGTTGTGAACCCCCCTCACCTTGTACTCGTCTACCCCCTGACCTTGTGCAGCTCCCCCTCCACCTCTCACCTTCTGCAATTTTTGAGGCCTCCCCATCCTCTTGTGCACCCCTGTCCCCCCTCACCTTGTGTAGCTTCCCCCTGCCCCCCTCCCACCTTGTGCACCCCCTTCATCTTGTGCAGCTCCCCCCCCCCATATCTTGTGCACCCCCCTTCCCTTCCTCATCTTGTGCACTGCCACCACCTTGTGCAGCTTCTCATTCCCCCATGCCCCCCTCACCTTGTGCAGCTCCCTCCCTCAAACTTGTGAACCCCCTTTTCCCCGCATTTTGTGCAGCTTGCCCTCCCTCCTTACGTTGTGCTCTCCCTCCTCCTGTGTTCCTCCTACCTCGTGGGGCTTACCCATGCCCCCCCTTGTTCGCCCCTTCCCCCAGCGCCCCCTGGCTGTGTGTTTAGCCAGTGGTGCGGTCCGGGGTGTTGGGGACCCCTGTACTAGCAGATTAAATGGATTGACTAACATACAAGAAATAAATAATTTTTGTCTAGGTTTTCATTGAAAAGAAAGAGGGAAGTTTACCTTTGAATTTAGAGAAGATCGTATTTCTTTATATTAATGCTACTTTGCAAAGTACGCATAAAAAGTAACCAATTTACATTATCTTTACCAAATCCTATTGGAAGAGGTAGTATTTTTACATTTCTCTTTCAGTGATTTATTTTGGTTATTATTTTTAGTGGGGTGATGATGTGGAAAAGGTCGGGAGGAATTTCAGTCATGCAAAAGATCATGCAAAAGACTTATAACAGTGATCTAATCTACACTGTATTAATAGATGCTTACTCCAAAGATCTGTTCCTGCAGGGGAAAGTAGGAACTGGAACCTGTGAATATGTAATGTATATGTAAAGTGCTGAGTAAATGCAGCTTCTGAAAAATGCTAAAACACGCTGAAAAACACAGCTATTCGTGGTTTATCAGCGTTTTTTAGCCATAAACTTATGGGAGTACAGTTTTGCTAAAAATAAAGAAAGCTAAAGAACGCTACAGCTAAAAAATGCCAAAAAACACTAAAAAAATGCCAAAAAAACGCTGAAAAACGCTACTGCAAAAACCCTTAAAAACTCACTCTACAGCTTTCTACAGCTAACGCTACTGACTTTTTTTTCTTGTTCAACATATTTTATTAGTTTAAGAGCATATAACATAGATAAGGATATGGAAGTCATTTCCCAAACACATGAAAATTGCATAGCACAGGGTCCAAACAGGAACAAAACATGTCTATCAAGTTTGGAATATAGAACTAAATTGCAAAGGTGGATTTCAATCGGGATGAAGGAAAGAGGGAGCAAGGTCATGATCTCCTCCAGGACACCCCAAAAGGGATCAAACTGTGGCCCGGCCCACATACAAACTAATATAACGTGAGAATTATAGGGCATCAAGAAGAATTATGTTCCGTTTGGACCAATAAGATAATAAGAACATTTTAGGCATGGGGTGACCTCTAAAGACACCATGAGATAGGACCCGAGTATGTGGAAAATAGATGACTGTAACTAAAAATAATTGTATTTAAGCTACTGGCTTTTTTTATAACGTCCAGTGTGCATGAGGCCCTGTAAGTACCTGTAATAATGGCTTACAGATACTCAGGTGACTTCAATGTGGTATCTGTAGTGTGTTATAATGTGTATATAGCATGCAGGATCACCAATAGCCAGCAGTTACACCACAAACACCTGCTAAGGCCTACTGCACGGTGTTGCCAATCTGCCAGATTGAAATTACATGACACCCAAAATGTACTGGCACAGCCAAGTTTTCACTGGCATTTCCAAATGTTTTAAGTGAAAATGTCAGCATTTAGGCTACAAACAAATACAATATGCAATTAGCAATAAGAATAAAGGTGGATATTAAGGCAAAAAACATATTTCTTATTTTATTTTTGATATAGTAAAAAAGTAGCTCAAGGACAGGACTGAGGAGGGCAAGAAATTAGATTGGGCAGCCATAGAGACATGAAATAGACTCTCACAGTGACACTGACAGCAGTATGCAGCAGCACAGATGATGATGACACCTAACCGACATGGCACCTCCCCTTTTGAGTCACAGTGACCGTCTCTCTCCAAGTCAAGTGGTCGCTTCAGTCCACTCCAGTCCAAACAGCACTGACCGTCCCGTTCTCAGCCTGCCTTGCTCCCGTCCCTCAGACCTGTATGCTTGGTTCCTGCCACTCCACACTCAGCTCCCTTGCACCATGACATCACACAACAGGTTCAGGCACCGCCTACACAAGGCCCCCCCCCCCCCGGCACCGCCCGAACACACAGTAGCAGGCATTCGAATGGTCTCTGCCGTCTCCAGACTGGAACTGTTACATCAGGTATTGCACACTGCGGCCCTCCAGCTGTTGCAAAACTTCAAATCCCATCATGCCTTTGCCTCGAGGTGTCATGCTTGTGGCTGTCAGAGTCTTGCTATTCCTCATGGGACTTGTAGTTCTGCAAAATTTGAAGGGCCACAGTTTGAATATTCCTGTGTTACATGCACAGTTCCGAGTCAAGCAACGCAGCCATATTTTTCACTGACAACCTTTTCCTGTCACTGGCATTTACTAGCAGGAGAAAAGTGCCTGTTTTTTTACTAGCTGCCAGTAAAAATACTGACAGTTGGCAACACTACTACTGCATCCACTGAGATCTGCTACTTGGGACACTGCAATTGCAGTAACATTTAAAGGGTAACTCCACTTTCGTGGGGAAAAAAAATCAGCAAATAAAGAAAAAACAATATAGCGTATACAATTGTGACACAAATCTGATAGTAATTGAATGTTTTTAAAAATGACCTTTCCTTTTCACTCTGCAGCTGTTGCAATTATCTGAAAATGCAATGCAATATGGCCATTGAGGTGTTCTGTACACAGAATGTATACTGACCACACCCCAGAAACATCATTTCCTGCTTGTGTGATTGGCTCACCAATTTTCCCAGACATCTGCACTAAGATACAAGTCAGATTTCTGGCATCCCCTGCAACAAAAATGTCATTTTTGAAGCGATACTCTCAATAGGAACACATCTAAAGGGATGCAGGCCCAGCAGCTTTCCTCATTAGAGCTCTGCAGCTGCCACAGCTGATAGATAATTATGAAACCATTCCCATTTGACCCACTCTAGCACAGAGGCACAGAGGAACAAACAATGATTTCTTCAGAATAACAAAAGGTAGGAATCTGCAACAAAGTTTGTTAAAATCCTTGCAATGTACAGAGATCACCCAGAGGGGAATGACAGTAAAAGGAGCCTGTTTAAGGCCCATGAACTCATGGGATAGTGACAGCAGAGCAAATGTTACAGCCCATTCAGACTGGCGCGACGAGACTTTGTGGGGCGACTTCGGCGCGACTTGCACGGACTTCATATAATTGAAGTCAATGCAAGTCGCTCCAGGTCGCCCCAAAGTAGTACAGGACCCTTTTTCTAAGTCGGAGCGACTTGTGTCGCTCCTATTAGAACGGGTCCTGTACTACTCAATGGCGAGCGACCAACCGCGACTTGTCAGGCGACCAAGTCGCCTGACAATATGCGCTAGTCTGAATGGACTCTTAGGCTCCTTGCTCTCATTAGGGCAGTTAGAATAATAAGTTGTATTTAGGTATTATAAAATATATATACATATATATATATATATATATATATATATATATATATATATACATAAGGATAGGATGTGATGTGGATCAACCGACCTTTATTGGGTCGGTTGACTGTTAAGAAATTTCCAGAAGGACAAGTCACATGACCTCCTGGAAATTTCTGGAAGGGTCTGAGCCCCTATAAAAAGGCAGCTCAAAACGGTTATCTATAACCAGTACCAGAGGATCTTCAAACTGTGAGCTCCTCCCCCCATTGCGGCCTTTATATTATGTGGTTTGGTCACCTTTCTATTAGAAAGGGGGACGGTTATGTATTGTTGATAAATATATATTACAACATGAGTCTTAGAGTCGGTTCACACTAATCCGACTCAAAGTCGCCCCAACTTCGGGCGACTAATGAAGTCTCCCATGCAGCGCGACTTCAGCGCGGCTTGCAACAACTTCTCATAATGGAAGTCAATGCAAGTCGCTCCGACTTTGCCAAAAAATAGTGCAGGACCCTTTTTCTAAGTCGGAGCGACTTGAGAATGGTTCCATTGCACAGCATTGGAAGCTACTTGTCAGGTGACCAAGTCGCCTGACAAGTCGGATCAGTGTGAACCGGCAGTTAGTGGCTATGTTGTTTATTGGATGTTAATAAGTACATGTATTCAGTTATTATATACCTTTAATTTGTTACAACATTTTATACCAATAATAAAGGCCGTGGCCATTTAAACACCACCGTGTTTTGTCTGGGTTTCATTTATTTATGCTCTATTGCTGTCTACTATCCCATGTTTTTTTTTCTCAATAAAAGTAGAGTTACGCTTTAAACTGTCCCCAGGATGGAAGTGGCCAAGGAACGATATTTGCATTAAAGATTGGTTTTAGAAAAATCTGGTGAGCACTGTCTTTTGCCTAGGGATAGCCTATAACAGAGTGCTAACCAAGAAACTGAGGTTTTGGGACTTTATTATTTACAGTAATTACAATATCACTGTCACTGGCCACTAAGGGAAGGGAACAACTATGACAGGTTCTCTTGATGCTGAAGAACCACTGTGAAAAAGTGCCAAGTTATTTATTTTTCCATCCGTCCCACATCTGGCTTTACAATGAAAATTCTCACTTGCGTGTTTGTGTGTTTGCATTCTATAGAGTCTGATTTATGCAAGGAAATACTGCTGGAGTGACCGTTCCATGCCAAACATCTGTTTTTTTAAAGGAGCATCTAAGTGTTATAATGCAATACTAGATGCAAATGTTAAAACAATGAAAAGTTGCTCTTTATTTAATATGGAAAAAAGGAAGGTCTGGAAGTTCTCTTGGCTTCACCTTCCTTTCCAGCTGTATGTGTGCCAGAAACAACTGCAAAGGGCAGCTCAGTCAGAGTCCAACAGAAGAGAATATGTGACTGCTGCCTGTGAATAGAGAGGAGACCCTTCCAGACCTATATATTAACTGATAGAGGAATGGACCCGACCACTGGCAGTGCTGATACTATTCCTCCAAGGTGGTAATATGGTGTGCGGGCATGTCGCCATATTAGGGGATGGCTGTGTGGAGAAGAGTTGGGCACTTTACTGCCTGGACATTTTCAGTGGGCAGTTTTGGTAGATTCTGGTGACTGGCTGTGATTCTTGCCCTGGTATCTTCAACATGGGGTTATATTTACAATAGGGAGGTTAAATATGAGGGGTAGAGTTACAGAGAGGGTAAGTAAATCGGACAGTGCTACCAATAGAAAGGGGTAATAGTAGGGATATTGTTAGAATATTAGTAAGAATATTTCGGATTACAGGGATGATAAGAAGAGTGTAAAGAATAACTAAAGTCAAAAATAGTTTTTTTAGATAGACTGGCGAGGTATTAGAACACCTGTCAGGTTTTTATTGCTGTCTGTACCACTATTACACCGCATTCACACTGCGGCGGCACGACTTCGGGGGCGACCTGTGAAGTCGCGAGATTCGCCCTCTCTATTTGTAGTGTTTATTATTATCACTGGGAGTGAAAGTGAAAGAAAATCCCAAATTTTGGGTTGTCGCCAGAACAGGGATAAAGAGGAAATCTTTGAATGGGGACACTGGTTCTGTTGACCATGGTGATAACAAGGAATTAGCGGGGGCCCAGGCAACATACTTGTTTATTTCCCCACTGTACATATTATATTTTTTTATAGACGAGGGTCTTCTTCAAAGATAAGAATAGACTACCACGCTCCTGTTTGTCATTGTGAGCATAAAATGACAAACATCAGTGCTCTCTGAGGGGGTGGATCTCACATCAGTGCTCTCTGAGGGGGTGGATCTCACATCAGTGCTCTCCGAGGGGGTGGATCTCACATCAGTGCTCTCCGAGGGGGTGGATCTCAAATCAGTGCTCTCTGAGGGGGTGGATCTCACATCAGTGCTCTCCGGGGGGGTGGATTTCACATCAGTGCTCTCCGAGGGCGTGGAACGAGGGGGTGGATCTCACATCAGTGCTCTCCGAGGGGGTGGATCTCACATCAGTGCTCTCCAAGGGGGTGGATCTCAAATCAGTGCTCTCCGAGGGGGTGGATCTCATATCAGTGCTCTCTTAAGGAGCAGATCTCACATCAATGCTCTCCAAGGGGTTGGAACTCACATCTG
Organism: Pelophylax lessonae; assembly: GCF_965119305.1. Classification (NCBI taxonomy): domain Eukaryota; kingdom Metazoa; phylum Chordata; class Amphibia; order Anura; family Ranidae; genus Pelophylax; species Pelophylax lessonae. The sequence goes on from NC_138769.1 coordinate 641,829,175, forward strand.
TGCTCTCCTAGTAGGAATCTCAAACAGTGCTCCCCGAGGAAGTGGATCTCACATCAGTTCTCTCCAAAGGAGCAGATCTCACATTAGAGCTCTCTGAGGGGGTGGATCTCACATCAGTGCTCTCTGAGGCAGTGTTAATTTCGTCAACTAAAACCGACTAAAACGTTTTAGTCAACTAAAATACGAATAAAACTAAAACAATTCAGATGACTAAAATACGACTAAAACTAAAATGCCATTTTAGTCTTAAGACTAAAATACGACTAAGACTAAAATGGCATTTTAGTCATAAGACTATAACTAAAACAAAATAAAAAATTGACATCATCAAAATTAACACTCCTCTGCTGGCCATTTCTATATCGGCAACACAATTCCATCCAGAGCATGTAATAACAGCACATTAAAGTTTAAACATGTATTGCACCACCGCATACGCATAAGTAAGGAGCATCTACTAAGCTGCTGAAAACTAAACAATTAAGAAAAAGGCTTTTCCTCTATTTTTCCCTAATATTTAATGTTGGTAATATATTCAGGTAATATGTGCAATGACATTACAGCCAATGGAGTTTACAGCAGTGTTCATTTCGTCAACGAAAACGTTTTCGTCACCGCTTTCGTCACCGGCATTTTTCAACTGACGCAAACGAGACGCAAAGTATAGCACATTTTCGTCAAATGACGACAACTATGACAAAAATCAAATCCGTTTTCGTTAACGAACGAAAACTAAACGAGAATGTGAGGCAGGGACGTTTACCCAACTTCCGGTTTTCACGGAGCTCCGCCTGTGTGGCGTCTGGCGTGGCGTGCCCCGTGACGTCCGACGTGAGGAGTGGACTACTACAAGAGACTCGACTCGAGACCAGTCACCTGACCTCACCAGAGCACTGCAGCTGAGGCACTACAGCCAGATACGCCAGGCCCGACTCACACGGCACTGGCACCCGGCCACCACCACATCCAGAGCAGAGCACCCACTGTGAGTTAACAGCCAGGCCAGCTATTACTGCCTCCCTGAGTCCCCTCAGACCAGTCACCACTGGCATCCAATTCCGCCATCCATCCAGGACTGTGTGCGTGCATATAGGCCGCTGAGGCCCGCCCGGCCCATCCTGTTCTACAACTTCAGTTCAGAGTCAGACCAGAGACCACCCTTAAACCTGAGACCCCCATCCAGCACTGTGTGCACTCACTGCACTGACTGCAGGCAGCAGCATTACAGGCCTCCTCTCTGACCTGACCATCACCATTTAGATGACTAAAATGAGTTTTAGTCGACTAAAATGTAGGACGTTTTAGTCGACTAAAATGTACTGGAGTTTTAGTTGACTAAATACAACTAAAACTAAAACACTTGCAGAAGACTAAAATGGGACTAAAACTAAAATGCCATTTTAGTCCTAAGACTAAGACTAAAACTAAATTGAAATTTGCTGCCAAAATTAACACTGCTCTGAGGAGGTGGATCTCACATCAGTGCTCTCTGAGGGGGTGGATCTCACATCAGTGCTCTCTGAGGGGGTGGATCTCACATCAGTGCTCTCTGAGGGGGTGGATCTCACATCAGTGCTCTCTGAAGGGGTGAATCTCACATCAGTGCTCTCTGAGGGGCTGGATCTCACATCAGAGGCTTTCTAAGGAGGCTGATCACACATTAATGCTTTCTGTGGGGATGGATCTCACATCAGTGCTCTCTGAGGGGGTGGATCTCACATCAGTGATCTCTGAGGGGGTGGATCTCACATCAGTGCTCTCTGAGGGGGGTGGATCTCACATCAGTGCTCTCCGAGAGGGTGGATCTCACATCAGTACCCTCTGAGGGAGCAGATCTCACATCAATGCTATCCGAGGGGGTTCTGCGAGGGGGGCTCTCCAAGGGGGCTCTGCGAAGTGGGGATCTCACAACAGTGCTCTCTGAGGAGGTGGATCTAACATCAGTGTTCTCTAAGGGGGTGAACCTCAGTGCTCTCCAAGGGAGCGGATCTTACATCAATGCTCTCTGAGGAGGTGGATCTCACATCAGTGCTCTCTGAGGGGGTGGATCTCACATCAGTGCTCTCTGAGGGGGTGGATCTCACATCAGTGCTCTCTGAGGGGGTGGATATCACATCAGTGCTCTCTGAGGGGGTGGATCTCACATCAGTGCTCTCTGAGGGGGTGGATCTCACATCAGTGCTTTCTAAGGAGGCTGATTACACATTAATGCTTTCTGTGGGGGTGGATCTCACATCAGTGATCTCCAGAGTGGGGCAAATCTCACACCAATGCTCTCCAAGGGGTGGATCTCACATCAGTGATCTCTGAGGGGGTGAATCTCACATCAGTGATCTCTGAGGGGGTGAATCTCACATCAGTGATCTCTGAGGGGGTGAATCTCACATCAGTGATCTCTGAGGGGGTGGATCTCACATCAGTGCTCTCCAGAGTGGGGCAGATCTCCCACCAATGCTCTCCAAGGGGTGGATCTCACATCAGTGATCTCTGAGGGGGTGAATCTCACATCAGTGATCTCTGAGGGGGTAAATCTCACATCAGTGATCTCTGAGGGGGTGAATCTCACATCAGTGATCTCTGAGGGGGTGGATCTCACATCAGTGCTCTCCAGAGTGGGGCAGATCTCCCACCAATGCTCTCCAAGGGGTGTATCTCACATCAGTGATCTCTGAGGGGGTGGATCTCACATCAGTGATCTCTGAGGGGGTGGATCTCACATCAGTGATCTCTGAGGGGGTGAATCTCACATCAGTGATCTCTGAGGGGGTGGATCTCACATCAGTGCTCTCCAGAGTGGGGCAGATCTCCCACCAATGCTCTCCAAGGGGTGGATCTCACATCAGTGATCTCTGAGGGGGTGAATCTCACATCAGTGATCTCTGAGGGGGTAAATCTCACATCAGTGATCTCTGAGGGGGTGAATCTCACATCAGTGATCTCTGAGGGGGTGGATCTCACATCAGTGCTCTCCAGAGTGGGGCAGATCTCCCACCAATGCTCTCCAAGGGGTGTATCTCACATCAGTGATCTCTGAGGGGGTGAATCTCACATCAGTGATCTCTGAGGGGGTGGATCTCACATCAGTGTTCTCCAGAGTGGGGCAGATCTCCCACCAATGCTCTCCAAGGGGTGGGTCTCACATCAGTGCTTTCCAAGAGGATGGATCTCACATAGGTGCTTTCTGGGGGGCATCTCTCACTCCAATGCACATTAATGGGTGCATCTCATATCAGTGCTCTCCAAGGGGATGTATATTACATCAATGCTTTCCAAGGGGATGGTTCTCACATCGGTCCTTTCCAAGGGGGCAGTTCTTACATTAGAACTTTTAACAGTGTGACATGCAGCAAGTCAGGCACAAGCGGCCTCATTTCCAGGCAGGAAATTCTCCACAGCCGAACTGTCTATGACCTGGATCTTTTATTAAATAATTTCATTTTTACATTCATTTTGATATTTGCATAACTCCTCCACAGAGCCAGTGCACTGCTTGCATCAGGACATCTGACATCATGGAGTCTATTGAGTCATCAGGATGTCTTTTGAGAGAAGTACTAAAGCAGGATACTGTTACGTTTTCAGGAAGCAATGTACAGCCAGCCCCTCCCACCAGCCATGATCTGCCTGCATTGCATAGAGAAGTATACAGACCCAATGATGACATCACTGGGTAAAAAATAAGGTATGTCATGAAAACAGAAAGGTTTAAGTCAAACAGTTATTAGCTCATTGATGAAGAAGGAGGAGGATCCAGGGAAGAAAAATGTAAGTGGATTAAACTTCAGCTTTATTAAAACCTTTTCTCCTTGCCTCACAGAAACCCTCATAATACAGCCCAGTTCCCATCTAATCACATTACATGTAAACAAATGACCACAAACAGGCTTATTCAATAAAGCAGACGCTTCCTCTCATTTCAGCATCCCACTTCTTCTTTAGCCTCTTGGCCAACCTTCTCCTCCGCATCCTGTTGTTCTTGTTATTTCCATGCACTTTGCTCTGCTGTAAACCAATATTATCCCTGAGTCACAGTATTCCTCCTACTGCCTCATTCACAGACTACCGGAATAAGGTTTATCTAAGGCCAACACTTTTTCTTTGTTTTGGCTAGAGATGCACCCTCTCTGTCACCAGAACATGAAGCAAGGGGAATTCCAATTTTTTGAAGTAAATAAAAATGGGGATATTGCTGCGCTAAAATGTAAAGATAAAAACATACATGAATAAAAAGTCAACAGACCAAATGAAAGCAGCCAGCACCTGATCTAGAATCAGAAATACCAGATCTAAATAGCAATATAGAATGGGATTGGTGCAGCGCTAACACAATTGAATCCACAGTCCATACAAATGTTCAAATGGATCAAATACAAAAGTGCAGTAAACAAAAGTTCATCAGAGAGTGCTCCAATAAAGAAGGGAAACTGTCCACCACTTCAAACTTGGAAAAAGCCCCGAGTGCAGGAACCGCCACCAAGATAATAAATGGCCTCTTACCAAATTGCAATGACCCCCATTACAAGGATAAAAGACAGCCTGTGTGATCAAATCAGTGCCCAGATCGACATGTATCGATTCCCAGTGTTCAATCAGTAGCTCCGACCGGAACAAGTGAACATAAGGAAAAGAGGGACAACTCCAATAGTGAAGTACGTTCACAGGTTTATTCAGTAAAAGCAGAGTGGCAACTCACGTTTGCATGAAGAAATCACAGCATGTCTCAGAGCTATACTCTCAGAACCTTTGTTTCCAACCAATAAAATGGCCGCCGTGTCTCCTTGCTGGCCTCAGCACGACGAACCGCAGGCTCCTCCTCCGACCGGTTTCATCAACACGTGACTTCGTCAGGGGGTGTGGCCTATGGCAGAACGTCTTTCCTTATATGCTGGGTGAGACAGGGCGGAACTCGCTGTGTCCAATCCGGAGCCAGCAGGAAGTGGTCATCCCAAACCATCAACAGGAAGGAGACCAACGACCCGGAACAGGATGTGTGACCTTTGAATGTCAACATCCGGAGCTAAACCCGGGATTGGAGACCGCAAACAGCGATAAACCGATCAAATATTAACATGATTGCACAAGAGATATATGTGCCTTATATTTCAAAGGACTTCTAGTGCATATTTGATCTTAAGAAAGAAACCTTATTTAAAAGAGCTTCAAAACGGGGGAAACCTATAGGTAACCAGGGGAACAGTGCTCTACTCTAGCCGTGCTAGACTTTGCAGGGAAACACCGCCATCTAGCGGCCAGAAACAAAAATTCCAGAGAGTGCTCCATTACATAACTTACATTGACATGAAGGGAAAATTATAAATGTAACTAAAAATGTGAACTAAATATGATACACAATATGACAGTTTAATAGCATCACAAAAAATATAGAATAAAAACATTTAAAACTATCCCACAAATAAAAAAATAAAAATAAAATTATGATAACCAACAGTGCAGAACATACTGAAAACCCCTTCATCAGGCATTATTGATAAAGGAATTAATATCCCAATCAATATTTAACCCGTGAGGGGCGTAGGTCTTCAACCGATAAATCCAGCTGGTCTCTAGTTGTGAGACACCTCTGGTACGGTTACTACCCCTCCAACTGCCTGAAAATTTATCAATGCCTAAAAAGACAGTGCCTTTGGGGTCATTCCCATGACATTCATCATAGTGTCTAGAGACACTATGTTTTGGGAATGCCTTCAGTATATTCGCCACATGTTCCTGCAACCGCACGTGTAACTTTCGTATCGTCCTACCCACATATTCACGGCCACAAGGGCAACGTAGTAGGTAGACAACGTGCCGTGTGGAACATGTGATGAACGGCTTGATTTTAACATTACGTTGTGTGGCATTGGAAAAGAACGTCTCAACCCTCCTAGACCTACAAGCATTAACCTTGCAGATGGCACAACCTCTACATGGATAAAAACCACCCCTCTCCTGAAAAAAAGAGATGGTCTTAGGTGGATCCACAATGTTGGGGGCCACTTGAAGCCTCAGCGGAGGCACACCCCTAAAAATGACTTTAGGAGCTTCAGGTAGTACAGGGCCCAGGAGGCTGTCGTTCTTTAGGATGTGCCAATGCTTCCTGATCAATTTTTTAACAGAGAAATGCTGAACGGAGTATGATGAAAAAAAGGCAAACTGAAAATCATCATTACTCTCACGTTCTCGTGGTACCAACAGGTCAGCCCTATTACGGGATAATAAGGGCTTTTTCAAGATCCTGTTCTTTATACCCCTTCTCCAAAAACTTGGACTTCAAGGAGCTAGCCTCCCGCAGGAAGTCCGCTCTATTGGAACAGTTCCTCTTGAGTCTGAGGAACTGACTGACAGGAACGGATCTAAGCCACGACACATGGTGGCAACTAGATGTGTCAATAAATCCGTTCCTGTCAGTCTCCTTGAAGAAAGTAGAGGTTTCAAGGGAACTACCAACCACTTTAATTTTAAGATCTAGAAAATGAATTTCAGATCTACTGCATTCGTGCACCAATCTAATTCCTCTGTCATTGTCATTCAGTGCAGAGATGAATGATTCAAGGGACTCAGAGTCACCATCCCATAGGAGGAGGATGTCATCGATGTACCTCCGCCAGAGAACTATCTCTGGTCTCGGAACGTCACCGATGACATCCTCCTCCCATTTGGCCATGAACAGATTGGCCATACTTGGCGCAAACTTCGCGCCCATGGCCACCCCCTTATTTTGTCTGTAATAAGTGCCATTGAACCAGAAGAAATTATGGGCCATAGCATAATCCAACAGGGATAAGATGAATTGACTCTGAAGACCTAACAAAGTGCTCTGACCCAAGAAATATTCAACAGCCTCCCTTCCATGCTGGTGTGATATAACCGTGTAAAGGGATGAAACATCAGCAGTGGCCAAGATGTAGGTGTGCTTCCACTCTATATCCTTAAGTATATTAATGACTTGCATAGAGTCCCTCAAAAATGAGGGGGTCTTGGTCACAAGGGGCTGGAGAAAGAAGTCTATGTATTTACCCACCCGGGAGGTAACCGAATCAATGCCACTAATGATTGGCCTCCCGGGTGGGTTCACCGCATCTTTATGCACCTTGGGTAGATAGTACATTATTGGCACCCTTGGGGCGGATGGTACCAAAAAGGATTTCTCCTTCTTGGTAAGGAGTTTGCGCTGAAAGCCATCCTCCACCAAGTCGACAAGTTCTTTTTTGTATGATGTCGTAGGGTTACCCCTCAGGGGAATATAAGTGTCCCGGTCTGACAATAACCTATTCATTTCCACATTATAGGCCACAGTATCCAGAATGACTATTCCTCCCCCTTTATCTGCTGGCCTCACAATTATGTCCTTACGCTCCTTTAAGGAGCGAAGTCCCCGTTCAAACATATGTGTTTGATGGACTTTTTTGAGGCTAAGCTTATCCAAGTCCTTGGCAACCAAATCTCGGAACACAGTCAGAGTGGGAGCCAAAGGACCTGGGGGGTTGAATAGTGAGGCATTGGAAAATGAAGTGGACTTGATGCCCATATTATATTCCACTCTAGGGGTGATGGGGTTCCCCATCAGATGCCTTTTAATGCTCATTTTACGCACAAACTTTTGAAGGTCTATGAAAGTGTCGAATTTGTTAAGAGGTCGGGGGGGAGCAAACTTGAGTCCTTGATTTAACACATGCTTCTCTTCAACCGAAAGAGAAGCTGAACTCAAATTAAACAAACCCCGATCCCTCAACGCCGACTTCTTTTTGTTGCGGACCCTCCGCCCCCCTCTAGTCCCTCTCTGCCCTCCTTTTGCCTTTTGTTTTTTGGGGTGCCCCCGTGAAAAGGGGTATTAAGCTGGTTCCATGAGCCTTGCCCCCCAGGAGGGTTAGAGTAGGCAGATGGAGGCTGGTGGTATCCCTGTGAAGTCTGTGGCCGTTGGTTCCCTCTATTCTGATAATAGGGTCCCTGTGGCTGAAAAGGAGGTATGTATTCCTCTTGTTGCGGGTGTGTGGTGATATATTGAGCGGCTCCCTGATAATCCTCTCGGAGTGGTAAAAATCTATTTCCAGAGGGTTGTTGGCTATATCCTTGTTGAGGGGCAGCTTTCCCCTTACCTCTAGCCCTTCCCCTACCACCTCCACGGCCTCGTCCCCGTCCTCTGGGCTGAGCCCATGTCTCCGTTGAAATAAGAGGATAATGAGACTGGCCAGAACTCTCACCAACTTCCATTGGGGTACTGGGGGGGAGTACCAGCTGAGAGGGTTGTCCTGTGCCAACATCAGCCGGGTCCCTATTGGCTTGCCATTTAAAGACTAGCTTACTCTGATAATCACCACTATCCCTTAGGAATTTCTTCCTTTTTTTATTTTTCTGTTCTAAGTCCTCCTTTTCCAAATGCTTTTTTAAGAGGTCAGATTTTTGTTTGTAGAGGTCTTTAGATTTAAATTCCTCCAGTTTGCCTTTAATAACATTAATCTCCTCATCCAATTTCTTAAGTTTAAGCCGTTTCTTGGTTACCATATAACGTAGTAATTCAAGCCCTGCCTTGTTGAAGTATTGGTACCACTCATCTAAATCTAAGATGTCACTCTGTGGTGCCACCTCCCACCTCAGGCTTCTAGGTACCATACTTTCAGCAAGATATTTCTCAAAGAAGGCAATATCCCACCCCGTGTGGAGCTCGGTTGTCATGATGTTCTTAAGTCTCAAAAAGAGACCACTCATGTCATCCGCAGGCTCACTAGAGGTCGAGAAAATGCCTTCCAGGTTGATGGAATAGGTCTTCCTGTACTCAAATACATCCATGATAGTACAAGCACAGAAAGGCCAACCAACACTGGTATAATAATGAGAAAAAACCAAATGTGGATATCTCGCTCGACAGATCCTTACTCAGAATTCACAAAGCAGCAGCACATGTACTAATTAGCAAGAATATAAAAATGGGGATATTGCTGCGCTAAAATGTAAAGATAAAAACATACATGAATAAAAAGTCAACAGACCAAATGAAAGCAGCCAGCACCTGATCTAGAATCAGAAATACCAGATCTAAATAGCAATATAGAATGGGATTGGTGCAGCGCTAACACAATTGAATCCACAGTCCATACAAATGTTCAAATGGATCAAATACAAAAGTGCAGTAAACAAAAGTTCATCAGAGAGTGCTCCAATAAAGAAGGGAAACTGTCCACCACTTCAAACTTGGAAAAAGCCCCGAGTGCAGGAACCGCCACCAAGATAATAAATGGCCTCTTACCAAATTGCAATGACCCCCATTACAAGGATAAAAGACAGCCTGTGTGATCAAATCAGTGCCCAGATCGACATGTATCGATTCCCAGTGTTCCCTCAGCAGCTCCGACCGGAACAAGTGAACATAAGGAAAAGAGGGACAACTCCAATAGTGAAGTACGTTCACAGGTTTATTCAGTAAAAGCAGAGTGGCAACTCACGTTTGCATGAAGAAATCACAGCATGTCTCAGAGCTATACTCTCAGAACCTTTGTTTCCAACCAATAAAATGGCCGCCGTGTCTCCTTGCTGGCCTCAGCACGACGAACCGCAGGCTCCTCCTCCGACCGGTTTCATCAACACGTGACTTCGTCAGGGGGTGTGGCCTATGGCAGAACGTCTTTCCTTATATGCTGGGTGAGACAGGGCGGAACTCGCTGTGTCCAATCCGGAGCCAGCAGGAAGTGGTCATCCCAAACCATCAACAGGAAGGAGACCAACGACCCGGAACAGGATGTGTGACCTTTGAATGTCAACATCCGGAGCTAAACCCGGGATTGGAGACCGCAAACAGCGATAAACCGATCAAATATTAACATGATTGCACAAGAGATATATGTGCCTTATATTTCAAAGGACTTCTAGTGCATATTTGATCTTAAGAAAGAAACCTTATTTAAAAGAGCTTCAAAACGGGGGAAACCTATAGGTAACCAGGGGAACAGTGCTCTACTCTAGCCGTGCTAGACTTTGCAGGGAAACACCGCCATCTAGCGGCCAGAAACAAAAATTCCAGAGAGTGCTCCATTACATAACTTACATTGACATGAAGGGAAAATTATAAATGTAACTAAAAATGTGAACTAAATATGATACACAATATGACAGTTTAATAGCATCACAAAAAATATAGAATAAAAACATTTAAAACTATCCCACAAATAAAAAAATAAAAATAAAATTATGATAACCAACAGTGCAGAACATACTGAAAACCCCTTCATCAGGCATTATTGATAAAGGAATTAATATCCCAATCAATATTTAACCCGTGAGGGGCGTAGGTCTTCAACCGATAAATCCAGCTGGTCTCTAGTTGTGAGACACCTCTGGTACGGTTACTACCCCTCCAACTGCCTGAAAATTTATCAATGCCTAAAAAGACAGTGCCTTTGGGGTCATTCCCATGACATTCATCATAGTGTCTAGAGACACTATGTTTTGGGAATGCCTTCAGTATATTCGCCACATGTTCCTGCAACCGCACGTGTAACTTTCGTATCGTCCTACCCACATATTCACGGCCACAAGGGCAACGTAGTAGGTAGACAACGTGCCGTGTGGAACATGTGATGAACGGCTTGATTTTAACATTACGTTGTGTGGCATTGGAAAAGAACGTCTCAACCCTCCTAGACCTACAAGCATTAACCTTGCAGATGGCACAACCTCTACATGGATAAAAACCACCCCTCTCCTGAAAAAAAGAGATGGTCTTAGGTGGATCCACAATGTTGGGGGCCACTTGAAGCCTCAGCGGAGGCACACCCCTAAAAATGACTTTAGGAGCTTCAGGTAGTACAGGGCCCAGGAGGCTGTCGTTCTTTAGGATGTGCCAATGCTTCCTGATCAATTTTTTAACAGAGAAATGCTGAACGGAGTATGATGAAAAAAAGGCAAACTGAAAATCATCATTACTCTCACGTTCTCGTGGTACCAACAGGTCAGCCCTATTACGGGATAATAAGGGCTTTTTCAAGATCCTGTTCTTTATACCCCTTCTCCAAAAACTTGGACTTCAAGGAGCTAGCCTCCCGCAGGAAGTCCGCTCTATTGGAACAGTTCCTCTTGAGTCTGAGGAACTGACTGACAGGAACGGATCTAAGCCACGACACATGGTGGCAACTAGATGTGTCAATAAATCCGTTCCTGTCAGTCTCCTTGAAGAAAGTAGAGGTTTCAAGGGAACTACCAACCACTTTAATTTTAAGATCTAGAAAATGAATTTCAGATCTACTGCATTCGTGCACCAATCTAATTCCTCTGTCATTGTCATTCAGTGCAGAGATGAATGATTCAAGGGACTCAGAGTCACCATCCCATAGGAGGAGGATGTCATCGATGTACCTCCGCCAGAGAACTATCTCTGGTCTCGGAACGTCACCGATGACATCCTCCTCCCATTTGGCCATGAACAGATTGGCCATACTTGGCGCAAACTTCGCGCCCATGGCCACCCCCTTATTTTGTCTGTAATAAGTGCCATTGAACCAGAAGAAATTATGGGCCATAGCATAATCCAACAGGGATAAGATGAATTGACTCTGAAGACCTAACAAAGTGCTCTGACCCAAGAAATATTCAACAGCCTCCCTTCCATGCTGGTGTGATATAACCGTGTAAAGGGATGAAACATCAGCAGTGGCCAAGATGTAGGTGTGCTTCCACTCTATATCCTTAAGTATATTAATGACTTACATAGAGTCCCTCAAAAATGAGGGGGTCTTGGTCACAAGGGGCTGGAGAAAGAAGTCTATGTATTTACCCACCCGGGAGGTAACCGAATCAATGCCACTAATGATTGGCCTCCCGGGTGGGTTCACCGCATCTTTATGCACCTTGGGTAGATAGTACATTATTGGCACCCTTGGGGCGGATGGTACCAAAAAGGATTTCTCCTTCTTGGTAAGGAGTTTGCGCTGAAAGCCATCCTCCACCAAGTCGACAAGTTCTTTTTTGTATGATGTCGTAGGGTTACCCCTCAGGGGAATATAAGTGTCCCGGTCTGACAATAACCTATTCATTTCCACATTATAGGCCACAGTATCCAGAATGACTATTCCTCCCCCTTTATCTGCTGGCCTCACAATTATGTCCTTACGCTCCTTTAAGGAGCGAAGTCCCCGTTCAAACATATGTGTTTGATGGACTTTTTTGAGGCTAAGCTTATCCAAGTCCTTGGCAACCAAATCTCGGAACACAGTCAGAGTGGGAGCCAAAGGACCTGGGGGGTTGAATAGTGAGGCATTGGAAAATGAAGTGGACTTGATGCCCATATTATATTCCACTCTAGGGGTGATGGGGTTCCCCATCAGATGCCTTTTAATGCTCATTTTACGCACAAACTTTTGAAGGTCTATGAAAGTGTCGAATTTGTTAAGAGGTCGGGGGGGAGCAAACTTGAGTCCTTGATTTAACACATGCTTCTCTTCAACCGAAAGAGAAGCTGAACTCAAATTAAACAAACCCCGATCCCTCAACGCCGACTTCTTTTTGTTGCGGACCCTCCGCCCCCCTCTAGTCCCTCTCTGCCCTCCTTTTGCCTTTTGTTTTTTGGGGTGCCCCCGTGAAAAGGGGTATTAAGCTGGTTCCATGAGCCTTGCCCCCCAGGAGGGTTAGAGTAGGCAGATGGAGGCTGGTGGTATCCCTGTGAAGTCTGTGGCCGTTGGTTCCCTCTATTCTGATAATAGGGTCCCTGTGGCTGAAAAGGAGGTATGTATTCCTCTTGTTGCGGGTGTGTGGTGATATATTGAGCGGCTCCCTGATAATCCTCTCGGAGTGGTAAAAATCTATTTCCAGAGGGTTGTTGGCTATATCCTTGTTGAGGGGCAGCTTTCCCCTTACCTCTAGCCCTTCCCCTACCACCTCCACGGCCTCGTCCCCGTCCTCTGGGCTGAGCCCATGTCTCCGTTGAAATAAGAGGATAATGAGACTGGCCAGAACTCTCACCAACTTCCATTGGGGTACTGGGGGGGAGTACCAGCTGAGAGGGTTGTCCTGTGCCAACATCAGCCGGGTCCCTATTGGCTTGCCATTTAAAGACTAGCTTACTCTGATAATCACCACTATCCCTTAGGAATTTCTTCCTTTTTTTATTTTTCTGTTCTAAGTCCTCCTTTTCCAAATGCTTTTTTAAGAGGTCAGATTTTTGTTTGTAGAGGTCTTTAGATTTAAATTCCTCCAGTTTGCCTTTAATAACATTAATCTCCTCATCCAATTTCTTAAGTTTAAGCCGTTTCTTGGTTACCATATAACGTAGTAATTCAAGCCCTGCCTTGTTGAAGTATTGGTACCACTCATCTAAATCTAAGATGTCACTCTGTGGTGCCACCTCCCACCTCAGGCTTCTAGGTACCATACTTTCAGCAAGATATTTCTCAAAGAAGGCAATATCCCACCCCGTGTGGAGCTCGGTTGTCATGATGTTCTTAAGTCTCAAAAAGAGACCACTCATGTCATCCGCAGGCTCACTAGAGGTCGAGAAAATGCCTTCCAGGTTGATGGAATAGGTCTTCCTGTACTCAAATACATCCATGATAGTACAAGCACAGAAAGGCCAACCAACACTGGTATAATAATGAGAAAAAACCAAATGTGGATATCTCGCTCGACAGATCCTTACTCAGAATTCACAAAGCAGCAGCACATGTACTAATTAGCAAGAATATAAAAATGGGGATATTGCTGCGCTAAAATGTAAAGATAAAAACATACATGAATAAAAAGTCAACAGACCAAATGAAAGCAGCCAGCACCTGATCTAGAATCAGAAATACCAGATCTAAATAGCAATATAGAATGGGATTGGTGCAGCGCTAACACAATTGAATCCACAGTCCATACAAATGTTCAAATGGATCAAATACAAAAGTGCAGTAAACAAAAGTTCATCAGAGAGTGCTCCAATAAAGAAGGGAAACTGTCCACCACTTCAAACTTGGAAAAAGCCCCGAGTGCAGGAACCGCCACCAAGATAATAAATGGCCTCTTACCAAATTGCAATGACCCCCATTACAAGGATCAAAGACAGCCTGTGTGATCAAATCAGTGCCCAGATCGACATGTATCGATTCCCAGTGTTCCCTCAGCAGCTCCGACCGGAACAAGTGAACATAAGGAAAAGAGGGACAACTCCAATAGTGAAGTACGTTCACAGGTTTATTCAGTAAAAGCAGAGTGGCAACTCACGTTTGCATGAAGAAATCACAGCATGTCTCAGAGCTATACTCTCAGAACCTTTGTTTCCAACCAATAAAATGGCCGCCGTGTCTCCTTGCTGGCCTCAGCACGACGAACCGCAGGCTCCTCCTCCGACCGGTTTCATCAACACGTGACTTCGTCAGGGGGTGTGGCCTATGGCAGAACGTCTTTCCTTATATGCTGGGTGAGACAGGGCGGAACTCGCTGTGTCCAATCCGGAGCCAGCAGGAAGTGGTCATCCCAAACCATCAACAGGAAGGAGACCAACGACCCGGAACAGGATGTGTGACCTTTGAATGTCAACATCCGGAGCTAAACCCGGGATTGGAGACCGCAAACAGCGATAAACCGATCAAATATTAACATGATTGCACAAGAGATATATGTGCCTTATATTTCAAAGGACTTCTAGTGCATATTTGATCTTAAGAAAGAAACCTTATTTAAAAGAGCTTCAAAACGGGGGAAACCTATAGGTAACCAGGGGAACAGTGCTCTACTCTAGCCGCGCTAGACTTTGCAGGGAAACACCGCCATCTAGCGGCCAGAAACAAAAATTCCCGAGAGTGCTCCATTACATAACTTACATTGACATGAAGGGAAAATTATAAATGTAACTAAAAATGTGAACTAAATATGATACACAATATGACAGTTTAATAGCATCACAAAAAATATAGAATAAAAACATTTAAAACTATCCCACAAATAAAAAAATAAAAATAAAATTATGATAACCAACAGTGCAGAACATACTGAAAACCCCTTCATCAGGCATTATTGATAAAGGAATTAATATCCCAATCAATATTTAACCCGTGAGGGGCGTAGGTCTTCAACCGATAAATCCAGCTGGTCTCTAGTTGTGAGACACCTCTGGTACGGTTACTACCCCTCCAACTGCCTGAAAATTTATCAATGCCTAAAAAGACAGTGCCTTTGGGGTCATTCCCATGACATTCATCATAGTGTCTAGAGACACTATGTTTTGGGAATGCCTTCAGTATATTCATCCATGTAGAGGTTGTGCCATCTGCAAGGTTAATGCTTGTAGGTCTAGGAGGGTTGAGACGTTCTTTTCCAATGCCACACAACGTAATGTTAAAATCAAGCCGTTCATCACATGTTCCACACGGCACGTTGTCTACCTACTACGTTGCCCTTGTGGCCGTGAATATGTGGGTAGGACGATACGAAAGTTACACGTGCGGTTGCAGGAACATGTGGCGAATATACTGAAGGCATTCCCAAAACATAGTGTCTCTAGACACTATGATGAATGTCATGGGAATGACCCCAAAGGCACTGTCTTTTTAGGCATTGATAAATTTTCAGGCAGTTGGAGGGGTAGTAACCGTACCAGAGGTGTCTCACAACTAGAGACCAGCTGGATTTATCGGTTGAAGACCTACGCCCCTCACGGGTTAAATATTGATTGGGATATTAATTCCTTTATCAATAATGCCTGATGAAGGGGTTTTCAGTATGTTCTGCACTGTTGGTTATCATAATTTTATTTTTATTTTTTTATTTGTGGGATAGTTTTAAATGTTTTTATTCTATATTTTTTGTGATGCTATTAAACTGTCATATTGTGTATCATATTTAGTTCACATTTTTAGTTACATTTATAATTTTCCCTTCATGTCAATGTAAGTTATGTAATGGAGCACTCTCGGGAATTTTTGTTTCTGGCCGCTAGATGGCGGTGTTTCCCTGCAAAGTCTAGCACGGCTAGAGTAGAGCACTGTTCCCCTGGTTACCTATAGGTTTCCCCCGTTTTGAAGCTCTTTTAAATAAGGTTTCTTTCTTAAGATCAAATATGCACTAGAAGTCCTTTGAAATATAAGGCACATATATCTCTTGTGCAATCATGTTAATATTTGATCGGTTTATCGCTGTTTGCGGTCTCCAATCCCGGGTTTAGCTCCGGATGTTGACATTCAAAGGTCACACATCCTGTTCCGGGTCGTTGGTCTCCTTCCTGTTGATGGTTTGGGATGACCACTTCCTGCTGGCTCCGGATTGGACACAGCGAGTTCCGCCCTGTCTCACCCAGCATATAAGGAAAGACGTTCTGCCATAGGCCACACCCCCTGACGAAGTCACGTGTTGATGAAACCGGTCGGAGGAGGAGCCTGCGGTTCGTCGTGCTGAGGCCAGCAAGGAGACACGGCGGCCATTTTATTGGTTGGAAACAAAGGTTCTGAGAGTATAGCTCTGAGACATGCTGTGATTTCTTCATGCAAACGTGAGTTGCCACTCTGCTTTTACTGAATAAACCTGTGAACGTACTTCACTATTGGAGTTGTCCCTCTTTTCCTTATGTTCACTTGTTCCGGTCGGAGCTGCTGAGGGAACACTGGGAATCGATACATGTCGATCTGGGCACTGATTTGATCACACAGGCTGTCTTTGATCCTTGTAATGGGGGTCATTGCAATTTGGTAAGAGGCCATTTATTATCTTGGTGGCGGTTCCTGCACTCGGGGCTTTTTCCAAGTTTGAAGTGGTGGACAGTTTCCCTTCTTTATTGGAGCACTCTCTGATGAACTTTTGTTTACTGCACTTTTGTATTTGATCCATTTGAACATTTGTATGGACTGTGGATTCAATTGTGTTAGCGCTGCACCAATCCAATTTTTTGAAGTGTCACCAGAACAGGAAAAAAAAGGAAATCTTTCAGTAGGGACCCTTCTTCCAATTACAACTTCCTAATAGGGGAATTCCTTTGACTTCAGAGAGATTTCCTTTAGCTTCCCATTATGTTTGTGGACAGGAAGTGAAGGGAAGTTCCCCCAATGGGGCACAGACGGTAAAACCTGACCGCATATACTTTGTAGAGTACTTTTGTACTATACTTCCATTTTTAAGCACTTTCAGCAGCAGATTTAATCACTTACTGAGTATGAAGCCTCGTTATCTATTAATCCTTGCCTATGTTTCAGTTTAATCTGGTGCCATGACTACTGCCCCAGGTTTCCTGTTTCAGGGTGGCTTCCTTCTCTTGTAGCCTCTTATGCAGCCACCCTTGCATGCAGAGACTAGAGCCAGGTCTTCCTACAATGAGTGCATCAACAGTAACACACAACTCAGTAGCCTAGGACAGCCATTCTCAACCAGGGTTTCATGTAACTCTAGTGTTCCTCCAGTGGTTGCTAGGGGTTCCTTGAGCTGCGCCTGATTGATCTCCTAATTCACATGTGTCAAACACAAGGCCTGCGGGCCGAATCCGGCCCCCTAGGTCATTTCATGTGGCCCTTGCACCTCTTCTGCAGCTGCAGGAGAGCTCCAGCCCTCCTCTGGTCCTCCTCCAGACCCTGTACTTCTTGCTTTTCAGCAATGCCTACAGCTTCTTCCCAGCAGCAGCACAAGATAAGGGGGTGCACTGTGATTTAAGGGAGGGTGGAGGACTCAATTTCTGATGGTGGGGAGGCTCTTGATGTCTTATGTAAGAGTATGGGACATCTAGTCTTACAGATACACCTGGCCCTTTTGAGGGCAATAATAATGCTGATGCGGCCCGCGATTAAATTGTGTTTGACACCCCTCGACCTAATTGATAGTGCCAGCAGAATTCTGAGACCAGCGCCACTTGGCAAAGCCAGAAGCATGACTCCAATTATATTTTTGGCTGTTGCCTTTAAGGATGGCATTTTGGCTACCAACGTAAGGGGAGCATTTTTCCAAATGACCACCAATGTAGGAGGCATTGAACCCAGATCAGTTAGTCTTAGCAGAAGTTCCCTAAAACCAAAAAAGTATTTTTGGGGTTTCTCTGGTGTAAAAAGGTTGATAAAGACTGGCCTAGGATGACCATGCACTCCCCTGCTCCTCCCTCCTCCCAACTCTGTTCTCACAGTTACCAGACTGCATTGTCTAATGTAAAATCTTTCTTGTGAAAACCAGAATTTCAGGGAAGTAGCACTTAAAGCATTTGTTAACCCAACGTTGATATGTGCTTGCTTTACCATGTGCATACTGTATATGAAAAAGTCTCCTGTTCTCTTTATATTGCTTTCTTTGTGTGAAATCCCTGGTGTTCCTGCCAGCCAGTCTGCTTCCCTATTAAAACTGACCACACTAAGCAGGAGAGCACAGTATGGTCAGTTCTCTAGCTTTGCTGGGAACTCAGCCTGCTCTGCTCCAATGATAAAACTTGTCCTGACACGCCCCCCTGCACAGTCATTCACTGGGAAGCTCAGTGCACTGCTGCTTCACCCCCCCCCCCCTCAGCTCCTATGCAGCTGAAAACAGAGGGAAGATGACCACCTAAAAAAAAAAATAATTTTTGTTTTCTATCTATGCACAAATGTTTTGCCTTTCATTTCTGTTTCAAACTGAGTGGATTGTTTTACAAGGTGATCATTTACAATCACTCTAAAGAGCAGGAGCCATCAGCAATGAATATTGTAAATGGCAAATGCTGAAAGGTAAGAATTTTAACAAATAGTTTACCAGGGAATGTTTATTTTATTGTTCTCAATATGTTAAGTTATAAAATGCTGAGTGTTTAAAGTATTACTAAACCCAGATCCTGAATTCATTATACCTGGTCTCCTACAGTACACAGAACATGGAAATGCAATTATTTTAGTAAAAATAAACTGATAAATACCTTTTCTCATCAGCAGTATATAACAATTAGAGCAATCTTGTGACTTGTATCAGTGTGTGCTGATAGCTTGTAGGAGGAAGTTTCATTTCTCCCACGATTGTCCTATCAGGCATCAAGACCCTTAATTCTCTGTCTGAACATGTTTGGACAGTGCTGATTGGCCCTGTGCTGATCACATGTACCCTCCCAAGAAAAAAAAAACATCCATTAATCAAGATGTGACCTCCCACCCACCACTGTGTTCTTTTTTAGTTACTGGGCATGGAGGAGGAGGGAGGGACTGGGTGTCATTTAGGATCTGTTTACATGCAAAAATGTGTGATGTTAATACCATGTGACCCAGAGGCGTAACTAGAGCCTTCAGGGCCCCGATGCAAGAAACCATGAAGGGCCCCCCCAGATCCCTGGCCGGGGCCCTTCCCTTCAAGCCCAGGGCTCTTCCCACTAATCCTGGGGCTCTTTACTCTCGTTGCATGGCCTTTTATTACGGTCCCGCAGCAGGATCCTTTCACAAGTTCTGCAGTGGGCTCCCTTCCTGCAATCTTTGGGCCTCCCCACAGTGGTGCAATGCCAGGGCCCGGTCCCAAGTGTGACTTTTGCAATCCTGGAAGTTCACCCACTGGTTTGCTACTGGGCCCCCTGGAGCATGGGGCCCGGTAGCAATCGCAACCCCTGCAACCCCTGTAGTTACGCCCCTGATGTGACCCGAATAGCTCAGCTAAAACCAGGAAGTGTTCTCTGAGCAATAGAGACCAAACTGAGCATGTGCAGCTCAGCTACACTTACTGTGCTTATCTGGACTTGTCCAGAGTGAACGTGCAGGAGGGGGAGGATCTGTGCATACAGGATCACACAGCCTTTTTACACAATGCAGAGGATTAATCACTTAAGTTACACAGTGAGTGTAACAAGCATGCTACTCTACAGACAGATTTTACTGTTGTGGGTTTAGTAACACATTAATACTTCTTTACCTAATCATAACTGGAATGCAAATAAAGTAAGCTCCTGTAAAAAAAGAAGATTATTCCCTTTCCTGTGAAACAGCACAAATGTCACCAAACCTACAAGGTCTGTCTGTTATAGTCCTGGTAATTATTTCTGTTACAGAATAGCTAAGAGAATGTACCATGAATATTGGTTCCTGTATAGTCTACACATTCTTATACCTTCATTTACAGCATTCTTATTGCTGTTTTATTGTCTTGCCATTACAGTATGTTGTAATTGTCAGATGTGGCTCCAGCCTACAGTATTTTTAAAGGCAAAGTGTATTTCATTTTTAGGTGGATGCATATTTTGAGTGATTATTGCATTTTTAATTTATGCTCCATGCACACTAGCATTTTTTTTAAGCTCATAGAAACTGTTATTAGCATTTTCTGCTCCTAAAAGCGAAATAGTCATATCCTATGTGTCCATGCACACTACTTTAGGCTATTAGCGTTTTTTGAGCTTCAGCATCTAGGCGCAGAAAAAAAAAATATTTTTGTAGAGTTTCTTGGATCGTTTTTCTCAGCAGAAACGCTCCTAAACTATACTAATAGCATTTTTTTTCTTTTTTTAACCACTTGCTGACTGCCGCACGACTATTTACGTCGGCAGTCAGCCCCTCACAGGCAGAGTGACGTAGATCTACGTCGCTAGCCTGTGAGGGTCTAGGGAATGAGCGCGCGCCCCCGGAGGCGCGCTCCCCCTCCCCCATGGTCACGGACCCCCCCGCGCGTGTGACCGGCGGACCCGATGTCTTTCCAATTTGTCTTTTGGTTTTACGCTATGGCGTTTATATCTTTTATTCCATGAATGTATAATGCACCTTGGTTCCATGTGAGACATCATTGCAAGCAATTGAGAGGTCCCGATTTCAGGTGGTCACTGTTATGAAGACATCCTGGTCCTTTGGGTTTGCTTGATTAATTTACGGCATTTTATTTACTGGTTTCTGGTAAGCAGATTACCTATTGGATTTTCATTGTGGACACCTATACCTACACATATCACCTATGGACTAATTTATGGACATTATCATTATTATAATTTTTATTATCAATATTTATTATTTATTCACATTTTTGGTCTTCACGACTATTATATTCATTATTTTGGTTATCACATTACCACATTTCGCTTAGGCTCCATTCACATGTAGGCGTTTTGGGGCGTTTTGGGGGCGTTTTTCTGCTCTAGGATCAGCTCAAAAACGCCCAACAAGACAAATCCTATTCATTTCAATGGCCCCTGTTCACATCTGAGCGTTTTGACGTTTTAAGCAAAACGCCCAACGCTCAAAAAAGTACTTGAGCTTCTTTTTGGGCAGATTACAGACGTTTTCCATTGGTCTCTATTCAATCTAAAAACGCCTGCACAAAAAAATGCCTGTAAAACGCCTGCAAAAACGCCCATAAAAACGCCTGAAAAAACGCCCATAAAAAAGCCTGTAATAGCAACGCCAAGATGTGAACGTAGCCTTAGCGCGACTTGTTTATTATTTATGTTTGTTTGGGTGCTGTCACACTTGAAGTTACTGCTTATTTATCTAATTTGCACTAGCGCTGTTATTTATTTTTTATTTCCAGGTAATGCTTAGCGTCTCCATCCCTGTATCAGAAAAACAGAAAATTGAGGGGATTAAGAGAGGTGCATAGAAACCAGCCAGCCCCCAGTCTGATGTACTCACCCTCCAGTCTGCCAACCAACCAAGTAGACCTGTCTCACAATGTAGGTAAAAAACAGGGGTTTAGTTGCAGCTTACACATGCTTTAGCAAATGCGTGTCAACTAAACTCCTGTTTTCTTACCTACATCATGAGACAGGTCTACTTGGTTGGTGGCAGACTGATGGGTGAGTACATCAGACTGGGGACTGGCTGGTTTCCATGCTCCTCTCTTAATCCCCTCAATTTTCAGTTTCTCTGATACAGGGATGGAGACGCTGGGCAATACCTGCTTGTGCCTCATTTAAAGTCCCAAACAGCCTATATTGTTCATGTAATTAAGGATAGAGGTGCTGTGCTTTACAGGCTGGTGCCTCATTTAAAGTCCCACCGTGCGATT
This sequence comes from Pelophylax lessonae, assembly GCF_965119305.1. Taxonomy (NCBI): domain Eukaryota; kingdom Metazoa; phylum Chordata; class Amphibia; order Anura; family Ranidae; genus Pelophylax; species Pelophylax lessonae. The sequence goes on from NC_138769.1 coordinate 641,851,045, forward strand.
TTCGTGCGTTTTTGGTGGATGCAGTTTATTTTAACCTCAGTTTTTTCATATACAGGGATGGAGACCAAAAGCATGACCTGCTTGTGTCTCAGTTAAAGTTCTGAATATTTTATGAAATCCGGGATGGAGGCGCTGTGCTTTACAGGCTGGTACCTCATGTAAAGTCCCATTCTGTGTTTACACTGCATCTACCAAAGGGATGGAGGTGTATGCTTCTCAGCTCGTCCATTTAAGTTTGTACCATTGCTACAACACAGCTAATTAGAGCTGATATATTTAGACCAGTCATTGATGGGAGCAGGTTGGGGGAGGATTGGGCCACCTCCATCCCAGGGCCACCTCCATCCCACCTGTCTCTCATCCATCCATTAGCAACCATGTGCTTCCATTGTGGAGACACTCAAATTTGTTAGTGTTAGGACTGCAAGTAACACAGGGTGCCGTGAAGGGGTCTTGCAGCTTACACATGCGTTTGCAAATTCATGTCAACTAAACCCGTGTTTTTTAACTACATTGTGAGACAGGTCTACTTGGTTGGTTGGCAGACTGGTGGGTGAGTACATCAGACTGGGGGCTGGCTGGTTTCCATGCACCTCTCTTAATCCCCTCAATTTTCCATGTTATTTTTTGAACTTCAGGCATTTTGCTTCAGGCGACAAAAGGCTCATATGTGAACAGGGGCCATTGAAATAAATGGGATTTTGCTTGTTGGGTTGGGCATTTTGAGACTTCAGAGATGAGCGTTTTACAAGCTGAAAAACGCTCAGGTGTGAACAGGGCCTTAGTAAGCTCATAGACTGACAGAAGGAGGAGATAAGCACAATCATTGGCTTATGCTGGCCATAGATGGATCAAAATATTGCCGGTTCAGCAGGAGCCAGACAAACTTCGATCTATCCATGGGCAGGCTGTTTGTTCTATTGATCAACTGTTGTACAACCAGCCTGTCTGGATTTTATTTTGTATGCTCCCTGCCGCTGGCTATAGCTAGCAGCAGTGATTTTTGTGTTCTGATGGCATGGAAACCTCCCGCTGTCAGAATACAATAGCACATAGAGAAGAACAGCACAGCAGGAAGGATGACTGTGTTGATGGGGGAATTGAGAGATTTTCTTTCCTTCAACCCATGGTGTTGAAAGAAAATTGCATAATGTATGGCCAGCCCTAAGGATTATCACATTGGCCTTGCAGCACTGTGGCCCCTGGATCAAATCCTGGTCAGGACACTAACTGGAGTTTGAATGTTCTCCCTGTGGGTTTTTTCCCATACCCAAAAGACATGCTCCTTCTTAATTGTGTGTATGCGTGTAAGGGACCTTAAAGTGATACTAAACACACACTGTTAAGTTTACATTGTCCCTTCTATTTCTGTAAATGGATGATGGCACTGTAATTATTTTATTTAAAAAAAAAAAAAAATCTAAGTACCCTAGTACCCTTTTCCTAACCGATTTTTAGCTGTCACATGACCCAGATCTTTCCCAGCCTATCTGCAGGGAAACATAAGCAGGAGGAGTTTCTAGTCCTCAGCTGCTGGTCACATGTTCAAAAAAAAAAAAACCTTTGAAATACAGAGTAATAATAAATAAATAATATCAATAAACTGTTTTAAATTGGCATACAAATATATATTTGAAATAAAATTTTATTATTTTGTAAAAATAACATTGTGTAGGCTGACTTCTGTCAGTTACAGGCTGTGTCGCACCCCTCCAGCCCGTGTTAGAATAAAAGGGAGGTGAAGTCACCATTAATCTACATCCCAAATAGCAAGTAATTGTACTGCAAGTTTGAAAATGACTTGCTAAGCTATTGCTAGACTTGCCAGGCTTCACAATGTTGTTGCACAATTGCAGCAAGTCCGCATTGCATGACTTCAGATCAACTTTCTTTGCAAACATTCTGCAAGTTCTGGTTCAATTATGTTGTGCAATAGTCATCCCACCACAGGGGGCACTGTGGCTGAATTTTTATGCTGTAGATTTGCAGAGCTCTTGCTGTAGATACTCCATTGCAATTTTACTCTTGCTAGAGACTTGCCACGCAAATTTGCTACAATTTGTCTAGAACTTGTGCTTCAAGTGCTCTGCAAATGTACAACTTGCCAGTGAAAATATGCAGCAAGTTAACAGACTTACAATTCAACACTGGCACAAATTTGTGGCAAATTATCCTTGCTATCTGGGATGCAATATCCTGCCTCCATTGTGATTAGCTGTTTAGTGGGCATGGAGGAGGAGGGAGGTAGTTGGCTCTCATTTACCACTGTGTATACTACACCCACATGTGTGACTCTATAGTCGCATGGACTGCTCAGATGTGATAGGGAGGAAATGCTCAGCATAGAAACTCACTAAAAACTGAGCATGTGCAGAGTTGCCACCACAGCTGCAAAATATTTGGGGATATGGACAGAAGGTGGCGATAGAGAACAGCAGGATCAACCAGGTTTTTTGCAGAATACAGAAAACTAATCTCATAGTGACTGAGTTAGTATGAACAGCATATAATACACCATTTAATATTTGTTTTTTCTGATGTGGGTTTAAAGACATTTTAAGCTTGCCATACACTGCTCAAGTTTCGGCCAAAATGTGAGCGGCTGTATGGCCCTTCCTGCACCACTCCCCTCTGACTTTTGTCAAAGGAGCCTGTCAGAAAATTGTTAACTGAACAATGCCTGAGGCTGAGTTTGCATGGCACAGACACTGCATGCGATTTGGACAGCAGTGCGGTGTGAATCACATGCAATGTCTTCCATGGCACCAGTGTGAACCGGCCCTGAATCAGATGCAGGCACTGCTGGAATATTCTGACAGCTAGCGTGGCCAGCCATCACAATACAAGAGAACGGGGGGAGAATTTGTCCATCCGTGCTGTTAGCGTAGATGGAGGAATCTGTCAGCTAAAATAAAGAAATCTATACATGTATGGCTTGTTTTGGATTGTAAGCTTTTTGAGGGCGAGGACTGATGTGAATGTACAGTATATAGAGCATTACATAAGTTGTTAGTGCTATATAAATACCTGCAGTAATGAAGCAGAACTTGTGTATTTAAAGCAAAACTTTTTTTTTCTTTAGTCTTCCTACTTCCGCACTGAGATTTTTTGCACTTCTCACCCTCTTCACGCTCCAGTGCTGACCCCTTCTGGGTTGAAGGGTGGTTGACATCAATTAACCCCATCCTTAGAGGCCAGGCTGTCATGGACACATCTCTGGGGGTGGATCATCACCCTATCCTGGGCTCACACTACTGCTGCATGCGGCTGGGTTCACACTGGGGCAGCTTCAAAGTCGCCCGACTCTGAAGCCGCCCCGAGCAGCGCGACTCCAGCGTGGCTTGCAAACTACTTCTCTAATAGAAGTCAATGCAAGTCGCCCCAAAGTAGTGCAGGAACCTTTTTCTAAGTCGGAGCGACTTGAGTTGCTCCAATTAGAATGGTTCCATTGCACTGAATGAAGCGCGACTTGTCAGGCGGCTAAGTCCCCTGACAAGTTGCCCCAGTGTGAACCGGGACTTAGTAGGGACAGTGTCAATAGATTTAGGCTCCATTAACACCAATACGTTTTTTTATGCTTTTTTCAGAAACACTGGTCATTTTTTTGAACATGGGTTCCTATGGAACACGTTCACATCAATGCATTTTTGTGCCTCTGCATTTTTGGAAAGGGTCAGGGACTTTTTTTAAATGAAAAACTGTGCTTTTTTTGCATCTTTGGTTCAATAAACTATAATAAAGAAGCTGCAGTAAAGAATTTAGTGCGTTTTTACCACATTTTTACAGCAATTTGTTTTTTTTACTGAGCCCAACAACAAATTTGACAAAAAAAGCATAAAAAAACGCGAAACGCTGCAAAATCACAAAAAGCACCGCAAAAAAATACTGCAGAAACGTTTAAAAGAAAACTGCATGGGTGTGAATGGAGCCTTCGTGGGCAAATGAAAGATGCTCTTGACATAAGTTTGACATTCTATAAGATCATTCACAATGTACTGACAGATGCAATTGACCTGAAGTTGAGCTCCTTCTGACTTGCATTTCACCTGCTTCAAGCTGCTTTTGCAAGCTCATAGATGTCTAAAGGAGCAGTTCTAAAAGCAAAGTTCAGAAAAGCCTGGCCCTCTTCTAGGTGTGTCTAATTACTGTTTGTGCTGGCCCAGCTCCTCCACCTTTTCCCTCATCTCCCTACATAACCTTTGTGCAGCAGCCAGGGATGAGTGATGAGTGAAGGGGAATGCTGAAGACTGACAGCTCTGAGTCTACCAACATCACATCTAAGATGGCGATGCCCAGCAGCTGTCTTTTAGATGTCAACACAAGGGAGGCTTTTGCAGGTAAATAACATGCATAAAATACATTGATTGCACAAATGATGAAAATAATGCTCTGCTGACAGAGTCTTTTTAGATGTTACTTTTGTTAAAAGGTAACCAGTGATCATAGAATACAATAGTTGACCCCTCATTTTGCAAATGCTAGTTCCTGGGCTGTGATGCTGCAGCAATGTCAGCTCCCATACTTTTATCATGGCAGATTCACTTTTTATTGGCTTACATATTAATATTGTAACCAGCTGTAGAAGCCTCAGTTCCAAAGGTCCACTATGCTTCCATCATTGTTTTGGTGTTTCTATAGCACTATATCTTCCTGATGAGTTTCTGATATGCTTGAGTGCTATGAACACCTCTAGCCTAGATCAGATGATCACTACATCTGTGGCCACTTTCAAAGGTGTTCTGACATGATTGTTGTCGGATGAACTGTCAATCAGCTACGATGAATTTTCTTAGCTTCTTTCTATTGTTTCCCTAAAATAAGAATAGTTCTGGGGTGTCTGCTAAAGGCACGGATTCATGATCCCAGGAGAAAGGAAATAATGCACAAAGCTGGAATTGTTGGCAAGTGCACCCAATCGGGTTTAATCTTTCATTTTATGGAAAAATGATCCAAGAATTTTATTTGGTCACTCTGGGAGACAAATCCATGTTTTTGTTCATTTTCTTACCTCTATTTTCTATAAATCTGCCCCATAGACATGCATGCTGTTGTGATAAAAACATATAAACAAAATGAACATTGTCATGTAGGAAATTATTAACCGACTTGTTATTGCTCTCTGTTGCTGTTTGAAAGGTTACCACGTGGGTGGAGGTGCCTAACATGCTCTGAATAATGGATGCACATGATGGCAATGAAGAAATCCCCTGTGAAAGCCCCGTGTTTATAGGCTCCCTAAAGTAAAACTTTATGCTTGCCATGATCATTAGTAGTGATCAGCATTCGTTTACAAAGGGACGTTCTTGCCAGACCAATCTGTTAACATTCTACAAGGAAGTGAGCTGCCATCTAGATAAAGGAAGACCTGTGGATGTGGTATATCTGGATTTTGCAAAGGCATTTGATACAGTTCCCCATAAACACTTAATCTACAAGCTAAGGTCTGCAGGCATCAACCATAAGGTTTGTTCTTGGATAGACAACTGGTTACAGGGACGCGTCCAAAGGGTGGTGATAAATAACGTGTACTCAGACTGGTCTGGAGTGGAGGTTGGGGTACCCCAAGGTTGTGTCCTGGGACCTATTCTGTTTAATTTATTCATAAATGATATCAGTGGCGGCCGGTGCGTTGGGGGCGTAGGGGCGCCACCCCCCCTATCCATGCGTCCGGCCCCCAAATCTACATGTGGGGCGCCGGACGCATGGAGTTCAATGGGCTTTTTTTTTTTCCATCACCTGATTAGAGCCAGAGGCTCTAATAGGCTTCAGGAAAGGGTGGACCCAGGGCGCAGAGCAGTGCGCCCCGAGCCCACCCATTGTGTGACAATAGCGAATGAAATTCCTTATTGTCACACGGATCCTCCTCCTGGCCAATTTAGAAAGAGGGACATGATAGCAATTTACAAATACCTCAATGGTGACCCCAGGATATGAAAAAAATATGGGAGTGTAAGAGGACACGTGGCCACACAATGAGATTGGAGGAGAAGCGGTTTAACCTTAAGCTGCGTAGGGGGTTTTTCACTGTCAGGCCGGTTAGAATGTGGAACTCTCTTCCACAAGAGGAAGCAGGGAGTATGGATACTTTTAAAAGACTCTTGGATGTGCACCTCAAAGAACACAATATACAGGGATATGGGAAATGATTATCGTCAATGACACACACAAACCTTCACTCTCTTCAGGCCTCTGCTCTGTCCTTGTCTTCAACCCACACTCATTAGGTCAGCGGCAGGGACTTTTCACTTCTCTTCACCAGGAATCCTTTAGGCATGTTTGTGGCAGAAGCGGTGCAGTCTTTTTATGGAGCATCAGAGCAGCCCAGGGGGCAATTAAAGAGTAAAATCTATGCGCTACCAAGCGAGAAAAGAAGTGTCGGGGATTAAAAGATAAATAAATGGAGCACCAGAGATCCTGCAGCTAGTTCTGTAGTGTCACCACATACGATAAGAACAAAATGTAAAAGAATAACCAGCGCTAAAACCTCTTAAGACCGGTGAACCATAAGTTACTGTAGGCAGTAAAAATATATAACATAAGAAATAAATAATGACAATCAAATGGAAAGTGTCCAGTGCGAAGAAATAAAGTGCCAAGGTGCAAAATAGTGAACTAAACGTTCAATATTACAAGATCATTCATAATGTGACGAAAGTGGAAAAATAAGTAAATGTGCAGATAATGAGCGGATTGTACCAATTCTATGGACCCAGAACTGGTCAAAAAGCTCGGACTGAAACAATTGATATAGAACAATGATTCAATTAAAGTGCCAAAAAGGCAATGTGAGCTGCTGGTAGCTGTGAAAAAATGTGCAAAAGGTCAGAAAATGCCTTGTGAACATACAAAGGAGCAAGTTGCACAGCTTCTATGAGTAGAGGAACTGTTCACAGGCTCCAACAAAATCTGTAGAGGCAAATGAAGAAATATGCCCTATGAAGGGCGAACTAAATAAGAGCAGTGAAGGTGATAATGTAAATAACAATAGTGATTCAAATTAATAGGTGAAACCAATCGATCAAAAAAAAAAAACAGAAGTATCAAGGTGCACAATGCCCTATAAAAGGTGAACCCCTGTGAACAGATAATAAACAATATGATGAAGAGTATCACAGTAATATCACAGGTGAAGCAGGTAAATAACAAAAATTGTGATCCATAAATAAGTGAAAAAGAGTCCAATAATCCTCAAGATATTAAAAATAAAAGTTCATAATGAGTGCAGTTACAGCCAACGACAATTAGTGATCCCGGTGCCAAAGTGAGTGAGCAAGAGATCCTCAAAATGGGTAAAATGGCCGCAATTGCCTCCCTGCCCCCTAGCCCAGCCCCCCCTGGTGGAAGGGGTAGGAGGGGAGGCATGCCCGAAAAAGCTGAAATTACATCACCAGGATATGTAACCCGCAGCAGCTAAGTCCCACCCAGGGGAGGACTGGGCCAGGGGTAGAGGGGCAATTCCCCCCCCCCCCGGGCCGCTCTGATGCCCTGTAAAAAGGCTGCACCGCTTCTGCCACAGACATGCCTAAAGGATTCCTGGTGAAAAGAAGTTAAAAGTCCCCACCACTGACCTACTGAGTGCGGGGTGAAGACATAGGACAGAGCACAGCCACCCCCTTTCCCCCCAGCATGGATGGTGTAACTTGTGTCTGAGCAGAGTCCGGCTCCATGCCCCACTGGAGACTCTTCTGCCTTGTCAGCCCCAACCAAGCTTTCCCAACTCCCCCCAACCTCCTGCTGCTGGCCAGGTCGGAAACCCGGATTCAGACGGTAAGTAGAGAGTATCTGGAGCAGGGTTTCAGCTTGGGATGGGGGTCAGGAGGAGGACTGGGAGAGTGGGAGGGGGTGAGGGTGAGTGGGAGGGGGGCCGAGTCGCTGCACCATGAGCCTCTGGTTTGTACTTGCCAACTAGGCCAAAAGTTGCCAATCTGCCCCTGGTCCCACCCCTGTCTGTGCTGAATCCGCAGGATTATTTGTTATGCCATGTTTAGACACACCTTACTGAGCAGAGTGGAGAATAAGCACGGTGGTGGCAACATTGCTCTATGAGCCCACAGATTGTTGCCATTGATAACAAGGAGGGATGAATGACTGGCAGGATCAATATGTAATTTATCTATAAGGGAAATTTGAATACACAAACAAAGGGCACTGAGACATAGCAAAATTATTAGGATTGTCTTACCTTTTGTTGCTTTTTTTTTTTTTTTTTTTTTTTGGTGGTGGGGGGTCATAACAATAAATGTGTTATAATAGCTAAAGTTGAAAAAAGACGATATTGAGCTTATAAGCCAGTAAACAGACAAGATACAAAACACAAAGAGATAACACTGTTGGAGGAATTAAATGGCAAAACTGGGAACAAAGGAAACGTGAAAAAAGGAGCACACTGACAGCTGACACAATCCAATTACAACACTGCCACCTTCTGATCTTTTCAGGGAAATGCAATATACAATAACGAAAAATAAGTGCTGGCCTACAAAGCTGGCCAACCACAGCATTAAATATATTTGTCTGACCTCAATTCATTTTTTAACTGCATGAATCCGTGATCGATTTCATACCATTCTTGCCACTAGTCACATCATACACTCACCCACCAATCTATGTGATTAATAGACTGTAAGGATGAAAATCACACATAAAAATAACTTGTTTCATTTCAAATTTTTTTTTTTTTTCTGCAGTATGGAAAAGCTATCTATTATGGAATGCAAAGCATGCAGCACCAACTTTATGGTGCTTTAAAAATTGTATTACATTTCTCCATAGTGCTATGAATTTAGTGAATTTAGTGTGACTTTACCTGCAACAATCCAAAAGTGAGTTTACACAGCTGTATGAATGCCAGTACTATAGGATTAAACCTGCACAGCATGGAGAATAAAAATCTGTAGTATTTTTATTTCTTATCCATTTAAACATATGTTACATTAAAGCCAACCTTTCCATTCCCTAACCATGTGCACATAGTGATAGTTAGTAATCTTCTGCACTGGAAATTACAAATTACCGGTAACTATTTTTTTTTTTTTTACAAAACTGTCAGCCTTTACAGAATTAATGCACTTTAACTGATATGCAAATATTGACTATTTATAAAAAGTCAATAGCTAACCCCTTATCTATACCTCTAAACCCTCCCACTGACCCCCACGGATGTACTATAGGTGGAGGGTAGTGGCACATGACTGTCGCAGGAAGGGCAAACGTGTCTTTAATGTGTAGGATTGTCAGTCTGGCTTCACCATTTTTGTGCTGGGCACGAGGCAAGATGGTGATTAGCAGTGGTGGAATAATTTGACCAGACTGGAGAAGTTTTTGCCTGCGGTTTGTCTGTAATCGTATTTGCCTGTGGTTTCTGCAGACATTGCCGAAGAAAAGGGTAGCTTTATTGTCTGAAAACTTAAAGCAAATGTATATTCTGTTTGTACTGTTTTTGTGTGTGTTGTAGATATGTCAAATATACATCTAAAAGGTATTAGCTTAAAGCAGAACTCCAGATTTCAGTGAACTTTGAATAGTATTATGCCATTGGCTCCTGCTGCTGTCAATGAATCCTGTGAGCTGAGAGCAGGGGGCGGGGCCTAGCTGCGCCATGTGTGTCTATGGATGATGACGATGTCTACTGTGTAAAACTACAATTTACACAAAATCCTGCCCTGATGCATTTCATCACCACCCATGTGACTTTTTCAAAGGGTAAGTGGGCGATGAATATGTCTTATTTATTATTATATATTATTATTTTAATTTAAAAAAAAACATAAAAAAACCCAAGCCTTTACAACCCCTTTGAAGTGTTTTTTGTTACCCCAACACTTCATATTCCTGATAAGTACCTGCTGTAATATGTACTTGTATGAGAAAACATCCTGTTCGCTTTGTATTGCTTCCTTTATGTGAAATCCCTGGTGTTCCTGCCAGTCCCTCTGCTTTCCTATTAAAAAATGACCATACTAGGCAGGAGAGCACACTGTGGTCAGTTCTCTAGCTGTGCTGGGAACTCAGCCTGCTCTCCTCCAATGATCAGACTTGTTCTGACACGCCCCTGCTGCATAGCCATTCACTGGGAAGCTTAATGTACTGCTGCTTCTCCCCCCCCCCCCCCCCAGCTCTTATACAGCTGGGGGGGGGGGGAGTACCTGTCAAAGGAATGTGATCAATTATAAAAAAGGGAAAACTGTTTTTTTATATCTATACAAAAATGTTTTGCCTTTCATTTCTATTGTAAACTGAATGGGTTGTTTTACAAGGTGACCGTTTACAATCACTTTACATCGGGCTAAGGGCTGCTCAGCTATTCACAGGAAGCTTTGCATTCTATGAATGAATACAAGACTTCCACTGAATGGCCAATGTGACATCATCTGCCTGCCTCAGAGAGTCAGAGGAAGGTTTGCATTCATTCATAGGATACAAAGCTGCCTGTGAATAACTGAGCAGCACACAGCCCGACTCAATTCTGTTCTGGGAGTGGGATGGGAAGATCCCATCCCATTGCTGGAACACAATGCTGTATACTGTATGTATCTGAGCCTATATACAATTTACACAGTGCACACAGCTGCTGCATCTGTTTGTAAACAGTTTGTTTGGACCAGCTTGGTCTAAACAAACTATTTAAAAGAGAAGGATGGACAAAGCTTTTTTAGTTATACTTCTCTTGTGGGTCACAGGAGTGCACTTACTTTTGCTACTGCCCACTATTAGCTGACGTGAATGTGAAAATATGTCAGCGCTGCTAAATAAATGTTGCCAATGATGATAAATACATAAATACAACAAATATAACATTATAAATACATATATATTCTAAAGTGACAAGTGCATAAAGTGATAAATATATCAATGCCCTTCAAATGCAAATAACTGTCCTCCAATTACTGGTAAAAGTGACAGAAGTGCTTTGTGCTTCACTCTTGTATGAAGTGCTGGTGCTCCCCCTTTTGCTTCCCTACTCACCAGAAACCAAATATTCATGGGTCTCTAGATACATTCACATGGCAGACCTGCTCCAGGTTCTGGAAGGATCCCGACCATATTGTCGGGATCCATCTAGCTGCCTGATTGACAGCTGGCTCTGCCTTTTAGCGTGCAGCTGAGATCCAAAGCCAGCTGCGTCAGCCCCCTCTCCAGCTCGGCACTCCAATAAGCTCTGGAGGGCCAGAATGGAAAGCAGACCAAACTGAACAATCAGCGGTCTTGTGGTTGCTCAGTTCTCGGATTTACTGTAAAATTGACGGGGGACAGCTGCAGTATCACAGTGATGCTGCAGCATAGAGAGGAGTATGAAGGTTTATTTTTATTTTTTTTAAACCTCAAACTTCTCCTTTAATCAGTTCCCTACCGGCGCATTGTAAAATTATGCCAGCAGAAACACTCTGTCCCTCCAGGCGGGCGTCATATGACGTCCACCCGTTCTCGCCTCTCTTGCGCATGCAACGATCGGTGATGAGGAGTGTCCCTCGGGACACAGCCCATCCCCGATCAATGTAAAGAACCAATAAAAATGGCTCTTTACTACGTGACCCGATGTGTCCAATTACAGCCGGTCACAGAATGTAAACAAGCCGCAGTAACTAGCTGTTACCGTGTTCTCCTCCTCATACATCGATCCTGTGTGAGGAGGAGATTGCAGTAATAGCTAGTTACCGCCCACAGTACATAGTAAAACACTCTAATTGCCCCCAGTAGAGAGTACCTGTCACAGCCCATCAGAGTACCTGTCACAGCCCATCAGAGTACCTGTCACAGCCCATCAGAGTACCTGTCAAAGCCCTTCAGAGTACCTGTCACAGCCCATCAGAGTACCTGTCACTGCCCTTCAGAGTACCTGAGTACCTGTCACAGCCCATCGGAGTACCTGTCACAGCCCTTCAGAGTACCTGTCACTGCCCTTCAGAGTACCTGAGTACCTGTCACAGCCCATCAGAGTACCTGTCACAGCCCATCAGAGTACCTGTCACTGCCCTTCAGAGTACCTGTCACAGCCCATCAGAGTACCTGTCGCAGCCCATCAGAGTACCTGTCACTGCCCTTCAGAGTACCTGTCACAGCCCATCAGAGTACCTGAGTACCTATCACAGCCCATCAGAGTACCTGAGTACCTGTCACAGCTCATCAGAGTACGGAATACGGAAGAGAGAGTACCTGTCACAGCCCATCAGAGTACCTGTCACAGCCCATCAGAGTACCTGTCACAGCCCATCAGAGTACCTGTCAAAGCCCTTCAGAGTACCTGTCACAGCCCATCAGAGTACCTGTCACTGCCCTTCAGAGTACCTGAGTACCTGTCACAGCCCATCGGAGTACCTGTCACAGCCCTTCAGAGTACCTGTCACTGCCCTTCAGAGTACCTGAGTACCTGTCACAGCCCATCGGAGTACCTGTCACAGCCCATCAGAGTACCTGTCACTGCCCTTCAGAGTACCTGTCACAGCCCATCAGAGTACCTGTCGCAGCCCATCAGAGTACCTGTCACAGCCCATCAGAGTACCTGTCAAAGCCCTTCAGAGTACCTGTCACAGCCCATCAGAGTACCTGTCACTGCCCTTCAGAGTACCTGAGTACCTGTCACAGCCCATCGGAGTACCTGTCACAGCCCTTCAGAGTACCTGTCACTGCCCTTCAGAGTACCTGAGTACCTGTCACAGCCCATCGGAGTACCTGTCACAGCCCATCAGAGTACTTGTCACAGCCCATCAGAGTACCTGTCACAGCCCATCAGAGTACCTGTCACTGCCCTTCAGAGTACCTGTCACTGCCCTTCAGAGTACCTGAGTACCTGTCACAGCCCATCGGAGTACCTGTCACAGCCCTTCAGAGTACCTGTCAAAGCCCTTCAGAGTACCTGTCACTGCCCTTCAGAGTACCTGTCGCAGCCCATCAGAGTACCTGTCACTGCCCTTCAGAGTACCTGTCACAGCCCATCAGAGTACCTGTCGCAGCCCATCAGAGTACCTGTCACTGCCCTTCAGAGTACCTGTCACAGCCCATCAGAGTACCTGAGTACCTATCACAGCCCATCAGAGTACCTGAGTACCTGTCACAGCTCATCAGAGTACGGAATACGGAACGGTCAGAGTGCTGGGAGACACAGGACATCTGTTTGCCACCAGGACTTCATCACCATAGCGTGCCCCATGCTCTCCATGTTTGCATCGCTGTACATTATGTGAGTGTTTTATTACAATAAATTGGCTTTTATAAACTTGCTTCACTGACATTTGCGCCGCTCTCCCCCCCCCCCCCTCTTCTACTTCACACAGAGCTGCTTCATACTTTGCGAGCTGGCTTGAGACTTTCTCTCTGCACCCAGTGCGATCTCACCATCATCATCAATTTTACTTTTTGACTTTCATACTGCATTTGAACTTCATTTTAAAATTGTCTCACTGGCTTTTGCTTAGATTTATTGTCCCCCCTTTCCGTTTATCGGCTGGTTATCCCCATAGCGCTCATCCTCCTCCTCTTCCCCCATCTCATATTGCACATGCACAGTGGGGGACTGGCTGTAAGTGATCAGAAAGTGACAGTCAGCTCCTGAATCCAAGATGGCGGTTTGGGAACAAAAAAAAGCTGTGAAGACTTGGGGTAAAAGGCCTAGACTTTATGGGCTGGTATCTATGGTTTTTATTTTAAGTCAGCAACCACAGTACTTGTAGCTGCTGACTTTTACTTTTTCATAGCCAGGTAAAGTTCTGCTTTTAGCTTTAATTTCTTCAGTTCATTATTTCCAGCATTAAAGCTTTTAAATATAATACAGTGCTTTGTAGAATGTGGATCAGAGGCAAAAATATGAAAACATACAACTGGAGCAGTCCATGTAGAAGCTGAGAAGATGGGTGTTATATGGCAGGGTTTTGTAAATCTTGGGACTGGATGGACAAAAATACATATACTTCAGTAGGTAAAACTCTTCCCATATAAGTCATCTGTGTATTTAGCTGTAGTTTAGCTTTAATAAAGGATGATATAAGGAACTTCAGTATATTTTATACATCAAAATATGTTGTTAATGTGAGTTATGATTGTTTCAGGATACAGTATAATCAGACATAATCAATATATGGCATGTGTGAACATGCAGCCTCTTCACCACCAAATGCCTCTTTGCTATTCCTTATCACTTACAGTATCTTCCCACTTTCATCCAGTAAACTGACACATGAAATACTTTCAAATCCATAAAAAAAAAAAGTAATGGTATTTATTTTTTAATTCAAAATTATTTTTTTCTTTTTTAATTTTCAATGTTATTTAATGTGTTGAATGTTCACTGAATGTTACAAATTAGGTCTAATATTCAAATTTCCACAAAACACTGACAGTTGTACCAAAAAAGTTCACAAAATGTTATTGTTTTTAAGAATAAGAGTATTGCCCGGTTAGTTAAAGTGGAAGAAAGATCTTAAAAATGTTCCCCTTCCCCCAACTCCTACCTCTTCTGCCTATACTGTATAACAAAGGTGTGTGTACTTACCTATTTTTTTACTTTAATTATTTTTATTGAATTTTCCACAAATACAAATATCGTTAACAAGATAATGGTGCCTTTCAGGATATGGTATACATGGTATCAAGAAGGCATAATAAAGGAGGCATAATAAAGAGAGTAACATGCAATAAAACTAAAATAAAAAAACGAAAGCACCCTAAACAGTGGAACATATGATGCTTAAGTGTCCGGAGTAGCAAAAGCGAAAAAAGGGGAGGTCCGTGCCGATATGTGACAGCCTAATGTCTTAGGGGAGGTGAATAGTTCTGGGTCGTCCTGTTGACACCCTGTTTGGGATCATACTGTGTCGTCCCCGGGGACCCACCCTGTCCATTCCTTCCATTGTTCTCCCCATCCCACTCCTGTTATTCCAGTATGGATTGATGTTATGGTCAAAGGGTAGCAGAAGTCTAGTGATATAAAGGATGATGACTATGAAGCCATATACTTGCTAAGTGTCTTAACCAAAAAGGTAACAACATATGCATAGAAGGTGCTGTCCTGGTCATGGTCCAGCTGGTATCTGTATGCTTAGACTGATTGAACAATGAGAGAGTTGCTCAGGTGTACGTTTATTGAGATCTAGTTATATTCAAAAGGACAAGTTGCTCTCCCCCTTAGACCTGGTATCTCTGAAGGGGACTAGGGGTTTGTCCGGGTTGGGGAGAGGTCGGGTTTCTTCTTGAAGATACATTTTTTAATATGTATGGAGTTTGTCTAATGAAATCCGGTCAGAAATTTCTAAATGAAAGGGTTTAGGTAAGTGAGGATAAACTAGGGGAAGAAAGGAAGCGGGGTGGGAGGAAGATTTGGGGGATCCATTCTCCACTGCTCTTATCCTGAAGTGGAAGTTTTAAATTAGTTGGGTAAGTAATTGGGTATACTCTTTAGTTGTGGTAAAGAGATGCCAGCATGCCCAAGTTTTGTTGTATTTTGATTGAGTTTCCATTGCTTGGTGGATTAGATCTTCCATCTCTGCGATTTGTTTTACACGTAGAAGCCATTCCTTAATGATGGAGGGGTTAGGTGATTGCCAACAGGATGGAATGCTGAGTTTAGCTGCATTAACCATATGCATAGCTACAGAGCAGAAGTATGTCTTTTTAGGCAGAGAATAGCGGTGAAACAGAAATCGGGCTGGAGAAAGGTCTAATGAGTACGTCATTACTTAATTGATAATGTTGTGTACTGTTGTCCAGAACTTTTGGATTCTGGGGCATTTCCAGAATATGTGGAGGAGATTGCCTTCTGGATCTTGGCATCTCCAGCAGTTAGGCAGTACTTTTGGGTAGATTTTGTGAAGTAAGAGGGGCGTCCTATACCAGTTAGAGACTATTTTGAAGCCATTTTCTTGTGTGGAGAGGTTAATCGTTCCTTTGGGAATGTTCGTGTATATTGCTTCCCAGTCATGTTCAGTGAGATTTATTGAGAGGTCTCGTTCCCACTTATTAGATGTGTTCATGGATTTTAGGGTGAGGTACGGAAAGAGCATGGTGTAAATGTCAGAGAGTAGGTGTCTCTGTGGGTCCTGTTTGCCACAAAGATCCTCAAAAGGTGTGCGTTGGCGTGAACTGGCCGAGCGTTGTGGGATTAGACAAAAAGTGTTTAATTTGGATGTAATTCCAAAATGGAAATATTTTTTTTTGTCATGTGGGATGAGAGAGTGTGTAGCGATATGAGGTAGCCTCCATCAAAGAAGTGTTCCGCTCTCATATGCCAGTGGGGCCATACAGTGGGAACGGAAAGTATTCAGACCCCCTTAAATTTTTCACTCTTTGTTATATTGCAGCCATTTGCTAAAATCATTTAAGTTCATTCTTCTTCCTCATGAATGTACACATAGCACCCCATACTGACAGAAAAACACAGAATTGTTGACATTGTTGCAGATTTATTAAAAAAGAAAAACTGAAATATCACATGGTCCTAAGTATTCAGACCCTTTGCTCAGTATTTAGTAGAAGCCCCCTTTTGATCTAATACAGCCAGGAGTCTTTTTGGGAAAGATGCAACAAGTCTTTCACACCTGGATTTGGGGATCCTCTGCCATTCCTCCTTGCAGATCCTCTCCAGTTCTGTCAGATTGGATGGTAAACGTTGGTGGACAGCCATTTTTAGGTCTCTCCAGAGATGCTAAATTGGGTTTAAGTCAGGGCTCTGGCTGGGCCATTCAAGAACAGTCACGGAGTTGTTGTGAAGCCACTCCTTCGTTATTTTAGCTGTGTGCTTAGGTTCATTGTCTTGTTGGAAGGTAAACCTTCGGCCCAGTCTGAGGTCCAGAGCACTCTGGAGAAGGTTTTTGTCCAGGATATCCCTATACTTGGCCGCATTCATCTTTCCCTCGATTGCAACCAGTCGTCCTGTCCCTGCAGCTGAAAAACACCCCCACAGCATGATGCTGCCACCACCATGCTTCACTGTTGGGACTGTATTGGACAGGTGATGAGCAGTACCTGGTTTTCTCCACACATACCGCTTAGAATTAAGGCCAAAAAGTTCTATTTTCGTCTCATCAGACCAGAGAATCTTATTTCTCACCATCTTGGAGTCCTTCAGGTGTTTTTTAGCAAACTCCATGTGGGCTTTCATGTGTCTTACACTGAGGAGAGGCTTCCGTCGGGCCACTCTGCCATAAAGCCCCGACTGGTGGAGGGCTGCAGTGATGGTTGACTTTCTACAACTTTCTCCCATCTCCTGACTGCATCTCTGGAGCTCAGCCACAGTGATCTTTGGGTTCTTCTTTACCTCTCTCACAAGGCTCTTCTCCCCTGATAGCTCAGTTTGGCCGGACGGCCAGCTCTAGGAAGGGTTCTGGTCGTCCCAAACGTCTTCCATTTGAGGATTATGGAGGCCACTGTGCTCTTAGGAACCTTAAGTGCAGCAGAAATCTATTTGTAACCTTGGCCAGATCTGTGCCTTGCCACAATTCTGTCTCTGAGCTCTTCAGGCAGTTCCTTTGACCTCATGATTCTCATTTGCTCTGACATGCATTGTGATCTGGAAGGTCTTATATAGACAGGTGTGTGGCTTTCCTAATCAAGTCCAATCAGTATAATCAAACACAGCTGGACTCAAATGAAGGTGTAGAACCATCTCAAGGATGATCAGAAGAAATGGAAAGCACCTGAGTTAAATATATGAGTGTCACAGCAAAGGGTCTGAATACTTAGGACCATGTGATATTACAGTTTTTCTTTTTTAATAAATATGCAACAATGTCAACAATTCTGTGTTTTTCTGTCAGTATGGGGTGCTATGTGTACATTCATGAGGAAGAAGAATGAACTTAAATGATTTTAGCAAATGGCTGCAATATAACAAAGAGTGAAAAATTTAAGGGGGTCTGAATACTTTCCGTACCCACTGTATCTTCTGTAGAAAGGCATTATGTAGACCTGGAGGGAAGGCCAGGTTTAGGCGGATTGGAGTAAGTGGACCTGGTGAGGATGATAAGTTGTATTTCCTGCAGGTTGTTTGAAAGGTTTGCAAAGTGTGTTCAATAGGTGGGTGGATTTTGTATTTAGTTGGGAGATGAGACGGTTCCATTCAAGGAGTTTGGTGGTATGGGAGAGAAACTGTGTACTTACCTATTTTAATACGCTCCGCTCACATGATCATGCAGCTCTGGCTTTCCTATGTAAGGGAGTACTTAACAATGGCTGTGAATTCCTGGAGCTGTGATGTCATCCCTAAGCTCCCATGGCCCAACCATTGTCGGCACTTCCTCCTCTCCCCTTCAGCAGCCACTCACTGACACAAGGAAGCCCAAGTTTCAGGATTGCATGACCAGAGCAGATTAAAAATAGGTAGGTAAATACAGTACAAAGATATTTTTATACAGGTTAGGCAGGACAGGTAGGGGAAAGAAGGATGGAATATTTTTAGAAATAGTTAGAGTTAGGCTTTTATTCCACTTTAAGTGGAATTAAACCCATTGATTTAACTGTTGCTGGTGCTCTCAACTTAAAGCGGCTGTATACTTATAAAGTATCGCATCGCATACTAGCTCATTATGAAATACTCACATTAGAACGAAGCCCCGGCACGGTCGTCTGGACAACGCTGAGGGAGCTGACATGCTCCCTCGGCGTCTCTTCCTGGTTCGGCTTCAAAGAATTTTGGTTCCTCAAGCCAAGGAAAAATTGGACTTTTTAGGCAATATTTGTTATAGCTTTATACATGTATAAAACTATAACAAATATTGCCTAAAAAGTCCAATTTTTCCTTGGCTTGAGGAACCAAAATTCTTTGAAACTGTATAACAGGGATGTTGGCACGCTATACTTTATTTCTTAAATCAAGGCTTCTATGAGTATCAAAACCCCCCCTCTTCCTGGTTCGGTGGCTCTGGCGCTGTAATTGGCCGGAGCCGTGATGACGTCACTCCCGTGAATGCGCTCGGGAGTTTCACTTTCCTGCAAGATCCGGCAAGTAGCTCTGAAGGTCAGCCGGACCTTAAGTGCTCATGTGCCGCAGATGTCAGCGGCTGCATGCAGGTTGACTATCTCCTAAACCGTGCAGGTTTAGGAGATATTAATTGTACCTACAGGTAAGCCTTATTATACATATATACTACCGCTTTACCTGTTAAGCCAGTAAATGGCTGGAGTCACAACTGATCACATGTGCAACACTGTGGCAACTGCAGATCAGAGGCTAAGATGGCAGCCCCCTTGGCTGTAAAGGATAGGAGGGTTTAGTTCTGTTTTAAAAAGAACTGTTATCTGTAAAAAAAAAAAAAAGAAGTCTATTTTTATGGAGCACCATTTACTGAGTATAATGTCTTGTCTCATATAGACAGATAATAGAGGTCATGTCGCTAATCAATATGCACCCATCAGACTGTCAGCTACTAAGTGCTTTCAAATTTATATTTTTGTATCATATTTCCTAATGAGCGATGCTTACTGTTTACAATGTTTAGTTCTACAGTTCTGGTAAAAAAAAAAAAAGAGTCAAGTGATAGGAAAATGTTTGAGACAAGTGGCCACATATTCCTGGAAACCAAACTTAATTGATTGTAATCTAAACAGAGTTCCATTTAGCGTAGCGGCTGCTACTTATGGGCACCCAGCCCAGGTCCTCTGCTAAGTCAAGCTGTAACTGAGCTGTTTGACAGAGTTTAGAAGAACCACGATCCCTCCGGGAATGTCCAACAGGCTGTAACAAACGCAGACCATCCTCATAGAGATAAACATTACCAGCGTCCGTGTTATGCACAAGAGAAGCTGTTGCGTTCTTCAACTGGAAACATCTCTGTCACTTGCAGCTATACACAAGTGCCAAACTTCCCAACATATTTTATGTCAAGTACCAGCATTTGTGAAAAAGGTTGGGGCTGTTTTTAGATTGTTGTGTTATATTAAATTATAATTATAATTATAATTAGAACCATCTTCTGTAATCTACGCTTGACAAAAGAAGGACTCCAGTCAAAGAGAAAATGAGGACATTATGTATCCAGGCTTTTGCCTGCCCCTGAGCTGCTTTTCTTCACCACAAACAACTCACAATCAGCATGAAGCAACTCTGTAACCAACTCCAAGCCAAAGCAAAGCAGCTCAGAAGTAAGTCAAAGCAACCCAGAATAATCTAAAAGCATACTACTGCATTTGACTTGCTTCTGAGGATGGGTTCACATATCAGCGAATTGGATTCGGGTTTCCCCGCATCCAATTAGCATGACATCTCAATAGAGCCGATTCATACAGGTCGGGAACGGCTGCGGAGTGGTTTGCAAAAGTGTCCTGTCCTTGTTTGGGTCCGGTTCAGGTGCGAATTCAGGCAAATATTCGGATCTGATTCACACCTGACCCAGTGAACAGACACACACCAGACCGCAGGCATCAACCCACGGCTGCACATATGTGAATCAGGCCTAAACCTGAAGAATGCTTAGACGTGCCCTAAACGTACAAAAATGTTAAATTAAAACCCGCGCTAAAATATATGTGAACCAGTGCTACCTGAAGCTGCTGCTCACTTAGGCAAAAGCCAAGATGGAATAAAACATTATAAAACACAGCGCTACCAGGAAAGTGATATAAGTGATGAATATAATCCTTCAATCAATAAATATCAATCTAATTTATAAATATAAAGTGCACTTAATGATAAAAACTTATATATATACTTATCAATAAATATATATAAAAATATTGCAATATATCAAAAATGCTAAGTGCTGAAGTGAAATTGTGCAAAATAAAGTGCAGTCCAAAAATATGAGTTCACTGAGTTGTCAAATAAAGTGCTGGACGAAAAGTGCTTGAAGTGCTCCACACAGTGATAAGTGCTCCAAACCGACCCTTTTGGGGATCCACTCACCAGATACTAGGGATAATCAAGCCTCAAAAGCAGGTATTCTCCAAGATAGCCCAGGGAATGGATGGATCAGCACACCACCAAACAAGCCTCCAACTTTTGATAATAGCCCCCTCTTGGTTAGGTACTCAAAAAGTAAGGGAAGGAGCCAGACATAGTGAAGCCCGTAAAAATGTATTTAAATCAATATTATTAAAAAACTACTCACAAGTGTAGAAGTATAAGACAGCGTTTGTGAAAACCACATCAGAACATATCTTGCGTCCACTTCCGGGATCGCTAGCCGGCGTGCGTTGCACGAGTAGGAGGGAAGTGACGTCGCGTGGTTAAGCTGTCCGCAGGAAGTACGTCGACGTGTTTCGCCCACCTATAATGGGCGTTATCATAGACATTTCCCTAAATGTACGTCAAGCAGCCAAGGGGCTACAAAGTAAAGAGTCAATACAATACTCACCAATAAATTAAAGGAGAAATAAAGCCAAAGCTCGTTTGGCTGTACCTCTCCTATGGACCACAGAAGTGCAGTTTGTTCTGCACTCCTGTGACCCATTTTTAGCAGACAGCAGGCTGAAGCCTACTGTTGGCTGACATCATAGTGCCAGTCCAGGCTCAGGAAATATAATGACCATATGGTCGGGATCCACCCAGGAGCCTGAAGCGACAGCTGGCTTAGCCTCTCAGCGTGCCACTGAAAGCCTGAGCCAGCCGCTCCTTCCCCCTCCACAGTCCAGTACATCAGTGAGTGAGGGGGGGTAGAGCAGAGAGCTGATGACTGACAGTCACTGGCTCTCTGCTCATGGGGCTCTGAGAACTGAGCGGGTGGTGTTTGATCGCTCGTTTCTCAGTCTTAGACCCATTGGGGGACAGATGAAGGATCAGACTGATGCTGCATCCACCTAGGTGAATATGATTACAAAACAAAAACGTTCCCATACTTCTCTTTTAAGACTGGCAATACACATTAATATTTCTCTCATCCAGCCCTGCCGGCAAACAAAAGAAATCAATTAATTTCCCCATTCACACTAAACAGAGTGGATAAAAGAAACTCCCCTCCCCTGCTGCTCATGTGGCAATTGGAATACCTGAGCAGAGACTGCATCCGACTGGCTTCAGCAGCTTTCAGCCTGGGAAATTTCTACCTGTCTCCTTCTATTTTGAAATCAAAATAGGTTGCTGTTAGGACCACCCATGGCATCAATTTTGTCCCATTTCGTAGGAATCAGGCAAAAAATGAGCCGTGTATGGCCTGCATTATTGTATAATGTCAGATCACATGCAGTTAATTTCTTTACTGGAAGGTTTAATGCACAGAAGGTTTACAAATCGGTTACTAACTGGTGACAGCAAGATTTGAACTATAACGAATGGCAGTTATATTAAACACTTCTGGACCGGAAGATTTAATGACCAGGCCATTTTTTGCGATTTAGCACTTCGTTACTTTAACGGACAATTGCGCGGTTGTGCGACGCTGTACCTAAATAAAATTGATGTCCTTTTTTTCTCACAAACAAAGCTTTCTTTTGGTGGTATTTGATCACCTGTGCGATTTTTATTTTTGGCGCTATGAACAAAAAAAGAGCGTCAATTCTGGAAAAAAAAAACAATAATTTTGACTTTCTGCTATATAACATTCCCAAAAAAAAAAAAAAAATTTAAAAATCAAAATTTGTTAACATTTTAGGCCAATTTGTTTTCTGCTACATATTTTTGGTAAAAAAAAATAGCAATAAGTGTATTTTGATTGGTTTGCGCAAAAGTTATCGCGTCTACTACCTACGGGAAAGATTTATGTCATTTTTATTGTATTTTTTTTTCCCTAGTAATGGCGGCGATCTACGATTTTTTTGCGGGACTGAGACATTGCGGCGGACAGATCGGACCCCTAACTGACATTTTTGACACTTTTGGGGGGACCAGTGACATTACTACAGTAATCAGTGCTAAAAATATCCACTGTTACTGTAATAATGACACTGGCAGGGAAGAGGTTAACACAGTAAGTGATCATGGGGTTAAATGTGTACCTAGGGGTGTGTATCTAACTGTATGTGGGCGAGGCTTGTGAAATGATCACAGAGACCTGTGATCCTACATAGACGGATCACAGGCACTCTGTGATCATTCCAGAAAGAAGAACGGTCAGCTGTGTTTACAACAGCTGACCGTTCTTCTCCCTCAGTGGGGAGCGATCGTGGGTGGCAGGCGGCAATCGGAGCCACCCGCCCCGTGCATCGGAGTCCCCGCTGACGAGTGGGGGCGGGAGCGTGCCCCCGGCGGCACACACCCCTAGCTGCAGGTGCGCGACCGAAGTAGACCAACGTCAGTTCACGCAGGAGGGGCTGCCTGCCGCAGTAATACTGCCGCGGCCGGTCCGGAAGCGGTTAAGAGAAGATTATTTATGTCGTCTACATATAGTGCAAGGATTTTGAACAACTCAGATCTTTATCTTTAGATACTGAGATTAATAAAGTGCATGTGATAAAATGTATCAAAATGCATACAAAATATCAAAATATGAGGTACTACAATAACTCTGCTCTGAAACCTGACCTTTAGCGTCGGTTCACGCTACGGCGATCCGACTTAGGGGGCGACCTGTGAAGTCGCGTTCACCGTGACTTCGGCTTGACTTGCACGGACTTCATAAAATTAATGTCTATGCAAGTCGCTCCAGGTCGCCCCGAAGTAGTACAGTACTCTTTTTCTAAGTCGGAGCGACTTGTGTCTCTCCTATTAGAACGGTCCTATACTACACTATGGGACGCGACGGTGCGTGACTTGTCAGGCTGACAAAGTCGCCTAACAAGTCGGACTAGTGTTAATGGACACTTACTGAATTAGGGCCATTTTAAAAGATATAATATGATTTTTAAACATATGTGGCCATCACACCTATGGAAACATAGAAGAGTGATGACAGAAAAGGACCAAGTGGTCCATCAAGTGAACCCCATTTACAACCACACACTGATATCTATCCTTTAGCCAACTGTATATCCACTAAATCTCCCGAAGGGTTAAGTCACAGTTTCTACAAATTTTGCTACTAGTTAAATAGTTAGTCAGGTTGAAAAAAGACACAAGTCCATCCGTTTCAAAAAAATAAAAATTGAAAACCCAACCATACAATCCCATATACATAATCCTATACCCGCTGTTGATCCAGAGGAAGGCGAAAATAAACCCCATGATCCAATTTGGTACAGCAGGGGAAAAAAAATCCTTTCTGACCCCCCAAGAGGCAATCGGATATTCCCTGGATCAACTTTACCTAAAAAAAATGTTAGTACCCATTTGTATCATGTACACCTAGGAAAGAATCCAGGCCTTTTTTAAAGCAATTTTGTGAGCTAGCCAGAACCACCTCTGGAGGGAGTCTATTCCACATTTTTACAGCTCTTACGGTGAAGAAACCTTTCCGTATTTGGAGACGAAATCTGTTTTCCTCTACACATAAAGAGTGCCCCCTTGTCCTCTGCATTGACCTTAAAGTGAACAACTCATCACCAAGTTCACTATATGGACCCCTTATGTATTTATACATGTTGATTATATCCCCCCTTAATCTCCTCTTCTCAAGAGAGAATAAATTCAGTTCCTCTAATCTTTCCTCATAGCTGAGCTCCTCCATGCCTCTTATCAGTTTGGTCGCCCTTCTCTGCACTTTCTCCAGTTCCCAGATATCCTTTTTAATAACTGGTGCCCAAAACTGAACTGCATATTCCAGGTGAGGTCTTACTAATGATTTGTACAGGGGCAAAATTATATCTCTCTCTCTGGAGTCCATGCCTCTGTTAATACAAGAAAGGACTTTGCTTGCTTTGGAAACATCAGTTTGGCATTGCATGCTATTATTAAGCTACCAGAACACCCAGATCCTTCTCCGCTATGGATTCCCCCAGTTCTACTCCATCTAGTATGTATGATGAATGCAAATTGGTACTCTTTAAATATTATTTGTATCAAACAGGAAGGTACTATAGCATTACAATAGCAAATATCACAAACAAGAATAAATAATTGGCCTGATGTTAATGATACCCTTATTTTGGTAATTTCTGAGATCACAGCTTAAAAATAAAATTATTCATGGTAAAAGATAGATCAGGATTTCTGTTTATTTACCAGATTGAATATAATAACTGGTGGTCTTTCACAATAATGAGCTTGCTAACCTGTCCTTTCAGCCCCAAATCCAATCACTGTCCAAATATTGTAGACTTAACCTCAGTAACATCTCCAAAATATGCCATTTTAACCAATAAATCCACCAACTAACAAACTTCCCACCTTTTTATCACTGAGCTTGACTCACTTGACTATTGAAACTCCTTCATCAAAGGGTTACCTCTACACAGGCTACCCCCTCTTCAGTCTATCATGAATGCTGCAGCCAGACTCATCTACCTTACCAGACGCTCAATATCCTCCACCTCTCATTGCCACTCCCTCCACTGGCTTCTGATTGCCCAACCAATAAAATTCTAATTGCTAACAACCTTTAAAGCCATTTACAACTTTGCCACAAGCTATGTCACAAATCTCTCTGCTCCTGCCAACACCTCCCACTAGGGCCGGTGCTTCCACTAGGCAAACTAGGCAGCTGCCTAGGGCGCATTGCCACCTAGGGGCGCAGCCAGGAGTCGGCACTCTCTCTCCATCATGAATTCTCCATCATGAATGATTATTGTTAGCTGAGGCGAGGGGCGGAGGTGGGGGGGGGAAGAAGGGACAGCGGAAGATGCCAAGTGTCTTGGGCAGTGGCGTAACTACCAGGCCCTGGCTTTCCACCACTGTTGGAGGGGCCCCAAAAGGCAAGAAGGGAGCCCCCCAGAGTGCTGCCTGCATGATGATCCTCTTCAGATGGAGCTGAGCGGCCTTAACCCCGGGCAGGAAATGACTCTCTGCACTGAGCTGGTGGGCAGCCATTTATTTCCCTGGGTCAGTATTAAGCAGGGAGCGGAGGAGAGCTGAACTTGAGCCAGAGCTCGGCACTGGAGGGCGGAACCTTTACTGGGGCAGAAGCGACGAGGCACCAGAATGGTCTGAGGAGGTTGGTGATGAAGGACGTGCGGAGCTCTCTGACTGCTGCTTTTCCCTCCACCAGGAGCCACCGCGTTTAACAGGGGTTCGGGGTCACCAGGTGTGCCATGAGGAATTGGGGTCCCTGGGTGTGCCATGGGGGATTGGGGCCCCCAGGTGTGACACGGAGGAACATCAGGGTCCCCAGGTGTGACACGGAGGAACATCAGGGTCCCCAAATGTGACATGGAAAAACATCAGGATCTGACATAGAGGTACATCGGGGTCAGTGGGTATGACAGCATGACATGGAGTAATATTGGGGTCCCAGTGTGTGACATGGAAAAACATCAAAGTCCCTGGGTGTGACATGGAGAGACATTAGGGTCCCCGGGTGTGAAATGGAGGAATATGGGGGTCACTGGGTATGACAGCATAACATGGAGGAACCATCAGATCAGGGTCACATAGAGTAGTTTTTAACCCCTTCCCTTTTTTTTGGGGGGGCGCAAGTAGCTGGTCTTGCCTAGAGCATAAAATAGTCTAGCACCGGCCCTACCTCCCACCATTTAGCTTCTCCTCCCATGCTCATCTCTAGGACTTCTCCAGAGCGTCTCCCACCCTGTGGAACCCTTAACCCCAATTTGTCCAGCTGTCTCCTACTCTGTCCACTTTTAGGCGATCCCATAAAACTCAGCTCTTCAGGGAAGCTTAACCCACCTTTACCTAGCAGTTGAATTTTTATACCTCACATCAACTCTTCCCTCACAGTGGCCCTCCTAACCCTGTATTTCAACTGTATTGTAAATGTACTGTCTCTCTTTATAATGTAAAGTGCGGCACAAACCATTGGCGCTATACAAATCCTGTATAAGAATGATAAAAATAATATAACTAAATCTGCAAGAGAGAGTTTACAAACCATTTGGAATTTAACTGATATCTGATTACACTGCTTTAAAAATATGTCCTGATGTTCAGCTGTATCCCAATAATAAAGAAATTTTACCCACTTAAAGTGGTAACACAAATTGCACTCAGTTTTGTCTCTTATTTGCACAAATTATTGAACAACTGTATAAAAACTTGTACATAGCAACTGGTAACACTTCCTATAGCAGCCACCACCAAACATTTTATGTAGCCCTAGTGGTTAAAATGAATTTTAGAACATTCCACTTCACAAAAGTGTTTCAGTTCATTGGTATTTCTAGGAGGCCTTTGTTTGAACAGCTCTCTTCACGTCATGGAACAACGTTTCAGTTGGGTTGAGATGGGCACTCTCTTGTCCATTCCAGAATATAAATTTTCAGTTTATTCTGTGGAACATTGGTAATCTAGCAATCCATGTCTTTTTTGATTTATCTGTAGCAAGAAATCAATAAACCACTGTGATTTTACATACAAACCTACCCCAGGATGAGATTCTGAGACTTCACTGTTTTTGCTGGCCTTCCAAGACGTTAGAGTGCCATAGCTCTTTTTTCTCAAATTGTCAGATGCCACTTTCAGGAGCTTAAAATACCAGAGTGATTTAGCAAGTGAACTTCATGCAACCATGGGTGTCCGCAAGGGGGGGGGGGGTCAATCCCTGGAATCAGGGATCAGCAAGGTGTCCACACACGGACACTGGTGTCCGTAAGTGGTCCTTGCAGGGTCCGGCGCGTCCACCACTGACTTTTTTCTGAGTCTGCTGCTCTCTGACTCACTGAGACCGTCACTCCCTCACCCCCCAGTTTCTCCTGTTTAATGTGTAGAGAGAGATGTAGATCTGGCTGCCCACTCAAGTGGAGTGGTGGTGAAGTCCTGCCTGCGTGCAGAGTGATCTGTGGGATTGTCTGGGGGAGGGACTATGCCACCAAGCACAGGAGAGAGAACTGGATAACAGAGCTGAGGAGGAGGAGGAAGCAAGGAGGACTCGTGGAGCGGAAAATATATATAATGATCGACCGATATTGTTTTTTTAATGCCGATACCGATATTTTGGTCATCGGATATCGGTATCGGCCGATATCGGGCCAATATTTTCGGACATGTAAAAATTTTTTTTTTTTACTCCTTGTAGAGGGATCTGGGGGTCTAAAAGCCCCCAAACCCCTCCTTGGCACTGAAAAGCATTCAAAACGCCAAGTTTGGCTGTTTTGAATGCTGTCAGTTTTTTTAATTTGGCGCCGAGTACCTGGAAGTGATGTCATGATATCAATTCCGGGTTTTTTATATGGAGACCCGATCAGAGCCGAATGCGGCTTTGATCGGGTCTGCGGCGGCTTTGATCGGGGAAAGTGCATATTGGCCACCGATATATCGGCATTGCCGATAATCGGTCGATCCCTAATATATATAATATATTCTTTGCAGGGGGAGAGGCCAGAGAGCTTGGAGGAAAACCGGAGGATTCTATTCTACATACAGGTGAAAAAAAGGTAAGAGTAAGAAGGGGGATCTATTCTATGGGGGACCGGCCCTGGCCTGGCCTGGCCTGCTCTAAAGGGGGTTCTATATAGGGACCCTGGCCTGCTCTATAGGAGGATCTATATGGGGGGCCCTGGCATAGCCTGCTCTAAAGGGGGATCTATATGGGGGACCCTGGCCTAGCCTGCTCTAAAGGGGGATCTATATGGGGGACCCTGGCCTAGCCTGCTCTAAAGGGGGATCTATATGGGGGGCCCTGCCCATGCATGCCACACAGGTGAAACACCACCAGAAGTTTAAGCTATGTGGTACCCGATACCCTGGATTACTACTGCTGCATTAGATTAGAGGGTAGGAGATGATGAATCAGGAAAGGAAAGAAAAAGTTACACAAATGGCACTGCCAAGGTGCACAAAATAGGTGCGGCCGTTCTGGGCTGCCTATTGTGGCCCACTTCAAGAGCGACACTGCGCGCGCACCTCCATATGCGCGCGCAGTTGGGGACCTGACCTGCCCATTTTGCGTATGACGTCATGCGCAATCTGGCGTCGGGTTGAGGGCCATAATAGGCGGGGCCTTACTTCCTTTCCACACAGGAGACAGCGTCCACCAGCATGGCGGCTTCTTGTGGGTAAGATCTTTGGCTATACTATTCGATAGGATACGGCGCATTCCCGGATGGATTTTGCTAATAGTTTTTTTTCCCTATTACGCCCTACAGATTACTCTAAGGCGGGGGCATATTCCCCTGCACCCGGCAATTTCACAGACTCCCAAACCCTGTATGCTCCTGCATATTCTACCACCATTATGCATATCTAAAATGCCTTAGTCCTTCTGACTCTGCATCGAGCAGGTAACCTTGCCCCTTATTTAGACACCTTTATTGAGGATAATTGAATTATGCATACCACAGATTATTCACGTATCCTATCCTAATTTATCTAGAACAGTATTCCACGCTGAATCCCAGCTATAGCTGCACTCAGCAGCTCTCCTTGTCTCCACTTTTTTATTTGTGATGTGAGTCTCTTCACAGAGACACCCAAAAAGGTACAGAACACTGCTATCTAAATATATTTGGAATACTCCTCCTTCTCCATGGTGTTGGTGGATACTGGTTTTACTCTATTCTTATTATTTTCATCTCCTGCCTTGACTGTCCCTTCACATTCGCTGGGGAGGCGTTTTTCTGGGGGGCACCTTTACCGAGTCCTGGCGTTGGTGAGCTTGTTCACGATGGATGTTTTGGATGCACACGGGCGTTCCACACTTGCATGCACTATATGTTTTTGTTTCATATAAATGTATGTATATGCACTAATTTGTGTCATTATTGCACTGTACAGGCTAATAAAGGCACTCTATACTTAATATGTTTCTATTCCCCTGAAGAAGCGGACTTTCAACGCCCGCGAAACATGTCGGGACTGGTTTGATGTTCTTCATTGGACCGAAATATTTGCATATTTTCTTGCCTTGTGTCTATATATGGCCTCACACATCTAGTTTGTTCATATGTTAGATGAATAATGAATACTATTCTCTGTATTGTCTATCTTGTTTTTAACATGCATTATTAATAAATATTTCATAATTTTAATGTAATCTTTACCTTATTGGTCCACCCGGTACCTTTAAAGTCCCACCAGCCCTCCCAATATTGTTCTGACTATTCTATCTCTTTTTCCCCATTTCTTCCGTTCCCTCGCTTCTCTGTTTCCTGGTTCCTATCCCTTTCCCCTACTTCATTCCGTCCTACCCTCCTCCCCCTCCTTTTCCCTTTTTTTTTTCCCCATCTCACCCATCTGTGTCTTCCCTCTGACTTCCCATTCTATTTTTTCTGTCCCTTTTCACACCCTTCCCATCTCCTTCCTTCCTTCTCCACTCCTTTATTCCTCCTTCTTTCATCCCTTATTTCTTTTTCTCTTTTCTTCCTTTCTTTTTTCCTTCATTGTTTTTTCTTACCCCGGCCCTCGCCTTTACACCTTAGGCCATAGCCGTGGGTTTACTTTGGGATGCTTTTCCCACTATTTATAATATACATTTCTAGGGATGTGGTACCTTCTTACTTAAATTTGATACAAACATACATTTTTTCTTCAAAATAAGAATTGACTAACAGTGCTTCAGACTTTATGGAAGGTTCCATTACAAAGTAACAAATAACAATGCCTTTGGACTTATTGGGATTAATAATTGTCTAGTTAAATTTTCATCTACAGTGGGGTCGATTTACAAAAGGCAAATGGGCTGTTCACTATGCAAGGGAAATTGCACTTTGAAGAGGGGATTTTCCTCAGAGTTTAGTGAATGAGATGAAGCTCTGCTGATTGTTATTATTCAATCATGTGCAAGCAAAAATGCTGTTTTTTCCCTTAGCATGTGATTGGGTATTATTTTCAGGTTAAATTTCACCACATTCAAGTTCTGGGACGAATTCCCTTGCAAGTGCATCTTCCTTTGAAAACTGAACAGCTTATTTTTTCCTTTAGTAAATCAACCCCAGTGTGTTTGGTATGGGATAGGGAACCAATAAACCACAACTTTAAGTTTCCTCATTCAATTAAATATCCAAGTTCAATAACTTCATTCCAAGATGCTACAATTCTAAAGGATGAGAAACTTTTTCCATCAAGAAACTTTTTTGTTTAAACTATGGATTCAATAAAGAAAGAACATGTGTTTTGTTTGTTAAGTAAGAATATTTCTATTATGAGTTCACTTAATATCAGATCATATATTAAAAAAACATCGATACAGGAATCCATGCAAATCCAACTGCATGTACTGTAACCCATACCAGACAATCCACCTGCTGACAGTTAGGGAGGACAAGGCCTGCATAGATGGAAAAGGGGGGCAAACATTGCAATGTTGGGGATCCAGAAGGTGAAGCCTTGTCACCAGGAGAATACCCAAACCTTCCCAGAGGAGAAGGTCCTGTAGCATTCATGAGGCATCCAGCGGAGATCCAATCAGAACAACGACTCCTCCGATGAGGCAGGAACAGTCTGTTCTGGTGAACCAGATTAAAGCCCTGGGTGTGAAGACATACCATACAGAAGTATTCTCAGAGTGATAGGAAAGCACTACCCCCTTCCCAGTCAGAGACTTCTTGATTCATAGAAATCATCTGGATGTCTCTCCTTAAACCCAAACACCCCAAAACCAAAAGGGATGCTAAAGGTCACTGGGAGCCTACAAGAGAAGGAGAGACTATGGTAGTAAGGCAACTCTTAGAAACCTCACACGTCCTGATGGGAGAGGGAGGATTCATTTCCTTGACTGGTTAGAAAAAGAGAAAGTGATCCTCTTCAGTGAGGATGGTGAACCAATATTACCAGCATTACATCAAGTAGAGGCCATCTTCAAAAGAGAACCGCAGGTGTAGGGTCCAGCAGAAAGATGCCGTTTGTGAAAGTCCAGAAAACAGACCCTCTTTAGGAGTGCTCGAAAATTGGGGATGAGAAGGTCCTAGGGAGGATGTAAGGTCCACTGCTTAGATAGGGTTCTCACAGTTCCTGCAGGTCCATCAGGACTTGTACCAGGACCTCCATAACTCCTACTTTTAGAATCTCTTTCAGGACTTCCAGAACGTTGCTCCTAGAATCCCTGCCAGGACTTCCAGCATCTCAGCAAGTGCTTCCAATGGCACTCCCAGAATCATTGCCAGTACTTCCAATGGTCCAACAGTGCAACAGTGAGGTGGTTCCAAGTGCTTCAAACAGGGTTACATCTGGGCCCAAGCCAAAATTCTGGACCTGGAAAGCAGTCTACGCCTAACTAACACAGTGCACTCAGGTCTAGAAAGTGTCAGAGTGCAGAGCCTAGTGCCCGAATATCACATTGCAGGCTAGCTCCACACATCGAGTCCAGTGGGGTCCAGGTACAGCCTCCAGAACTAGTGCTGTGGAAATGCCAATCTGGTTAGCTGATACTTTATATATCTCCTAGGACACTAGCATGCAGGGTAGAAGAGAGTTACATGGACTTGCTTACAATTATTTCTGTTTGCCAGTAACTCAATTTCCTGTAGGTGGCAGTATAAGCCGACTGTAATAGAATTCCTTTGCCCCTCAATGGGTGATAAAAGAAAATGTTTTTTCTATTTAGAAATTTTAAGTACATACTGTATGTACATGGCGCAGCCATGTTTTCCTATTGCATAGACAGACTCTTCTTCCAGCTTTGCAGTGCTACAAGGTTGAACCCTTTACTGCCTCTTCCCACAATGCAATTCAATGAGTCATCTGGCTCATTTAACCTCCCTGGCGGTATGATTATGTCCAGATTTCTGTGCTAAAAGGGGTACATTCTTTTGCATGGAAATCTGTTGTTTTACATTTTAAAACTCACCTTCCCCTGCGATCCCTCGCCGTCCTCCCCCGCCGTCCTCCCGCTGTGTTCTCGGACGATGCTGGCACCTGTCTTCCGCTTCCCTTCCCTGCGAGCGTTGCGACGCAGGGGGGTGGAACCGGCGGCAATTTAAAAAATGTAAGTACACTAAATTGAATGATACAAAGTTGTGACCCTAACGGATTACACTGTATCATGCCATTTCACCACAGGATTGCACCTGGTGACCTTTCCAGTGCCCTGCCTGTGCTTTTCCAGTTCTTTGTGTCTGGAAAATTGAGAACGACCATGGAGTCCAAAAAGCGTTCTTATTGCGCAAAAACGCTTTTATACAAACTGGAAAACAGCGACAGCGAAACAGAGTTACTTGAAGATCTGTGCGATAGCGATTTGTGGGAAAATTGGTCATCAGGTACGGAAAGTGAGGACAGCGATGATTCTGATGTCTCTTTCTGGTACATAGCTCCGTTGGAAATTCTGAAGAATCATGTGATAAACTTCCCAAATTCCACAAGCTATGTGCCAGAAAGAGACAGAATCTTTGCTGTAGTCACTTTCCGTACCTGATGACGACTTTTCCCACTAATCGCTTTCCCACTAATCAGTTCTTCAAGTAACTCAGTTTCGCTGTCGCTGTTTTCCAGTTCATCAAAAAGCAATTTTGCGCAATAAAAACGCTTTTTGGACGCCATGGTCGTTCAAAATTTTCCAGGCACAAAGCACTGGAAAAGCACAGGCAGGGCATTGGAAAAGTCACCAGGTGAAATCCTGTGGTGAAATGGCATGATACGTGTAATCCGTTAGGATCACAGCTTTGTATCATGTCATTTAGTGTATTTACACTTTTGAATTTGCCGCCGGTTCCACCCCCCTGCGTCGCAACGCTCGCAGGGAAGGGAACCGGAAGGCAAGTGCCGGCAATCGGCCATGCACAGAGCGGGGAGAGACTGTCAGGATGCCGTGGAGGATGGCAGGGAGGACGGCAGGGTAGCGCAGGGAAGGTGAGTAACATTGCGGGGTAATCCCAAGTGTGGCTCGGGGTTACCGCTTTTGGTACTGAAAGTTAACCCCGAGCCACACTCGGGAATACCGCCAGTGGGGTTAAAACAATGCCTCCTTGTAAATTATAACTCCTTTTATTAGGCAGAAAGTTTAAGGTTGAATGAGCAACAAGCGCAGCTCCCTTAAGTAGTACATTTTGAGGTTTTGAGGGTTGAGGGTTAAGCAGGAGCTGCCAAAGTTTACTTTTCCTATTAACAAACTGGTGATTGGTTGCTTGGACTGCCTCGCAACCAATCACCAGCTTGTTAACCTCCCTGGCGGTATGATTCTGTCAGGAATTCTGTTCCAAAAGCGGTACAATTCTTTTCATGGAAATTTGGCGTTATGTATTATAGGCCTACAATTCTTAGTAATTACTGACTTAAACCTGACCAAAACAAGACTCTAGTAGACATCCCAGATGTGATAAATTTGAAACACAAACAAGTGAATTATAATTGAATCAATAATATTATTTTATTATTTAATATATAATATATATAATAAAATTATATTATTGATTAGATTATAATTCATGCGCTATATATTATATATATATGTGTGTATATAGATATATATATATATATATATATATGTGTGTGTGTATATATAGGTATATATATATATATACATATATATATATATATATATATATATTTGCATAACGCATGAATTATAATCGAATCAATAATATAATTTTATATATATATATATATATATATGTGTGTGTGTGTGTATATAGGTATATATATATATACATATATATATATATATATATATATATATATATGCATATATATATATATATATGCATATATATATATATATATATATATATATATATATATATATATGCATATATATATATATATATGTATGCATATATATATATATATATATATATATATATATATATGTATGCATATATATATATATATATGCATATATATATATATATGCATATATATATAATATAAAATGTGTTATGTGCAACGTTTTTTTTTTTTTTTTTTTTTTGAATTTCCCTCCCTAGTTCCGCTCCCATGCAGCATTGCTGCTGCAGGGAACGGAACTAGGAAGTCCTCCTACCGACAGACGAGCGGCGGAGATCTCGCTGGCGGTCACAGCAATGAGAGCTCATCGCTGGATCGCCAGGATAAGGTAAGAGAAGCTCCGCTGCGCTGTCTGCACGCTCTGCCCATTGACCCCGAGCGTGACTC
This sequence comes from Pelophylax lessonae, assembly GCF_965119305.1. Lineage (NCBI taxonomy): Eukaryota > Metazoa > Chordata > Amphibia > Anura > Ranidae > Pelophylax > Pelophylax lessonae. The sequence goes on from NC_138769.1 coordinate 641,885,930, forward strand.
GGGGATACCGCTAATAGCAGAAAATTCCTACCCCGAGTCACGCTCGGGTTTACCGCTAAGGCGGTTAATAGGAAAAGTTAAAGTGATATTAAAGTCGTCAGACGTCACTCCTGGTTTACTCGGCTGCTAACGGCAGCGATTTAAAAAAACTGACAGTATTCAAAAATGCAGATTTCATGCATTTTGCATACTTTGAAGTGCAGAGCAGAGGAGGGGTTTGGGCTCTTTTAGACCCCCGATCCTTCCAAAAAGAGTACCTGTCACTGCCTATTATTGTCACAAGGGACGTTTACATTCCTTGTGACAGCAATAAAAGTGTTTAGATTTTTTTATTTTTAAGGAACATTGTTAAAAATAAAAAATAAAACACAATAAATAGGATAAAAAAAAAATATAAAGCACCTCCGTCCCCGTGAGCTCGCACACCAAAAAAGAAACGCATATATAAGTCGCGCCCGCAAATATAAACGATATTCAAATCACACATGTGAGGTCGAGCCACGATTGTCAGATCGAGAGCAATACATCTAGCAAAAGACCTCCTCTGTACCTCTAAACTGGTAACCGTCAAAAATGTTTAAAACATTACATATGGAGATTTTTAAGTACTGTAGTTTGTGGTGGTGGCAGCATCATGGTTTGGGCCTGCTTTTCTTCAGCAGGGACAGGGAAGATGGTTAAAATTGATGGGAAGATGGATGGAGCCAAATACAGGACCATTCTGGAAGAAAACCTGATGGAGTCTGCAAAAGACCTGAGACTGGGACGGAGATTTGTCTTCCAACAAGACAATGATCCAAAACATAAAGCAAAATCTACAATGGAATGGTTCACAAATAAACATATCCAGGTGTTAGAATGGCCAAGTCAAAGTCCAGATTTGAATCCAATCGAGAATCTGTGGAAAGAACTGAAAACTGCTGTTCACAAACGCTCTCCATCCAACCTCACTGAGCTACAGCTGTTTTGCAAGGAGGAATGGGCAAAAATTTCAGTCTCTTGATGTGCAAAACTGATAGAGACATACCCCAAGCGACTTACAGCTGTAATCGCAGCAAAAGGTGGCGCTACAAAGTATTAACTTAAGGGGGGTGAATAATTTTGCACGCCCAATTTTTCAGTTTTTTATTTGTTAACAAAGTTTGAAATATCCAATAAATTTCGTTCCACTTCATGATTGTGTCCCACTTGTTGTTGATTCTTCACAAAAAATTACAGTTTTATATCTTTAGGTTTGAAGCCTGAAATGTGGCAAAAGGTCGCAAAGTTCAAGGGGGCGAACTTCCGAACTTTCGCAAGGCAGTGTATATATATATATATATATACACACACACGTATATATATTTTTATAACGCTTGAACAAGTCATCTTGTTTGTGAAGAAAAAAATTCCTTTTTTTAATAAATTGTTGCAAAGGTAATGCGCTAGGCTGGTGCACCCTCTGTACTCTCTATAATGAGTACCTGTCATTGCCTATTGCTGTCACAAGGATGTTTACATTCCCTGTGACAGCAATAAAAGTGATTAAAAAAAAGTTAAAGCAGCAGCATAAAAATTAAAAAATTATAAATAAAGTCCCCCCGTCCTCCCATGCTCGCACGCAAAAGGCAAACGCATGTGTTGGTCCCGCACGCATGCAAAAAGCGATGATCGTCCCGCGCGAACGCCAGATCATAGGCAGTAATTCCAGCAACAGACCTCCTCTGTAAATCTAAAGTGGTAACCTGTAAAGGCTTTTAAAGCATCACCTATGGATAGTAACATTTTCGCTGTTTGTCACGGCGGTCCTGCGCAATTTTAAAGCGGCTGGGGTGGGACACATTTAGATGGGAGGGGCACCCATTTTTAGTCTTGCCCAGGGCAGCACCAAACCAAATGACACCACTGAATGCAGGGTTATGGTCTTGATGATGCCAGAGGACCTTAGCCTGCTAGATCAGATTCATTTGAAGGCTCTCAAATTTGTTATTTAACTGTCATGAAAATGTTTCAGGTTTTAACTTTCGATTTTAGATGCTTAGAAATATGTAAAGTTTGGAGGATATGCAAGATGTATTGTATTCTACTAGAATATAGTTATGCATGTACAGTGTACTTTTAAAGTGGAAGTAAAGCTGATTCTAAACAAATGGCTGACAGCCAGGGTATTAATGACAGAAGAGACTCTATTGGCAGAAGAGTCCCTATTGGTCTCTTCTGCCATAAATGCATCCTTCTGCCTGTCAGCTGCCATGTTCACTGAGTCACGCACGCGCAGCTCAGAGAACATCTATGGCTCCGGTCCGTGCTGCAGTGATGTGACTCCCCTGCGCATGTGCGGGAGTGACGTGATTGCAGCCTGGCCTATAAAATGGGCAAAGGCACGGGACCCGGAAGATAGGCCAGGTGAAGATGGAAACCCTGGGGGCCCAGCAGATCGATCCCACCAGAGCAGAGTCGTAACTAGAACCTTCAGGGCCCTGGTGCAAGAAACCATGAAGGACCCCCCGGACCCCTGGCTGGGACCCTTCCCTTCAAGCCTGGGGCTCTTCCCACTGATCCTGGGGCCCTTTACTCTGATTGCAGGGCCCTTAATTACGGTCCCGCAGCAGGACCCTTTCACAAGTTTTGCAGTGGGCCCCTTCCTGCCATCTTGGGGCCTCCCCATGGTGGTGGAATGCCAGGGCCCTGTTGCAAGTGTGACCTTTGCGATCCTGGAAGTTCACCCACTGATGTCAGTAGTTTTTATTTTTTGGTATTTTAATTGTATTGTTTTTTATCATTTTATTTTATTTCTTTACAATGTCACTGACTATGACTCTGTCCATTCAGAAAAGGAAGGAGCTGGTAAATTCCATATTTACCGACCCCTTCCTTGTTCTCTATTGTGACACATTTCCCCGCAGCAGCCGGCAGGAGAGGGAAGGGAGCACAGTGGGGGGGCCCAGGGGAGCACACATGGGCTCAGAGACAGCAGAACACAAGTGAACTGGATAGGAGGAGTGGCGGGGGCAGCATACAGAGGAACCAATCCCCTTAATTTTCCTCCTGCAGCTACAAGAGGAAAAAGGAGGACAGTGATTTCTCTACATGCTGCCCCCACCTCCCCTCCTATCCAGGTGTACAGGGGAGCCGCACAGGCCCCCTGCAGCATGGGGCCTGGTTGCAATTGCAACCCCTGCAACCCCTGTAGTTACGCCCCTGCACCGTAGCGCTGGAGGACACCATATGACAGGTAAGTTTGTCCTTATTGTACTAATCTGCTGTGTACATTATTGCATAAACCACCTGGGGGGCCCAAAAAAAAAATGTTTTATAGCGGACTTTACTTCTGCTTTAAACTCACACAAACATTGGCCAGCATTATTCTCTCATACATTCCTTTACCATACATAATTGTTTAAACAAACGGACGTTCGAGACCACAAAAGTTCTACTTCTGGATGTTTTCTTAGCACATGTGCATTACAACTGAATTTTCCCGACTGAGGACCATAATCACTGTTAGAATTGAATTTGTTAAGACATAAAAAAGGAGAAAAAATCCTTAATACTGATCAACTGTAAGTAAATCAGGCAAACATTTCCAAAACAATATGAACTTCTAATCATGCATGGCTAGCTTTTTAATTCTATCCAGAGTTCAGTTCAAGGGTTAAACACCAGGAGCAATCTACTTTGTACTGCTTTATGTTATCAATAGGTAGTATTATTAAACAAAACACATAATAAACAGTACAATGACAAACTACACTGAGTAATCTGCTGGTAGAAGTACAAACACTGCACAAGGAAAGTTTACATTGTAACTTCTTCCCTGCATTCTGCAGAAGGTGCACATTTCTTGTATAAATCCAATGACAATTACTACTTACTGTACTGTATACATAAAGGTGAAAAAAAGAAAGTTATATAAAGAGAACAGCAATGCGGATTGTTACAATGTAATGCTCCAAGAGACATAAGGATGCTGATCCCATCACTACAGATGTCAGCTCATGGCTTGTGCTCCACCTGTCTGCATGTGTCTACAGAAACACATGACATATTACAGAGCACATCACATACATTGACAGGGTAAGGACATGTGTGACCTGTGACTGTTCTCAGTATAATCCCAGTAAATGAATACCTGTGACAGACAATAGCCCTATGATCTCGGTAAATTCGTGCCTGTGACCGATGATCGCTGTATGATCTCTGTTAACTTACATCTGTGATCGATGATCATGTCATGATTTCAGTAAATTCATACCTGCGACTGATGACCTCACTACAATCTCATACCTGGGACCAATGATCACAGTATATCAGTAAATTCCTACCTGTGACTGATGATCACAGTATGATCTCAGTGAATTTATACCTGTGACCGATGATTGTATGAATTCATAAATGTGATCAATGATCACTGTATGATCTCATTCAATTTCTACCTGAGACTGATGATCCCAGTATGATTTTAAAGAATTCATACTTCCGACAGATGATTTTGCATGATCTCAGAGAATTCATACCTGTGACTGATGATCGCAGTATAATCTTGTATGATCTCAGAAAATTCATACCTGTAACTGATAATTGTAGTATGAGCTCACACCTTAGACCAAAGATCGCAGTTCAATTGCAAACCTGTGACCTATGATCGTAGTATGGTGTCATACCTGTGACTGATAATCGTAGTATGATGTCATACCTGTGACCAATGATCGTAGTATGATGTCATACCTTTGACCGATGTCATACCTGTGACCGATGTCATACCTGTGACCGATGATCGTTGTATGATGTCATACCTGTGACCGATGTCATACCTGTGACCGATGATCGTTGTATGATGTCATACCTGTGACCGATGTCATACCTGTGACCGATGATCGTTGTATGATGTCATACCTGTGACCGATGTCATACCTGTGACCGATGATCGTTGTATGATGTCATACCTGTGACCGATGATCGCAGTATAATGTCATAACTGTGACTGATAATTGTAGTATGATGTCATACCTGTGATCGATGATCGTAGTATAATGTCATACCTGTGACTGATAATTGTAGTATGATGTCATACCTGTGACCAATGATCGCAGTATGATGTCATACCTGTGACTGATGTCATACCTGTGACCGATGATGGCAGTATGATGTCATAACTGTGACCGATGATGGCAGTATGATGTCATACCTGTGACCGATGATGGCAGTATGATGTCATACCTGTGACCGATGATGGCAGTATGATGTCAGTAAGTATATACAATGTAGTGATTGTGTCTGGAAGTTTAGTTGCAGCATTTTCCATAGTAGTTACCAATAGCAATAAAATACAATATTTCCCTCCTAGCCTGCAATGACAGGCAGCAAGGACACACACAGACTGCAGTGACCTCACACTGTCCCATCTGCAGTCACCTTGTCCCCATCCTCCCAGACACCCCCGGCGGGTGTCAGCACTGACCTGCCAGCCGCTTCTCTCGGACGTTCTTCCATAGCAGGTCCCAGGCTTTGGTGGTGGAGTCCTTTAATTGCTCACTCAGGGACCTCCTCAGGAGGAATTTGGCAGACCGTTTGCTTGTCATTGTAAATCCCTCAGCAGCAGCATCATCATCATCATCATCATCATCACCCCGGCTCCTTCCCTAGACGGCTCTGCATGTGTGAGTGTCCCGGCAGGAGGAGGAGGAGGAGCGGGAGGAGGAGGAGGAGGAGTGCGGCTACAGCCTGGGCTCTGTACTGCCCAACTACTGCACACATCGCTCGGCTCCGATCTGTATACAGCTTCCCCCCCACCCCAGACTGCCTTCATCTCATTCTACATCTATATATAATATATACCTACCTACAATACATCTATATATAATATATACCTACCTACCATACATCTATATATAATATATACCTACCACCATAAATCTATACATAATATGTACCTACCACCATAAATCTATATATAATATATACATACCTACCATACATCTATATATAATATATACCTACCACCATAAATCTATATATAATATATACTTACCTACCATACATCTATATATAATATATACCTACCACCATAAATCTATATATAATATATACATACCTACCATACATCTATATATAATATATACCTACCACCATAAATCTATATATAATATATACCTACCTACCATACATCTATATATAATATATACCTACCACCATAAATCTATATATAATATATACCTACCTACCATACATCTATATATAATATATACCTACCACCATAAATCTATATATAATATATACATACCTACCATACATCTATATATAATATATACCTACCACCATAAATCTATATATAATATATACATACCTACCATACATCTATATATACTATATACCTACCACCATAAATCTATACATAATATGTACCTACCTGCCATACATCTATATATAATATACATCTACAATACATCTATATATAATATATACCTACCACCATAAATCTATATATAATATATACCTACCTACCATACATCTATATATAATATATACCTACCACCATAAATCTATATATAATATATACATACCTACCATACATCTATATATAATATATACCTACCACCATAAATCTATATATAATATATACCTACCTACCATACATCTATATATAATATATACCTACCACCATAAATCTATACATAATATGTACCTACCTGCCATACATCTATATATAATATACATCTACAATACATCTATATATAATATATACCTACCTACATACATCTATATATAATATATACCTACCACCATAAATCTATATATAATATATACCTACCTACCATACATCTATATATAATATACACCTACCTACCATACATCTATATATAATATATACCTACCACCATAAATCTATACATAATATGTACCTACCTGCCATACATCTATATATAATATACATCTACAATACATCTATATATAATATATACCTACCTACATACATCTATATATAATATATACCTACCTACATACATCTATATATAATATACATCTATATACCATACATCTATATATAATAAATAACTATACATCAATATATAATATACAACTACATCACATACACCTATAAATCACATACACCTATATACAATATAGAATGTCATAACATACATCTATATATTATATACATCTGTGTACTACACATCTATATATAACATACATCTATATACTTTATATAAGATTATTATTATTATACAGGATTAATATAGCGCCAACAGTTTACGCAGCGATACATCTATATATATATACACAACTCTCTCTCTCTCTCTCTCTCTCTCTCTCTCTATATATATATATATATAATATACAACTATATAACATACATCTATATATACAGTATGTGTTACAGAAATGTCAGCTCCCAGGCGGATTGAGTTCTCAGGGACCTTCCCATTCTCCTTCCTTTACCTTGCAGTCAGTCTGCTTCTATTGACTCAGCCTATCTCTCCAAACTGGAGGTTATCTGGCTATTACACTCCACTAACTCTTTCATTGCTGGGCAGAGAGCACATTGATATACATTATACTGGTCATGGTTCTAGATTTATAATGGGCGAAGGTGCCCCCTCTCTATACAAAATTATAATCAATAACAAATTTGTTTCTTTAATTGGAAAGCAATGTTTTGCATGCAAACACCTGTAATGGTGACTGTATGCAGTTAATCTATTGATTTATTTTCCAATTGATCTCTCCCATTAGGTATAATCAATCTATGGTTGAAAACACAAACAATTGATATGCCACACATGGCGGAATGGGTTTCAATCGATAGTTGGAAATTATATCATAAGTTATCATTTGCAACTCTCTGTATCCACCAGGCAACCTCATAATTATATTGATCAAAATATGATCACATTTTTAGGTGAATCATCTGAGTGCTGCTGAATGCAGTCCATCAATAATTTTGAGCAACTGCAATTTGCAAAAAGCACAGTTTATTTGCCTTTAGTAAATCAACCTCATAGTATCACCCCCCCACTGCCTGCTTTGAAGCACGCACTAGCACATGAAGCACACACTACCACATGCAATGCACATGGTTGCAGTGTGCTTGCAGAACAGCCCAATTCACGTGAATGGTCCGAGTTCCACTGGCACTACACCTGCCGAAATGCAAAGCAAAGCATCATGGCTGCAGCATGTGTACACCCCTGACTGCAGCTAAAGAGGGTAGTGATTGAGAGGCAGTAAAAATGTGGCTCAACCGCAGGGTTTTACCGCCCCCTCCCACAACCACTATCACATGAACGAGCCCTAAAAGAACTGAGGTCCTTCACTTTGAAATGTGAATGATAATAAATAAGGTGAAACTTTTTTTTTTTTTTTTTGAATATCCAATCATGAGCAATGAAGATACAATAAACAGGACTTTTGCCAGCAAATGATTGGTTGATGTATGTGGACAAATCGAACATGGCAGTAGTTATGTGCACCTTTTTTAATAATTACATTTATTGATTATCTGATTGCTTTATTATTAATATCTGCCCTGTTCCTATACAGTGGGGATCGAAAGTTTGGGCACCACAGGTAATAATTTGTATTAATGTGCATAAAAAAGCCAAGGAAAGATGGAAGAATCCCCAAAAGGCTCCAAAATCTCCAAAATTACAGATTAGACATTCTTATAATATGTCAACAAAAGTTTGATTTTATTTCCATCATTTACACTTTCAAAATAACAGAAAACAAAAAAATGGCATCTGCAAAAGTTTGGGCACCCTGCAGAATTTATAGCATGCACTGCCCCCTTTGCAAGGCTGAGACCTGCCAGTGTCATGGATTGTTCTCAATCATCGTCTGGGAAGACCAGGTGATGTCAATCTCAAAGGTTTTAAATGCCCAGACTCATCTGACCTTACCCCAACAATCAGCACCATGGGATCTTCTAAGCAGTTGTCTAGAACAGTGGTTCTCAACTCCGGTCCTCAGGGCCCACTAACAGGCCAGATTTTAAGTATTACCTTGGGGAGATGCAGACTAGAGTACTGCAATCACTAAGCAACAAATTATATCACCTGGGATGTATTTCAGTTATCTTGCAAACCTGGCCTGTTAGTGGGCCCTGAGGACCAGGGTTGAGGACCACTGGTCTAGAAAACTGAAACTAAAAATAGTTGACGCTCACAAAGCTGGAGAAGGCTACAAGAAGATAGCAAAGAGTTTTCAGATGTCAATATCCTCTGTTCGGAATATAATTAAGAAATGGCAGTCATCAGGAACAGTGGAAGTTAAAGCAAGATCTGGAAGACCAAGAAAAATATCAGACAGCTCGCAGGATTGTGAGAAAAACAATTCAAAACCCACGTTTGAATGCACCATCCCTCCAGAAAGATCTGGCAGACACTGGAGTTGTGGTACACTATTCCACTATAAAGAGATACTTGTACAAATATGGTCTTCATGGAAGAGTCATCAGAAGAAAACCTCTTCTACATCCTCACCACAAAAATCAGCGATTGAACTTTGCAAATGAACATATAGACAAGCCTGATGCATTTTGGAAACAAGTTCTGTGGACCGATGAGGTTAAAATTGAACTTTTTGGCCGGAATGAACAAAGGTACGTTTGGAGAAGAAGGGGCACAGAATTTAATGAAAAGAACCTCTTTCCAACTGTTAAGCATGGGGGTGGATCAATCATGCTTTGGGGTTGTATTGCAGCCAGTGGCACAAGGAACATCTCACGAGTAGAAGGAAAAATGGATTCAATAAAATTTCAGCAAATTTTGGATGGTAACTTGATGCCATCTGTGAAAAAGCTGAAGTTAAAGAGAGAATGGCTTCTACAAATGGATAATGATCCTAAACACACCTCGAAATCCACGGGGGATTACATCAAGAGGCGTAAACTGAAGGTTTTACCATGGCCTTCATAATCTCCTGACCTCAACATAATTGAAAATCTATGGATAGACCTTAGGAGCAGTGCGTGACAGAAAGCCCAGAAATCTCAAAGAACTGGAAGACTTTTGTAAGAATGGGCAAAGATACCTCAAACAAGAATTGAAAGACTCTTGGCTGGCTACAAAAAGCATTTACAAGCTGTGATACTTGCCAGTACAAGATATTAACTCTGCAGGGTGCCCAAACTTTTTCAGACGCCATTTTTTTGTTTTCTGTTATTTTGAAAGTGTAAATGATGGAAATAAAATCTAACTTTTGTTGACATAAATCTGTAATTTGATGCCTTTTGGAGATTTTTCCATCTTTCCTTGGCTTCTTTATGCACATTAATACAAATTTTTACCTGGGGTGCCCAAACTTTCAATCCCCACTGTACTTGCCAGCAGGTAGTGACATGGAAACTGAAGCAGCGTACAGAAGCACAGACGTCTGGAAAGAATTTCCAATTAGCCCATATTGTAAACACAACTTCATTTTATTACAGCACATGCTTAGTACAAAGCATTCTTCTACAAGTCCTCTGCGTAAACCCAGCCAAGGTGATTGACGGCAGAAATATGGATTGAAATATTTGTAGAGGTTTGGCTGATACATGTGTTGTAGTTTTCAGCTGCCTCAATCACTAAATATTTAAGATTGTAATACAGAATGTTTCTTATTTGTCTTAAATCTGAACTCCGTAGTGGAAAAACATTTACCCTTTCGGTGGGTGATAAACGAGGTGATGGGTAAGATTTTATACTTAAATTTATTCCTTGTTCTCCAGTTAGATGGCACTCTTATCTGCTATCCAATGTCGTAGACTGTGGGCGGGCCCTCAGCATCCTCCTGTACAATTCAGGACCTCTGGACCTGCATTGTACAGGATTATGTCACAGAGCTCTGAACAGTTGGACAGCAAAGTGAAGAAGCTTTGTAGGACCCATGGCAGAAAGAGAAGGAAGCCTGCAGAAACGAGGATCAAGGTAAGTATTTAATGGAACCGCAACCCACACTGTGTGTTTGTGGGCTTCCGTCAGAACACCACTTCCTCCAGTCTGAACATAGATATCAAATATTCTAGCTGCCCCCCATAAAAAACTAGACGGAACTTAGCTTGCATAGAACTGGTACCAACTACTTTATTGAACAGTTTCACACACAATATATACAGCACAGGGAAACATCCCCCTCCTGATCACCACACCAGGTCAGGTGCCTGATTACATTATCATATGCAGATTAAATTGTATATAGAAATAGAATTAACATATCTAAAGAACAACCAACACAAACAGTATTCTACTTTTCCACCAGTAACTAATAGATGACAGTGATTCAATCAACCTGAGCCAATTACCTAGCAGACTGCTGTCTTCATGCTTCTGGATTACAATACACATTATCATAAGTGTAAACACAGAACCCAAAGTAGATAACAGGTGAGTAAATCAGCATATTCAACAATGTCTGGAAGACAGGTGGTTGAGCTGATGATATTAGCATCTGCTATGAGTCTGACTGTGTGAAGCAGTCTCTTATTGGCAATAGGCAGCTAGGCCTTAACATGGAACAGAGGCCAATGTGATTAGCTCTTTCAATGAACATGTTCACAATCAAACAGTGTAGGAATAGTCTTCATATATTTCTTGAGATATATGGTTGATAAATATCACTGTCCCATTTGAAGTAATTCAAACCATATTCTGTGTCCATTAAGTAGTTGCCCATCATTTCCTTGGTCACCCTGTGCCCCTAATAGACACAGGGTGACTTACACATAGGAGGGGGCCTAGGCGGCTGAGAGAGGGATTTCCCAACCTCTATAAGGTAAGCTGGGTTCCATGCCCCCCCCCCCCCCAACTAAAGTGACTCCCGTCACAAAGTAAGTCACCTTATTCATCATCCCCTGAGCAAAATGGGGAGGGGGACCTATTTCGCAGGTAAATAATTTGCCTAGGAGATGATGAGTAATGTGTTATACTTACTTTATTCTGTGCTCTCCAGGTAGCTGGCACACTTCTCCACTGTTCAACACTCCGAAATGTGAACGAGCCCTTAGTGCCCCCCATACAATAAAGGACCTGCGTTGTATGAGATGACATCAGAGAGTTGTGACTGGTTGGATAGGGAAGAGAAAAGGCTTTGTAGGACCAGTCATGTGAAGGGGAGGAAGCCTGCAGGAACAAGGATTGAGGTAAGTATGTAACGGAACCGCGACCCACACTGTGTGTTTGTGGGCTTCCGTCAGAATACCACTTCCTCCAGTCTGAACATAGATATCAGATATTCTAGCTGCCCCCCATAAAAAACTAGATGGAACTTAGCTTGTATAGAACTGGTACCAACTACCGTACTTTATTGAACAGTCTCACACACAATATATACAGCACAGGGAAACATCCCCCTCCTGATCACCACACCAGGTCAGGTAGCTGGCGCACTTCTCCACTGTTCAACACTCCGAAATGTGAACGAGCCCTTAGTGCCCCACATACAATAAAGGACCTGCGTTGTATGAGATGACATCAGAGAGTTGTGATTGGTTGGATAGGGAAGAGAAAAGGCTTTGTAGGACCAGTCATGTGAAGAGGAGGAAGCCTGGAGGAACAAGGAATAAGAGAAGTATATCACCTTAGTCCTCACCTCTGGATCAACTGTGGGTATTGAATCGTTTATATGGAGGTTTTCTATTTGAGGGTGTTGGTTTTCTTTTTTTTCCTTTTGTTGGTTGAACTGAATGGACACGTATCTTTTTTCCAACCAGATTAACCATGTAACAGAGATGTATAGTAACTAAGTAGAACTACTTCACTACTGTACTTAAGTACCGAAAGGCGGTATCTGTACTTTCCTGGAGTATAATTTTTTTCTCCTACTTCCACTTTTACTTCACTACATTTTTTTCGATGATTTCAATACTTCTACTCCGATATTTTTTTTTTGTGCTGCATAGTTACTCGTTACTATTATAAAAATTACCACTGCCAGAACAGTAGATGGCTGGTTTCATGAAGTTCAAAAAAATGTGTATTATCAGCGCATACGAAAATAAATGCTACTGTATGTATAAATAAAATGGTCTACATATCTGCTGTTAAGGAGAAAGAGAACCTCCCCCAACCAAGGAGAGTCACAAGCGTACATAGACCTTTTTTCTGGTAAGAGGCTGATTTTGCTTTTTTCCCTGGAAGTTGAGAGCACAGGTTTTGCAGTTTTGTTTCACTGGAAGAGTCTATTTGGATATTATTTTGCACTTACCTTCATCCGCCGGGTAAGGGGGAAACCCACAAGGTGGTGGGAGTCCGCACCTATTATTTTGAATAGAACCTGTTTGATTCCTGCACCTTTGAAAATATATTCATCTTGTTTTGTCACATATATATGGTATTATGGCATTATGGCATTATATATATGGACTTTTTATTGACTTTGATTTCATACACTCTTCCTTTATTTCATTATTGGAATATATTGTTGTATATCACATTGGTTTATATATGATTTTGCGCACCAATAAGCTGTGGAGAAAAAAAAACATGCAGGGAAGAGAAGGAGGGATGCTTTAAAGGGGGAAGGGAGGGACATACTTTATCTGTTTTTGTTTACAAAAATTTACAGCCAAAGGAATTGTGATTGTCCTTTAGGTTAATCATTTGAAATAATAAAAAACAATATGAGGTTCAAACTTTTGACTTCTTTCTTTAATAACTACATAACACAGTACTTGTACTTTTACTTTCAGTACTTGAGTAGCAAAATTAAAAAAAAAAAACTACTTGCATTACTTAAGTACAAAAAATGTTGAATACTTTAGTACTTCTACTCAAGTCACTTTTTGATACAGCACTTCCACTTCTACTCAAGTCACTTTTTGATCGAGCACTTTATACAAGTGTGCCATGTAACTATTTAAGAAATATTATTCCCTAGCCAAAACAAGCAGTTAACCCTTGGAGCGGGAAGGAAGACCAGAATGATGGAGACTATCCACAGAGTTCAGCCAGTTCACACCATAGAAACGCAGTACGGATGCGTTCCAGATGCTTTTTTGCATGTGCGTATTTGATGCATACTGGTGCTTTTTTGATGTCTCCCAGGGCATTTTCTCCTTCTTCTTTATTCACCCTAAATAAGGACATGTCTGTTTCAGTGCGTATTTGGTGCATTTAGGTGCATTCTGGTGCATTTATGATGCGTTGTACCACATTCCAGTACAGTTTAGTGAAAAACGCATCAAAAACACACAATGGAATGCACTGGAATGCATCAAAAACAAACCAGACCCCAGTACATTAAAAAAATAAATAAAAGCATCTGGAATGCATTTGAAAATTGTAAACCAAGTTCTTTGTAAATCAATTATAAATATAGACCCATACTACATTAACAGAACTGTACTACACCTATTTGCAGGCAGTGCGGGCTTAAGGGACAGCTGCATTGGGCCCCACAACAATGACTGGGCCCAGGGCAGCTGCCCATTTTGCCCTATGGTAAAAATGGCCCTGTGTACAGAGAAGAGCTGGGCATAGTCTTCCTGTCTCTTATGGTTGGTGGAGGCTAGAGTGGACTCTTTACCGAGAGATCAGGAGTCTTCAAAGCATCTGATCACAGATTGTGTTTGAACAAATTCTTTAATGGCTGTAATGGCCAGGAAAAGACAGCTCTAAAACCAGAAGTGGTACAGTCCTCATTGCTTCCTCTTCCTTCATCGTGGAGGAGGCCAGGGGACAGATACACATGGTTGCAGGGCACTTGCAGAATGACCACATTTACTTTAATGGGTGCTACGCCCCTTAGGGTATAAATCATGCCACATTCACAAAGCAAAACATGTGTACACCCTAAGCCGCTGCCTCTGCAGCTAAAGGGGGTAGCAGCTGGAGGGCAAGAAAAGCATGGTTCAGCTGCTGTGTTTTACCGCCAACCTTACGTGTCAACAACCCCAAAGTGTGAATTTTTATGCCAACAATATCATCTATAATTAACATTACTAAGTAAAAGTGGTCATCCGCTTAGAACTCATATGAGCAAAGAATTTTATAGAAAAACCTTTATGTTCATAAGCGAAGTTTACAGTATATTTATTATTAATATTTTTTTTTGTAGTTATTATTATCTTCTGTCACTGTATACAGCTGTAACCATTCTATTTCATTGCTGCTTGCCCTGGTATTTACAATTCCTGGAATTCTGGGGCTTCTCATAAAACTCTGCGTATGGCGTACCACATATGTGAACTGCGAGGAGCGAACGCACATCTATTCCACCGCGACAAAAAAATAGACTTTGGCTGTAAACTTGCAGATGTTTCATTTTCTGGGCTATTTTTAGCTCTACAAATAACAAAACATGCTGGCTGTAAAAATATCTGAATAAAACAATATGGGACAGGTACTCGGAATCTTGCTGAATTATGTGATTATATTTGACATTCTTGTGTGCTAATGCCGCCACACAGGAACAAGTGCCTGGTGTATTTTTAACACAAGCTGAGGTCTGGGAATTGCTTTGTGTAACTTTCTCCAGGATTCACATAAACCGTGCTCACATCTGGAAAGCTGGAATATGTGCCTGAAAGTAAAACTCAATTTTTACACAGAAAAATTAGGGATTGTTCCCATGTGCTCATACATGTTATTTAAGTATATACTTGATTATTTTATTTTAATAGTGTACTGACATGTGCATAGTTGTATAAAATGCATTTAAAAATACCTTCTGACACACACATGCTTTAAAGCTTTTTTTATTTATTTACAGCTGTATCCTATCACATTTTTTCATTACAATTTTTATCTACAATAACATTAATTATTTATTTTTAATTTTTTAGCTAAATTCGCATGACTGTAAACAAAAAACACATTTATAGGCATTTTTTGTTTAAGGATCTGAATGCAGCTGCATTGTTTTCAATGGAGACATTAACAACTTAGTACTGTCTGTAAAACTTTTTTTATTTGCACTAACATACAATTTTAGTGCAAATAAAAAAAAAGTATCACGGACAGTACTCAATTATTTCTGTCGCAAGTGCACGAATACGGCTACAATCACCTCAAGCAATGGAGACATTCGCACAGTTGTATAAAAATGCACAGCGTTCAAATCCGTAATGCAAAATTCTAAAATATGCCCGAGGGCACATGGATTATGCGCTTACGATTGTATACCAAATACAAAAAGTGCATTCTAGTACTGAAAAAAAAAAAAACAGGAGAAGAATTTTAAGTATTTAAAAGAAATGGATCTAAAAGCAAGTATTCACTGATCGTTTTTGGCAACTTTTGTTCCAGAAAAACCTTGGCTATATGATTAGTAAAATTTTTACTAAATATAATACAATGAACCTCTGCAGTTCTGGAAATATTGGGCAAAATAGAATGTTGTAAGCTGCTGTACACCTCCTAATTTCAAATGAAAAATAACAATAAAGGTATTTGCGCTCACAATGTGAAATCATAATCAAGCATATATGGCTCTATGCAAATGAGCGTATGATAAGTAAGTGATAAGTAAGTGCTAAATGAATAACACATGGTGGCTGGTGCTCCATGGGCCGGGGGGAGGCCGCCGCACACCCGTACCCCCCCCCCCCCCAGATCACAGCGAGACAGGAGAGACAGGAGACAGGACAGGAGAGACCGGACAGGAGAGACAGGAGAGAGGACAGGACCCCCCCACACTCACCCTGCCTGGATGCAGCAGCAGGCGGCGGCAGCTTCGGCTTCTTACCCCTGTCTTCTGTGTCTCCTCCCTCCTCCTCCATGCCCAATGGCATGGCTTCTCCTTTTGGCAATTCGGGAAATGGGTCTCAAAACACACTTCCTGATTGACCAGGAGGAGGATCCGTGTGACAATAGCGAATTTTCATTCGCTATTGTCACATAACCGGGTGGGCCCGGGCGCACTGCTCTGCGCCCCAAGCCCACCCTTTTTTTTTAGCCTTTGGAAGCCTCTGGCTCTAATCACATGGTTAAAAAAAATGGCCTCATTGAACTGCATGCGTCTGGTGCCCCGCATGTAGATTAGGGGGCCGGACGCATGGATAGGGGGGCGGCGCCCCTGCGCCCCATATACACCAGCCACCACTGGTGTGTTATAAAACCTGTAAGTTGACAAAGTGAAAAAAAATTATTAACTATGAAAAATAAAATAAGGAATGCAAAACATAAAGTACAACGTGACAATGCCCAACACCAAAAAAATAAAAAGTGCTTCTAGACAGACGTGTCTTCTAGTGGCTTCACCAAGGGTGCTCATAGGGTAGATGGCAACTCACCAAAGGTGTATGACCCCTTTTTACATAACGCCAAAATGCGCTTTTGGAAAACCAGATTGGTTCCTGAGCTTGCACCCTTCCACTCCAATGATCCCTCAAGATAAGGCTAGGATGTAGGAATATTCTCCCCCAGAGACACAGAGAAGGACTTTATAGTGTAGCACATTTTTTTTTTTTTTGATGCTTAAAAGCAAGTATATAAAAGTTGCACTCACATGTATCCATGCCTAAGCCTGGCACTAGGTGTCTACAGCATGTGCAGATGGGGCCTGTCAGTCTGGGGCTGGCATGTGATCCATGCCTCGCTCTCAAGGATGGGCCTAAGTGGGTAGTCACATAGGAACCCGGAAGTGATGAATCCCCGCTCCCCGGATCCGAGGTGATTTAATCACTTATTTAAAGGGTCAGCCACATACACTTGATTTCACATTCAGGGAGCCATTACCTGTTATTGACTTCCTTCTTCCTTGATCTGACCCCCCAAGACAGTAAACATGTCCTACTGCCATATTTATGTATATCTATACATATATATATATATATATATATATATATATATATATATGTACAGTTGGGCAAAAATGTATTTAGTCAGTCACCAATTGTGCAAGTTCTCCCACTTAAAAAGATGAGAAAGAGGCCTGTAATTTTCATCATAGGTACACTTCAACTATGAGAGACAGAATGGGGGGGAAGAATCCTGGAAATCACATTGTAGGATTTCTAATGAATTCATTGCAAGTATTTAGTCACCTACAAACAAGCAAGATTTCTGGCTCTCACAGACCTGTAACTTCTTCAAGAGGCTCCTCCGTCCTCCACTCATTACCTGTATAAATGGCACCTGTTTGAACTTGTTATCAGTATAAAAGACACCTGTATAAAACCTCAAACAGTCACACTCCAAACTCCACTATGGCCAACACCAAAGAGCTGTCCAAGGACACCAGAAACAAAATTGTAGACCTTCACCAGGCTGGGAATACTAAATTTGCAATAGGCAAGCAGCTTGGTGTGAAGAAATCAACTGTGGGAGCAATTATTAGAAAATGGAAGACATACAAGACCACTGATAATCTCCCTCGATCTGGGGCTCCACGCAAGATCTCACCCCGTGGGGTCAAAATGATCACAAGAACGGTGAGCAAAAATCCCAGAACCACACGGGGGGGCCTAGTGAATGACCTGCAGAGAGCTGGGACCAAAGTAACAAAAGGCTACCATCAGTAACACACTACGCCGCCAGGGGCTCAAATCCTGCAGTGCCAGACATGTCCCCCTGCTTAAGCCAGTACTTGTCCGGGCCCGTCTGAAGTTTTCTAGAGAGCATTTGGATGATCCAGAAGAGGATTGGGAGAATGTCATATGGTCAGATGAAACCAAAAAAGAACATTTTGGTAAAAACGTAACTTGTTGTGTTTGGAGGAGAAAGAATGCTAAATTGCATCCAAAGAACACCATACCTACTGTGAAGCATGGGGTGGAAACATTGTGCTTTGGGGCTGTTTTTCTGCAAAGGGACCAGGACGACTGATCCGTGCAAAGGAAAGAATGAATGGGGCCATGTATCATGAGATTTTGAGTGAAAACCTCCTTCCAGCAGCAAGGGCATTGAAGATGAAACGTGGCTGGGTCTTTCAGCACACACACCGCCCAGGCAATGAAGGGGTGGCTTCGTAAGAAGCATTTCAAGGTCCTGGAGTGGCCTAGCCAGTCTCCAGATCTCAACCCTATAGAAAACCCTTGGAGGGAGTTGAAAGTCCGTGTTGCCCAGCGACAGCCCCAAAACATCACTGCTCTAGAGGAGATCTGCATGGAGAAATGGGCCAAAATACCAGCAACAGTGTGTGAAAACCTTGTGAAGACTTACAGAAAACGTTTGACCTCTGTTATTGCCAACAAAGGGTATATAACAAAGTATTGAGATGAACTTTTGTTATTGACCAAATACTTATTTTCCACCGTAATTTGCAAATAAATTCTTTAAAAATCAGACAATGTGATTTTCGGAATTATTTTCTTCTCATTTTGTCTCTCATAGTTGAAGTATACCTATGATGAAAATTACAAGGAGAACTTGCACAATTGGTGGCTGACTAAATACTTTTTTGCCCAACTGTACACACACATATATATATATATATATATATATATATATATATATATATATAAAATCAAATGTGTGTGTGTATGTATATATTAATATATTTATTTTGTTTAGGGGGACTAATTATTTTATTAACATTAGGTGGGGTGTCTCCTCTAAGAATGCATATGTATTCAGCAGTGATAATTTATCACTGGTTAATAAATGGGCACCATTGATTTTTTCATACTGTAACCTCGCTTTGTCTCACGAGATTACAAGCAGCCCATTCACTTTTACACGGGTCTCGGCCGTTTTCAGAGGAAAAACCTCTCCTCTGTTCTCCCTGTGAGAACGGGTTATACACTTCATAAACAGGGTGCCAGAGGAGATAATTTCCCTCTGAGAACTGCAGAGAAGTGAACTGAGAAAAAAATTCTCAGTTTAATAAACGTACACCATAGTGACAAAGTTATTTGCTGAATCAATAGACCCATAAAATGTCTCCGGTCCATAGGGAATATATAAGTTCAGCAGCTGAAGTGGTTGAATTCGCATGTGGCTCCAGCCCCCAGTACCCCCAAACCAGTTGCTGTATTCAAATGGTAAGTTTTCATTGACACACTTTGTAACATTGAGTGCTTGTTCACATACAGAATATTGTGGTGACCAACATTTTTGCGCATTGGAAGAACGCCAGTCATTGCTAGGACACTCAGAAAACAATTGTTTTCTATGTGCCCCTTTTGCGCTGCAATGCACTGCACTGCTGTATAGTGACATGAATAAGGTGTCACTTTTGAGCACTACAATTAAAGTTCATACAAAAAGAAGAAAAAAAATGGGAGCCATGTGATGCAGTAAAACATGCACCCCCTACTGCCAGTTCAGTACTGCCCACACAATAAACCGCTGCAGTTTAGTGTGTGGGCAATATAAACTGGCCCTGATAAAAGGAAACAAATCTAGAAGCAACACAATATGGGGAAAAATCTGGAACATGGATTCAGTTTAAGGCACCAGATTTTCTGGGCCCATAGGCCCCTGAAAGGTAATTCCTGCCTTGTGTATATTATTTAATTTTCAGCTTGGCCACTTCACTATCTGAAATCAAATTTCTGGATAAAATCTCATTTAAATAAACAGAAAAAAATCAAAATAAACGTGTCTTGGTAAAACCATCTCTGTGGACCGCTGGCTGTGCGGAAGTTTCCAGGAATTCATGTGATTGAATCATCTTTGTTAAACAGGGAATATCAAACCACAATCCGTCTACTCTCGGAGGATACTTCCCATCAAGAAATCAATTCATTTGCTATATCCTGTAGTTGAAGGTCATAACAAATGGACTATGGGCTAGCCAGATTTATTTTTAACTTAATAAGTATCCCACTGGGCCAAGAACTGAGGCTGCGGCTACCTTACTACCTATACACAATACATGACAGCATAAAATGCTGAGCAACTCTGCTAAAATGCCAGCTGGGGACCATTTCATTTTACATCATTTATAATATTATTATTCCTATATGCTAGTACAAGCATAAAATAAAGATAATCTATTTGCTGCATTTGACTTTGGTGTTTCAGTTTTCTTCAGGTTGAATTGCATGGACTAGAGAAATTAAAAATAAACTCCACTTAATACCCAGAGAACTAAACCACTGAAGCTTGTGGGTGAGGTCAGCATAGAACCCAGTCCCAAAGAAATCCAACTGGAGGCGGATGCCAGGAAGCTAAATACCCAGGTAGCTTCTTGGGTCTCTGGTGGTAGTATCTTAAGCTTTCTTAAGCTTTCTGCCTCATCCCCCCCCAGCCATTATAAAGGAAACTATTTTTGTTCTGGGTCAACTTTATTATGGTATTTTTGTTTTACTGTTTATATGTTTTAAACTCTTGATATATGTGGGAATGTTTGACCATTCTAACAGAAGTGCATTTGTGAGGTCAGCCACTGATGTTGAATGAAAAGGCCTGGCTTGCAGTCTCCGGTCTAATTCGTCCCAAAGGTGTTCTATCGGGTTGAGGTCAGGACTCTGTGCAGGCCAGTCAAGTTCCTCCACCCAAAACTCACCCATCCATGTTTTTTATGGGCCTTGCTGACCTCAGTGCCTGACCTCACAAATGTGCTTCTGGAAGAATGGTTAAACATTCCCATAGACACACTTCTAAACCTTGTGGACAGCCTTCCCAGAAGAGTTGAAGCTGTTATAGCTCCAAAGGGTGAGCCAACTCAATATTGAACCCTACAGACTAAGACTGGGATGCCATTAAAGGTCATGTACATGTAAAGGCAGGTGTCCAAATACTTTTGACAAAATATTGTGTGTGTGTATATATATATTTAAATATTAACATAGTTTAGACCAAAAAGAAATACTGTACCAAAACCACTTCCTATCCCCATAGTGGACCACTTTGACTATTACTACCTAGGATCTACTCATAACCAAAATGTCAGTATGAGATGAACTGACCCCTATCTGCAATCTACATTTCTAACTACTGTATGTGCTACTCTAAGCCTAGGTTCACATATATGCGATACAGGAAATGCAGCAAATGCTGTGCATTTCTTGTAGCGCATTGGAATCACACAGCGCTAAATTAACCACTTGCCATCTGCTCACTAGAGCTCTACTGCGGCAAAGTGGCTGTTGTAGGTCTGACGACGTAGACCTATGTCGGCAGACACTCCCCCTTCTCCCCCCTTTAGTCACAGCGGGAGTCGGGCCAGGGGAGGAGCAGATCGCCGCTGCTCTTCCCCGATCGTCGGGGAATCGAGTGTGGAGATCCGCCCGCTTGTGTAAACAAAGCGGGCGGATCTCCTAAGTGACAGACAGGGTCAGATTGCAGGGTTCAGCATAGCTGAACATGCGATCTGTCCCTGTGTCACTCAGTCACGTCAGTAAGCACCAGGCATACATTAACCCCTCCCTCTGCAATAAAATTAACCCCTTCCCTGCCAGTGTCATTTTTACAGTAACTGCATATTTATATCACGTATTACTGCAGTAATGTCACTGGTACCCCCAAAAGTGTCAAAAATGTCAGTCAAGGGTCTGATCTGTCCGCCGCAATGTCGGGTGCAATTCTAGTGTGGCAAAAAAAAAAAAAAAAGAGGGTCCTGCACCATTTTGGTGTAGATGAAACGCGATTTGAGCCATCCAAAATGAATGGTATCAAATCGCACTGCAAAGAAACACATGTTATTTACACAGGAATGTGGTGCGATTCCTTTCTGAATCACATGCGGTTCCTGCACCGCACCAGTGTGAACCTAGGCTAAATGAACTCCTCCAAGCACTTCCAGAAATAGCGCAAACAAACATCTCTAGTGCTGGATTTATCATGGGCAAACTATAGTGATCTGCCAAAAATTCCTTATAAGAACAATCATCTATTCCCCTGGAGGAGTCTGACCCACAGACAGTACAACTAGATGCATTCAAACCTACCCTTTTAGAACAGCCTATCGCTGGAACTACATCTTGCCAAACATAAAGCTGAATAGGTGGAACACTGCGGAATAATCAAACTAAACTCCACGTATGTGCAGGATGATTTTAAAGTTCTTACTTAAAGTGGTTGTAAAGGCTGAAGGTATTTTATCCTTATGCATTCTTAACCACTTCTGGATCAGAAGATTTTCCCCCTTAATGACCAGGCCATATTTTGCGATTTGGCACTGCGTTACACTAACGGACAATTGCGCGGTCATGCGAAGCTGTACCTAAATAAAATTTATGTTCTTTTTTTCCCACAAATAGAGCTTTCTTTTGGTGGTATTTGATCACCTGTATGATTTTTATTTTTTGCGCTATAAACAAAAAAAGAGCGACAATTCTGAAAAAAAAAAAAACCATTATGTTTCACATTCTGCTATATAACATTCCCAAAGAAAAATAAATTTAAAAATCAATTTTTTTTAACATTTTAGGCAATTTGTTTTCTGCTACATATTTTTGTTAAAAAAATCGCAATAAGGGTATTTTGATTGGTTTGCGCAAAAAGTTTTTGCGCCTACTAACTACGGGAAAGATTTATGTCAGTGTTATTGTTTTTTTCTATTTTTACTAGTAATGGCGGCGATCTGCGATTTTTTGTGGGACTGCAACATTACGGCGGACAGACCTGATGCCTGACTGACATTTTTGACACTTTGGGGGGACCAGTGACACTAATACAGTAATCAGTGCTAAATAATATGCACTGTTACTGTATAAATGACACTGGCAGGTAAGGGGTTAATACTGGGGGTGATCAAAAAGGTTAAATGCATGCCTGTATGCTTACTGACTGTGTGTGTGTGTGTGTGTGTGTGTGTGTGGTGGGGGGGGGGGGGGGGGTCTGTGACAGGCACAGACAGATCGCAGTTTCAGCTTAGCTGAAACTGCTGATCTGTCCCTGCTTGTCTGAGAGAAGATCCTCCTGCTTTGTTTACATAAGCAGGCGGGTCTTCTCTCCGTTTCCTGGACGATCACCACCGCTCCTCCCGCGGCCCACCTCCCGCTGTGTCTACATGACTGGATGCAGCCGAGCCGCCCTGCCGCAGTAATATTACGGTGGGCGGTCGGCAAGTGGTTAACCACTGTAGCCCTGGAAGATTTTGCTGCTCAATGACCAGGCCATTTTTTTCCACTTGGCACTGTGCGATTTTAACTGACAATTGCGCGGTCATGCAATGCTGTACACAAACAACATTTATGTGCTTTTTTCCCACAAACAGGGCTTTCTTTTGGTGGTATTTGATCACCTCTGCGCTTTTTATTTTTTTTGCGATACTAATAAAAGAGCGAAAATTTCACGAAAAATTTACATTTTCTACTTTGACTGTATATATTCAATTTTTGTCATATATTTAGACCAAAATGTATTTAGCTACATGTCTTTGACAAAAAAATTCTCAATGAGCGCATTTTTATCCACTTTAAGACCAGAAGATTTTACCCCCTTCCCGACCAGGCTATATTTTGCGATTCAGCACTGCGTTACTTTAACAGACAATTGCGCGGTCATGCGGCGATATACCCAAATTAAATTTACGTCCTTTTTTCCCCCACAAATAGAGCTTTCTTTTGGGGGTTTTTGATCACCTGTGCGATTTAAAATTTTTGAAAAAAAGAGCGACAATTTAAAAAAAAAAAACAATATTTTTCACATTCTGATATACAGCTGCAAGAAAAAGTATGTGAACCCTTTGGAATTATATGGATTTCTGCACAAATTGGTTATAAAATGTGATCTGATCATCATCTAAATCACAACAATATACAGTCACAGTCTGTTTAAACTAATAACACACAAAGAATGAAATGTTGCCATGTTTTTATTGAACACACCATGTAAACATTCACAGTGCAGGTGGAAAAAGTATGTGAACCCCCTAGACTAATGACATCTCCAATAGCTAATTGGAGTGAGATGTCAGCCAACTGGAGTCCAATCAATGAGATGAGATTGGAGGTGTTGGTTACAGCTGCCCTGCCCTATAAAAAATACACATAAGTTCTGGGTTTGCTTTTCACAAGAAGCATTGCCTGATGTGAATGATGCCTCGCACAAAAGAGCTCTCAGAAGACCTACGATTAAGAATTGTTGACTTGCACAAAGCTGGAAAGGGTTATAAAAGTATCTCCAAAAGCCTTGCTGTTCATCAGTCCACAGTATGACAAATTGTCTATAAATGGAGAAAGTTCAGCACTGCTGCTACTCTCCCAAGGAGTGGCCGTTAGGGATGATCGAACGGTTCGGGTCGACCATCGGTTCGACCCGAACATTGGGTGTTCGAAATTCGCCCAAATTCCGAACTTTTTGCGGCAAAAGTTCGAAATTCGGTCACCAGAACCGCCCAAAATGCAATGGGACAGGAACTGAGCTTTAAAAGCCCGTGATTGGCCCAGAAACGTCAGTAAAACCCAATGAGGGGGCAGGAGTCTACTAGAAACGTGATTGGAGTGACTACGGGGTCCAGAGGCCAATCAGGGGTGAATATGCCCCCCAGTATATAACGTAGCCCCGCCTAACCTCAAGCACTGTAACACAGAGGCTTTTGAAGAGAGTGGAAGCATTTGTGTTTCTCCTGCTGCTTGTAAAGCTCCAGTGTCATTTTGCAATTATCTTCTGCTGTATGGAGCTGTTCTTTTAGTGTGAGGAAAGGGATATGCAGTGTAGTTAGGGTACTATATACCACTATAGTTAGATTCAAAAATCTAGTTTTTGTAGGGATACTTTTAAGTGTCAGGGTTCCGTCTAGTGAGCATGTTGCACTGCTGATATATCTACAGCAGGTATACGTGCTTGCTAGTCAGCTATTGTGCAAAATACCACACCCCCTTACAGGAAGCACATGGTGATCCCACTCTGCCATGTCAGGGTGACCAGGGTTTAGGGTGACCTGACTCTGCCATGCCAGGGTGACCCCACTCTGTCATGTCAGGGTGACCGTAGTTTAGGGTGACCTGACTCTGCCATGCCAGGGTGAACCCACTCTGCCATGTCAGGGTGACCGTATTTTAGGGTGACCCCACTCTGCCATGTCAGGATGACCGTAGTTTAGGGTGACCTGACTCTGATAAAGCCTCAGTGACAACTATACATAAATTAAAATTCATCACAAAAAAAAACTGATTATCTTTCTTAGAATTTCAGTAGCGCAGGGATGGTGTTACCCTCCTTTCATAAAGTGCAAATAAATAAAGTGCATACATTGCATAAATAATACAAAACATCCAACTAAGCAAAAACAAAGTCCTTCAAAAGTCTTTGTTTATGTAGTGCATTTATTTGCACTTTATGAAAGGAGGGTAACACCATCCCTGCGCTACTGAAATTCTAAGAAAAAGAATCTGTTTTTTTTTTCTGGTTCTGGACATGCTACAGAGCTGAAACTTCACAGGTACACCTTTTAGACCCCCCCCCCCCATACACTAAATCCAAAGAAATCTCTTTTTTTTTTTTTCAATAATTTTTTCAATAATTGGCTCTCTATCAAAAACGACAATTTTTAAGAACTTTTTTTTTGCCTGATTTATAGTCCCTGGGGCATGACACAGAACCCTAGGCTCTTTTTAGGGGCATTTATTAGGTTTTAGGGCTTCAAAATGGTGTTTTTTGATTCCCGAAGTTTGGGTCCCATTGATTTCAATGGGGTTCTGGAATCCGAACCGAACTTTCGGGAAATTCGGGTGTTCTGGTCGAACCAAACTTTTCAAAAGTTCGATCATCCCTAGGCTGTCCTGTAAAGATGACTGCAAGAGCACAGCGCAGACTGCTCAATGAGGTGAAGAAGAATCCTAGAGTGTCAGCTAAAGACTTACAAAAGTCACTGGCAAATGCTAACATCCCTGTTAGCGAATCTACAATACGTAAAACACTAAACAAGAATGGATTTCATGGGAGGATACCACAGAGGAAGCCACTGCTGTCCAAACAAAACATTGCTGCACGTTTACAGTTTGCACAAGAGCACCTGGATGTTCCACAGCAGTACTGTTGCGCCGCCGAGACCACTAGGAGTCCAGCAATGTAGGTCTACGTCGCTGGACCCAGGGGAGCCGCAGTGCCGCAGTAGCAGCACAGTGAGCTGTCTTAAAGTGGTTAAAGCAGAACTTTAAAGCAGAACCTAACTTTATCTGAACACCACAAAAAGAAAAAAAAAACTTTTAAATTCATTTTTAATTTTTAAAGCAAACTCACCCATCCATCCATCCATCTATGTCCCTAGCATTTTTAGCTGCAGCCATCTTGATTAAGGGGAGATAATTCATATAAAGATATTGGAAACAAAACCACAGCGCTATAGACAGTACATGATTGCCAGTATACCTTAATAAACTTGTGAATAAGTGCAAAAAGTGGAATATCAGTGACTTGTGATAAAAATATTATATGAGAATAATATACCTAGTTCTGAAAAAAAAAAAAAAAAAATATATATATATATATATATATATATATATATATATATATATACCTTCACTGCAGAATATATGATTTAAAGTGGCAGTGACAAAAAAACAAAAAGTCCAATGACATTTAGATCCAACTGAAACGACTATAGTGTCCAATTAAATATAATAAATATTAAGTGTCCAGTGATCATCCAGTGATTCCTTGTGACTGGTGCTCGAATAATAAGAACATCCAAGTGACTTTGCGTGAATCCCGTGTGACACTCCTCCCCAATCGTGAGTCCACTTACCGAAAAATGTGAACCCCTAGGCTGTACAGCATAGGGGCCAAAAAGGCTTTGTATTGGTGCTGCAGATAGGGACTGTTGTTAAGGATAAGGACCCCCTTTGTGATGGTACAATCTCTCCTCGATATGGGAAGATAAGAAAGCCCAAGATAGTGTAAAACGTTAAAAAAACACTTTATTTCTAAATAACATCCAGATGTACACTCACATTAATAATGAGAATAAACGCTCATCATAAATAGCATCTACAGCTTATAATCTCAAGTGCAGCAGTCACAGCCTACCCCTTCACATAGTGTCTGCTGTGAATAGCAGTGTGCGTTCCACCGCAACTTCCACTTGCGCTCCACCCCCTGGAAGTGACGTAATACGTTGCTACTCGGACCGGAAATTACGTCAACGCGTTTTGCCTCCCAATAGGCGTTATCAAAATTGTCTTTGATAAGGCCTATTGGGAGGGGAAACCCGTCGACTTAACTTTTCTTTTATTTTTGTTATATTTTTACTTGTTCCAGTTTGGTGGCTCCGAAATTTTTCAAGTTAATGGATTAGCGTTAGAACCAAACACCTAACATTTTTTTTTCAGAAGGTCAGCATTGGTACATCCAGTATATTCTATAATGACAGGTTTTGTTTAATTCAAATACTGATAAAGTTGACAGAAACATGCTACTTTATATAAAGGGGAAGTACAGCCAAAGTTTGGCTGTACTTTTCCTGTGGATCACAGGAGTGCAGTTTGTTCTGCACTCCTGTGACTCGTTTTCAGCAGACAGCGGGCTGAAGTCCACTATTTACTGAAGTCACAGAGCTGGTCCAGGCTCGGGCAAGATTGAGACAATGGAGTCGGGATCCGCCCACATTCCTGGACCAGCAACCGGCTCAGCCTCTCAGCGAGCCGCTAAGAGCCTGAGCCGTCCGTTTCTGCCCCCTCCAAAGCCCAGCGCTCCAGTGAGCGCAGGGGGGATAGCAGAGCAGAAAGCTGCTGACTTACAATCAGCAGCTCTCTGCTCAGGGAGTTGTAAGAGCCAAGTGATCTGCGATGTTAGATCACTCAGTTCTCAGTATTAGAGGCGCCGACGGACAAATGCAGCATCCACCTAGGTAATAATGATCCTTAAAAAAAAAAAAAAAAAAAAAAAACAAAAAACATACTTCTTTTTTAAGCAATTGCATGTGCAGCCATTCTTTTTTTTTTTTGGCAAAAAATTGTCATTGAGTTGTATGTTACCAGAGAGATCTGCATACTTCCAGTGACTGCTGCATGTTACCAGAGAGAACTTTCATGTTGCCTCCTACAAGCATTAGATTTATGTGGCTGATTTGTTTGCATTTTGTCCTATATTTTCTTGCATTACCAGGAAAAGATTCACCATACAGAAAATTAACAAACATTTTACCAAGTGGTCAGGTTTCTTTTCTGAGGCAGAAGGTACATAATCATATCTAATAATGGAGCCTTCTTTGAGAGCTTGGATCCAGAATACAAGTAAAACTCAAAGTCACTGAAGCTTGCCTGTGTTTAGTCTATGAGAAAACCTCCAACAATTTCTTACGTCAAAATCTAGCATCACTAGCATCATTGCACTTGAGAACTCTTAGCTTCCCTTAGTTTCTATTTTTATAAAGCCCAATACCATACATTTAGCCCTTTCTTGAATGCCAGCTAGAAAACTAAAGAGATAAGAAAATTGTATCTGATAGAACTGTTTCCTCTGAATTTAGATAGAAAGGAAGAAAAAAGTAGACTGACTTGAAAAATGATCCTTGCCAGTATCTGAATACCCTTTGCAGACCTAACAGATATATATAGTCCCAAGGGTAGCCACCAGCTCTATATATAAAGTCAATGTGAGGATGTGCTTCACCAAGGTAATCTTCATACAACTCCAAAGTAGTTCAGAGGCACTCATGTGCCTTGAAAAATAGATTTATTGTGTCGACATTTTGATGGATTTCCGCCCGACTTGTGAAGTCTTGGAAAAGACAGGCAGAGATCCGTTGTAACACAATAATTGTCAATCATTAATGCCTGGACACATGCAACATATACAGTATATGTACAAACCTGATAGATCTAAGCACCGCCTCTAGTGTGTGGAGATTGTATCAGATAGTACTGTATTATATATATATATAGATATATATATATGTATACAGGGCCGGTGCTAGACTATTTTATGCCCTAGGCAAGACCAGCTAATTGCGCCCCCCTCCAAAAAAAAAAAAAAAGGGAAGGGGTTAAAAACTCCTCTATGTCATACCCATGACATACCTGATACCTGATCCGATGGTTCCTCCATGTTATGCTTTCATACCCAGTGACCCCCCCATATTCCTCCATGTCACACCCAGGGACCCCCGTATTCCTCCATGTCATGCTGTCATACTCAGTGACCCCAATGTTCTTCTATGTCAGACCCTGATGTTTTTCCATGTCACAGTTGGGGACCCTGATGTTCCTCCATGTCACACCTGGGGACCATGATTATTCCTCCGTGGCACACTTGGGGACCCCAATCCCCCATGGCACACCCAGGGACCCCAATTACTCATGGCACACCTGGTGACCCCGAACTCCTGTTACACCCGGTGACCCCTATCCTCCATGTCACACCTGGTTACTCTGATTCCCCATGGCACACCTGGTGACCCCGATTCCCTTTCATACCAGGGATGCTCCATGTAACACCCAGGGACCCCAATCCCCTGTTCTGGGGACACTAACTGGGCGGTATGAAGAGAGTGGCCCCCACTCTGCCCTCCTTCACAGTGATCCTGCTGATTCCTTTTCCCAGGACGCTCCTCTCCTGGACCACAGTGCTCACCACAGCTCCAACCGGCTCCTGGTGGAGGGAAAAGCAGCAGTCAGAGAGCTCCGCATGTCCTTCATCACCAACCTCCTCAGACCATTCCGGTGCCTCGTCGCTTCTGCCCCAGTAAAGGTTCCGCCCTCCAGTGCCGAGCTCCAGCTCAGGTTCAGCTCTCCTCCGCTCCCTGCTTAATACCAACCCAGGGAAATGAACGGCTGCCTACCATCTCAGTGCAGAGAATCACTTCCTGCCTGGGGTTAAGGCCATTCAGCTCCAGCTGAAGAGGATCATCATGTAGGCAGCACTCTGGTGGGCTCCATTCCTGCCTCTTGGAGCCCCTCCAACAGTGGTGGAAAGCCAGGGCCTGATAGTTCTGCCACTGCCCAAGACACCTGGCATCTTTCTCTGTCCCTTCTTCCTCCCCTACCGCCACCTCTCCCCTCAGCTCACAATAATCATTCATGATGGAGAGAGAGTGCCGACTCCTGGCTGCGCCCCTAGGTGGCAATGCTCCCTAGGCGGCTGCCTAGTTTGTCTAGTGGAAGCACCGGCCCTGTATGTGTATATATATATATATATATACTTATTTTGTTCTGATGTTTAAATTTATCCTGATTTGAACTAAAACTATTTTTAAAAATAAAAAAATTTAAATAAAAAAATAATTCTCCATGGCGGAAACAGTCTCAGATGAATCAGCTTTTTGGTAGTAATAATAAGCTGTGCACGCAAAGAGGGGATCATGTCAAATTAGTACATTGATTTAAAAATATGCCAACTAGTGTTGCGCAAACTGGTGTGCTCTAACACAAAATCACAACATGAATATTATCCATAGTTTGCAAATAATTCTACTTCTTGTTTTCATGAATGGGTAAAGAGGAAGTATTTGGACCTCCTGCAAGTTCACTTCCCAAATGCACAGTGCATAGATACATAGTTAGTCAGGTTGCAAAAAGACACAAGTCCAAATAGTCAAATTAGTAGAAACGAAATCTGAAAATCTACACCAACTTTACTAGATGGTCCACCTGCTTCTTATCAGTTTGGTTGCCCTTCTCTGAACTTTCTCCAGTTCTGTGATAGCTTCTTTGTGAACTGGTGCCCAAAACTGAATTTCATATTCCAGATGTGGTCTTACTAATGATTTGTACAGGATACAATTATGTCTCTCTCTCCCTCTGGAGTCTATACCTCTTTTAAGTTTATGGTCAACCAGAATACCCAGATCCAGTGGCGTAGCGTGAGTTGTCAGCGCCCGGGGCAAGGTAAGTAATTTGCGCCCCCTACACAAATCTACTAGACCACTGCACAGACCACTACACTGACACCTTCACCAACCTAGCAGACTACTACACAGACCTACCTGATTACTATACTGACAATTACACAGACCTACCTGACCACTACACAGACCTACCTGACCTCTACACAGACCTACCTGACCTCTACACAGACCTACCTGACCACTACACCTACCTTATTCCTGCACTAACCAACCTGATCACTACACTGACACCTACAGTATCTAATTTATATACTGACACCTACACTGACATACCTGACCACTACACTGACCTACCTGACCACTACGCAGACCTACCTGACAATTACACTGATCACTACACAGACCTACCTGTTTCCTGCACTAACCTACCTGATTATTATACTGACACCTACAGAGACCTATCTTACCACTACAGAGACATATCTGATTCCTACACTAACCTACCTTATTACTATACTGACACTTACACTGACCTACCTGATCACTACACTGACCTACCCTATTACTACACTGACCCCTACACTGACATCCCTGATTCCTACACTGACCTACCTGACACCTTCACTGACCCCCCCCCTACACTTACACCCCTACACTGAACCCCCTACACTCACCCTTCTTCCCTGCCCCTCCTTCACTGACCCCCCTTTGCTGGCCCCCCTACACCGAACCCCCTACACTGAACCCCCTTCACTGGCTCCCCTACACAAGACCCCTTACACTGAACCCCATTCACTGACACCTACACTGACCCCCTTACAGTGACACATACACTGGCCCCCCTTCACTGACCTCTACTCTGACCCCTAGAATGGCCCCCTACACTGACTCCACCTACAGTGACACTTACACTGACCCCCCTACACTGACCTTCCCTACACTAACCCCCTCTACACTGACCCCTACACTGACCTCCCTACATTGACACCTAAACTAACCCCCCTACACTGACCCCCCCCCCACATTGACCCCTACACTGAACCCTTACACTGACCCCCCTACATTGACCCCTTCACTGACACCTACACTGACCCCCCCACATTGACACCTACACTGAGCCCCTAAACCGACCCCTTTACTGACCCCCCCCCCACATTTACACCTACATTGATCCCCCTACACTGACCCCCCTACACTGACCCCCCCCACATTGACACCCACACTGACCCGCCTACACTGACACCCCCATACACTGAACCCTTACACTGACCCGCCTACACTGACACCCCCATACACTGAACCCTTACACTGACCCCCCTACACTGACCCCCCTTCACTGACACCTACACTGACCCCACCCCCCACATTGACACCTACACTGACCCCTTCACTGACCCGCTACACTGACCCCCCTTCACTGAACCCTTACACTGACCCCCCTACATTGACCCCTCCTACACTGACCCCCCTATGCTGACACCTACACTGACCCCCCCACACTGAGCCCCCTACACTGACCCCTTCACTGACACCTACACTGACCCCCCCCCACACTGACACCTCCTACACTGACCCCCACACTAACTCCCCCTACACTGACACCTACACTGACCCCCCTACACTGACCCCTACACTGACCCCCCCACACTGACACCTACACTGACCCCCCCCACACTGACACCTACACTGACCCCCCTACACTAACTCCCCCTACACTGACCTACCCCCCCCCCCGACCATGTCCACTTTCCTGAGCCCCGGGCCAGCAAAGCGACTCTCACCGGTGCTGTCTTCACTCTGCCGCGCTGCTGGCTGCCTGCCAAAACGATTCAATCCAAACCGGGCGGCTGAAGGGAAGTGCTGAGCTGAGGTTGGAGAAGACGCGAGGCGGAGCCGGGGCTCATGTTTACTCATGCGCCACCCACACTAAGCCACTGGACAGTCCGACAGGCACAGGCCAGCCCGCCATGTCTGTCCAATCACAGGGCGCCCGCCGGCCATCGCTGAGCCGGAAGATGGCAGCTGGAGCATGGGAAGAGCGCCAGAAGATAGCAGTGCACTATACTAAAGTTTAAGTGACACTGGCACGGCCGTGGGATGCGCCCCCCCAGATTTTGCGCCCGGTGCGGCTGGCCCCCCCAGCACCCCCCACGCTACGCCACTGCCCAGATCCCAGCCCTTGTGTCCATGTTCACCTCCGAAGCCTGGGTCCCCAACCAATTCTAAGTGATCTTTGTTCACTAAGTCAATGTACTGACATTTGAGCGTGCCTTATTGGCGTACTGCCCTTTCCTGAATATTGAAGATAACAATAGAGACCCATTTGGACTAGGGTGAAATAGGGGTATCGTTGTAAAGAAGACATTGTCCACCCTGTAGGCCATACATTATGTCATCAATCAAAAAAAAGATGTGAAGATGGAATAGAAATGGGTGTTCCTAAAAAAAACACTGTATAAGGATTTTAACTGGTAATGTTAACCCTTAACCAGCTAACCTCATGATGGCGACCCTTTGTGGCAATCTAACCAGCAAAGAATATTTAAGGTTTAAATTTGCCGGATCGCTAGTTGAAGGCAATCCGAGTACATTTATTATTCACAACCAGATATTAAACAGATGCTAAAAAGATGTTCCTTATTATCACCAATCAAATTATAGTGTTCATTTTTAGGTTTTTAGTTACTATTGTAGTCTTGACTCTGGTCACTTTGATGCAATCCATGCATTTCTTTTTTCGCACAAGTATATACAGTATAGTATTAAGTTAGTGTGTACAGAACAGAAATAACAAAAACACCTGTAAAAATTCATCTTGATATCTCAACATATCAGAGACAGCATATAGATATTCTCTGTATGACTTAACACGCAGGGCTTGGTAACTGTGACATGAAATGTGAGGCCCTTAGAAACCCTTCCCTGAAATGCTTTATGTTGACACTGAGATCCCAGATAACTGGTTTCCTGGAAGTTCAGTCACTATGGCAAATTGAGATAAATATTTCACTCATGCTTTCATTTTTTAACAAGTAATATGTACCTGAAAAGGCAAGGTCTAACTGGAACCATAGAATACAAGTGACTGTTATGCAGCCAGCAGTACAAGGGGCCTGATACTGGTCAGCTATATGATGTGTTATCCACACAACAGTCACATTTAATAAACGGTTATGGCTGGAGCATCTATTTCAGCATGTTTGGAGCCAAGTATGCTGTGTTAGTTATTGTTTTAAAATGATACTGCTTTTTTGTAGTGGGATGGTCAGGCCTGTATTTTGTAATTTGAATCTCAGGCCATTTCTATAGATATGTGTGGTTGTATTGCTCATTATATCTCAAATAATATAAAGTTATTTGCATGTATCTATGCAGGGCCGACCTTAGGTGTTCAGGCGCCCTGTGCAAGCTATTTTTGTGGCGCACCCCACCCCCCATCCTCACCCCTTGCCCCTCGCCCCCTGTTCACCTAAACATACACAAAGAGGAAAAAAATATTTGTAACAAATAAGAGAGAGATGCAAGGGTTGCGTGCATGGTACAGAAGATGCAGGGGCTGCAGGCATGGTACAGGAGATGCAGGGGCTGCAGGAATGGTGCAGGAGGTGCAGAGGGTGTGGGCATGATGCAGGGGTTGAGGGCATGGTGCAGGAGATGCAGGGGCTGCAGGCATGGTGTAGGAGATGCAGGGCTGTGGGCATGATGCAGGGCTGTGGGCATGATGCAGGGCTTAAGGCATGGTACATGCAGGGCTTGTTTGCATGGTACAGGAGAGGCAGTGCTGTGGGCACAGTACAGAAAATGCCTGCAGTACAGAAGATGCTCCTGGAGAATCTCCTGTACCATGCCCGCAGCACTGCATCTCCTGAGGAGATGCAGGAGCTGCGGAGGGGTCTCACTTACCATTTGGTGAGACTCCTTGCATTTAAAAATGGCACCGCCAGGCGCCAACATGTCACAGCTCATGTGCCGTCTGCCCGAGAATAGCCGAGCGTGCACGGGCTTTCCCGAGCGGCGGCGGCGCATGCGCAGTGTACCTGTCAGGCCGACCAGGGCCCTTTTTTTTTCAGGTGCGTTGATCTTCAACCAGCCCCATCTTCAGGCAGTCCTACTGTGACTCATCCTGGCTGTGAGTAACTAACTTCTGAGAGCTGTGATGGCCGCACGCCGCCCCTGTTTCCCATGGTGCCCTGTGAGGCCGCACAGCTCGCACACCCCAAAGGCCAGCCCTGTATGTATGTGGTGAAATGCTTTTATATATTTTTTTTTAAAGTCATATGACATATATTTATGAAAACAAGAAGAAGAAACATTGTGATAAAACTGGTCCTGGTGGCAGCTTTTTCATAAACCTTTGGCCTGGAGATTACACCTGAATGGTGTAAGGGGCAAATCTGCATTTAGCATAAGGCAATCATGACCAAGTGCCTAGGTTGCCAGGGTTAGAAGTGGAACTACTCAGCCTCCAAAAGTATTACAAATATTTGATAACTTTTACTCTATTAATTTTTTCTTTTCTTCTGGACACCTCTAGAGCAGAAGAAGAAAGAACTGTCAATCGTTCTGTGGGGGCAAGAGCCCCCACTGAAAGTTGAGTAAAAATGCTCTTTGACTTGTTCTATACATCAGTTACCACTGTTTCCGTTCTCTTGTTGGATGTTCTGCACAATCTTTCATATAAATCAGACCAAAGTCTGCTTAAAATAGGGCAATCTAATAGTAAAGTCTACTAAAATAATCACATGACACAAGGGGTGGAGCTTGAACAATAATTCAAATTTGCCTAGGGCAGCATGATAACTACCAGCCTGGGTAGGGGTATAAAGGGTATGGGATATAATGAATTGTCAACACTTTTGCCACTTCATTCCCACATTCCCCATGTCATGGAGCATCCACCAAGGCAAGGAGGGCTGCTAAAAAGAGTGATAAACATGAACTAGACTGCATATCAAATTAAGTCATTCCTTACAGTTAGTTTTGTGACACAGTGCAGTACAACACAAAGTGAATGTTTATCAGTTAGAGTCTGCCCAAGAATTTTCCTACTTCAGCCATTCTCAGAAAATGTAGGTCAGGAGTTAAGACTTATTTTCTTAACAGGAGTACTGGGATGAAATCATGAAATATTTAAAAACAAGTGGTAGACATCAATCAAAATGTCTCTGAAGGTGTATGTGAAGATACAACGTAAACTCACTTATCTGTCTATGCCATCTGCCAAGTGACCCAAAACTGTGCAGAATTTGTCAGAGTAACATGAGCGAAGAGGGCAAAATGTATTCAATCACTTTTATGTAGGTCATAGCTAAAATCAGTTCTGAACACATTTCACAAAAAAATGTCTTCAAAGAAAGAAATATTGTTTATGATTAGTGTATTGCTATTGCACCATAAGGATCAAATCCATCACAAACTGAAAACAATTTGTAGATATACCTGTAGCATCTCCTTGTGGTGGGCTGTTTAGCCAGTTTGTGCCACAACATCAACACTAAACACTAACAAATGGTTATGGTCAGGCTTTCCTAGTTTGTAAACGCCTCTCCCAGCATGTTCTTTGAAGCCTAAAAATCCTGTAAGACTTTCCAAAGGGTTTAGATATAGGAGGTTCAGTAACTGAGGTCATGTCTACGTAGGGTTGCCACCTCATCCCTTTAAACTCAAACACATATGAATAAGGTTCTGAGGCTAATTTAATGCAGATAAGGGACCAGGTTAATTTAATTACCAGTTGGTTTGGACCGCATAGCGTCATTACGTCACGTAGGTGGAACGCAAGCCAGAAGCCCGCTCGCCACTCTGCAAGGAGGACGCGCAGCCCGCACCGCTGACCACCAGTGTTTTGTGTTATTTTACATTGAACCCGATTTATGGGAAATAAACAATTTTACTTATAAATACTACACTATCTGGAGCCTATTTCTCCTTCTCCTATTATATCCCCTGGTCGTTTACCCCGGAGCCTAAGGAGCCGGTACCAGCCCATAGGACCATAAAGGGGAAGCTATTCCAGCCCAGGGGGCTATTAAGCTCAAGTGGCCCGAATGCCATATGGCATATAGTGATCCACTCTATTCATTTACACGAGGCAAGGAACCGATGATATGGCCAATCACGTCTGAGCCCCTGCACTTTTGAACACATTGGAAGATTCACATTCACTGAGGACTTTGCAATTATTATTTGAGCACTACAGTCACTTTTTTCTGGACTATATTTTTTTGAGTATATTCGTTTTACCCATTTTTTTCATATTTATTATATGCTTTATTCCCCAAGTCTCTTATGCACATTGTGGCACTTATTTATTTATTTATTGGGATATTGATGTTTTACCATTGCTATTTATATTTGCTTACTAAATATCTTTAATTATTTTACCATAACATATTTATTGATCATTTATGTTTATCACAGAGGTTTGAATGGATATTGCTATCCATTAGGGTTTAATCAGCAAGTGCTGTATTTGGCCTTTTAACAAGACCAATCATTTTTCATTAATTTAATTACCACCTTAATCAGCCACAGAACAGAGTAATTAATATGTGTTCGGTTTTAAAGGGATGAGGTGGCAACCCTATTATAGCTCACTAGTACACTGTTCAGCATCATAAGGTAAATTTCTTGACTCAAAAGGCCTCTCTATTTCTAGTAGATCCAGAAATTGTACAAGGGGCAGACGCTTCACCAGGCCAGTGGAATGATGCAGTTCTGCTTTAGCTAATGAGAGACCCAAGAGTTTTACTCCTCACGTGCCCTCTCTTGTACAGGTCAACTACTCCTTCCCTTCAGGGCCTATTAGCAATTTCACTCACTCTTTCTCCCAGCACATTACAGACATAGATTGTACAGTCGGGTTTAGGTTGCATTTAACAGTTTTACTTCAGCTTAATTTGCCAGCAATCTTGTTGTCATAAGAAAGTGTTTTCAACAAGGTGGCTTAAGGCAAGTCTCCAAAGAATAAACATCTACTATAACTTCTAGTGCACAGATACCTACAGTAAGATGGGCTCTCAGTAGGTCTCTTGAAGAGTGCATTTCTCTCCTGTCTGTTTCAAAGGGACTCTTCATCACTACGGGTAAAGACCTTCCCAGCATGGGAATTCACAGCGTTACAATCTCTATGCTGCTCTACTTCAGGGCTCTCCAGCTTCATTGTAAAGCAAAAGCCACCAAAATGAAATGTCCTGTAATTTGCTCCCCTGTTTCCATCAAAAACTCTCACTTCATTGGAGACAAACTCACTCAGTGGATGGGTTGGCCACGTATACATGTGGTGCTCACATGCTTGCTGCTGCACTCTCTATCCTCCCATAAAGAACACTCTTCATTGAGCCATACATGGTAATTATATATAATGTATGCTGCAATATGGCCGTCAAATTTCACTGAAATCCTGCGTCTTTTATAAGCACAAGCTTCCCCCAAGGTTGCCATTTGGAGTCCATGCAGAGGACAAGAAAATGCTCCACGAGGTTCCCTCTAGAACACAAAACATAGTCCGCTCATGTGACCGCTCTGTTCTTTATGTATCGAGAAATCGCAGGGACACAGTCCAGCCCAGCATAAGATGCCCCCCCCCATAACCCCCTATGCTGCCACAAAACCCTGCTACACACTAACTGCTTATCTACTCATCCTGAAGTCCAGAGAGCCCCCAATCCTCATGTGCAGTTTCACCAACCTATTCTGTTTTAGGCTAAACCAAATGTTAACCCTTTTTTGAATCTATCAATTCTAAAAGTGAAATTGATCATTGATAACACTGTGCAATCTCACTGGAGGAGATCAGAA
Organism: Pelophylax lessonae; assembly: GCF_965119305.1. Taxonomy (NCBI): domain Eukaryota; kingdom Metazoa; phylum Chordata; class Amphibia; order Anura; family Ranidae; genus Pelophylax; species Pelophylax lessonae. The sequence continues at coordinate 641,925,248 of NC_138769.1, forward strand.
TGCCTTGCTTTCACATTCAAACGTCTGGCAAAGGCACCCGACTATGGTGGCCCTGTACACTTGACCATTTATTTGGCTTAAAGCCAGTTGGCCATTGGGCCAACAATCTTGTCAATGGGGGCATGAAATGTATTAGCTAGATTAAATAATTATATTTTCTGTGTGTAAGAATACATTATTTTTTGGTTTCAGAAAACTTTCTTGCCAGAGCCAACATGGTTACACAATTTTTTTCCATTCTAGCAGAAGAACCACAAGCATCATTCGTAATTTTCAAGATATCTAGGTGGATGTCTCAGGGTGCCGCCTGAGTGTCCAGAGAGTGCTGAGTTAAAGCTGAGGGGATCCGGTGTGCCGAGAGCGTGCGGAGGGAGAGAGGGGTCCAGTCCCAGGAAAGCCTAAACAGGTCATGAGTACTGAGGATTGCCCCTGGGGGTCTGCCTGAAGTTAGAGGGGACCACTCCCGAAGAGGTTCTGGGATCCAGTGTCAACTAGCTGTAAAGGGGGTACCTAGGTTGAGGACCCTGAAGCTACAGAGGGGGTACATAGTCAGTGGACCCTTAAGAGTTCAAGGTCAAAGGGGACACCTGCAGTTTGGGCCCTGAATTGTGCAGAGCGTGCCAGTTACAGTGAAAGCTATACAGAGTTCTACTACATACTACCTCAAGCTGTGCCAGGCGGGGGAAAGTATTTCACAGTACAACAGTGTTAGGAGTTCTACAGTTGTCAGTCTTGGATCTTCTGGACTATAAGTCGAGGATTCAGCACTTCTTCTGTTCCACAGAGTGTTCTCAGTGTCAGTGAGCGTTGGCTGGCGCCGGTTGGCGTCAAGGAAGCGCCAACGGGCATTTCAGAAGCAAAGTCCCAATTGTAATTAGTTAAGCCTCAAGGAGTATCCCACTCATTCCCTTCTCCCATCCCCTTTATTCTAATAAAAACCACAAACAAAGATGCCGGAGTTGTCGCTGCTTCAGTTGTCACACCCCAGGGTCACAGCTCACATGGGCTGGAGAGATTTCCGGTACTAATGGCAGACCCACATCAGGCCATAGGCCTGGAAACCTTGCTACACATACTATGTGGAACCATTCACATTAATCCATGCCACCAAAAAGAGCTCAAACACTGAGATGTCACACTCACGTTAAAATTGGATGGAAGGTAATTGACCTTCCAGTATGTTTTTAGATTATTTTCTGTAACCCCCACATGTACAGGAAGAAGAGGGAAATAAACCCAGAGTCAGCATGCTGCTAGCATTTCAGAATAGATTCAATGGACATCTTGCTGCAGAAACAGAACACGTTAGACATCGTAGCTCCCTGTAGCATCTTTTATAATTAACAAGTAGCCTTGCAGTGCTGGTTTTGTTCCCCCAGAGTCACAATCCTGAGAATGTATAAAAGCCTATAAACCCAAACAAGAGTCCTGGGATGGTGATAGTCACAAAATCTTTATAGTCTCTTAAAGATGCCCGGACTAGAAGGCATTTAGTGCCATCATGAACTATTGCCATGTATTTTCTTTTCAGAAACACTGTTTCCATCATTATTTTTTCCTTTCTTACATCTCAGTACTTCTGACCACCTCCATCATTTTCTGTCTATTTCCTGTATACATGCATTTACAGTGCCCTGAAAAAGTATTCATACCCCTTGGAATTCTCCACATTTTGCCATGTTACAACCAAAAACATAAATGTATTTCATCGTGATTTTATGTAATAGACCACCACAAAGTGGCCCATAATTGTGAAGTAGAGGGAAAATGATTAATGGTTTCTTAAATTTTTTAACAAATACATATCTGTAATTTTTGGCGTGCATTTGTATTCAGAACCACCTTTTGCTGCAACTACAGCTGCAAGTCTATTTGGGGATGTCTCTACTAGCTTTGCACATCTGGAAAGGGACATTTTTGCCCATTCTTCTTTGCAAAATAGCTCAAGCTCTGTCAGATTGGATGGAGAGCATCCGTGAACAGCAACTTTCAAGTCTTGCTACAGATTCTCAATTGGATTTAGGTCTAGACTTTGACTCGGTCATTCTAACACATAAATATGCTTTGATCTAAACCATTCCATTGTAGCCCTGGCTGTATGTTTAGGGTCGTTGTCCTGCTGGAAGGTGAACCTCCGCCCCAGTCTCAAGTCTTTTGCAGACTCTAACAGGTTTTCTTCTAAGATTACCATGTATTTGGCTCCATCCATCTTTCCATCAACTCTGACCAGTTTTCCTGTCCCTACTGAAGAAAAGCATCCCTACAACATGATGCTGCCACCACCATGTTTCACGGTGTGGATGGTGATTTCAGGGGGATATACTGTGTTAGCTTTCCGCTACACATAGCGTTTTGCTTTTAGGATGAAAAGTTCAATTTTGGTCTCATTTCACCAGAGCACCTTCTTTCACCTGTTTGCTGTGTCCCCCACATGGCTTCTCGAAAACTGCAAATTGGACTTCTTTTTTTCAACAATGGCTTTCTTTTCCACTTTTCCATAAAGGCAAGATTTGTGGAGTGCACTACTAATAGTTGTCCAGTGGACAGATTCTCCTACCTGAGCTGTGGATCTCTGCAGCTCCTCCAGAGTTACCATGGACCTCTTGGCTGCTTCTCTGATTATTGCTCTCCTTGCCCAGCCTGTCAGTTTAGGTGGACGGCCATGTCTTGGTAGGTTTGCAGTTGTGCCATACTCTGTCCCTTTTCGGATGATGGATTGAACAGTGCTCCATTAGATGTTCAAAACTTGGGATATTTTTTTTTAACCTAACCCTGCTTCCTGGCAATAATGGATTGTGTCTGCACAATTAGCATAGGCACAACTGCTTGTTGATTCCAGCACAAATGCATGTGACCCTATGGCACCTCAGGATAGCATTTGGCCGACAAGGACAAAGCCATGTCATCCTATAACATGGCTTAAGAAGGACCTTCATGGCATTATTACCAAACATTGTGTTAATGAAAGCTGCAGATTAAAAAAAAAAAAAAAATGACTCGGAAATTACATTAACATGTTAAAGTCTATATGAGATCTTAGTGATTGTTATAAATGATTTTGCTTTTTCTGTAATGGATTTGATTTTGTAAGATGGGATTGATGTAAATGGTTTAGTGTTCCCTGTAAAGCAACGGATAAATAGCTGACATTAGATAGAATAAAATCAATACTGTTCTAGAAGGGACACTGAAATTTAATTACGGTGGAGTAGATGATAAAATAGAATAGTAACATATAACGCCAACATGGAATTGTATAAAATGCTAATTTAGTGTAGTTACTGAAGCAGAACTCATCTTTTTTTTTTTTTTGAAAATCATTTTTTTTCATTTATAAATAGGAGCTTTTTAATTCTTCTGCTTTGTCTTCTTTAATCAGTTTACTGCAGTGCATACAATGTTGTTAATGTCACTAGCGGGCAGCGATAGACTAGACATGGTGAAAGGATCCTATCAGACACTTAGGATTGGACAGATGACACTAGCGGAGCATTAAGATAACACTGCTCTAGACTGTGGGAAAGGAAAAGTGGACACTAGTCAACATTTATTATTTGAACAGGAGAACAGAAATATACTTTCAAAGTATGCAAGTGACAAGTTATTACAATCAAAATTGGATGGAGCTCAGCCCTTGATCTGTGTATGGATTCTAGGCAATGGAAAGCCTTTCAAAGAAGTGTTATATATATCTAGAGCAGTTGATGCCGTCAGAGACACATTGTTAAGGATGGAAAATATTTTCATATATTGGGATTCGTTGTCATAAACTCAGGGCAGATCCTTTTATGAGGCAAGGATCGTATCAAAGGCACCACTGAAGGCAATAAATATTGTTTTGTATATATTTTCTTTATCGTGTTCAGTAATAACGATTTAATTCAGTAAACATTAAACATTGCATAACAATTTTAATATTGTTCATGTGCTGGTGGATTACTAAAGTCTGTTGACTACAGGAGTTTAGGGTGTAGCTGAATACCGCTAAACAAGTCAAAAGAGGGACACGCACACTCCTTGTGGGTCATATAACTCTATATGGTGTCATATTGAGAAAGTCAAGAAATAAACAGCTATTGCTGGGCTGTCTCACTGGGCAGTCAAGAATGCTCTGCAAATATAGCATCATGGCAGTAGCCTGCTATATATATATGTATATATATATATATAAATATATATATATATATATATATATATATATATATATATATATATATATATATATATATATATATATATATATATATAATGGAAAGACAAAAGAAACTTGGGACTTTAAAGGTAGACACTCATAACCCCCGGGAGAAATAAACTGAAGTGTTTATATAAAAATATTATTTTATTGAACCACAATTAAAAGATAATATAAAATCAACACAGAAACATATACAATATCTCCTCATATAGCATAAGAGAAGACGCCATTGGGACTCTTCATAGAGAGAGGGGAGCTATACCAGGACCAGCACTCACTAATGGGGAGGAACCATCAAACGGATTACTCACTACATACATGGATTTATGTAACATTTTCTATCCACAAGTGTTATTGGCTCTCAACTGACACTCCAGATTTTGGAACTCCGGAGTAAGGCCTGTGGTGTGTGGGTTCTCTGTCCTCCCTATTGCTGGGACAGGTGCGTCTTGGTGTCCCCATTCGTTATTACTCCATCTTGCGGCTTCAGGTGCTCCATCTCTGACTCCTTCCATATGGAAGTTGGTACTGACAGGTACCCTGAAGAAGCTACTAGCGAAACGCGTAGTGTTCCTGCCATTTCCGGAGATACCCGTGGAACCCAGAGAAGTTATCCCTTTTTCCACTTCATGCTATATTGATTACACTATGGGTATCTCCACAGGCTGCTTCCCTATGTTTAAGGGAGAGCCTGTTTCTCTTATGCTATATGAGGAGATATTGTATATGTTTCTGTGTTGATTTTATATTATCTTTTAATTATGGTTCAATAAAAATAATATTTTTACATAAACACTTGCGTTTATTTCTCCCGGGGGTTATGAATGGCTACCTTTAAAATCCCAAGTTTCTTTTGTCTTTCCATTTTTTATCTTTTCCATAGGGATGTGGAGCCACAGTCATATCAATCTTGTCTCACAAGTTTTGGATCATATGTTGTATATATATATATATATACGGTATATATATATATATATATATATATATATTTATTTCTAAACTGAAGATTAAAGTTGAAAAAAATGACTTAAATAGTTTATGAACTTGTAGACAATAAAAAAATGTCATTACATTCAGCAAAACAAACTTAATCCCTAATACCACTTGCTGACTGCCTAACTGGGAAAAAACGTAATTACTTTGAACGTTAAATACTGGGGTTATGGCTGCAGCTAGATGCCATAACCCCAGATCATTTTTTTACATCAGGCGCTGGTTTTTCTCATAAAAGTGGCCCGAGCGGGGGTGTCGCCGATGGGTCACTCTTAGAAGTGGCGGGAGGGGTTGTCCCCCCTCTCGCTGCTTTCCAATGCTTTTTGGGCTTACTTGGCAGATTGGGAAGCCCGAAAACTGATCTGGTGCCAGCAGCGGCTGGACATAGAGATGAGTAAAGGAAAGATGGCTTCCGCTCATCTCTATGCCCTAGGAGGACCAGAGCGACTTCACTACGTCACTTCTCGTTCCAGCCACATGTAAACAAGGCCTTTTTTTTTTTTTAAAGCAAAAGATTAAAAAAATGTTTTTTTTTTTACCTTTGGATTTTAAGGGTAGAGGAGAGATTTGGGATCTATTACACCCCAGATCTCTCCATAAAGAGGTCCGGTCATGCTGTATTGTTGTTGCAAGGCATGGTAACATTCCTTGCAATTTCAATAAAAGTGATAAAAAAAAACATTTTTAAAGGGACAGTGTAAAAATTAAAAAAATTGAATAAAATACATTTAAAATATATATTTTTAAAGTGTCTCTGTCCCCACTATATTTTTAAAGCATCCCCATCCCTGCGTGCTCAGGGCACATGGTGAATGCATACGTAGGTCACGTCCACATATGTAAACGGTGTTCGCACCACACATGTGAAGTATTGCCGTGAATGCCTGAGTGACAACAATAATTCCAGCACTAGTCCTCCTCTGTAATTCTACCTGGTAACCTGTAGACATTTTTAAATCATAACCTATGGAGATTTTTAAGTACCGTAGCTTGGCACAATTCCACAAGCGCGCACAATTTTAAAGCATGAAATGTTAGGGATCTATTTACTCGGTAATACACCATCATCTTTCACAATATAAAAAAAAATTGGGGTGTATATTATATTTTATTTTTTTATTCATTTATTAAAAACCATTGCGCAAAAACGTGAAATAAAAATGTGACATATAAAATTGCAATGATCGCCATTTTATTCTCTAATATATATATTGTTTGGGGGTGCTAAGTCATTTTCTAGCAAAAAAATACAGATTTTTACTTGTAAACAACAAATGCCTAAAAAACCTGGTCAACAAGTGGTGTTAAAGGATTAAAGTCAGAAGGTTTTTTTATCTTAATGCATTCTATGCATTAAGATAAAAAGCCTTCTGTGTGCAGCAGCCTCCCCAGCACCCCCGAATACAGTGATGGTGAACCTTGGCACCCCAGATGTTTTGGAACTACATTTCTCATGATACTCATGCAGTGTAGTTGAGCTTAATGGGGAATGTAGAAACAAAACGAGGCTTTACAATCACTTTGAAGGGGATTTAAATCCATCCTGGATGATATTTAGTGGGGTAAAACACTTCTTTTTTTTTAAATAAAAAAACACTATTGTATTATTAACAACTGCCTTGTTGCTTTATTGTTATTAGGTACATTACATCAATACAGCATTTTCCCTATAGGTTGCATTTGTGATGGCAGTGAACATTACTAATGGCCCGTATACACTATAAGAAAATCGAGCAAACGCGTTCATCCGGGGTACGATCGTACGATTTTCTGATAGTGTGTACACAACTTTCGACAGCCGATTCCGACCTTCCAAACGAAAATTTCCAAAGGGACAAACTCCAAAATTTTTCTCGTACAGGAACAGAACAAACGATTTTCGTTTTTTTTTTTTTTATTTTTAACAGAAACGTTTTTATTTATTTCCAAAACAAGTCACAAACAAGAATACAGTGCTGTGTTCACATTGGACAATATCATAGGCAGGCAGAAAAAGTAAGGCATAACATATGTAGACAGGAACAAAAGATCTCCCGGACAGGCAACAGAAGCACAATACAGCTCAGAGGACCCACTCCCTCCCACCCAAGCAGCCACACCTCCCCGGCCAGGGCCATCCACCCCACAAAATTCAACAGCTGTTAACAACCCCAGTTATAGGGAAACAACCCCAGTTATAGGGACACCAAGTGAAGAGGGGCACCACCCAGACAAGGGACCACCAAAAGGAAAAAAATAAAAATAAAAAAGGGGGGGGAGGGAGATGGAGGAAGGGGAAGAGACAGAGAGGAGGGGGGGGAAGAGAAGAGGGTCCCCAGGGGGGGGCGAACGTAGCAAGGCAAAAGGAAGGAGGTCAAGAGAGAGCAGACAGAGAAACAAACGGAGGAGGGGATGGGTCTATCCCAGCCCTCCCCTGTTCACCCACAACCCCCACACCTTGTCAAATTTCTGAGGGCAACCCCTGCTCATGTAGGTGAGTTTATAGAGCAGTAAGACTGAGTCAACCAGGGTCCGCCACCTAGACAGCAACGGAGGATCAGCCGATTTCCAGAGTAGCAATATCGCTTTCCGGGCATAGAACATAAGATAAAATATAAAAAGTTGCATATGCCTCCTGTGAGAGACCAAGTCACAAAAACCCAGCAATGAGACTCTGGGATCAAGGACCATGCCATGAACCCCCAGACCCTCAAGTTCACCAACCACCGCCCGCCAAAACCCCTGAGTAGTAGGGCAGGACCATACCATGTGGAAGAAGGTACCATTTTGCCCACAGCCCCGGGGGCATACATCCGAACTACCGGGGTATATCTTGGCCACTCGCTGAGGGGTATAGTAGGACCTATGGAGAAACTTAAGTTGCATGAAACGATCCCTGGCCGAAATCATCCCAGAAATATAACCACCCAGCCCCTCCTCCCAGGCCTCCTCATCGAGGGACGGGATGTCCTCCCTCCAAAGGGCGTAAAGGCGGGCCGCCGATAGAGAAAACAGTAGGGATTTGTCCCAATTGATGCGAATCCCCGAAAAGGAGCCAAACAGCTCAAAAATCTGCAACGCCAAGTCCAGGGATCCCGCTGCATCTGGGAGATAGAGAAGGGCATCGTCAGCGTACAGCGAGATCCGTTCAGACAATGGGCCCACTCGCAACCCCCCCCAACGCGAGTCGACCGCAAGAGAATAGCCAGGGGTTCCACCGCCAGGGCAAAGAGACCCGGGGATAGTGGACAGCCCTGCCTAGTCCCCCTATGATGTGAAAACGGGGGGGAGAGGGAACTATTGGTATGGACCCTCGCACGTGGGGCAGCATAGAGCAGTCGCAACCAGGAGATGAATTTCGGGCCGATGCCAAAGCGACGCAGGACTTCCCAAAGATATCCCCACTCGACCGAGTCGAAGATTTTCGTTTAGTGTGTACCATTTTCAGATAATTTTCATACGAGAAATAGCAGATATGAAAGCATGATCAGAAACAACAAATAACAAAAAAAAAAAGCCATTGTCGTATGAGAATTTTCGTTCAATATTTCTATCCTTGGTTCTGAACATCGAGGGAAACCGGCATATTGTTTGCCCGATTTTCTCATAGTGTGTACAGGGCTTAAGCATCACACCAAGCAGTAAGAAGAGCAGCTGTTACAAAATGGCAACAAAATGGCAACAAATCATTAGCACACTATGACGTTATCTGTAAGGGCTCTTTCACACGGGCGTTCCTTTTTTTTTGCCCGATCAGGTCCTTTTTTTTTTTTTGTAACGGACACGGATGACACTTGTGTCATCCGGTCCGTATGTCCGTTTTTCATCCCATCCGTTTGCGGATGAAAAACTGACATAATGCATGTCTATGTAAATACGGATGTCTGCGGATGATTCCACTGACATCCGTTTTTGCTTCCGTTCCGTTTTTTGAAAGGAAGAAAAAATAGGGTTCTCCTCCGTTCAAAAAAACTGAACTGAACTGAACTGAACTGACAAAAACGGATGTCAGAGGATGATCATCCGATGACATCCGTATTTACCTAGAGATACATTATGTCAGTTTTTCATCCGCAAACGGATGGGATGAAAAACGGAGATACGGAACGCCCGTGTGAAAGAGCCCTTAACCTGCATATATCACAGAGATGCTACGGAGGTAAAACTGCCTAATTATAGCATGAGCAACTCTTTTCAGCTTGCTTTCCTTGCTTCCATGACCCTCTTAATCATTAGGGCCAAGTGTCAATCATACATTGAGCCTGGTTCTTTGGCATTCAAGGCCCATAACAACTGTATGAAATCATCAAGTCTCTGAACAGATATATTTGCAATAATTGGGAAAGCATGAAAAACAATAATATTGCTGATGATAGTTTGAAACCTCTTCAAAAACCTCTTCAAATTATAGATGGACAAGAAATAAACAACAAAGGTATATGTGAAAGCACAAACAAAATGTAGTTTGGTGACCAAAGCTATTATATTGATTTATAAATGAACCACTTTGACTGTACTCACCAGCTCTTCTACTGTCCACCATCTCAAAACTGACCTAGACAAGAAAAATATAGTACATTAACGCATATAAAGACAAATATTGACCTAAAATGCTATTTTGCAGTTATTTGAAAACATGAACACTATTTGAAATGAAAGACCTCATTTATACCTAATGTTATAAAAAATAAAATAAGACAAAAAAATATCCTTATCCACAATGTACTGATTTGCATCAATTGAAATCTGATATGTTCTTATACTCAACATTCCCCATTTAGTCTGCATATGCTTCTATAAACAGTTCATGGTAACTACTTTTAAGTATAAAGCACTTTTTGTGTCATCTTATATTTTTTCTTGAAAGTTTAAAAAATGATGCTGTATACCATTTTAATATTTGAACAAAATCTTTATACTAAATAATGGTTGTATTTGTGACGGCACTGAGTTTCAAAGCATTGATGGACCACCTAATAAGAAAGCTGGGCACCATCTTTGTACTTCACAAAAGCTTTAATAAAAAGAACCGTTAAATATTTGCTTATTAAGCTTATTAAGCTATATTAATGAAATATGGCAAGGTGCTTTATGATATACCTCTGTCAATGTTTTGACTCAAAGAATCTTCAAGCCTGGATGTTCCATGCGTGTTGCTTTTTTTGTATAATTTGTTTGTATTATTGAGTTTTGAAAATATGGACCTGGAATAAGGCTCTGGCACAAGGATGGAAATGGGCCTGTAAGGGGGACAATGATTGGGCAGGTGTTGGCGCAAAACTGTGTAAAGCCTAGTACACACGCAACTAATTTCCGCCGACCGGTCTTCCATCTTTTGTCCAGAGTGGTGTTTTGTTGGTTGGAATGTGCTCTAGACTGCACACAAATTTTCCCGCACGACAAAATTCTACTTCAGAAGTGATGTCATGTGTTGGTTTGCTTTCTTTGTGTTCTTTCTTCTCTGAGCATGCCCAGTCTTGCTCATAAGATTTTTCGATGTCAAAATCTGTACTGACTGCACGAAAATCGGCCGTGTTTTGACGGAGGACAAACATTTTATAGCCTGCACACCAGATTGTTTTCGGCCGAAAAGTCGGAGTCGGTTGTCGGAAGCATCATACTAACAAGCCGAAAATCGGCAGATCGGTCTTCGGATGAAAATTCCTGGCCGAATTTCGTGTGTACGGGCCTTTAGCTAATATTAGAGACAAAAAGAATGTCCACACATAAATGCATTTTCTTCTCTCTACAGTAACTTTTTTTAATGACATTTCACATTAACATACTAGCAGAATCTTCGGTGCGGAACCCCACATGCAAGGTTAGACATTCTGTAGCAGTCATTTCAAAGTTGTGCACAGGTACACATCTTTAACCCATCATCCCTCTACACCTGATAAGAAGTGGAGATTGAGCCAGTATCAAAACTGTTTATTAGATCAACAAAGTAAGTTGCACTAACAAGATCAAAGTGAAAACGGGCTGACCATCACACGGGGTTCCATTCCTGTTCCTGTGACTCCGACTCCTCCAGCCGACCAGCAGCAAAGAGGGGGATATGGTGGGCCTGTCATCTGGACTCATGGACTTCACGGGGCATAGTGACGCCAGGGGGCGTTAACGTGTTTGGGAGCATGCGCCCAAAAGCTCCTTCGTCAGACCAATCCTTCTACATCCGCATTCTTCTCCTTCAAGGCACCACAGAGTTGGGATCCCTTCCCTATGTATACTAAGTCCACAGTGTTAAAGCGGAACGTCACCCAAAAGGGGATGTTCCGCTTGTTTGCCTCCCTCCCCCCATCTCTTTAGGTTTTAGCACTTTATTTTTCTGGGGGGCAGTGGGTACCTGGCTTTAACAAGTACCCACTTCCACTTCTGGTGGGATCGGCAAGGTGATCAGAGTGGAAGTTTGGCCCCTCCTCCTTTTCTCTGCAGCCTTCTGGGACATGTTACAGGTCCCAGAAAGCTGCTGGACCATTCACAGAGCACAGCGTTGCTCACATATGCACAGTGGGAAGCTGGTTGTGAAGCCACAAGCAGTCACAGCATGCATCCCAAAGTAAACATGCCAGGTGCCTAGATCCGAAGACAGCTGAGTTTGGGTGAGGACAGCCCTGGATCCCTGCACAGGTAAGTGTCCGGTTCTTAAACATCGGCAGCTACAGTATTACAGTATTTGTAGCTGCTGGCTTTTAATCTTTTTCTCTCATTGGAGGACTCTGTCCAGGCCTCCAAAACCTTATGCAGGACCTGCAGAAGAAGGTCAGGGGAGACAGGGTGACTACAGCTATATCTCCCATGTTTTATACCACCTTGCTTCGAAATTCAGTCCTGCAAAGGGCCCTTTAGATCAAATTTGCAGGAGAGTATATTTTTGCAGGGTATCTGGCTCCCATGCCTCGTCTATCCTGGGCTCTGCCCATCACTGGCATTTATGTGGGCACTATCTCCACCCATCACTAGAGGAGGGATTTATCTAAAAGAGGAGCTAACATCTAATTGCAACTTTCTCTTTACCATACTGCCGTGTTTCCGCAAAAATAAGCCCAGGTCTAATATTCATTTTGGCTACAAAAAATGCATTAGGGCTTATTTTCGGGGGGATGTCTTATTTGTCCCTGTCTTCTCTCCCCCTCTCCCTCCCTGTCAGCTCAAGAGTCAGCATCTCTGCAATCTCCAAAATAAACTCTAGTTAAAGTCCATGTGAAATCATTTAATCCATTCTGTAAATGGATTATATAATGTCCAGTGTGTATCTTTATGTAGCATTGTAGAAAAAAAACCTTATTTACAGCATCGCTGGGCGCTCACATGACCCGCCGCAACTCTTTTTTCTCACTCCGAGCTATGCCAAGGGAGATCCCCGTTGACGTCAGCCCTGCTCCAAGCACTGCAGAGGGAGGGGCCATTGACGTAAGCTGGGAGGAGGGAGAGAGCTCTGGCAGGTCACATAAGCGCCCAGCTGCGCTGTAAATAAGGTATTTTCTACAATCATATTACATAAAGACACACACGGGACATTAAATAATTATTTTACAGCATGGATTACATGATTTTACAAGGATTTTAACTAGGGCTTATTTTTAGGGTAGGACTTATATTGCAACCATCCTAGTCCATCATGTTATTCATTCAGATGTGTCACAAATCTGATCTCTCTACAGTTTATGTCTATTTTATAGTAGTAGCTTGTTTTTAATCCTGTAAAAACTGTTATTCTGCATGGTGATGATCATATACTGTTTGCAAGTAGTAAATATACAATAATCATATTATATGTATTTTTTACCTGTTACAAAATTGGACCAAGCTGGATGGAAGGGAATTGATGGACTAGTATCTTTTTATATGGTAGCTAAAAGGCTATAAACCTGTCCAACATTGAAATTAACTTAGCCATCTTGCCGCATTTACACCCTGTGAAATCGGTTAAATGTATTCTTTTCTGAACTTGACAAGCACTTGCAGCTGTAATTCAAGATTTATATCTATATATATATATATATATCTATATATATATATATATATATATATATATATATATATATATTATAGCTTCTAATGCTAGCAAGATGTTTGTTTTAAAAGATTTATAGCCTTACAGTAAAAAGGGCGATATACTGTATAACAGGCTCATATAAAAAATTTAGGGGGGAGTAAATTTTAAGGCCATCCCTAGAACAAATATTAAAGCAGAACTACACTGCATCTGAGCACCACAAACCAAAAACGCTATTTAATAATTTTTAAATATTTATAGCAAACCCAGCCACACATCCATGTCTCCATGCTTTATTCTGTTTAAAAAAACAAACCCCTAGCGTTTCTAGGAGTGGCCATCTGGAGTAAGGGCAGAAGATTCATGTAGCATTTACTTCCTGGAATCCTTCTGCCCTTAGCTCAGTAATGCAGGCAGGAGGGTGTGCTTAGCTGAGAAAACCCCTCCTGAAGACTCCTGGGGTGTATGACATCACTTGCCTAGACACGCAAAGCAGCAAGTAAATGAAGAAAATTGAAAAAAAGGTTTAAAACAAGGGAATATGTTATGCTTTAATATCTATTTACTAATGCTAGCAGTAAAAGGATTACAAATAGTCAATGTTGATTGAGAGAGTGACGTTCCACTTTAAATTTGCTGCATTGTCACACGTAATAAAGAATTTCATTGTATGCCATTTTTTTAAAGTAGTTACATTGGTCTGTCTTGGATGTCACTTTCCCACATCTCCACCTTGCCCAATTAGAGAACACTTTGCATTTTCTAAATGGCGCCCATGCCAATCGGTTGACCTCCTGTATTCCTGGAAGCTAGTGCAGATCACTAGAGTAGTGCTGTCTACTGCAATGATTTCCAGCTTTTGATCCCACAGGTATTGTTTATACAAAGTCATATTGGTCCATGCTGGACCATTGTAGCTATGTAAAAAAAGCCATACCTGGAATTCTTCTTTAACCACTTTACGACCACCCGCCACAGTTATACTGCGGCAGGCAGCCACTCCTGCGCAAACCGCCATAGGTATATGTCGGTCCTGCGCAGGGAGCTAGGGGGCGAGCCTTCGTCAGCGGGGAAGCCGATGCAGGTGGCTCCGATTGCCACCTGACACCCGTTGAGAGAGAAGAACGGTCAGCTTTTGTAAACACAGCTGACCGTTCTTCTGTCTGGAATGTTCACAGAGCTCATGTGATCCTTCTTTATAGGATCGCAGGTCTCTATGGTAATTTCACAAGCCACACCCCCCACAGTTAGAATCACTCCCCTAGGCTCACATTTAACCCCATGATCACCCACAATGTTAACCCTACCTTGCCAGTGTCATTATTACAGTAACAGTGCATATTTTTAGCACTGATTACTGTAGTAATGTCACTGGTCTCCCCAAAAGTGTCAAAAATGTCAGTCAAGGGTCCGATCTGTCTGCCGCAATGTAGCAGTCCCGTAAAAAATCGCAGATCGCCGCCATTACTAGTAAAAAAAAACAATAAAAATTACATAAATCTTTCCTGTAGTTAGTAGACGTGATAACTTTTGCACAAACCAATGAAAATAGGCTTATCGCAATTTTTTTTTACCAAAAATATGTACCTCAACCCAACAAAACACCTTTGGGATGAATTAGAGCAGAGACTGCGAGCCAGGCCTTCTCTCCATCATCAGTGCCTGACCTCACAAATGCGCTTCTGGAAGAAATGTCAAACATTTCCATAGACAACACAGCCTTCCCAGAAGAGTTGAAGCTGTTATAGCTGCAAAGGGTGGGCCAACCCAATATTGAACCCTACAGGCTAGGACTGGGATGCCAATAAAGTTCATGTTAATGTTAAGGCAGGTGTCCCAATACTTTTGGTAATATAGTGTATATCTTCCATCTTCAACACCAGAGTGATCAGAGGAAACATCTCATACATGCTAACAGCTAGGGAAGAAAGTAGACTTCATGTACTGCAAATAGTGTAATTCCATGTAATTTAAAAGGAAATATAGACTGAACAATAGGGCGGCACAGTGGTGTAGTGGTTAGCACTTTCACCGGGTAGCAAGAGGGTTGCTGGTTCAAATCCCAACCACGACACTACCTGCCTGGAGTTTGCATGTTCTCCCTGTGCCTGCATGGGTTTCCTCCGGGTACTCCAGTTTCCTCCCACACTCCAAAGACATGCTGGTAAGTTAATTGGATCCTGTATAAAAAAAATAAAAAAAAATTGGCCCTACTGTGTATGTATGTGAGTTAGGGACCTTAAGCCTCATACACACGCAACGATTATCGGCCATCTTTTGTCCAGAGTGGTGTTTTGTTGGTTGGAATGTGCCTAGACTGCACACAAATTTTCTCGGCCAACAAAAATCTACTTCAGAAGTGATGTCATGTGATGGTTTACTTTCTGTGTGTTTTTTCTTCTCTGAGCATGCCCAGTCTTGCTCATCAGATTTCTATCTGCCGAAATCTGTACTGACTGACCAAAAATCGGCCGTTGTGTTGACGGCCAACAAAAATTTTATTGCCTGCACACCAGATTTTATTCGGCCGAAAAAGTCGGAGTCGGTTGTCGAAAGCATCATACTAACAAGCCGAAAATCGGCCGATCGAACGTTGGCCGAAAATTCACGGCCAACTATCGATGCGTGTGTACGGGGCATTCGATTGTAAGCTCAGTGAATGTACAATGTATATGTAAAGCGCTGCATTAATTGACAGCGCTATATAAGTACCTGAAATAAATAAAACAACTCCTATATACAACGTGCACATGGCACTACAGAGCTTGCACAGCATTGTTTTTCTGGAGTTCTTTTTGGGATTATACTGTGACCAGTATAGATGCAAATACTGTAGAATAAATTATTTATTGGTTACAAAAAAGGATTCTATTGTATCTAATAAGAAATTTCTTTTCCAGTTTAATTTCTATGAATTACTGCTCACATTGGCAGAAAATGTATCCTACTTGGAAATATACTGTAGTCTATATTTCAAAGCCTTGTGCACATATGTTGTGTATTTATTAAGCAAAATGAATAGAGATCCTTGAATGTTTCATACTGAGAATTGTTTATAAAGTTCCTAAAGTGTTCCTCATATCCTCTGTATGTGGTGACTGTACTGTGATGGCCTTGTATCTCTGTATCTACATTGCCTGTGTTGTGGTAACTGGAGCAATACAGAGATGCCAGGTGGGGAATAGTGCATTAGTCTGTCATCGATTTTGACAGCTGCTATACATAACATAGGCTGCTCTACAGGGAAAAAAGCGCTAGGAACAGAGAAAGCATATTCCGATAACTACCTGACACATGGCTCTATGCATAATCATTTGTGTACACATGCTGCACTAGTTCTGATGAATGATGATCAGTGCTAAAAAACAACAATATATCTATAGGAATGTCTGCAAAACCAAGCCATTTATTTGAGTCTATTATTTGGGAGATTTTCAGAGTGACTTAAATTAAAGAGACTACAGCTGCAAGAAAAAGTATGTGAACCCTTTGGAATGATATGGATTTCTGCACAAATTGGTAATAGAATGTGATCTAATCATCATCTAAGTCACAACAATAGACAATCACAGTCTGCTTAAACTAATAACACACAAAGAATGAAATGTTGCCATGTTTTTATTGAACACATCATGTAAACTTTCACAGTGCAGGTGGAAAAAGTATGTGAACCCTTGGATTTAATAACCGGTTGAACCTCCTTTAAAGCAATAACTTTAACCAAACGTTTCCTGTAGTTGCAGATAAGACGTGCACAACGGTCAGGAGTAATTCTTGACCATTCCCCTTTACAGAACTGTTTCAGTTCAGCAATATTCTTGGGATGTCTGCTGTGAATCGCTTTCTTGAGGTCATGCCACAGCATCTCAATCGGGTTGAGGTCAGGACTCTGACTGGGCCACTTCAGAAGGCGTATTTTCTTCTGTTTAAGCCATTCTGTTGTTGATTTACTTCTAAGCTTTGGGTCATTGTCCTGTTGCAACACCCATCTTCTGTTAAGCTTTAGATGGCCTTAAGTTCTCCTGCAAAATGTTTTGATAAACTTGGGAATTCATTTTTCCTTCGATGATAGCAATCCGTCCAGGCCCTGACGCAGCAAAACAGCCCCAAACCATGATGCCCCCACCACCATACTTCACAGTTGGGATGAGGTTTTGATGTTGGTTGTGCTGTGCCTCTTTTTCGCCACACATAGTGTTGTGTGTTTCTTCCAAATAACTCAACTTTGGTTTCATCTGTCCACAGAATATTTTGCCAGTACTGCTGTGGAACATCCAGGTTGTGCAAACTGTAAACGTGCAGCAATGTTTTGTTTGGACAGCAGTGGCTTCCTCTGTGGTATCCTCCCATGAAATGTATTCTTGTTTAGTGTTTTACATATTGTAGATTTGCTAACAGGGATGTTAGCATTTGCCAGTGACTTTTGTAAGTCTTTAGCTGACACTTTAGGATTCTTCTTCACCTCATTGAGCAGTCTGTGCTGTGCTCTTGCAGTCATCTTTACAGGACGGCCACTCCTAGGGAGAGTAGCAGCAGTGCTGAACTTTCTCCATTCATAGACATTTTGTCTTACCGTGGACTGATGAACAGCAAGGCTTTTGGAGATACTTTTATAACCCTTTCCAACTTTATGCAAGTCAACAATTCTTAATGGTAGGTCTTCTGAGAGCTCTTTTGTGTGAGGCATCATTCACATCAGGCAATGCTTCTTGTGAAAAGCAAACCCAGAAAAAAAAAAAGAAAAGCAAACCCAGAACTGGTGTGTGATTTTTATAGGGCAGGGCAGCTTTAACCAACACCTCCAATCTCATCTCATTGATTGGACTCCAGTTGGCTGACATCTCACTCCAATTAGCTCTTGGAGATGTCATTAGTCTAGGGGTTCACATACTTTTTCCACCTGCACTGTGAAAGTTTACATGGTGTGTTCAATAAAAACATGGCAACATTTCATTCTTTGTGTGTTATTAGTTTAAGCAGACTGTGATTGTCTATTGTTGTGACTTAGAAGATGATCAGATCACATTTTATGACCAATTTGTGCAGAAATCCATATCATTCCAAATGGTTCACATACTTTTTCTTGCAGCTGTATATGGAAGTTGAAATCTGAGATGGTGTGTCCTGACAAAATGGCTGGAGAGGGAGACCCTTGGGGCTATTGTACCCATCTCAAGGAGGAATTCACTACTAAAAGTACTTTAACATACCATATTTTCCGGCGTCTAAGACAACTTTTTAACCCCTGGAAATCTTCTCAAAAGTCGAGGGTCGTCTTATACGCCGGGTATCGTCTTATAGGCCAAAACTGGAAAATATGCAGTGGAGGGGGAGGGGGGGGGCTCAAAAACATCCGTGGTATGCTCGGGGTATGGAAAAAAGAGAGAGAGAGCGGCGATGTGACCAGATGTGTCGGGAAAACATGCCTCTTTCACCCGTCTGACCCACCCACCCTTGTATCCTATTACTCTACCTTCTTCTCTGCGTCCCTGCGTCTCACTCCTGAGGCCTGCTAGGTCTCCCTGTGAGAGTTGGTATCCCTGCCGCAAATGCGCATGCGCTGGATTTCGGCAGAGCAAGCCGAGCCGATACAGCCGCATATTAACCCTTAGATGACGAAGCTGCATGGATGGAAGGCTACAGCAGGCGGAGAGGAAGGTGAGCGGTGTGGAGTACGGGGAGATGGACACTGGATCAGCATGCAGGGATAGCAGCTTTCAGGGGAATACACAATTTCATGGCTACAGCAGGGCAGAGAAGGAAGGTGAGCTCTATCGGCTCGGCGCTCGGCTTGTAGTCTTATATGGCGAGTATATCCCAAACTCTATATTTTAACTGGAAAAGTTGGGGGTCGTCTTATTCGCCCAGTCGTCTTATACGCCGGAAAATACGGTACCTTTATTGTTATTTTTTTTTTTAGTTTATTTGAATTCTTCAAATTTTTGACACAAACACAAAACCATGGGAGAACCGGAGTTCTCAAATGACATTAAAGTGCAACTAAAGACACAAGTTTTTTTTTTTAGATAGAGAAAGGGAGGTTTATAACCCCATCAGTATTTTCTTCCATCTGTGTTCCATTGGGGAGATTTTCCTTCACTTCCTGTCTCCATAGCCAAACAGGAAGTGAGAGGAAATTCCTCCAAAGTGAGGAAATCCCAGTGTGTCACCAGAGTCTTCAAAACTAGTGTCCCCATTGGAAGATTTTTCCTCTTTTAGTGTTCTGACGTCAACCTAAAAGTCAGGATTTCCTTTTACTTTCAATTATAACGATGAACAGGACAAAAAAGAGGGTGAATCTCCTGAACGGGGGCACAGACAGCAAAAAAAAAAAAAAAATGAACAGGAGTTCTAATCCATTTCCACTCTATCCAAAACAAAGAAAAAAATCAGTTTTGCCTTTAGTTACAGTACATGACCCCTTGATAACGTCCCAATGGACAAACCGCGTCACAGCAGAGACTTTGGTGCTGATGTCACGCTGCTGTTCGATTCTGGGTCGATAGCAGCTTTCAGATGTAAGTTTGTCTATTCACTATCCATAAATTACTTTAATTAAAATTAAAGTACTATACTAATAAAATCTTTTTCTGGCTCCTGGTGAGTTTTATTCATTCAGAGTTGGAGACTTTAAAGGAGAAGTCCCAGGAGTCCCTATGCTTCAACGGTCCTTGTTTGAGCAACATGCTGTTTTAAGCGTATATGGTGCTGTAACAGCAGCTACTCGCTTTGGTGAGTTTGCATTTTGTATATTGGTGGTAGGAGATTATTGAAGTACCCCCAAGAAGAATTGTGGTGTTAACCTCCTAGGCGGTAATCCCGAGCGTGACTCGGGGTTGCTTTTTCATATCAGGATCGGTAACCCCGAGTCACGCTCAGGGTGGATTGCAGAGAGCACAGCGGTGTTCTCTTACCTTATCCTGGCGATCCAGCGATGATCTCTCATTGCTGAGATCGCCAGCCGAGAGTCCCGCCGCTCCTCCGTCCCTCCGTCGGTACGATCACTTCCTAGTTCCGTTCCCTGCAGCAGCAATGCTGCATGGGAGCGGAACTAGGGAGGGAAATTCAAAAAAAAAAAAAAAAACGTTGCACAAAACACAAAATACATTTTGTATTATATATATATATATATATATATATATATATATATATGCATATATGCATATATATATGCATATATATGCATATACATATATGCATATATATATATATATATATATATATATGCGCATATATATATATATATACCGGTATATATATATATATATGTATATATATATATATATATATATATATATATGCACACACACACATATATATATATATATAAAATTATATTATTGATTCATTTATAATTCATGCGTTATATATTATATATATATATATATATACACACACATATATCTATAATATATAATGCATGAATTATAATCTAATCAATAATATAATTTTATTATATATATTATATATTAAATAATAAAATAATATTATTAAATTCGATTAAAATTCACGTGTTTGTGTTTCAAATTTATCACATCTGGGATGTCTACTAGAGTCTTGTTTTGGTCAGGTTTAAGTCAGTAATTACTAAGAATTGTAGGCCTATAATACATAACGCCAAATTTCCATGAAAACAATTGTACCGCTTTTGGTATGTAATTCCTGACATAATCATACCGCCAGGGAGGTTAACACTGGTGTTATCATTTTGCATTTACCATCACTTTAGACTTCCTAGCGGGATTTCAGTTCTGTTACCTGGACTTTAATGTATCATTTACTTATTTGTGCTTTTGTTTCATATGCTTTTGAGATATTGCACTTTTATTTTACACTTTTTTCCAGAACGTAGTGACATGTAAGGCCCGTGCAATCCTAAAGTTACATGACCCAGTCTGTGTGATGATGGAGACATGTAAATGAGAGGCTGGACTCACACAAAATGGACAGAATGACACAAGTGCCCAAAGAGAACTGCTGGTGCTTGATAAAGGAGGAAGCTGAGGACAGAGAGAGGAAATGTAGAAATTAGAATTATTTTTTAGCATAGGAGGTGAGGAGGGGTATATTTAAAAGTAATTAAAAAAATAGAGTTCCAGTTAAACCATAATGGTAAGACCAAGCAGGAGTTCTGGCAACGCGCATACCGCCATCTTCTAAGCATGAGGAAAGCAGACCCTGAGCTACCTTTAGGTAGACATGTGGCTACTGTACATGCCGGCAAAATGCCTAAGGTTAAGTTTTTGATTCTCGACCGAGTCCATCCAGCCCCTAGAGGAGGGGACTGGAATAAGTCCCTCCTCCAACTTGAACTAAAATGGATATATTGTCTTAGGGCCACTGAGCCCCCAGGACTTAATGGATCTTTATCATTCAAGCCCTTTCTCGAGGGTTTTAACTCTGGAGGAATGGAGATTTAATTCCCCCTACCTAAACCAGACGACCATTCACCCCTAATCACACTTTAGGGCTTTCTCATAACATCATACTAGTCCCAATATCCATATACTTATATGCTCTACTGCTCTGGCCTTAATATGTTTTGTATTGTATGATATTATGTCAACATGCAAATTTTCTTCTTTCTTTGTATAATAATTATATAACAAAACTAATTTCTTTTGTTATGATTATGCATAAATATATGTACATGCTTCGATGCTTGCTGTATTGTCATTGACATAAGTTGTATGTATGTTCCTCTTCCCTGTATGTTGATCTTGTCATTTTATATTCCAGTGTCTGTAACCTGTCTACATCTGTGGGTCGTGTCCTTGCTGATATTCACATTCAAGAACTACAACCTCCAATCATGCCTAATCGATATAATTATGCATTCTTTTTTGCAATTTTTTCTAATTAATTTGGTTTGTAGATTCCTTCCAGCAATTTATGTTGACTCCGGGTGTTGCCCCTTCTCTAATGTGCGTCCCGACACGGGGAGACATATACCGCGTTATCGCGGTAGCCTGGTCCTACTTTCCATCTTCTGTGCCCTTTGCGGTTCAGCCCGGACCAATCGGCAGCCTTAGTGCATTTGCACTTCCGGCTCTGACCCCCGTGTCGGTGGAGCGCAGATGCCGATCCCGCCCACGTTGCGTCAGGGGTGACGCATGCTGTTTGTGGGCGGGCTCGGCACCGGCGTTCCGGGAAGCCCTTCCCTTGAGGCCAGCTGTTCTACGTCTTGCACTAATTAACTAGCACTTTTATAGTGCGCCTCTCGCAACACACAGCCAGCGCATTTACTTGCTGGCTGTGGTGCTGAGAGGACGCTGTTTGCCTTACCATCATCTACATTCAGGTACCGACTTTACATATTTTACTCAGTCCTTCTAAAAACCTCTATATTTTTTCCTGATCGGCTCTGCTGTTCTAGTTATATTCTATTGCAATTTATTGCCCACTTTATATTGGGCTACCTTTTTTGGTATATACTTTTATTTCATTATGCTCTTTATATATTTACTATATCACTCATAGATATACAGCTATTTTATATGCCGACACTTATCAGCCTTTTTCTTGCTCATCTCGCTACATATATCAATGTACTTAGCTCTGATCTGTCCATCTTTCAGACCGGCGCTACCTACATCCTTGCCACTCACCTACGCTTAAAAGGCTGTCCCTGGCCTCTCCTAATTAAGGACTTCAGACGTCCATTGATTGGGGGCTGCACACCTGACGTCAACAGCGGCTGGTTCACTGGCTAGAATATTCATTTACCATCTTACTCATTGCATTTTGACTGCAAGGACACTCGCACCCACCAGATGCTTTTAACCGTGCAGGCTACCTGAGCACAGTTATTTTCCAACCCTGTAAGTACTCGTTATTGTTATCATAATAACTATGTAAAACTCTATTAAGTTATGTTGGAATGTCTTCCTTCTTTAAAAACCTTCAAAAATTTATGGTTTTTGTATTATCTATACTCTCTTATTCATTAGAGTACCGTTTGAACCCCTCCCCTGAAGAAGAAGCAAAATCTTTCCTTTGGCTTCGAAACATGTTGGGTTTCAGTTCAGACTACTACGGTTGATATATCTGTCTCTCCTCTGCCTGTACCGTTTTTAATCATTATTTGTGTTTACAATAAAATTTATATTTTTTCAATACTCCTTTCATATAATTTTATACATAGTATATATCTTATGTGCCTATAAAGTCCCACAAGGGGAACCCCACTTTCTCAGTTAAACCATAAGGGAGATTTACTAAAACTCGTGCACACAGAATCTGGTGAAGCTATGAATAATACTAACCACTCAGCTTGTAACTTCAACTTGTTCAATTAAAGTGCCATTAAACTCAGTCTATGAAAAACTCTCATTACATGCTATATAACAGAGTGTGCATACTCACAAAGCCACTAAAGCATTTGTTTGTGTAGAGTAAAATATACCTGGTTGATCCTACCTTCAGCTGTCCCTCCTATCTTGTCTGTGTCCTCTACGGAGAATGCTCAATTTCAGTTCCCTTCTAAGCTCTTCATTTGCTCCTTTTTCTTATCTGTGCAGTCTACATGACTATGTAATCACACACGTGGGTGTATAAACAGTATAAAATGACCTCCTATTGCTAAACACTATGGGGGCAGGATATAGTATGGCGATTGATTACATTCACTAAGAAACTCACAAAAAAGCTTAGTTTTAATATCAATCAGTATTAAATATGGATTTCAACGGGCAGAAATAAATGGATCCCTTGCAGTGGGGCTGTGCCTGTACTGCAAGGATTAATATGTAATTTTGTCTAGGGGAGAGAAGAACATGCTTTACCTACCTGAAGCCCTGCTCCCCGACAGGCTTGTCACTTGCCTTTTACTGAATTGTGTGACAAAACAGGGAGTGTCATAGCAAGTTAGGACTGTCTTTTTACTTTCTTTTTTGGCTTAATTACTGAGAGAATACTGCAGGTGTTTAACCATATCTCTCAGTGTAACCTTATGTCCTATTGATTGTTTGTGTAGCACTGTCCCCATAAGGCTTGCTGTGTGGTGACTTCTTGGTCCTCCTCTGATTACCTGCAGACAGTCACTTAGGGATAGTTCACTCTTCCATCCTTACTCCCAGTGGCTTGTTACTCAATAAACAGTCCAAGAGTTTTGGTTTTATATTTATTGTGGAACTTGGATGGGAGACGGGAATAGTGGGATACTCCAACTTGAACATTTTACAGTTGTTAAGGACAACTCTCACTTGGCCTCACCAGGTTACTTGTGGAAGCAGACACACTGCTTTAACCATACTGCCACTTGTATGGAAGGGCTAATGGTAGCCATACACTAGCAGAAAAATCGGCCGTGTGAGTTTTCTAAAATTGAACGATTTATCGGAATGGCAATAGTTACTACCATTATGGAATGATCAAATTTCGAAAGATAAACGTTCCATGAACATAAATTAACCATTTTATCGTTAGATTTCGTGAAATCAGAAGGGAAATGACGACATGAAAGTGACCTCTATATGTAACTTTCGGGTTATACTCACTCTCATTTCCGGAATGATCAGTGTGTTTGTTGAAGAACCTTCTTTCCTGAAACTTTAACAATGGATCAACTGGGTGAGAGTACCATTGCCATAGCAATGCTTGGAGTAATTGCTATACAACAGGCAAATGCTAAGAAGAGGAAGAGAAGTCAATGGACCAAGCAATGGCTGAGGAAGCGTGATCAATATTCACATATGCCCTTGCTGAGAGACCTGAAGGAGAATAATCCTGATGAATTCCACAACTATCTGCGAATGCCAGATGAATCCTTCCAGCTGCTTTTAAGCCAAGTATCACCTCTGATAACAAAGCAGGATACGGTGCTCAGACAAAGCATCACTGCAGAGCAATGGCTAATAGCAACCCTGCGTTTCCTAGCAACTGGAAGGACATATGAGGATTTGAAGTTCAGCACAGGAATATTGACTCAGTCTCTCGGACGTATCATTCCTGAAACATGTGGAGCTATAGTGAAGGTCTTGCAACGTGATTATTTAAAGGTAAGCACATTCTGTCTATTCTGGTGTAGTTTAACCCCTATCCATTATTTTGCCCACCACTACCTGTAAAGAGCACATTTAAGCACAGCACATCAGCGTTTAGTGCAAATATAACATTTTATTGCAAATAGAACATAAACATATAACCAATATAATAAATACAGTCAATAGAATAGAACGATCCAACTGAATCATTATATAAGCCAAAAAACATAGAACATGTTTATATATATATAAATATATAATTAAAAATAAATACTGTAATAAATACGTTTTACTGCGATGTGTGGCTGTAATCGTGTGCCCAGGTTTGTGGCTCTTGAGGGGGGCAAGGTGCACGCCACTGATGATGCATGTCCGGTGCTTGTGTTGCAGTACGTTAATCTATGAAGGTGTTGGGTGTTAGCTCCCCCTTGATGCCTTTATTAAGTAGTTGTAGGAACAGAGGTTCCAGCAAGATCTTCTGCTCCTCAGACATCCTTCTCATTTTCTTGGCACAAAATGCGCATAGGTCATCACATTCATATCTGGGTCTGTTGAGCACTGCCGATGCCTGTGCTAGGAATGCCGCAGTGTGATCATGCACAGTGTGACGTTTTTCCCCTGTGACGGTGAGGTGCAAGGCTCCCTGCTTTCCAAGGGAGTGGTGAATAGATCCTGTGTTTTTTCAGAAGAAATTAATATGTTATTATAAGTCATAATATCAAGTACAAACTTTTAACACCTTCTTTTTGTTACAGTTACCAACAACAGTGGAGGAGTG
Organism: Pelophylax lessonae; assembly: GCF_965119305.1. NCBI lineage: Eukaryota > Metazoa > Chordata > Amphibia > Anura > Ranidae > Pelophylax > Pelophylax lessonae. The sequence goes on from NC_138769.1 coordinate 641,951,176, forward strand.
GCTGGCAACAGCAAAACAATTCCAGGACTATTGGAATTTCCCGAACTTTGGCGGTGCAATTGACAGGAAACATGTTCGGATTACCCCACCTGCGAACTCTGGATCATACTACTTCAATTACAAGGGCTATTTCAGTATAGTGTTAATGGCTATAGTTAATGCCAAGTATGAATTAATTTTCGTAGACATTGGGAAGAATGGGCGAAACTCCGATGGAGGGGTTATAGAGAAAACAGAGTTTGCCAAACAGTTGAAGAATGGGTCACTGAATCTTTCATCCAGACAAGAGACCAAACATGGACTCAATTTCATAATTGTTGCAGATGAGGCGTTCGGTTTGGGGGAAAATGTGATGAAACCGTTTCCCATGAAAAACCTTAACCCAGATCAACGCATCTTCAATTACAGACTGTCAAGAGCTAGATGTGTTGTTGAAAATGCATTTGGCATAATGGCCAATCGTTTTCGCATTTTCCATACGGCCATCAATGTCTCCCCTTCAAACATCCACAAAATTCAAAATTGTGCACTGTTGTTGTGTTTTGCACAATTTTCTGTGTCGTAATGCTTCCACCTACATGACACAAGCCATGTTGGATAGAGAAGACACATTTGGCGGTAGTGTCATTCAAGGGGATTGGCAAAGTGACAGTGAGGCACCCTTGAACCTAGACCATGTACCACCATGCCTCTCCACTCAGATAGCACGTCAAAATCGTATAGAATATATGCAATATTTTGTTGGGCCTGGTGCTGTAGATTGGCAGAATAACATGTGAATGTGAATGCAAATTTGTTTTTGGGCTTTAAAAATCGGTAACCAGCTGAACATGTTTGTTAAGATAAAAAAAATAAAGTGATATGTTTGAAAATTCAGAATGTGTACGTATTATTAAAATAACTTATTAAATACACAGTATACACATACAATGCTGTTCATGAATATTACCTGACTGCAGACAGATTCCTCAGACACATTCCTTTCCACTGACTCAGGGGTACTGGGTAATGGGTCCATTTGCAGACTGCTGACCGATGGTCTTGATTCCTCCTGCTCATTCAGGAATCTGAGACTATCAAAATACCACAGGCGTGGCACGTAGATGTCATCCATACCAGCGCCTGATCGCTTGGAGTCACTGATCTTGTTCAACTCATTTTTAAAAGCAGTTCTCAGATTTGCAATTTTCCCTTTCACATAGGAGACATCAGACTTTGCATACACAGCAGTGCATAGGTCCGCTAATTTGAGGTAGGCCTCATTCTTCTTATTCCGGTCGGAATACTCTCTGGATTTTACTTTCCAGAGACAAGGGGTGGCTCTGTACATTTCAATGAATTGTGGCAGGAAGTCTGGTGATGTGAATTTATCAACCATTTTCCTTGAAAAAAAAAAAAAAAAAAATGATCCATTGCAGTTATCACACACATGCTATCATATACACATACAGTTATGTCAAGCAGCATATGTCAACACTTACCGACAATTCGCAGAAACGCAAGAAGAAACTTGGAATTATCCCGATAGGTGATCCTAGGTAAAAAATGCTTGTGTGGTGATACAGAACGTTCTCGAGAACGATCTTTCTACCGGAACAGGAAACGCATCACCCTGTAAAAAACTATTTTGCTCCGCCCTTTTTAATTTCACTGCGCCACATGCAGTACCATGGCGGGAGTGGAGGAACGTTCTGCACCTGCCGCGAAGCATCGCGTCAAAAAAGAAAAAGTAAGTGCAATGTCGTTGGAGGAGATGGTCACCATAGTCAAGCTCCTGCAGAGGAAAGACTACGGTGGAAGATTAGCTACTTATCCCAAGCCAAATACCAGAAAAGATCACATTATGGAGAGACTGGTGGAGGTCCTACACTACAAGCATGGAGTGCAACGTTCAAAAGATCAACTTCGCAAGAGATGGTCAGACCTTAAACTGAGAGAACAGGAACAGTTGCACAAAATTCAAGGAATCATAAGAAAAGGTATGTAATAGTATTCATTTAATTATTTTCAATTCCATGTTGTATTCTGATTTGCTTGTTTTTGCTTGGGTATATAAATGCACATTTTTCACCTCCCTTTTACATGACTGAACAATGTTCCTTAACTAGCCTTTTTAGCTTTTATGTAAACATATGTTAATGCAATAACCTTATATCTATTTTAAACAGAGAGAAACAAGAAGTCATCGGTGACAGCCATCCATGATGTTGATGTTTGCCAAAAAATCACAGACGATATCAACAACAACACAACAAATGTGGAAGCAACGGATCCCATGGAATTGTCTCATAAGATTAGTAGCAGCACAGTTAAGCACATAATCTTTTTATACAGTAGATGCAATCAATTAACATTTATTTTACTCTCATTGTCATTTTCTCTATCTCTTACAGTCAACACACCCTCTGAAGAGCAATCAATGAATCGGCTGACCGCACAGACTGTTCGCTGACATTGTGAAATGCACTTCAGTATTGGAGAAGATCAAGGAACTTGTGGGTTCTGTTCTCACCAATTTACTGAATGTTATGGATACCCTTGCTAAAGTATGAAAGATTAAACTTTTTTGTTTTAAGTTTATCATTGATAGCTGGTGGAACAGTGGTGGAACATGTGCAGCCATGACATGTGTATGCGACACATGTTCCACAACAGTATATGGATATCCATAACGTCCATGTAAAGTCCAATGTCTCGTGAAGACCAAAGGCTGACTTATTTGGTTCAGATGGTGTCGAACATGTGTGGCGGCAACCAGGTGAGGAGTACAAAGACAAGTGTGTCTTGCCTATAGTCAAGCATGGTGGTGGGAGTGTCATGGTCTGGGGCTGCATGAGTGCTGCTGGCACTGGGTAGCTACAGATCATTGATGGAACCATGAATGCCAACATGTACTGTGACATACTGAAGCAGAGCATGATCCCCTTCCTTCGGAGACTGGGCCGCAGGGCAGTATTCCAACATGATAACGACCCCAAACACAGCTCCAAGACGACCACTGCCTTGCTAAAGAAGCTGAGGGTAAAGGTGATGGACTGGCCAAGCATGTCTCCAGACCTAAACCATACTGAGCATCTGTGGGGCATCCTCAAACGGAAAGTGGAGGAGCGCAAGGTCTCTAATATCGCCCAGCTCCGTGATGTTGTCATGGAGGAGTGGAAGAGGACTCCAGTGGCAAACTGCGAAGCTCTGGTGAACTCCATGCCCAAGAGGGTTAAGGCAGTGCTGGGAAATAATGGTGGCCACTTCGACACTTTGGGCCCAATTTGGACATTTTCACTTAGGGGTGTACTCACTCTTGTTGCCAGTGGTTTAGACATTAATGGCTGTGTGTTGAGTTATTTTGAGGTGACAGCAAATTTACACTGTTATACAAGCTGTACACTCACTACTTTATATTGTAGCAAAGTGTCATTTCTTCAGTGTAGTCACATGAAAAGATATAATAAAATATTTACAAAAATGTGAGGGATGTACTCATATATACTGTATATATACTGTATATATATATATATATATATATATATATATATATATACACGTATATATATTTAAAAAGTAAAAGCTTCTCTTTTTTACTTGCTAAACCTGGCCTAATCCAAGATGACATCATGGCCTGCCCACATGCCATGGGTCTCTGCCAGGTGTTAGGGATTTTTTTTTTTGTGGGTGGGTAATTAAAGTGAAGTTCCTCTTTAATGTTCTCAAGCACAATGCCCCATACCAAGGATATGTTAATAAATGTCCTTCCATTTGACCTCTGTGTGGCTGCTTGCTTTTAATCTTGGTGGTCCCCAATGACAATCAGAAACCCATCAGAAAGGCTTCTGATCATTATGTGATCACATGCAGGCTGGAAGATTCACTGATAAAAATAAAGCCTTCTGCCTGTAAATGAACATTGCCACCTTTAGACTGCAGTGTTCACCTATGGTGCCAACGATTAATAATGTCATTGTCAGATTTATTAGCAAAATAAAAAAATGATAAAAATGTAATTAAGAAAAAAAAATATTTACAGGTGGTTGAATGCCCTCCATAGCCCTGCATTGAATATGAGGACACCAAGGAACAGTCTACTGGCAGAAGAGAAAGAGGGAGAACATTGGCTGCAGGGGAGCAGAGAACTGGGTAAATAAAACAGCTTTTTCTAGTCCCCAAGACATAAATTAAAGTTTAACTCCTGCAGAAGAGGATCTTTACTTTAACCTTCTCTCTATCTTTCTGGCCTCCTAAACTCTGTGGCTCCTTTTGTGGTCCCGACTCCTGACCAATTCTGCACCCCTAAAGTTCTCTGTAGACTTCATCTACCCCTTTCCTAAGCTGAAGTATTCAGATAACATCCAAATCTGGTGTTCCTTTATGGTGCACAAAAAAGAGATCAATGTCCACACAATGGCAATTAACTTTTTCTTTAACAAATAATAATTCTAAGCATAATGAACAACAGTTCAATAATAATCTCACATCATGATCAGAACATCTATAGGATCACTTTCTCTCAAGTCATTCAAACGCAGGACCAATGACTCTCCCTACTTACGTTGACTCCATTTAGAAGGAATCCATAGAGAGGGCACAGCCAAAGGTACCATTGTTGCCAGAGATGAGTGGGAACACAGACACTATGGGGTTGATTTACTAAAGGCAAATATACTGTGCACTCTGCAAGAGCAGTTGCTCCAGAGCTTATAAATGAGCAGGAGCTCTGCTGTCTTCCACCATCCAATTATGTGCAAGCAAAAAGGCTGTTTTTTTTTATTTTCCTTGCATGTGATTGGGTATTCTTTGTAAAGTAAAGATTTACCCCATTTACTAAGCTCTGGAGCAACTGCAATTTGCCTTTAGTAACTCAAGCCCTATACTTCTTTGCAGTCCTATAATGGTTGGTTTGAAGCAAATTAGGAAGCCCACTTAGGGGAACATCCTGGCCATTATACACAATAGAATTCATTCAAATAGTGAACAATTGCCCATCAACAATTTAAAACTTACACTTAGGTTTGAGGGGCTGAAATTGTAAACTTGAGTAAATGGAACTGTTTCCTTTCATAATAGGAAAGACGAACACATCCCGACACAATGTAGGCTTGCTGCGGACATTTATCCTGATTGAAGTACACTTTTTAATCCCTTGTATTTTATTTTAGCACCACATCCGACAGCTTGAGACACCCCATTGAATTTATCTTTTCATTGTGTCACTTAGCAGCAAACATATAAAGGCCCAGCATTAACTGCATGCTAAAAACAGAGGAAAGAGCAAGCGACAGGCTGCACTTGTCTGTAATCCCCTAGCTGACAGTCCTAGAGATAAACACCAGGAGATAGCCAGGGTCATTACTACATGACTGGCAGATTGACACAGTACACTAACCATAGCTGACTGACTCTGTCATTTGATTGCAGCATCTTAGAAATAGGAAAAGCTGCATTGAACGCAAGTTTGATCAGCAAGTAAAATCAACAGGTGGACTGCAAAAGCTATTTAGAAAATCTGTCCACTGTTCAAAAAGGTTTATAGGTGGAATGCAGCCTCTTGACACATGTAGGCAAGGCTTCAGTATGTTTAGGAAGAGGGCATTTGCAACAGGTAAATGTATATATTTCCCAGCAGTGCTGTGTAAGGGCTCTTTCACACGGGTGATCCGATCAGATCCGCCTGTCAGTTTTTTAGGCGGATCTGATCGGATCCTCCATGCAGCTCTATGGGGCAGCGGATGTCAGCGGAGACATGTCCGCTGACACCCGCTGCCATCCGTGTCCGATCCTGTCCGTGAAATCTGGACGGATGGAAACCCTATTTTTCCATCCGTTCAGGGATCGGATCGGATCGGATGAGAGCGGACAGGCGGTCCGCTCTCATCCGATCCCCCATAGAGAGCAGAGGGAGCTGTGACACCTCCCTCTCCGCACTGCAAGCGGAGACGGAGCTGTCATCCGCCGGCTCAGCGGGGATCGGCGGATCGATCCCCGCTGAGCAGCATGGATCCGCCTACGGAGGCGGACCGTGTAAAAGAGCCCTTACATGAAAATCCTCAGACTTCATGCAGTATTATAACTATATAAAACCTCAAAAAAACACTATGGGTGATAAACCTACCACGCTGCTGGCTAGGAAATTGACACCGCTGCCTAAACTACGCTTAAAATCCAGGGCTCTATCTCGTAATCCTGAACTGCTCACGGCGGAATTCACAGAATTCTACGCTAAACTTTATCGTGCCCCTACCCATTAGGACAGAAACTTGGCAGATGCATTCTTTGCTGAGATACCATTACCTACATTGGCAAAATCGCATGTGGACATAATGAATGGCGAAATCACTGAGTTAGAGATTGCACCCCTCTAAAGCACCTGGACCCGATGGCTTTCCGGGCATATATTACCGCAATAAACAAGCAAAAACGCAGTGGTGGGCTTGAGCACGATATGGCCATATGGTGGGACTAAATCCCCATTTTTATTTATGGATAGTCTCCATATTTGATAGTCATTTCTTTTGCATGTGTGCGCTATTCTTTCTTAATATATTACCGCAAGTTTCAGGACATTTTGTCCCCCCATTGCTGCGCATTTTTCAACGCAATATGCCTGGGGGGGACCCCCCTCAGGGGAACACGGCATTTATTAATGTCCTCCCAAAACCGGGGAAGGACCACAGTACTTGCGAGAACTGTCGCCCGATATCATTAATAAATTAGGACTTAAAAATTTTAACCAAAATTATGGCAACTAGACTCGGTTCTTTCCTGTCTCATTATATTCGCCCTGATCAGGCTGAGTTTGTCCTGGGACGTCAGACCTCTGACCAAACTAGACGGGTGCTGGACATCATTTCAGCAATCCACTCGGACTGGGATCGGGAGGGCCCTCGAAAGAGTATACTCCTTTCATTGGACATTCATAAAGCTTTCGATTCCCTCTCGTGGGATTACTTATTTGATGTTTTAGCGAGATATGGCTTTGGTGCGCCCTTTCTCACCCTGTTGAGGGCTCTCTATAGCTCTCCCACTGCTAAACTCATGTTGAAGGGTTATGCGTCAGGTCCCATATCCATTGGTAGGGGAACCCGACAAGGTTGTCCCTTATCTCCCCTACTTTTTGTGTTGTCCTTAGAACCACTGGCACTCAAGATCCGCACATCGGTGGATATTAGGGTTGGGGTCTGTGGGGGATAGGAGCACAAGTGCATCTTGTTTGCGGATTACTTTCTGGCCCTGATCTCTTCGCCGATCACAACTCTTCCCAACCTTTTTGCGCTGCTAAGACAGTTCGCACGTACATCGGGCTTGAAAACCAATCAAGCCAAATCGCAAGCGATGAACGTTGCTCTGGAGGGATTGATGGTTGCCGTCTTGCAACAGTCCTATAACTTTATATGTCAGACAAAAACATTACCTTACTTAGGAATACAATTGACACCATCCTTACATACGCTATACACAAGTAATTATCCGCCCCTTTTTGCTCGACTGCTGGCTGACATGGGCAGGTGGCTGCTTCACCCCCCGTCGTGGTTTGGCAGACTACACTCAGTGAAAATGAATATCCTACCTAAAGTGCTATATTTGTTTCGCACATTGCCTATTGCTTTGCATAGAACTGATATACAGATGTTTCAGGGTAAAATGTTGTCTTTTATCTGGGGGAACAAGAGACCTAGCGTGAACAGAAGGACGCTATTAACTCCCAGAAGCAGAGGCGGCCTGTGGGTGCCAGATTTGATGAAGTATTACTATGCTGCACAACTGGCCCAACTAGTGAAGTTTCACTCGAACTGTCCCCATACCATCTGGATGCAGCTGGAGGCGTGCTCTGTTCCTGAAAAGCTGATTTCTTATATATTGTGGCAACCGCCTAAAGAGCGCCCCCCCCCCATATTATGCCCGGCCCAATCCCATTCATTGGCCATTTGGGACAGATTCTCCAAAGCTCACAACTTTAAATCACTTCACACCCCCTGGCTCCTGTGCTCAATAATAGCAGGTTCCCCCCGGGTCTCTCCCCCCCAGACCTTTCATGTGCTGGATGAATAAGGTGCTTATACGCATAGCGGACTTTTGCGACCATAGGGGTATTCTGAAATTACAGAAACTGATTGAGAAATACGCCTTACCTATGTCTGAATTCTATCGCTTTACCCAAATTGTACATTACCTATGCACTTTATCCCAGCTTTCTGACATCACGACCATGACTCCCATGGAGTATCTCTGACGGAAATACGACAAGCTTCACGGCTATATCTCTGCACTGTATAATCTATTGTCTGATTCTTTCGTGAAGTTGTGGTATATGGTTCAGTGGGAAGCGGACCTGCGGGATAGTATTGAACTGGTCAACTGGTGACTTATGGCTCAGGCCGCCTCCAGATCATTAATTAATACCTTGATTATTGAAGCGAACTACAAAGTATTACTGCACTGGTACCTGGTACCGGCGCAAATTTCGAAATATGTACCTGGAGCATCTTCTTTGTGCTTCCGTGGCTGGGGTCAGGAAGGAACCATGTTCCACGTCTGGTGGCAATGCCCCAAGGTACACCGCTATTGGATAAGGGTGTATAATTTTATATACACCCTTACACAAATTAACCTGACTAAATCCCCGCAACAGGCCTTATTGGGTCTGAAGGTGGAGACAGCCACGAGGGTGCAGAGAAGGCTTATTACATTTATTTTCATGGCCGCGAAAATAACGATAGCACGATCATGGAGGTCCTGCCATTCGAGCAGCTCCGACATAAGCTTTCCTGGATTATGTTCAATATGTCAGCTATGCTGAATGATAAAATTAAACAGTTTGATAAAGTGTGGGAGCCATGGCTCCGTTACCTTACTGGTAGTGATGAGGAGGGGTTTGGTCGCCTGGATTTTGGGGATGTGGGGCGCGGGGCAGGGTCCTACTCTTCCTTCTACTTCTTCCCTTTCTTCTCTCCTATTATTCTTCTTTACTCCTATCTCTTTGACATCATTGATATGTAACAAAAGCCCAATTAGGTACTCCCAATTACAAGGCCTAAGTGTGCTTACATTAGCAACTCCGGAGCTGCGACACGGCGATAGGCTGAATAGGTGGCTGATATTGAGGTTTCTTATTACTTCCCTCATTTCTCGCCCCTAATGCTCGTTATAATCTGTTGCTTGTATCAACCAATACTTATTCTTGATTAATGTTATACTGTTTAATGTTATGCTGTTTAATGACTTTTCACTCTTCCCGGGCGACAGTGCACCGGGACGGCTTATACTGCTTGTCTTTTTCTACTTTTTTTTATTCCATGATTGCAGCGGGACAATTGGGACTGATATGCCTATGTTTACAGTTTTATTTTTGTACCTTTGATGTTTTTTTCTACAAAATTTTCAATAAAAATCATTGAAACCAAAACATCAAAAAAAAGTTTCTGATTGTTCTTGCACTTTCAATTCTAACACTCTGTCTTTATATTCTTGTCCCACAAGCTCCTGCTCTTCAGAATTCAGAGAAAGAAAGAGAAAGAGCTCTTTCAAACAGGTGACCAGAGGATGGTAAAAGCAGGCGGGTGGTCCGCAGTTTTACCACTCACATCTACTAAGCTAAGTTTCACCGTTGCAGCTTGATTGGGCTGTGCACATGCTGTGGCTGAAATGTTGTGCTCAGTGGCAGTGGCAATCTTAACTCGGCTTGCAGAGTTTGACAGGAGGCACGTCTGTTAAAGACGCTTAATTAGGTCAATGGAAGCGCACTGCAACTGTGAGCCAAATACTTTCCTGAGACAAGCAATGGCAAGAGGAATGCAGAAAATGGGGAAAAATCACCCTCTGCATTCCTCTTGCAGTTGCTTGCATATGGGCAAGGTTCTTACAGACACGACAAGCTGCAGCTATGAATCAACCATCTCCTTCAAAACTGTTGTCAGATCAGCCGTGGCAAAATGGGAGGGGGGCATGTCGGTACTCATACCTACGAGTAGAAAGCAGTTAGGAAGATGGAACCAAGTACTACATGTTTTGGTCATAAAGGAAACAGAATTTTAAAATAAAACTTTTAATGACAGATCTTCCATGTTTTTTTGGACCTTGCTTTGTGCCCTGGTCCAAATTATTTGGTGGAGGGGAAATTATGGTGTGTGTTTGTTTTTTGGGGCTGGGCTTGGCCCCTTAGTTCCAGTGAAGGGAACTCTTAAGGTGTCAGCATACCAAGATATTTTGGACAATTTCATGCTCCCAACTTTGTGTTCCAACATGACTGCGCACCAGTGCACAAAGCAAGATCCATAAAGACATGGATGAGCGGGTTTGGGGTGGAGGAACTTGACTGGCCTACACAGAGGGCGGACCTCAACCCGATAGAACACCTTTAGGAAGAATTTGAGTGGAGACTGCAAGCCAGGCCTTCTTGTCCAAAATCATTGCCTGACCTCACAAATGCACTTCTGGAAGAATGGTCAAACATTCCCATAGACACACTCCTAAACCTTGTGGACACCTTCCCAAAAGAGTTGAAGCTGTTAAAGCTGCAAAAGGTGGGCCAACCCAATATTGAACCCTACGGACTAAGACTGGGATGCCATGTAAAGGCAGGCGTCCGGATACTTTGACAATATAGTGTATATATCTACATACTGTATCTTTAGACATTGTAAATGCCTTTCTTCCCCCTTTTTTAAACTGTAAGTGATCACATACCCTCTGTTCTCAGCTGCATAAGGAGCTCAGAGAGCTGGGGGAGGAGAAACAGCAGTACACTGATCTTCACAGTAAAATGCTGTGCAGGGGGCATGTCAGGACAAGTCTGATCATTGGAGGAGAACAGACTGAGTTCTTAGCATAGCTAGAGAACTTACCACACTGTGCTCTCATGCCTAGTGTTGTCAGTTTTTGATAGGAATGCAAGGGGACTGGCAGGAACGCCAGGTATTTCACATAAAGCAATACAAAGAGAGCAGGATAATTTCATACAAGTACATGGAGCAGCAGGCACATATCAGGAATATGAAATGTTGGGTTTACTTTTAGCTCTTTCTACCACATGAGCTTGTGATAGTGTGTGCATTCAGGTTAGTTTACATTAGACAATGTTTGCCCACAAAAGTTATCAGCAGCGAAACACACACGACTTTGCTTCTTCTTATCAATGTGAATATAATCTTTGATGAATCAGGAACAAATGTGTGCAAGTATTTTTTCTCATGTGTATTTTAGTACATTGCCTTTCTAAAACAGGATTCTATTTTTTTTCTGGTTTGTGCTGCATTGGCAGCCCATTTGTAATGAATGGACATTGCACCTTTACCAGTTCCCGACCTCTTACGTTATATTTACTGTGGCAGGGTGGCTCGCACAGGCAGAACGACGCAGGTCTACATCGCTCGCCTGGGAGGAGCTAGAGGGCGAGCGCGCGCTGCCGGGGGCATGCTCCCGCCCACGATCATCAGCGGGGAAGCCAAGGCGTGTGTCAGGCGTCTCCGATTACCGACACTCTTGATTGTTCCCCGCTGAGAGAGAAGGAAGGTTGGCTGTTGTAAACACAGCCGACTGTCCTTCTCCCTGAAATGATCACAGAGCTCATGTGATCCTTCTATATAGGATCATATATCTCTATGGTCATCTCAGAAGCCATGCCCCCCCCCCCCACAGTTAGAATCACTCCCCTAGGGTCACATTTAACCCCTTGATCACCTATACTGTTAACCCCTTCCCTGCCAGTGTCATTATTACAGTAACTGTGCATATTTTTAGCACTGATTACTGTAGTAATGTCACTGGTACCCCCTAAAGTGTCAAAAATGGCAGTTAGGGGTCCGATCTGTCCAGTCCCGCTCAAAATCGCAGGTCACCGTCATTACTACTTTAACCTTCTTAGCGGTATGGTGAGTATTGAGTGTGGCTCGGGGTTAAATTTCAGAGCCAAAAGCGGTAACCCCGAGCCACACTCGGGGTACCGCCAGAAGCATCGCTGGATCCTGTAAGCTGGGTTACTTACCTTGTCACCGGGATCCAGCGATGTGCCCCGGCGGTGTCTAGCGGCGGATCTTCCTCCCGATCCTCTCCGTGCCCCGTCTTCCGTCTCCTGCGACGTGACGTTCGCAGGGGGGAGGAACCGGCGGCAAATTCAAATGTAAAACATACCAAACACACTGATACAATGCAAAATAAAAAAGAATCATATTAGTTTGCCCCCAGTGCCCTTTCCTGCAGTTTTACTGTACTTTTTATGTGTAAATATATATATATCTATATATATACATATATAGATATATATATATATATATATATATATATATATACGTATATATATATATATGTATATATATATATATACGTATATATATATATATATATATATATATATATATATAATATATGTATATGTATATATGTATACATACATACATACATACATACATACTTTAACATATTTAAAGATTTTTATTATATTATAATTTATGATTTTGTGTTTCAAACTTTATTATACCTGAGATGTTATAAAGAAGTACGCACAGTAAAAAAAAATCATATGTAAATAGTTGGTTTGGGCTGCTCATTCTTAAAAATTACATGTAAAATAATGGTACCGCTTTCAGCACCCAAAATCCGAAAGAATCATACCGCCAGGGAGGTTAAAAAAAAAAACAATAAAAAATGACATAAATCTTTCCCGTAGTTAGTAGACGCGATAACTTTTGCGCAAACAAATCAAAATACCCTTATTGCGATTTTTTTTACCAAAAATATGTAGCAGAAAACAAATTGGCCTAAAATGTTAAAACATTTAGATTTTTTGATTTTTTTTGGGGAATGTTATATAGCAGAATGTGAAAAATATTGTTTTTTTTTCTTTCAGAATTGCCGCTCTTTTTTTGTTTATAGCGCAAAAAATAAAAATCACACAGGTGATCAAATACCACCAAAAGAAAGCTCTATTTCTGGGGAAAAAAGGACATCAATTTTATTTAGGTACAGCGTCGCACGCCTGCGCAATTGTCTGCAGTAACGCAGTGTTGTATCACAAAATATGGCCTGGTCATTAAGGGGGAAAATCCTTCCGGTCCAGAAGTGGTTAAAGACATAACGCATGGTTATGTGTATTAATGCACGGGAACTGATTGCAAAATGATGAATAGGGCCTAAATGAAATAAATTAGCTACCGTAAATACACTTACCAAAAACACCCTCTAAGGCCTCTTTCACACGGCCGCTCCAGTTTTTTTTTGTCCGCTGCGGCACTTTTTTTTTTTTTTACGGTCTGTATGTCCGCATATCATCCCATCCGTTTGCGGATGATATATGGACATAATGTATGTCTATGGGGATTGCGGATGTCAGAGGATGACACCGCTGACATCCGATTTTGCATCAGTTCCGTTTTTTAACGGAGGAAAAATAGGGTTCTGTTCCGTTCCAAAAAACGGAACAGAACTGAAAGGACGCAAATCGGATGTCAGAGGATGGTCATCTGATGACATCCGCAATCCCATAGACATGCATTATGTCCGTATATCACCCGCTAACGGATGGGGTGATATACGGATATACGGAACGTCCGTGTGAAAGAGCCCTACGATTTTAAATTTTGCCTCACTGAGTGAAATTGAGAGTTTCTTCTCCGGGAAAAAAAGCTTTTTTTTTTCTGGACAAGTCACCGTTATTCTCTGTATTTTCTTTCTGAGGCTCAAAAGAGTTAAAACTGCGGCATACATATTTTCTCTACATAGCGGGTCAGCAGACATATTCAAGCGGGCCTCGCAGAGAATCATTAATTTATAACCTGTACTGCAGTTTTCATGTGGCCTAAAGCACACATCACTAGGCTTTGGTGACTTACTGTAACTGCACTGCAAATGTACAGTTCTCTGCTTATTTTCTTCACTGATAAGGTTTATATGACAGTATTGTGTGTGGATTGTGGGACTTTAGGGGTGCTCATACAGGATAACAAGAAAATGGCAAGAATAATACAAATATATATATATAACATAATAATGTTAACTGTGTTTCTTCTGTGTAACTGGCACCAGGAAAAGCCAAATCTTTTCCCTTCATACAACATATTCCATTTTCCTAAGAATATATGTAAAATGTATTTTCAAGGATTACAGACACGGAGAGCATTTCTACGTATTGCATGCTTTCCTACATACACACTGCTTGTTTAATCCCACAGGGAAGCCGGCCTATGAGCAGCTCGTTTTATGCTTATCTGCAATGCAGACAAACCTATCAATTTCATTTTTACAGCAAACGACCTTCTACAAGGATAAGAAAGTAGCATGCAGAATCTTAGCACTAGTTATTGTGCAAGCAAGTATTTCATGCGACATTACCTGTGATTAATTAAGGATTTTCAAGAATTAGTTTTTTAAATAAACTTGTAATTAAATGGAAAAGCAGAACCTTTTGTGAAATGTAAAAAGTGCAGAATTGAATAGCAAACAGTTATACTTCAGATTTTGTAGTTAAATCAGTAAAGTAAAAAGAATGATTGGTTGCCACTGGTTATTGCATTGTACACATTATGTTTAAAGGGTCAGTGATATTTCAGTTTTCTTGTAGATGCCTTAGAGTTAAAGCGGAGTTCCACCCAAAAATGGAACTTCCGCTTTAGGTATTCTAACCCCCTGACATGCCACATTTGGCATGTCATTTTTTTTTGGGGGGGGGAGCGGGTACCTAGTTTTGACAGGTACCCGCTCCCACTTCCGCTCGGAGCGCCGCGGCGCCCTGAACGGAAGTTCTCCTCTCCCCCTCCCTCCCTGCAATCTTCTGGGACATGTCAGAGATCCCAGAAGATTGCCGGCCAATCAAGACGCGCAGCGCGACTCGCGCATGCGCAGTGGGTACCCGGCTGTGAAGCCGCAAACTGTCACAGCCGGGTGCCCACAGCAGTGATGCCGGTGTTCCGTGAGAATTACCTACCCGTGAGAAAAACCTACCCTTGTCACTTCCGGTTGCACAGCAGTGTGTGTAATGCGGCGGTTATATTAAAACAGCTGTGCTGCAATACGAGTCATCTCCGCTCCTGTCACTGTCACTTCCCTCATCTCGGATAGTAAATATAAAAGCGGCGGCAGCTGTATGAAAAGATAAATCACGGAGCCGAGAGTCGCTTTTATATTTACTAGCCCAGATCAGGGAAGTGACAGGGATAGGAGCGGAGATGACTCGTATTGCAGCACAGCTGTTTTAATGTAACCGCCGCGTGGGTAGGTTTTTTTCACGGACACCGTGATCATTTCATCCTAGTGCGCATGCGCACTAGTCAGCTCCTCAGCTGATCCGTTACGTACCCGGGGGTGTGAGCATGCGCACTGCTGTGCTGCTTAGCTGTTTCTGGCAGGAAATGACGAGGGTAGGTTTTTCTCACGGGGTAGGTATCGCTGGACCGTTGGACAGGTGAGTGAAATGGCTGGAACTCCGCTTTAAACCATCTGACAGTTTTTCAAATCTCTCTGGTGACACATATGGCAAAGTATTTGCACCTGACTTCCTAATTTTTCATGTCTGCTGTGGCCGTTGTGTGGGGTTCCCGCTCTCCCTGCGGTGTTTTTTGGTTTACTTTATATTATGGATAATGCATCAAAAGGAGCGGAAACACCCAAAATTCACAGATAAATAGAGTTGGAAAACAAGGCAGTGAGATCAAGCTGTTGGAGTATCCAATAGATTTATGGCCACCAGGCTCCACTTATGACTAAAATATCCCTTTTTTATTCACTGGTACTTTAACTTAACCACTTAAGCCCCTGAGGATTTGGCTGCTCAAAGACCAGCTCCTATTTTGCGATTCGGCACTGCGTGACTTTAATGGACAATTGTGCGGTCGTGCGACGCTGTATCCAAATTAAATTGACGTCCTTTTTTTCCCACAAACAGGCCTTTTTTTTGGTGGTATTTGATCACCTGTGCATCTTTTATTTTTTGCGCTATAAACAAAAAAATAGCGTCAATTTTGAAAAAATAACAATATTTTTCACATTTTTTTTATATGAAATTCCCCCCCCCCCCAAAAAAATGTAAAAATCAAAATTTTTTAACATTTTAGGCTAATTTGTTTTCTGCTACATATTTTTGGTAAAGAAAATCGCAATAAGCGTATTTTGATTGGTTTGCACAAAAGTTATTGCGTTTACTAACTAAGGGAAAGATTTATGTCATTTTTATTGTTTTTTTTTTTTAACTAGTAATGGCGGCGATCTGCAATTTTTTTTGCGGGACTGCGACATTGCGGCGGACAGATGATCGGACCCCTGACTAACATTTTTGACACTTTTGGGGGTACCAGTGACATTACTACACTAATCAGTGCTATACATATGCACTGTTACTGTAAAAATGACACTGGCAGGGAAGGGGTTAACTTTATTAGTGATCAAGGGGTTAATTGTGTCCCTAGGGGCGTGATTCTAACTGTCAAGGGGCTTGGCTTGTGATGTAACCACAGAGACATACGATCCTACATAGCAGGATTGTATGATCTCTGCAGTTACATCAGGGAGAATGACAGGCGGCTTTGTTTACATCAGCCGCCTGCTTTTCTCCCTCTCCAGCGAGAGATCGAGAGTGGTCGGCGGACATCAGGATCCCTGTGAATGAGCGGGGGCGGGAGCGCGCCTCGCCCCCTATTGGCTCGCGGGCGAGTGACATACCGGTACGTCACTTTGCCCAGGAGGAGCAAGTGGTTAAAGAGGAATGGATATCTTAAAAAACAGTTACAGCTTTACAGCTTGGACAAGTATAACTATAAATATATGTATATATACACATAGTATCTCACAAAAGTGAGTACACCCCTCACATTTTGTAAATATTTTATTATATATTTTCATATGACAACACTGAAGAAATTACACTTTGCTACAATGTAAAGTAGTGAGTGTACAGCTTGCATAATATTGAAAATCTGCTGTCCACTCTAAATAACTCAACACACAGTCATTAATGTCTGAACAGCCCTCCAACCGAGATAGACATAACATAGACCTGAGGTGTGCACTGGTCGGCACACCAAAAGGGGGGCATACCAAAGATAAGTAATGGTTGATTGTGAAAGAGGGATGTGAAGGAAGTGCCCTGTAAAGGGGATGGGAGGGAGGGTATCGTGCACTGTTACCAACAAGGAACACAGGTAAGTGGGCTGCTTAAATACCTCCCTCCCCGGGCCACTCCCATAAATTCAGGCCATCATACTGGCCTTCTAATTTATGGTCGGAGCCCTCCAACCGAGATAGACTTGAAACCACATAGACTTGAAACCACATAAAAGTGCCACAAGACTCACAACATAACATAGACCTGAGGTGTGCCCTGGTGAGGTGGTCGGTACACCGAAAAGGGGGCAAAAATACCAGGATAGGGAAAGCTGTTTTATTCTTATACATAACATTTATTGGGCAAGCTTGGTGAAGGCTTGAGACATCGCAACCTGGGGATTCGGAATGTACCGGGTAAAGCAAGCAGATTTCCATCTGCCTAATCTTCTGATGACATGACCCAGCATCCCATGCCAGGAGGCGGCCGAGGCCGCTCCATCTGGAAAGAGTGCCCAGAAAACTGGTTAGGGTTCAGGCCCAGATTAACCAGGAGGATGCGAACATGTCTGATGAACTGGCTAGCTGTTAGTGGGCTGGAAGGAAAGGGCAACATTGGCTGGAGCTAGACTGGCTTGGCAGGTGTGATAACAACTGGTCCAGAACCGCTACTAGACACCATTCATTGTGGATCTGGAAAAATTTGATGTCGACCACAGTGCCGGACTGATGAGTTTTGGACACTGCCAGATGTAGGACAAAATAGTCTTGAAGGTGGGCCAGATGGCACCTGTGTAGCACCTGGCAACCAGGGCCACTGTAAGTGAACTCACCGGGCCGTAGAAAGCCGTAGAAGGCCAGGAAGATAGCTGCTTGGATGACCAGACTGGGGAGCAACCCAAAAGGGGACCGTGACAGGATGGCTGGCATGTTCCGGGAACATGGAACTTGATATGGGCAAGCTTTGCTACGGGCTGAGGTTTCTGAATGCAACACAGCAATACTTTGACCGGGGTCGCGAACAACGAAGGTTTCCCAGGGGCTTGACAGGAGAGGAAATGCTGGATGCCAGCTGGGTACAGTCTGACAGTGTTGAGTGACAGGCTCAGATGAGTGTGGCAGTAAGACACAAAGGCCAGGACATGCTTAATGTGACCTATGCCCGTCCTGGGGCATGTGGCTAGGAATTTGCTGTAAGTATTCAAGGCGGTGCGGTAGGCCTTCAGCGTGTTGAGTGACAGTGACCCATTTTTGAGCAGCGTCTTTTAGCCTATCGTTAGCTGCGACCATGGTGGGATAGGAAATGAGGTTGGGTCGGCTCTGGGTCCCTGTAAGAAACACAAAGGAATATTGAGGTGGGACAGTTCGTCTGCTGCAAGATTGCACTTGCCAGGTATGTAAGTACAGTGCACATTGAAATTATAGTGAAGGGAAATCTTAACCATTCTGCATAGGAAGGACATGATGGGTAAAGCTCGAACAATGAGGACATCTGGCTGAACCTGGGGACAAGGAGGATGTCCTGCGGCCATGGATCGGAAAACCAATGGGTGGCAAAAATGGCAGCGAAGCCTGTGGAGGCTGCTGCATCTGTTACTATATGAGGTAAGGAGGCTGAAGCTGCTGGGATAAACATGGATAGGCTGTTCCAGTCCTCAAGGATAGTTGACCCACATTGCTAGATCTGCAGCAGCTGCCTAGTCTAGCCTGATGGTTTAATTGGGGTCCTGTGCGTGGGAAAGGAAGACCAGGAGGTGAGAAATGAAGGAATGCCCCTGAGGGACAATCCTCATAGCAAAGTTCAGCATGCCTAACAGGGACTGCAGCTGTCCCTTGGTGCAACTTCGTGAGGTGGTGAAGGTGTGAATGACCACCCTAATCCGGGACAGCTTGTCAGGGGGTAGGCTGGCCTGCATGGAGCAGGTGTCAAGGGATATTCCTAGGAAGGTGATGGACTGCGCGGGACCTTCCTCTTTATGCTCCTCTATGGGCATATTGAGATTGCCGAACACTACCCCTAATTTCTAAAAATCTGAGGGGGGCTCCTCAGGCCGTTCGATTAGCAGGAAGTCGTCCGGGTAATGGATGACCTTCTGGCACTGCGCCTGGTGAGTTCGGATCCAGGTGAGGGACTGAGCGAAAGTATCTAAGAGCCATTGACTGCTCTTCAAGATGAAGGTCAGTTTGGTAGTGAAGTCTTTTGAATCTCTCCATATGATGCCATGCTGCTGCCACAAAGAAGGTTCAATGGGTAAGAGCTTAAAAGCATCTAAAAATGTCCGCATTGGACTGCCATGCACCCATGCCTATGCTAATGATGGACTGTATAGCTAAGTCAATGGACACATACTTGAGAGAGAACTCTTCAGAAGGAATGTGCTCTTGGGATGACCTCTATGACAGTTGACACAAATGTGGAGCAGTCAGCATTGGTTGAAGCTGCAAGTGCCATAGTTGAAGTTGTTGCTGAGTCTTGCCTAGTAACTGGACGGGCCGTCCCAACTTGTCCACCTGAGGATGTAGCATAGAGGCAAGCATGCCTTGAGCGGCACTAGAGGTAGACAGGAAGGGCAAGGAATGCCTGGTGTCCCTGTTGGAACACCAGTTTGCCATGTGTGTGGAGGATTGGCAAACGGTGCAAAGCGGCAGAACAACTCTTTGTCCACCATGCTCCAATTCATGATGGTTTGGAACTGGGTAAGTTTGGCTCTGACTGTGAACGAACGGTTGTAGCCATGAAACGCGGAGCCTCTGTATTTGTACCCTATGTCAACCACGGCATGGAGGTACAAATCCATCTCTTCCCTCCTGCCGGGGTTGACCGAGCACAACACGTCCCTAAACATGCCAACAGCCAGCACAAACTCAGTGATTGACAGTTTGCGATTGAGCCTGGGGTCTTTGACCTTCAGAACCATGGACACCTCGCCCCAGGCCTAGGACTTATTCTTGGCCAGATCGTGGATCGAGATGAGCAGGGAGACTAGGTTAACATCCTTTCCCTCCAGGAAGTCCTTCCTGACTCCCATTCTCCATGTACCCAAAGTACTAAAGAGCATTTACAATCCTAGCAATTCCCATGACCGGTAAGCGATGATTTCAACAGTTATTCACTTAAAATAGTATGCTTTTCCATTAGACTCCTTTAATACCACCGAAGCTTAGTGTACTACATTGTTCTTTTTTGTGCATAAGACAAAATCTGCCCATTGTTGGGTGCATCTTATGTCTTCAGCCAGAGTAAGTGCTCCTGCTGGAATGATAACTGCAATAATTTGGCAGTGGCTCCATGTACTAAGTCCATACCATAAATCATGCATGCCTGGCCAAGCGGAACCGGCATATTCTGAAGCCACTGGAAGATAGACAAGCCTGGGAGCGGTTGGACCATGCCTGTATTGTTGACCTCCCATATAATGCCAATGACCAACCATTCTGTGGGACACCACCATTTGCTATATTTAGAAAAGGACTACATGCTCAACTGACCTTTTTTTAATACTTTATAAGATCATGACTCGTAGTTTAAGCAAATTTCATAAACTCTTGCCTAGTAATTTCCTGAAGTAACACATTTTCTTCCAAGATGATAGAGAAATTGTATTATGTTTGAATCAGATTAAAATATATATCTAAGCATGTTTTTCAACTAAGTCTCTGCCTAAGGGAAAATTCTTCCTGAAAGCCAACTTAAAGCCACCTGTCAAATTAAGACCAGAGCAAACATCTTTCTTGGTACAAGATTTAATTTTTCATGGCCTGAATTTCACACTGCGTATCATTTAATGTGCCTGGGAACCGTACCCTTATTTTACTATTGAATGCAACGTTTTTCTGTACCTTGTGTTGTTAATGTGTACATTGCCTGGGGCATTACCGCTATAGATTGTATTATTCTACTCCCATGCTAATTAAATAAAAGAAAGGAACGTACTCAGTGTATGCCGATGAATGATGAGGTAGTGTGTGTCTTACATTGCTTGGTAACTTTTAGGATTATTATATTTTTAGTCCAGAAATTATAGGAAGCTATGATTTATATTAAACTATATAAAGCTTTTTTTTTTCTTTTTCTTACGCTAATGGAGATACTAAAAAAGTTTAGTAAAAATATGTTTAAAACATTTTTAGTATCTCCTTCAAGCAATCTATTTTCAGCCATTCTTTTAAGCTTAATGAAAGTTCAAGCCACATGCTGAGATACTTCCTCCTCTTTGCTCTTCACTCTTTCTTGATCTCTTTTCAATTCCCGGCATACAAGCCGTATTCTATTCTCTTCAAAGAAATCAAGATTCCCATTTTGATTACTGCATAGTATGTGTTAGCTGAAAAAAATACAGCCCTAGAAATGAAGCATGATAGGTACTTTAGAATGTAAGCTTCTCTAGAGTCATGGACCCGTGGTCTACTCTATAAACTGCTGCAGTATTTGTTGTTGTACGCTAATAATGAATAGATAAATTGTATATTACTGCTAGCCAGTATCTGAAAGCCTCAATTGATCTAAAGTTTATAGAGGGGTCCCTTCACTGCGGGGTAGGATTGCACCAAATATGATAGACCCCCCTGTTTTTTTCATAATTTAAAGGGCTACCTTGTCGCAAATGTAATGTATGTCATCATAATACATGTGGAAGAGCTAAAACTGACACATTTGAGTCTACAATCACAGAACAGAGATATCAGATGAAACACTTAACTATTTATGCCACCTAGAATATTGTATATTTACTTACCTGTCCATGTAAAAAGCAATATGTAGGGCGTACTATACGCCTTTTCTCTGTACAAGTAAACGAAAATATAGCTACGTCAAAAAGGGCCGAACCAATCATAGTACCCCTAAACATTATGTTTGGTATCATAATAAGGACCCTATGGGCACACAGTTTCTCATCATAGATAAATATATATCCCTATGGAGGGGGGTTTGAATACTATGGGTGTTTTAACGCTTAGAAACTTTTTGGATTTATGAACTAAAATCCTATTCACCATATGGTATAAATATTGAATGGGACATTAATGCTTCTATGAATAGGGCATGAGTATGGAATGAATGTGCCTTTGTCCTTTTTTACAATTCTTGAATACATAGCCCCTTGTTTTTATTTAAATGTACTTACGTCCCATATAGGTTCTATGCAATATATAAATATATGCATTTACCTGTTTTTTGGTTTTTGCTTTTTATTTTTAATTTTTTTATACATTTTTGCACATATGTTTCAACCTAGTAGTTGATATGGTCCCGTTTTGCGGAATTGCATTGGGTGGTCATGGTGTGTGACCGCGCCATGTTAAGCTATCAGATCGAGGCGTGGTAAATAGAGTGCTAAACCACTGCATCGCGGTATCGTGAGAACATTACACCAGGCCTTACATGTGGTGTAAAGACGAGGCTTGGTTCACATAGCAGGCCTGCATAATGTACAAGTCTATTTTACTATTCACATGGGGTCTGGAACGCACGCCAGATGCCGTGATGGAACCACTTCCATGTCAATGGTAAGACTAATAATACTGTACACTGAAAACCCAATTTAGGATTGATTTTCTGTTTTTATATATATATATATATATATATATATATATATATATATATATATATATATATATATATAATCACAATGGCTGGACATAGACTCATACCCCAGATGATGTCGGTGTGGACAAAATGCACCGGGTCGTACTAAACTTGCTCCATGTCATTGTACCTGTTTGGATTCCCATTGTGATCACATAGTCATTACTTCTATTTTTGAATCACGTGTAACTTCAGATTATATGTAAGTGTTCTATTTTTTAATAAAACTCTTTTGAGAAGGTTTTACACTATGAGGAGACTTTTTGTCTTTTATGGTTATTCGAGTCCATGGTCCATTAGAAGGGAGCTGATAAGGAGGAAAAGGAGAATGTCAGCCTACCAGAGATTATTATTATAATCTATGCTTCAATGCCATGCTTGATTGACTCTTTTCCGCTGGCAGTTGAGTCCATTCATTCTGGTAAGAGTACCAACTCCCCCTCCAGGGTGGTGGATGCACATGTCTTGGTGACTCCTTCTTTGGATTAGGACACCTTTGGTTTAAGTGGACTCTTTTCCTGTTTGTTCAGACTGTTGCAATAGTGGCAGCTCCCCATTCACATTTGCAGTGGACTGGCAGTTTATGCACTTTCTTTTTCTAATTTTTTATGTTTTTTTTGCACAGCTATGAGCTAATGTTATCATACACTCATATGCATGGTTTAGAATATTTTTATTGCACTTTTTTTGTATGGTATCACATTTTTCAATTTGTTTACTTAACAAGCACCCTTGCTTACACAGGTACATCTGTTCATACATGACAGGTACACTTCTCACCAAGCGCGGGACTTTTATTATCTTTTTATTTGTTACACAATATTGTTGTACTGTGGTGCTAGCAGCTGTTCCTTCAAAATAATAGCCCAATAATTTTCTTCAGCTTGATTTGAAGGGTTTAAGTGGAGGATAAGCATCTCCAATGCCAGAGTTAAATAAACACTAATTAACCCATTATTCTCTTAGTAACATCCCATTAAAGTGGTTCTAAAGTCTCATTTTTTTTCTACCCAAATACATTCCCTGCATTAAAGCGGAATTCCACCCTGGGAATAGTTTTTTTAATAAAAATACCCCCGGGACAGTCAGGGCTAGTACATTCCACAATGGCTAGCCTCTGATCTGTCCCGGGTTGCACTTACTTTTTAGGACAAATACTTACCTTGAAAAAGTATTGTCCAGCGCTGCCATCTCAGGTGTGGGCAGCTTGAAGCCAGCGCAATCCTCTTCTGCGTCCTCTTCCGTCTTCTTCGGTCCCACGATGCACTGCACCGGCCCCGCCGTCACTTCCTGTGCGCGCGCGTCATCCCTCCACAGCTTCTGGGCATGCCCAGAAGCTGTTTAGAAGGGAATGACGCGTGCGCCCCGGAACTGACGTCGGGGCCGGTGCAGGCTCAATGATTCCTGGGAGCGATGACGTTCAGCTCCCAGGAATCATTGCAAAGCCAGGAAGTGACGACGGCCGTGGCCGCCGAGGGGAGGAAGAAGGAAGTAAATTTTCTTCTCTACGAGGTAAGTAAAAAAAAAAAAAAATGCGATTATCCATTTGTTTTTCAGGTGACCCGGAGTGAGAAGATGGAGGTAAGTGTAAATTTAGGGTGGAACTCCACTTTAAGGTAAAAAAAAACTCCCCACTATTTGCCCTCCCCCATTCCTAAACACTTACCCATGTTCTCTCAGGCTCTAGCGCTGTCCTGACTGCAGGTTTTCTCCCTTCACTTTCTGATATCACAAGAGAATCAGGCAGCAGCGTGAGCCATAGCCTTCTGCTGCTGTCAGTCAAATCCTTAGAGGAGGAAGCAGGGAACATGGCCGAGCAGAATTGTGCTTGTCTATGGATGCACACAGCCCTGCTTCGGAACACGCCTGCACAGGTGCCCCCTTAGCACAAGGCTTGCTATGGGGTACCTGCAGGAATGGAGGAGCTGACAGCGCCGGAAGGGGACCCCAGAAGAAGGGGTAAGGGACCACTCTGTAGTACCATTGCACAGAGCAGGTAACTATAACATCTTTTTCATTTTAATTTGAAAAAAAAAAAAAAAAAAACAGGCTTTGAAATCACTTTAACCACTGGGAAGTAAGATATGGTGAAGATAGACAGGAGGGTTCTGTGTTCTCCTTTTGTGTATATTCCTTGAAAGGCTTCTCTGGTGTCCTCCATATACACAGAGAACAGAAGGTGGCAACAAGAAATGTAAGGCATATGTCAAGCTAAAATAAACCTATTATGTACTTTTCTGAAATACATGAATACTTCTCCAAGGATTATCCTTTTAAACACCAAAGTACCAAAAAAAAAAAAACTGTTGATGTGCCATTAAAATTCATTTGCTCCTACTTTCCTTTTTTGACATGACAACACAGTGTATTTTTGGATCTGAATTCCAAATCATGGGCTATCAGCCCTGCCTTTTCATTTCTGATGCATTATTATTATTATTATTATTATTATTACATCATTATGCGGCACACCCTATTTGGTGAAAACATAAATTGACATGATCGATACACTATAGGACAATAAACATCTATACTAAGGCGCACATTAAAATGTAAAAATAGACAGTGTGCACATTCTCATAATATGTCTATAGCTTCCATATTGCAATATAAAGTTATACAGATTCCAATGGTGATGACAAAACTAATCCCAAAGTAAAATAGTCTGCTGCATGCTCAAATATTGAAGCTATCCATCCATGCAAATGTATCCTGCTACCTTCACTCCAATGCACTCACCACCCATGTGGACCTAAGAACTTACGTTGTTAGGTCTAATGCGCTTGTCCCCCCCGGGGTATGGGTATGGTGATTTTTCTCTTGCCAGGTGTCCTTATGGGATACTACTTTCCTTGGTGGCAATAGATAGTAGGTGTCTCTTTAAGGACCGGAAGGTTTTACCCCCTTAATGACCAGGCCATTTTTTGCAATAAGGCACTGCATTATTTTAACTGACAATTGCACAGTCGTGTGACACTGTACCCAAATAACATTGATGTCCTTTTTTCCCCACAAATAGAGCTTTCTTTTGGTGGTATTTGATCACCTGTGCGATTTTTATTTTTTGCGCTATAAACAAAAAAAGAGCGATTCTGGAAAAAAACAATATTTTTTACTTTCTGCTATAAAAACATTCCCAATAAAAAAAATGAAAAAATCAAATTTTTTTCATTATTTTAGGCCAATATATATTCTGCTACACATTTTTGTTAAAAAAATCCCAATGAGTGTATATTGATTGGTTTGCGCAAAAGTTATCGCATCTAAAAACTAGGGGAACGATTTGTCACTTTTATTTTATTTTTATTTACTAGTAATGGCGGCGATCAGCGATTTTTAGCAGGATTGCGACAATGTGGGGGCCAGATCGGACACCTAACTGACACTTTGGGGGGGGGGGGGCAGTGAAATTACTACAGTAATCAGTGCTAAAGATATGTACTGTTCAAAGGGTTAAATGTGTGCCTAGGGGGTGTTTTCTAACTGTGTGGAGAATGGGCTCACTGGATGATATTATATTTTGGAATATTGGGACTATTCACTTTGCACAGTATTATGTCAAATCTATGTTAATGTGCACATATATATATATATATATATATATACATATATATATATATATATATATATATATATATTTAGAATATATATAATCTACTTGCTAATTTGCCAGCACTTATACACTGTGATTATCAATTTATTTTTAGCACCTGTCACCTGTTTGCACACCTTTGTTGCATATTTGCACAACACTTAGATCAGCAGCGCTGTATTTTTTTATTTATTTTATAGTTTTGTATGTGCAGTGGTTTACACATTTTGATACAGCTGCAGCGATCGTTTTATTGATTATTTTTGATTGCTAGTGTGCGGTACTTTATTTAATTGCGCTGATATTTTCACCTTATTAATTATAAGTTGCTATTACTGTCCCTCATTTCCAGGGAATGTCCTTTTTTTCTTGGAACCTGAAGATTGAAAGGTATGCTAATTAAAGCGGTATTGAACCCAAAATCAAAAATGTATTATATTGCAGTTTACCAATCATTAGATTTGGTGGCTACATTAGTTTTCTTTTTTTGATCTTTTTTCTCTCTACCTGGTGATCTGGCCAGGAACACACCTCCCATATTATAATATCCACTCTGGATGAAATAGCACAGGTGGCACATTTGGACACCAGATTTTTCACTCTGGGAGTAGGGGAGTGTTAGATGTACTACAGTAGCACATTTACATACACTAACAAATTAAAGTTGAACCCAAGCTCACACAACAGTTACACAAGCAGTCACAGCAACAGTTGTTCCTTCCTTTTGGGATAAAGGTTTTACACGAATAAATAAACGCTGATCAAGCACCCCTGTCAGTAGTAAATGATTTGTCCCAACACTGTAGCTTGTTACATTTTCAGGAGAGTTTGTTCTGTTGAAAAACAACAGACTTCCTGGCTGGATCACCAGATGAAAATGAAGGAAATAAAGCCTAAAAAAGAAAACTAATGGAGCCATCGAATGTAAGAATTGGTAAACTGCAATATAATAAATGTTTGCTTTTGGGTTTATTACTACTTTAAAGATGCTGTGTATGTGACCTGCAGGTTGCCTTTGGAACTGCAACTCCTTTGAATGTTCCCAGCCCCTCCAAGAACAGGAGGTGGTATTTTAGGATTGACTGTACAGTTAAAAATTTGTACATCCCTGGCTTGCAGAAAGATGTTGCCTTTTAATACAGCAGGGAAAGTTCAGTGGCCATATTGAAGCATTGTTACCCATTCCTAGGAAGCACAGCCATGACACTTTTTCTGGCAGAAAAGCTAGGAATGCTCCTGGTTTGCAAGATGGTGGAAGTAAAATTGTGCACTTTTTAATGTCTAGCTATGTTCTAACATATATGATTTTTGTTAGAATATACAGATTATTTAAACAAGCACTCTTGGGACTTTAATACTGCTAGTAAAGACATGAAAGCTGAATCATTATCGAGCAAATGTTGAAGTCTTGTCAAAAAATAAAAGCAGAATGTTTCCTAATGATCCTACAACAACAAATTACCATTCTAATTATCCATTATGTATTTCCTTTCTTTGTTTCAGAGCCAGGATGCAGAATATCATTTTAGAGGATAATTGAATTCTTTTGTTTGGCTTTTTCAAGCCTTTCTTCTACCAAAATTTTGCTCATATCTTTGACTGAATTGCTGATTTTCAAATGAGTCGATTACGTCTGAGAAAACAAAAACATTCGTGTTTTCTATATACAGGTACAGTATATCTGAAGTTAGGGGCAACTGTGCAAGCCAGTATAGCCTAGGGCAGAGTTTCTCAACTTTTCTTCAATCAAGGTACCCTGTAATATTCTACACAATCTCGAGGCACTCTGTTCTAAAATGGAAAAAACTAAACAAATAGTTTTACATAATGCAGCAGCTCCAACACTTCTAGGACACCCATTTTTACAATGCAAGTATAACTTGCACACTGGTACTGACTAGTACGAGTATTCCAATGTTTCTCTTCTTCCTCAGTTTTCTTACTTGGTCCTTACCAATTGATATAATCCGTTGTTAGGACGCCGTTGGCTGGTCCATATGGTGCCCAAAGTTGTAATGCTGCACAATAAAACTCTGTGGCTTTGTGTAACAAAAAAGACAGGCTTGATTCACACACTCGCTTGTTGACAGTTTTTGGGAAATTTGGGGCACTGTTTAGGCATGCCACCCCTAAAGAACCCAGGGGGCACCCTAGTTGAAAAAGGCTGCCTTGAGAATCCCAAACCCAACTGTGACGTAACCGCTTGGGCACCCCGCTTTTGTGCTTCCTTCTGCCATAAAGTGCCTCCTGCCCTCCAAACCGTTACAGCAGTCCGAGAGGTAATGCCAGCCTTTTACCCAAAGCAGCATACACATATAGGATGTTGGAATAGAACCAATGGTATGACTGTTTATTGAAACTCAAACAGATACTTTATACCCCACAGGAGGACATTCCCCTCTTGAGGATATTAGCATGACAAACACCAATTCAATTAACAGCTAACAATTAAGAGCGATTTTAATTAACCTGTGTAGCAAGGTTTCCAGGCCTGTGGCCTGATGTGGGTCTGCCATTAGTACCGGAATCCTCACCAGCCCATGTGAGCTGCGGCCCTGGGTGTGACAATTGAACCAGTGACAACTCCGGCATCTTTGCTTGTGGTTTTTATTATGAATTAAGGGGATGGGAGAAGGGAATAAGTTAGATACTCCTTTAGGCTTGAACTAATTACAATTGGATCCTGGAAAAATGCCCGTTGGCGCTTCCTTGACGCTAGCCAGCGCCAGCCAACGCTCACTGACTCTGAGAACACTCTGTATAACAGAGGAAGTGTTGAATCCCCAACCTATAGTCCAGTAGATCCAAGACTGAGAACTGGAGAACTCCTGACACTGCTTCACTGTGTAAGTCTTTGAATACTTTCCCCTGCCTGGCACAGCTTGAGGTAGTATTATGTAGAACTTCAAATAGCTAACATTGTAATTGGCACACGCAATACAATTCAGGGCCCAGACTGCAGGTGCCCCCTTTTTGCTCCTTGAACTCTTCAGGGTCCACTGACTATGTACCCCCTTTATACTTCAGGGTCCTCAACCTAGGTACCCCCTTTACAGCTAGCTGACACTGGATCCCAGAACCTCTTCCGGAGTGGTCCCCTCTGACTCTAGGCAGACCCCCAGGGGCAGTCCACAGTACTCACGACCTGTGTAGGCTTTCCTGGGACTGGACCCCTCTCTCTCTTCGCAGGCTCTCGGCACACCGGATCCCTCTCAGCTCAACTCAGCACTCTCTGGATTCTCAGGCGACACCCCGAGACATCAAACTTCCTCAGACAGGAGGAGAAACTCTCCTTCCTGGGACTCTGCTCCCGCCAAAGACACCTTGCCACACACTTCCCCCCAAACTTATTCCCACTCCCAGAATCCCTTGCAGCGTAATCTGCCTTCTGGGGTAGTTACAAGCTGGGATGTGTTCCCTCATTGGGTTTACCACAAGCCTCTCAAAGGAGCCAGTGGGTATACTTCTCCCCTCAGCAGGCACACCTGGAAGCCCTGACACCCTGACTAGATAAATCACAGCCCCGCTGTTAGGCAGACAAGGCCCACTAAAGTTTTACCTAGAACCCATTTATAGGGTGCTACACCCGTAATCTAATTCCCACAATAGTTTGCAAACAAGGTGGAGTGGACACAATACTAGACGACAGACAGAAACAATAGGTGACCCAATTAACAACGGGAGAGACACAAACTTGTGTATTCTGTCCACTAGACAAGTTATCAGAGGACATACAATGTCCCAGCAGTCTGATACTGTGGAATTCATTTATCTTCATAGATCTCTTGAGGATTATGGTTGATAAACATTTCTGTCCCAAGAGAAGGAATCTCTCCAACCCAGTCTGCAAGAGGGCCACCATATTTCCTCTGACCATTAGCCTGTACAATATTAATATTACACCTTTCCATCCACTCCAGAAGGGAAGCTTTATTGTGCTTATGCAGAGAATTATTCCAAGCCTTGCTCTAAGCGTCCATTACATTGTTGTCTATCATTGGACATTGATCTGCTCTCTCCATGGGCCAGAATCAGTTGGCTTCACCTAGTCCTTTTCATAAGCCTCTGTCCTGGTTGGGTCTGTCACAACAACCAAAATACTGAAAGAAGTTTTCTTTCTGAAAGATGTTGGCAATATTCACTTCTTTCAGAGCATTAATACTTTCAAACAGACAGAGACTCATTTACTAATATGTGATGGCTGTGTTCATTTTAAGCATTCAATCTCTTGCAGAGAAAAAAATGGAACAAACACAGGCCCACTTTATCTAACTTATCTTTAGTGAATCAGGCCCACAGTGTATACTGCTGAAGAAGCAAGGAGCTTTTCTAAACCCTTACACTGAAATTAAACTTCATGGTACTATCAATGCTTGTCTGCCCCCTACACTTCCCTATTGGCCTGTCACAGTTTAGCCTGCAGTTTTCTGCCTGTGTATTCTTACTTCCTTGCTGCAGTAGGTCTGCTTGACAAGTGATTCCATTCACATTTGTTGTTTGGCTTCTCTGTTCACCTATGGGCGTCACATGCTATTCGGTGGGTTTTTATTTCCTTCCCCGCCTACCTGCCTCCTAGTTTATTTCCCTATGTAAGACATGCTCAGTGCAGCTTGCGCTGCCTAAGCAATTTCCTAGTTCCCTGAGCTCCTGTTTGGTGTATATAGTGTCTGACTTTCCATGTACCGACCCCGGCTTTATCTCCCATTTGTGTTTGTCTGCCGCCTGTCATGACCTCAGCTTTTTTCCCACATCTGTGCTCTGCATAGACAAGTGGCCTCAGTATCATCAGCTGGGCGTACCTGGGGCCCGCAACCTGGTTCCAGCTTGCTCCAAGTCCATCCCCGCCATCAGGGGCCCTGGTAAAGAAGCAGGCTGGGCCCTGGGGAACTCTAGGTTGGTGTTTTACAAGGGCTCACTACCGCATAAACCTGAGATGGCCATTAAGCAGTCCAGTCATAGAGATTGACCATTTGCTGAGCAGTACCTGATCTTAGCATCAGACTCAAGTCGTCACCAACAAACGGTGGATCCCAACACCAACCAAGAGCTTATCAAGAGCTCCTGAGCCAACCGATTCTCAAAATACTGAATATATCTGAAAGAGAGCACGTAAAAACTAAAAATATATTCTGAAAATCCACAGCAAGTGACCAGAGAACAAAGTGAAGAGTTTAAAAGCAGATGGAAGAATCTGAGATTTTCCCACCCCAGAGTTGATCCAAACATGACAATTTGTAAGGGGATTAAAGGGACTTTAGGGTTACAATCACAATCTGGGATACTTTGTTTAATCCTCTATGACAGCTTTAGAAAGATTTACACAGGATAACAGGAAAAAAACTGACAGGAATAAGCTTAAAGTGTATTTCCAATTTTGCAGCCAAATTGGGATAACACCTACTTTATTTTTGTTACATGTTCTCATTCACATAGCATAACATAAAAAAAATAATACTGTTTCCCATTTTACTTGCTCTTTTCTGAAAACCCAGAAGCTGATGTTTCCTTCTGCTATACAGAGGGGGTGAAAGTTATTGTTTACCATAAATATCTCTGTCTGTACTGTGCTGGCAAATACCATCATCAGTTGTAAATCAGATTTGATCACTGACTGTCCTAACAAAGGGTTAAAGATCTAGATGCTAGGCTTTTCATTGTATGCAAAGGAGAGCAGTCTCTCTTTGTTAGTGGGGACAGATTAAGGCCATGGGCCGAATGTCAGGTGGCATTGGCCGGTTCAATAGAAACCAGCCAACATTCGGCCCATGTGTACTAGAGTCAGTCCAAAAGAAGGCGGCTGTTTGACTGGCTTCTGTTGAAGAGGCATGACCAGAAAATGTCTGCCAATCGGCTCCCAATCAGCGCTCTCAGCCAATAGCGTGCTCTGACGAGGGGGCCACCCACTATAACAGCAGGAGAGATGACCCCTGACATGCCACATTTGGCATGTCTTTTTTTTTTGGGGGTGAGCGGGTACCTTGTTTTGACAGGTACCCGCTCCCACTTCCACTCGGGCCACTTAGGCGGCTCAGGCGGAAGTTCTCCTCTCCCCCTCCCTCCCTGCAATATTCTGGGACACGTCACAAGTCCCAGAAGATTGCCTGGCCAGTCACGATGCGCAGCGCGACTCGCGCATGCGCAGTGCACACCAGGCTGTGAAGCCGCAAGCTGTAACAGCCGGGTGCCCACACTAGAGATGCCGGCGCAGTGGGGAGAAGACGGAGAGAACCGAGGCTCCCCCCGGCTGCATCGCTCGACCATGGGACAGGTGAGTATGTGTTTATTAAAAGTCAGCAGCTACACTTTTTGTAGCTGCTGACTTTTATTAAACACAAAAGCTAGTGGAACTCCGCTTTAAAGTGGCTCTGTAGATAAAATGAAAGAGGTAAGATAAGAGTCTTGTAGAAAGACGTTTGGAAATACTTACCCCTCCTGCTGCTATCGCCATCGATTAATGAAGACTCTTCTAAATCTGACCCATATACAGTATGAATGTTGGATTTATTGTCTCCTGTAGGTAGTCATCTGCAGGTAGGCGCAGCCAAATTCTTTTTTTCATTATTTAATGTTTATTGTTGAGTTGTGTTAAAGTTATATTCACAAAGACACTAAAATGGGCTATTTGCCAGGTGTCTTTCATTGCCTGCAAATCTCCGCTTCCTTCACCCAGCTGCTAGGTCTGATGACATGTACTACCATGAGCCACTTTCATAGTCCCTAGGCATAGTATCATAATGTGCTGACCCAAACATTGCATGCAGTCTCCAGTAGGGCACAGTAGTGATGTAGAGGCTAGTTGGGTAGACCCACAACAAGCAGCAGTGGATTCTGCTTGTGGTCTTGCTCTGCAGGAGAGCTAATATTTAACGAACCGGAGACATGGATATACTTTTTCAATTAATTATGTGCGAGAATTGCTTTAACCACATCTCTTTATACCACCCAATGTTTGGTGACATGCACCTACATTTACAACTTACAGTTGTGCATAGGGATGTGTGTTCATGGCTCCCTTGTGTTGACTTTGGAACCCAACTTTTCTTTTTGTTTCGATTGGAAGGCTCAAGTGTAACAACCTCAGACATATTTGACAAACTGTCTGTATCTTCATTTAGGACATTTTACTATCAGATTTTAAATACTATGTCCATGTTTAAGAGATTTCCTTGATGTCCTATGTTGGCTGACACCCATCACCTGAAGAAAAATAGAGGGGAGATCTCCTCTATGGGGACAAAGACAGCAGTAAAATCCTAAAAAAGGTTTTAACCTATACTGACTGCATTAGAAAATGCATCTTTTATGGAATGAATCCTATAAATATCTTCTGCTTTAAGACATTATTGGGCTATGCACTAATTTGGTTGTAGAGCTTTTTGATTCCTTGATTCTTTAGTCCCTTCTCACCATATTTTGTATTGATCATGCTGTCTCGTTGGGTTCCAAGCCCTACTCTATAGAAACCATGGTTTCTATACACTGCGCTGCTGCTGATGAACAAAAAGCCTAAAACAACTCTATGTAGTTTGAAATAAATGGCTCTATACTAGATTTATATTTGCACTATACAGTATACCGGCTGTTTTGGAGGTGCATTTGGCTGTTGGTACATAAAAGAATGATTTGCATCCCATGTTTTCCAATGATAACTAATGATTCATATGTGTGTTACTTCAAAGTAGTTCATGCAATACTTTGGTCTGACTTTCATGCAATTTGACGGCCATAGACTTCAATGTTAACCCTCAAAAGTTGCATGAAAGTCATACCTAAATGTTTTACATGCAACAGTGGATCCCACTTAGCAGAAGGACAACAATTCACATCCAAGTCGCACACATCAAAGTTGCATCGAAGTTTACACACTTGTGATATTATTCCTGAAATGAGGAATAATCTTCTTATTTTTGGGATATGTGATAGAATGAGACATGTGAATACCTTATGTCTTAAAAAGGCTTTACTGTGCTGCGCACCAATTTAGTTGAAGGCTTTTACGATTTTTCTCTCACCATAATCTGTATGGTTATACTGTCTCATTGTTATCCCATTGAAGAGAGTTTTTAGTTCAATTTGGCACCCATCAAATAGACAGGGCATGACAAAACATCTCCAGAACAGGCACACAGATGGCATTAAACAGCTTACAGAAGTTCTGAACCCTTCACTACCCTATCCCAAGACAAGTTTTTGCGTGGAGCTGGGCTTTAATTCAAATTAAGCAAGATAGATCCAGGAACAGTAATAGGTCAACGTTTGCAAATTTAAAGATAAAAAAAATGAAATTTTAGAAAGAGGCAGTAGTCATTACAACTGTTTAAAAACTATTTTATTTTTATTTTTTGGTTGTGGGTACTCTTTGAATAAATATAACGACAATTTAGTACCAAACTGGCATGTCTGTATGTACAGTGTGAAGAATGAATACCAAATAAACAAGTATAATTAGCTTGTACTATGAAGAAAGCTATACTAATACTTTTACTGGTGTGTTACCAAACTGCCGTCATCTACCTCAGATAGGAAATATGAAGTTGTGCTCTTCACACATCATCACACAAGATGTTTGGAAGCCTTTACCATTGGGATTCCACTGATGATGTGTGAGTAAGTAGAAAAGACATCTCCTTTCTATGGGAAGTACTTTCTGACCCACATGTCAACTAATTCTCTGAACAGAAGTAAACAACAAACAGGAATAAAATGTAAAGCTGAGATGACCTATTTTCTTCACGCAGTTTTAATTCAGGAATATTCTTTGAAGCTGAGTGCTAAGCATGCCATTACTGTTAAAGCATACCTTCACGATAAATTAAAGCCTTTTACCTTGCCCCTCAGATTCTGAGAGTGTGCAGGTGTGACGCAGGACTTCAGGTCCTACACATTTGTGAAGACAAACTTACTACCAAATTATATTGCAGATGTGCTGCAGGGCTCCGGATCCCATGCATGCATGAATTTGCTCCCAAATAAAAGCCCTATCTTAAAAACAAAAGGATGTACAATACGTTAGGGTAGACTACAAACACCAAAAGGTGTAATGATCTGCGAGTGGGGTTTAGGGTAGAGATCGACCGATTATCGGCAAAACCGATATATCAAGGGCCGATATGCACTTTACCCAATATATCGGAATCGGCCACCAAGGTAACCGATATTGCAGATATTTCGGAAAGTGCTTGTACCGGAGTGATGCCTGCAGCTAGAGGCATCACCCTGGTACCGGCGTCTATAGCCGACGGTCGGCTGTCTTATAATGACAAGCGATGCGGCTGAGAAGCCGCTCGGCTGTCATTACAAGGATCAGGAGGGGACGCCCCCCCCCCCCTCCTCCCGCCACCTTCCGCTGCTCTCCCGGGTCTCCCATCCCACCGGGATACCCGGGCAAACAGCCTGCACAGCCACTGAAGACCCGATCAGAGCCAAATTTGGCTGTGATCGGGTCTACATGCAAAAACTCGGAAGTGATGTCATCACTTCTGGGTACTCGGCGCCAGATTAATAAAAATGACAGCATTCAAAACAGCCAAACTTGGCATTTGAATTATTTTAGGTGCAGAGGAGGGGTTTGGGGTCTTTTAGACCCCCAGATCCCTCCACAAGAGTACCTGTGAAATAAAAAAAAATAAAAAAATATATTTTTTTTAAATGTACGAAAATATCAGCCAATACCGATACGCGGTGACCAAAATATCGGCATCGGCAATGAAAATATGGTGAATGATATTGGTTGATCACTAGTTTAGGGTTTAAAGGCCCAGGGACTCAAGCGATTAAAGAGATTTATTTACAAGCAAAAAATTGGGGGAGCAAACCCTGAACATGTATATCTAAAGCCAGTGCAGCTATGGACCAAGCAACATGTATATTAAAAAAGAATAGCGCACACATGCAAAAGAAATGACTATCAAATATGGAGACAATCCATAAATAAAAATGGGGAGTTAGTCCCACCATATGGTCATATCGTGCTCAAGCCCACCACTGCGTCAAAGTACCCCATTATCAGTGGGTCCTACACTATCCATAAAAAAGGGGTGAATCCAGCCTCTCTAACCCTTGGAGACAACACTCCTTGCTGGGATGGATGTGCTAATGCACTACAAAGGACTCCTCCTATATCTACTTGATAGTGGACACTGATAGAGTACAGGTGTGTGTGTGGGGGGTGGGATGCTCAACCTCAGAAGTCTGGTCACACCGAATACATAATAAACAAGCAAAAAATTGGGGGAGCAAACCCTGAACATGTATATCTAAAGCCAGTGCAGCTATGGACCAAGCAACATGTATATTAAAAAAGAATAGCGCACACATGCAAAAGAAATGACTATCAAATATGGAGACAATCCATAAATAAAAATGGGGATTTAGTCCCACCATATGGTCATATCGTGCTCAAGCCCACCACTGCGTCAAAGTACCCCATTATCAGTGGGTCCTACACTATCCATAAAAAAGGGGTGAATCCAGCCTCTCTAGCCCTTGGAGACAACACTCCTTGCTGGGATGGATGTGCTAATGCACTACAAAGGACTCCTCCTATATCTACTTGATAGTGGACACTGATAGAGTACAGGTGTGTGTGTGGGGGGTGGGATGCTCAACCCCAGAAGTCTGGTCACACCGAATACATAATAAACAAGCAAAAAATTGGGGGAGCAAACCCTGAACATGTATATCTAAAGCCAGTGCAGCTATGGACCAAGCAACATGTATATTAAAAAAGAATAGCGCACACATGCAAAAGAAATGACTATCAAATATGGAGACAATCCATAAATAAAAATGGGGATTTAGTCCCACCATATGGCCATATCGTGCTCAAGCCCACCACTGCGTCAAAGTACCCCATTATCAGTGGGTCCTACACTATCCATAAAAAAGGATACTGATAATGGGGTACTTTGACGTAGTGGTGGGCTTGAGCACGATATGGCCATATGGTGGGACCAAATCCCCATTTTTATTTATGGATTGTCTCCATATTTGATAGTCATTTCTTTTGCATGTGTGCGCTATTCTTTTTTAATATACATGTTGCTTGGTCCATAGCTGCACTGGCTTTAGATATACATGTTCAGGGTTTGCTCCCCCAATTTTTTGCTTGTTTATTATGATTAAAGAGATTTACCTTCACATTCTGCCCAGCGTAGCAATGGTTTCAAGTGAGGGATTTTAGGTGACTTGTTGTTTTCAAACAACACAAAAGCACCAGAGCTACTGTATTGATATATATATTAAATAATTTTAACTAAATGAAGATGTTAAGATATAAAAAAACCCAATAGTTATTTCCATTTTTATTTTTTCGATTTGAAACTTCCCCAGCTCCATCCTATGTGCATGTTTGTCTAGCCAACACAATATCTATGTTCTTTTGTGAAGTGCGGGTTAATAGTTACAGACTGCTCAAACCATTTACAGACATATAGACATAAAAAAATTAGACTGTCCATATTGATCTCCTTATCCTATAAGCAACAGCAATATATTAGTACTATTCTATTATTTATGTTATTTGTTGACCATCATGTGAGACAAAGGAATGTTCGTTCATCTTTTCATGAAATAGAAGAGTACTTCAAAAAAATTACAGAGGTCTTTTTACTGGAAGAAAATACAATATAAATATTCAGGCTTGAGTTAAATGTACATGAATTTAGAAGAATGGAGTTGGATTATACTCAAATGCCGGGAAAAAATCAATACGCATATATATATATATTTTTGCTTTATGGACAACTTCATTCAGTCTGCATTCATTAAGAACAGTTCTACATTTCTTCACTGTTGCCAACCACGATGTCTGACAGCATGAGATGTTATAAATATGTAAAAGTCATAACTATTGATTAACAGAGTGTACAGAACAATACCCAGCAGAAACAATAAAGCTTTTTATGTTTGAAATCTCTTTGATAAAGCAGGGAGAAGCAGTTCTCAAGATGGCCATAATCCATGAGAATCTAGGGTTAAGCGGCACACCCACCACTAATGCAAAACAAACAAGCAGGAAGATTATTTTATCAAAGACTGTATATTTCAGGTAAAGCTCATATCCGGGTAACACTTTTTGCAGTTTTAGATAGAGTCAAGAACTTTTAGAACTTTCTGCTTTTATTGCTGTCTGTGTCTCCACTGGAGAGATTTTGAGTCACAGCTTCATTGATGGGTGCCAGCGAGCGGGAAGTGCGGGTAGGGTTCTCTTTACCGATGAGACAGACAGTGATAAAAAAAAAAAAAAAACGGTTTATTCGTGAAAAGAAGAGTTAGAATATCTGGCTAGTATTGACTGATTTTTTGATTTCCCTTCACAATTAGGTAGTGTGTGCTAGACAGAACAGGATCTCCCCACTGGAGACACTGCTAGAAGTTAAAACCTGATAAAGTTTCTAAGCTTTCTCCACTCAGCCAAAACTAGAAAAAAGTTATTACTAGAGTAAGGGTTTACATTTAAGATGGAAAAGTAAATGGCAGGGAGCTGAGAGAGTGCCATCATCCCAGTGCCAACAAGATAGGGGAACCCTCCAGTGGTTTGGGGACTATTATGGGTGCTTCAGACACAGGAAACTCCGGAAACAGAAATAAAAATATACAACATGTTATTATAAAGCAATATAAAAACATTATAGAAAATATGGTTTGTACATGTGTATGTCTAGGCAGCCTATGCATGAGTCTGACAACACCTTTAAGCAATCAACAATCAAAAGATGAGACATCCATTAAGTTTAAGATGGGTACGTCTTACAGGAAGGATTCCTATGAGGTGGTCCTTGGAGTAAGATATCACTTTCATTGCCAAGAACTCTATCATTAAAGCCCCCAGTGCCAGTAAGAGTAAGTGATACTTTGAAAAGCTGCTTTTTTTTAAAGCAGATAATTATGCAAAATAAAGATAAAAATGAACAGACGGTTAAAAAGATAACATAACAAAAACAACTTTTCGGATGCTAGATGTCCTCAGTTTAATAGACAGCATCATTTAACCCACTTCCTCTAAGCCCAATTCAGTGTTTCCAGGTCAGTGTGCAGATAACCACAGCAAATAATACAATACAGCAGATACTGAGGCTGAACTGTTCCTCGATTCTGTACTGGCCAGTAATCCTTATTTCAGTGCTCCATAATGGCATGGTGTGTTGTAATTCCAAAATGGGAAAGAGGGTGCTCCCAAAGGAAAGTATCTAATGGCACTTTTCAACTGCAAGTACCGGCTCGGCTCTACTCGGCCCTGCTTGCCCCTGCTTGACCCGGTTTGCTTTTCCACTGCTGGTACCGCATGGTATGGTGTTGGAACGGTTCGGTACGGTATGGTTTGCTTTTCCACTAAAGTAGTACTAAAGTTAAGTGGGTGGGATAACAACGATTCTCTGACCAATCAGTGGCTAGTAGTGACTGCATACAAAGGATTGTGGGATATGGTACCGGGTATGGTACCTCTTGGAACCACAATCGAGGTGGTATTGTTTTTGAGAGCCGTACCGTTCGGTTCCATGCAGTGGAAAAGCGCTGCCGTACCGTACCATACCGAACCGTTCCTTCACCGTACCATGCGGTACCAGCAGTGGAAAAGCACAAAAGCGAGCCGAACCGTTCGGTTCCATGCAGTGGAAAAGCGCCATAAGGTTCTCCTAAAGGGCAACAGTGAATCCAGGCAGGAAAACACAGAATGTATTTGGCCAAGAGACCTCTCACAGCTGAGGTGGGTCCATGAGCCCAAAGAAGTCCCTTTAAGGTCAGGTGAAAAGCCCTCGCCCACTCACCGCCCCCTTCCCTCAAGCCAGCATCCTGCAGCAGCACCAAGAGGTCCTCTTGACAGAGATTCAGCCGCAGTCTCTCACTAGATGAGGAACAGCCACTGTCCCTTACTGGATTGAGATCAGCAACTCACTAGAACATAGTCGGCAGCCATTACACAGCAGACCTGGAACATAGTAAAGAAAACCTCAGCCTCTATAACAAGTTAGCTTCTATCAGGACCTTTCCCAGCTTCTAGGTTGCTCCTCTGAGTCTCAATATCACAGGCAGATGTACAGGTCCCTATAAGTCCCCCTATCTATACTGTTCCTAGGATGTGACACACTGATCCCCAGCACAAGCTTTCAGCAGCTAGGTCCACTGTTCCACAGCACAGCTCTAGCTCTCTTGGTTCTACTCACAGGAGCCTCTCAGCAGCAGCATGTGGTCTCTGACCAGCGGGCATCTGTCCTCTAGCCACACACTGCTGCCACCTGGCAACCCTCTTCATGTCCTTTTTCACCCCCTACAACACAGGTTGATACACTTCCTAGCTCTGGGCACTCTGTGTAGACCATACAGCTGTCCACAGCCCAGGGCTGCATCATCCAAGGTCTTACATCCCTTAGCAGTCCCTGTAGCTACCCTGCTTTATCCACTAGCAGGCAGGCTACATATCTGGCAGCAGCCAATTGAAATCCTCTATTGCTATGGGTGAGCTTCAGTCCCAGGCTGCATCTACAACAAACCCATGTCCTTCTTTGCTCCTCTCCTTTC
Organism: Pelophylax lessonae; assembly: GCF_965119305.1. Taxonomy (NCBI): domain Eukaryota; kingdom Metazoa; phylum Chordata; class Amphibia; order Anura; family Ranidae; genus Pelophylax; species Pelophylax lessonae. The sequence continues at coordinate 641,991,891 of NC_138769.1, forward strand.
ATTGTATTCTGTCAATCCTTGCAGGAAGGGAGCAATACAGCCAGGGAAAATTTTCTGCTGCACAGCTTAAAAGGCCAGCAGATAGGCTACACTTGCGTCAACCACGGTCTCTTTATTTAAGTAGGAAAACACCAGCCTGTGCTGTTGGTTTCTAGTACATTTCAGCCAATTCTTCTAATTTCCTGCTGCTGTCCAATTTTGCACTGCTGGATCCTCTGTAGTCACATAAATCTTATTGAGAGTATGATAGCAATTAGCTGACAGCAGGACAGTTTTGCTTCAATTAGAAAAGGGACAGCCTCGGTGAACTACTGGTCAATTGCTATGTGCCAGTCAAAACAGGCCTATTATTGTTTGATGAATAAACATGTGTTGCCGCTAAAACTACGCAAAAAAGCTTCTTTTTAAAAAAAAAAAAAACTGAGATGAATCAGATTGGGGTGCAATTTATATATGCAAACAAATCTAGTTGTGGAAGAAAAAATCAGTTTCACAGCCAAATATGTGCTACTGATGTACATTGTTGCTGTCATTTTTTTTTGTGAAAACTGTCCCGTAACATCCTACAAAGCTTTAAGGCATCCACCATGGGGGAGCCTAAGATGTCAGGAAGGAGGCCCACTGCAGAACATGTGAAAGAGCCCTGCTGTGGGAAAGTAATAAAGGGCCCCTGGATCAGTGGAAAGCACACCACGCACACAGGGGAGGCCCCGGGACAAATGGGTGGGGGTGGTCAGGGTGGCCCCCTATGATTTCTTGCATCGATGCCCATTGTCACGAATATTTAATGTTTTTGCCTTTTTGATGTCCATTGTCAGGGATTGTGACAAAGTGTTCGGAATATTTCATGTTTATGCGCTTGATAGCCCTTCATAATGCAAATTTTTTGTCTATAGGTTATGTTAAAGAGACTCCCCAGCTTCCTTCTCGGAAGTATGCCTGGGGACTTTTTAGCATTTTGATAAAAGTCCTTAGTCAGATTGAAACATTGATGCTCAATTGTATTGTATATTGCATGAACAAAACAAAGGTGAATTTGTAACAGAACCTCCGGAGTGCATTCTATTCTTGGGGAAATATATATATATATATATATATATATATATATATATAGCATTTTATTGTCGGCCCCCCTACTTTTATCCCTGTCCCCCCATGTGCCCCCCCAAAATATGAAAGCTGGAGACGCCACTGCTTCCCATAGCCCCATGGCCCGTGCCTATTAGTTCTAAAAATGGCCAGAATATACAAACAGGATTTAGCAATACAGATTTTAAGGAATTTGCTACTAATTATGAAATTGACAAATTTCAAATGGGATTTGTCAAACCCTTGGAAAATTAAACCCAGGCAGGTTTGCCTATATCTAGTAGTATTTTGCAGTGTTTTTTTTTCCTTTTTTTATACATACATTAGCAAAGGAAAGGGTTATTTTAAATACTGCATCTATGCACTGAAAATTGCAAAAATAGGTGCACTACCAAATGCTTCAAACACACACTAAATAAGAGAACAATCCAACAGGGTCAAATTTGCAGCACATTTCCCACGCCAAACGTTCCAACATCAACACAGTGGATGATCTGCGTGATGTAAAATACTAGGAGATATACATCCAAAAAACATGACTCACTGGCTGTCCATTTCCTGCTTGGACTTCCTCTGGCTCTGCAGCCTTGTTGGTAAGAAGATCGTCTGGTAAACGAAGGCATATTTCCCCATCATGTTGTAGGTCAAGTTTGCAAAAGATATTTACAGAAGGGAGCTAATTGCTACCATATGGTGCTGTAAAACTGACTCTGCATAGTTATTGGCTTTCTGGTGATGAAATATATTTGTAGGACTACGAGCACGGTTATATTACTAAAAGGAAGAACAAAATGGTCCTATAAACAGGACAACAATGACGTCAGTCTTCACACTCTCTTTACCCCTGAAAGCACTTGTGTTTGAAAAGATTTGAGAAAATGCAGCTGTCTCTGCTGATTTTTCAGACAGACTCAGGAGAAGATGTGAAAAGAAAATAATGTAAAAAGCATATGAAGAGGTCACTGTGTCAAAGAGAGGATGTTAGAGGTTCCTAAAGAGAACAGAGAACGCAGTACAGAATATTGATCAGATGGGAGCTTATTAATGTCAAAATTTTCTGCTAGTGCTCAGGCTTGAGTTATTCACGGTATTGACACATCGTAGATGGTTGCTGCATGAACTGGGACTAGTCTGCCAAAGTTTCTCTGGCTGTTTTCCTATTCCTTCAATGCGAAATATACCAAGAGGAGACACAAGCCAATGTGGACCATCCAAGATGAAGACTAAAAAAAGCACATCGTCCTTCCCCATCTCAAGCTGAGATGGACTGTGCATGCATGTATGGTGGTTGGGTTGAGAAAGGGTGCAGAAATGACAGTCACTGGCCCTAGAGTCGCCATCTTATTGTCCATGAAAAATGAATGGGATGGAGGGGGGGGGGGAGTGTTGCAATAAGGATTAAGCTAGAGTGATATACTACAATGTTATTTAGAAATTAAAAGAGAAGTATGGGATTTTTCTTTTTAGAATCATATTTACCTAGGTGGATGCAGCATCAGACCATGGTCCCCCCACCAGTTTTAGGACCTGAGAACTGAGTGATCAAACACCGCTGATCACTCAGTTCCCAGGGCTCCCTGAGCAGAGAGCTGGTGACTGGTGGCTGGTGACTGAGAGCTCAGGCTCTCATCGTCTCGCTGAGAGACTGAGCTGGGTGACGGTCCAGGCATGTGGGCGGATCCCAATCATATGGTCACGATTTTACCCGAGCCTGGACTGGCCCTGTGACATTTGCCATGCACATCTGAGCAGCACATGTGACTATAGAGTCACACATGTGGGCTTAAATACAGTGGTAAATGACAGCCAACTCCATCTATGCACCTCCAAGCCCACTAACCAGTTAAACACAATGAGGCAGGATATTATATGTTGATTGAAGGAGGCTTCATCTCCTTCTTATTCCAAGACACAAGCTGGAGGGGTGTGACACAGCCTGTGACTGGCAGAAATCTGCTCACCCCATGTTTTTGCAAAAAAAAAATAAAGATTTGATTTCAAATATATATTTGTACGACAATTTAAAACCGTTAAATATTATTAATTCTTTATTTTCACTCTGTATTGCAAAGGCTGTTTTTTTTTTTTCTTTCCTCCTGCCACTGTTTCCCTGAATACACACTGGGAAAGATCTGGGTCACGTGACAGCAGTATATCGACTAGGAAATAGGTTCTTAGATTTTTTTTTTTTTAATTGAAATAATTACAGCGCTATCATCCACATACATAAAGGAAAGGGATAATGTAAATTAAACAGTGTGTGTTTAGTATCCCTAAGTTGCTTGCAAAGTCTGTTGATTTATATGTAGCACTGTCCCCGCAGGGCTTGCTATATGATGACTTATTGGGCCTCCTCTGATTACCAGCAAACAGTCACTTAGGGTACAATTCACACATTCATCCTTACTCCCAATGGTTCGTTGCTCAATAAACAATCCAGGGTTTTTGGTTTTTGGTATTTATTGTGGAACTTGGATGGGAGAAGGGAATAGTGGGATACTCCAACTGGAACTATGTAAATTGGATAAGGACAACTCTCACTTGACCTCACCAGGTTTCTTGTGGAAGAAGTCACACTGCTTAAACCATACTGCCGCTTGTATACAAAGGGTTAAGTCTTGCTCTTTCTCCAGCAATAGACTTGGTGATCTACAATCTCTTCAGGAAACTCTCTAGTATCACCTTTACTGACACCCGTCCACTGACTCTTCTAGCTGCAGAGGTGACCCCCCTCAGGTCAGGCCCATTGACACAGATCTGTACTCACTGTATGCAGAATCAGATCCTCCAGTGTCACCCCTTCCAGTCAGCTCCACAGGATCCCTGGTTTCAGTTCCTCTCTAGCTCTCTCTAGGCCCTCAGGTTAATTACCTGAGGCCTTGTGGCACCTCTACAGAGGAGGAGGCAGCTATCCAGACGAAAGACTCCCAGCACAAGTGCTCCTTTTATACAGTATCCCAGCATGCACGGAGGCACTTTCCTCTGCCAAATCACCAGGGCTGTATTAAACATCTGTGCACTCATTTGTTAGGTTTCCTCCCATTGTCCAATATGCCTTCCTATTGGACCAGTGTGAAACACTCTGCAGAACAAGTTGCAGCTGAGCACAATGAGCAGACCTCACTAGCAGATCCTGCTCTCTGGTAGGCAGAGAACAATATAGATTTACCTGCAATAACCTCTAGTTGAGCAAACAGGTTTCAAAAACTATACTCCAGCAACTACCTAGGAGGGTGCTACATCTATTTTTTGTGTATAACAGAAATAATTGAATGAGTTTTTATTTGGACATAGCTCATGAATATACATATTTTGTTTATAGGGTGGATTATCTATATTTGCATCAATTTCTTTTTCTAAAGTATCTTAGTAAATACAGAGGACACATTATATATATAATTTATTTGAGCGTACTAGTGATTCAGGTGAGCAGAAATCTTTATTACTTACTTCTACCTGAGATTGTTAGACTCTATCGTGAGTGATGGTTGCTATGTGTAGACATAACTGCAATGCTCTCCCCACCTGGGAAAGCTGTAAAGAAAAGAAGGCTTTGGTGTCAGCACTGTAATCTACATGGTCAACGCTTGTTTAATGAGCTGTTTGATTCAATGCAAAGTTAATACACTGGGCTCTATGGAGTGTTTGGAGCATGTAACATAAAGAAAACTTTTCAAAATGTCAACATGGGTGGCCAACATTAACATGAATTACTGAGCAGAATCCTAATGTATGTCTCTTTAGAGTCCAATTGTAAGATATCACAGCAGTAGTTTGTCTTTCCAACCCTTTCCTACAAAGATATAATAAAGGTGTCACTCTTTCAAAGCTGAATTCCAAGATTGTTTGTTTATGCTCTACTATGGAAAATATGTCATATTTCATCCATCACTTTTCTTTATGATGCTGTAGTGGTTGGGTGTAGTTAAGAAGTCTGGAGAGAATGTTTTGTCACTAGTGTCTCCCAGAGATAGAAGAAATCGGCATGTGATTCACTTTGCCAGTAACCTTGAAACTTGGCCTTTGAATTTTATGGTACCTTCTCACTGTGTTCATAGACTGATATTACTAAACAGTCAGTGTACTTAAGGGGGGGTCTACTTAAAAAAATTGGTTGTGCAAATATCACAGCATTCACAAAACTGCACCGAATAATCCCTGTAATGTGTGTAATATGTTTATTTCCTATAATCGTCAGCTCCATCTAGTGACCATAATGCAGTACTTTTCCTGACTGAGGTATTTCATGGGAAATAAACATATTAGACACATCATGGGGATTATTCTGGGTGTTGAGACATTCGCACAGCAAATTTTTTATAAATGACCACAAAGTGTATCTATAGAGATGGGCTGAACAACCCCCAGTTCAGTTCGGACCAGAACTTCTGAACATAGCAAAAGTTTGGACCCGAACTCCGAACCCCATTGAAGTCTATAGGACCCGAACTTGAAAAACCAAAAGTCCCCTTTTTGAAGGCTTATATGCAAGTTATTAGCCATAAAAAGCATATGGGGGCCCAGGTACTGCGATGGGGGACATGTAGAAAGATGAAAAAAATACTCTGCTTACTGCAGGCTCCTTCAGTGCATGCATCGGCCAGTGGCGTCACAAGAGGGTGGTGCCACCAGGGGATGTCACCAGGTGGCCCCGCTCCTAACCTATATAAGAACTGTCAAACGGCAGAGCAGGCAGGTGGCGGTTAGCTTTTGTCGCGGGCGGAGCATTTTTATTCGGGTGCGGCGTGAAGGCATGTGGCCTGGTATGTTTCAAGAGGGGGGAGCGCTCACTCGTCCCCTCCCTTTCCTGGCGTAATGGGCTGCATGCTTGGAAAAGGGTCTGGTATCAATTTTTAGGGGGGCCCCACGCCGTTTTTTTAAAATTAATTTTGGCATGGGGTTACTAGCGAGCAGCTTAACAATCTCCACTATTTATATTTATATCTACGGGAGTGTAAAGGTTGCCGGTGTTCTGTGAAAACACCAAGTGGTCAAAATCTCCAATTATTCCTGGTGTACACTCACTGGAAATAACGTTGTTGGAGTTCTCAGCAAGTTCGAGTTTCCTGCTGTTTAAGACCTCTATAACCTGCTTACCCATACAGAAAAAAATATAAAAACAAAGAAATAATAAAGAAATTGAGGGAAGTTAATGACCTGGCACATGATAATACTTTTCTATAAATGATTGATCAATAAATGAGCATGAAAATTTAAGACACTCTAGTCCAGCGTTGGCGAACCTTGGCACCCCAGATGTTTTGGAACTACATTTCCCATGACGGTCAACTACATTGCACAGTGTATGAGCATCATGGAAAATGTAGTTGCAAAACATCTGGGGTGCCAAGGTTCACCATCACTGCTCTAGTCTATACCATTGCAAACCATGTTCCATCTGTTAGAAAAGCATACACATGAATATATATTTTTTAAGCACACTTTTATTGACCTGTTAGAGCATCCGTCTGGGGCTGACAGGACTAGTTCTAACCTTCCCAACCAAACAAATAAGCTTATTTCAACCTCCTGGCTTTTATCATCATGCAGTGGGCATCAGTCTCCCAGCTAGGCACCTGTCAGCCCACTTAATACTCAAAAAAGTCAACATGGAAGTCCATACATATTCTGGAGAGTTTAATTATTAAAAAGTAAGTGGTCCAATATAGAGCAGAAAGATAATGTATTTCAGCTTACTAAGGCAGGCCATAGACGATTCGAATTACGTACGAAAATCGTAAATGGCAGTGTTATCGAACGATTTTCGTATCGTTAGTGTGGTATGTAAAACGTTCGATTTTCGTACGACAGCAAAAATTCACATATCCAACATGTTGGGTTTTTTTGCGAAAATCGGCCGAATTTCGTATTGTTAGTGGGGGAGTTGTATGATTTCGCCTAACAAAACACAGAACAGTAGGGAGTGTGTCCGGTAGAGATGTGGTTAAAAGGCACAAAAAATAGTGTTTTGTCGTACGATTTTCGGCTCACATTGATGGTACACTCGATGATGTGCACGAGTGCCGCTTTCGTTTATCGAACGATAAATCGTACGTAATTCGAATCGTCTATGGCCTGCCTAAGTCTTACTCATAGCTCATGTGTAGGGCTTTGTAATCTGAAACGCTTAGCTTTCTGCTGTACACTAGACCACCAGCCTTTTTCAGACAGGGTGCCTTCAGGTTTCTTCAGGGGTGCCTTGGCAAAAGCCTTAAAATTGCCCCAAAATTGTATACAAGCCAGAGGGTGGATAAAGTCGGTCTTTTAGTTACACAAAGTCACAGATTTTCATTGTGCACCATTATAACCTTCCAGCCACCAGCATACTAACAACCAATAATGTCATCAGATAGAAAAGAGGAAGTCAAATACCTGCACAGCATCCTTGTTTATCCCTTCCCTGCCCCTCTTTGTCAGCACTGAGGTCACATTAGCTGAGAGATGTAGGGAAAATGTGGGAAAAGAGAAACATGGGTGTACTAGTCAGTACCAGTGTGCAAAGGTGTATTTTCTTTGGAAGAATACGTAACCTATAAAATTGAGTATCCCGTGTGTGGATGTTGCTGTGTTATGTAAAACTGTTGGTTTTGTTTTTCATATTTTAGAATGGGGTGCCTTGATATTTTGAATAATTTTAAAGGGTCTCTTTAAAGGGCATTTAAAGGGCAGCTCCTGTGTTTCTTTATTACACTTCAGGGCAGGAACAGTTTTTGTTTTTTCAAATAATTTTAAAGGCCTTGACATAAAATAAAAAGGTTGAGAAACACTGCACTAGACCACTTCATTTTTATTAAATAAACTCTGCAGATTATGTATGGACTCCGGTGTTGACTTTTTTGACTAACAATCCAACAAGATAGAATAAAAAGAAACAACTGCGCTAATCCACCAAAATGTGTGTAAGCAGCGACTTCAAGTGTGACTAACACCCCAAAGAACAAATAATATTAAAAAGTTGCGCTAAAGATGATCAAACAATGTTGAAATTGTATCAAACTTTAGATAAATTGTCCATAAAGTCCATGGAAACCAAATGTTAGAAGGTGACTTGTGGAATATCCATATGAATGGGAGGCTTACCAGAAACCAAATAAACACGTGCCAAATGAGAACACAAATCCTGATGTTTTCACCAAGGACACTCCACAATGGATCTCGTGGTCCAGACCAATCCCCCTCGATGGTGTAGTTATATGCGGGATAAAAGTGAAAACGCCATAGCGTAAAACCAAACAACAATAGTGGGGTAATAAAAAATGTGGATAGCACTATCTCGAGATGTGAATCACCACAGTGCCAAAAATTATCAAATGAAAAAGAAAGGTGAAAGAATGAAAAACCTCCACCGACAAATCCAATAGGTACTTCTTACCAAAAGTAGAAATGAAAGAAGCGTGAATTATGTTGTGATGTGAACAGACCCCTCCACCAACAGGACTGCCTATTGCTATCCGGACATCTGTCTATTGCTATCCGGGATTTTCTCCTCATACACCGCCCGATATACAGCCTGTCACCCGCCCGGGAGGATATAGAGCGGCCATGTGCGGAGTTTGAACATTCACCGTATCCTGAGCCACCGCGGCCATAAGGGTCTTCCATTCCGGCATACGCCAGTCATTGCTATTCGCTTGCCACCTATCATCATCTGGTAAGGTCGTTTAGGACATATGGTGATACAGTCTCAGCATGTTTGTGATCTTTGCATTCCCTATGGGCATTTTGGATATAGCTATCTGGTAAGCCGCAGTCCTGTTGGTGGAGGGGTCTGTTCACATCACAACATAATTCACGCTTCTTTAATTTCTACTTTTGGTAAGAAGTACCTATTGGATTTGTCGGTGGAGGTTTTTCATTCTTTCACCTTTCTTTTTCATTTGATAATTTTTGGCACTGTGGTGATTCACATCTCGAGATAGTGCTATCCACATTTTTTACTACCCCACTATTGTTGTTTGGTTTTACGCTATGGCGTTTTCACTTTTATCCCGCATATAACTACACCATCGAGGGGGATTGGTCTGGACCACGAGATCCATTGTGGAGTGTCCTTGGTGAAAACGTCAGGATTTGTGTTCTCATTTGGCACGTGTTTATTTGGTTTGTGGTAAGCCTCCCATTCATATGGATATTCCACAAGTCACCTTCTAACATTTGGTTTCCATGGACTTTATGGACAATTTATCTAAAGTTTGATACAATTTGAACATTGTTTGATCATCTTTAGCGTGACTTTTTAATATTATTATTATATTATTATTAATTATTATTTAATATTATTAATGCAACAAGAGAACATGGCCATAAAAGGAAAGGTTCAGCAGCCACTCAATTAATTGCTGATGTTTTTTGAGAATATACATAAGAATAACACATATAGTTTACCTGATCTACCAAAATCTCAGGTGAGATACACATCTGATTAGCCCCTGTAGTGATGGCATCTTCAATGTCCACATTCAGCTGCTCTAGTTTCATCATGAGACACGACATGGATTTTGACCACTGTGACCTTTCTTCCTTTAAAAAAAAAAAAAAAAAAAGAAAATTATTTCTACATTTCTACAGTTTTATAGTATGGTGGCTGAGATGTTAGCAGGCCCCAGGAATCCCCCTCCTAAGATAGGATGCTAAGAGCAGTAAACAGAGGCAGCTGCTGTGCCAAAGGGGACTACCAGTGTTCTAGGTGTACATGGACTTGTATGAACTGCCTGAACCCTGTCTGCCTCCTGGCTGCACCTAATGTTGCCCTAACTGGATCTATAGTGACCTTCACACCTGTTATATTTAGGATTCCTCAAACCTCATGAGCAGCACTCCCAATGTGTATGGTCATGCTTGCCTATTTTATCAAGCACAATAGAAAACATCTGAGTAGGACACTAAGTGCAATCTGAGTAATAGCCCATACACACGATCCGAAAATCGGATGAAAAATACTGCTTTTGCAGCAATTGTATGATAATCGCATTGTTAGTACAGACCTTTCGAGAGCAGATCATGACAGTGCATCCAATATTATCCGATCGGACAAGTACGAAAATGTTTCTTGTACAATACCAGATCGTACGATTTTTGTTTAATCCATGCAGTTGTCATCCAAAAGAGAATACAAATACACAACAACATATTACCGTATTTATTGGCGTATAACACGCGCCGGCGTATAACACGCACCCCAATATTTGGAGAGAAATTTCAGGAAAAAAGCTTAAATTTAAAATAAACAGCTTTGAACTCAGAACATTTTTTTTTTTTTTTTTAATCAAATGATATCTAACCAGTGCCCATGAATGCAGTCTCATCAGCAGTGTCCAACAATGCAGCCTCACCAGCAGTGTCCATAAATGCAGCCCACCAGCAGTGTCCATATATCCAGCCTCAATATATGCAGCCCACCAGCAGTGTCCATAAATGCAGCCTCACTAGCAGTGTCCATATATCCAGCCTCAATATATGCAGCCCATCAGCAGTGTCAATGTATGCAGCCCATCAGCGGTGTCCATGTATGCAGCCCATCAGCAGTGTCAATGTATGCAGCCCACCAGCAGTGTCCATAAATGCAGCCCACCAGCAGTGTCCATATATGCAGCCTCGCAAGCGCAATGTCCAAATATGCTGCCTCGCAAGCGCCATTGGAACTGACCAAATTTGTTTTAAAAAAGGCCGGGAAGCAGCGCCGAGAGCAGAAGGGGCGGGCCGGGCCGAGGAGAAGGAAGGACGAGCTGTCATAAGAGCAGAAGGGGGCGGGCCGGGCCGAGGAGAAGGAAGAACTAGCGAGCGCAGTAATCGGAAGTCCCGCCTCCTCTGCCGAGACGTGTGACGTCTGTCATAAGCGGGACTTCCGATGACTGCGTTCGCTCGTTCTCCCTTCTCCTCGGCCAGGCCCGCCCCCTTCTGCTCTTATGACAGCTCGTCCTTCCTTCTCCTCGGCCCGGCCCGCACCTTTTGCTCTTGGCAATGCTTCCTGGCCGTTTTTTTTTTTTTAATATCGTCGTATAACACGCACTGCTGCTTTTTGCTCCATTTTTAGGAGGAAAAAGTGCGTGTTATACGCCGATAAATACGGTACATCACTTCTGATTTTTTATTCTGTCATATGAGAATTTTCGTAACTTTAGTAGCCTCTATATTTTCGACATGTAACTAATCTTTCATCCGATTTTTGGGTCATGTGTACTGGCTAAAAGTTTAATGGCAAACACCAAATGCTTTCTTTTTATTTCGCTTCCATAGAGTACACAACTGTACAACCATGGCCAAAAGTTTTGAAAATAACAGAAATATAATTTTTCACAAAGTCTGCTTCTTCAGTGTTTTTAGATCTTTTTGTCAGATGTTACTATGGTATACTGAAGTATAATTACAAGCATTTCATAAGGGCAAAAGCTTTTATTGACAATTGCATTAAGTTTATGCAAAGAGTCAATATTTGCAGTGTTGACCCTTCTTTTTAACCACTTGCTGTCTGCTTACGTTGACACTACTGCGGCTAAGTGGTCTGTTATCGTCTGACGACGTAGACCTACGTCGTCAGAAACTCCCCTTTCTCGGCGGCGCGCGCGCGCCGCCGGAGGCTCGCTCCCGCTGTATTCAGTCACAGCGGGAGTCGGGCCAGGGGAGGAGCAGCGGCGATCGCCGCTGCTCTTCCCCCGATCATCGGGGATCTAGTGTGGAGATCCGCCTGCTTGTGTAAACACAGGATCTCCTAAGTGACAGGCAGGGTCAGATTGCAGGGTTCAGCATAGCTGAACCCTGGATCTGTCCTTGTGTCACACAGTCACCTCCCCCCACACACGTCAGTAAGCACCAGGCATACATTAACCCCTCCCTCTCCAATAAAATTAACCCCTTCCCTGCCAGTGTCATTTTTACAGTAACAGTGCATATATATAGCACTGATCACTGCAGTAATGTCACTGGTACCCTCAAAAGTGTCAAAAATGTCAGTCAAGGGTCCGATCTGTCCGCCGCAATGTCGCAGTCCCGCAAAAAAAAATCGCAGATCGCCGCCATTACTCGTTAAAAAAAAAAACACCAAAAATGACAGAAATCTTTCCCTTAGTTAGTAAACGCAATAACTTTTGCACAAACCAATCAAAATACACTTATTGTGATTTTTTTTACCAAACATAGGTAGCAGAAAACAAATTGGCCAAAAATTTAAAAAAATTTTGATTTTTACATTTTTTTGGGGGGGGGGGGGGGGAATTTCATATAAAAAAATGTGAAAAATATTGTTGTTTTTTCAAAATTTACGCTTTTTTTGTTTATAGCGCAAAAAGTAAAAATCGCACAGGTGATCAAATACCACCAAAAGAAAGCTCTGTTTGTGGGGAAAAAAAGGACGTAAATTTCGTTTGGGTATGGCGTCGCAATTGTCAGTTAAAGTCGCACAGCGCCAAATCGCAAAAAGTGGCCCAGACGTAAGACAGCAAAATCCTCTAGTGGTAAAGTGGTTAAAGACCTGTGCAATTCACCCTGGCATGCTGACAATCAATTTTTGGGCCATTTACTGACTGATGGCAGTTTTTCAGAATTTGTGGGGTTTTCTTAGCTCACCTGCCTCTTGAGAATTTAACACAAGTTCTCAATGGGATTTAGGTCTGCAAAGTTTCCTGGCCATGGATCCAAAATTTTGATGTTTTGTTCCCCAAGCCACTTAGTTATCACTTTTGACTTATGGCAAGGTGCTCCATCATGCTGGAAAAGGCATTGTTCATCACCAAACTGTTCTTGGATGGTGGAGAAAAGTTGCTCTCGGAGAATGTTTTTGTACCATTCTTTATTCATGGCTGTGTTCTCTGTGAGCCCCACTCCCTTGGCTGAAAAGCAACCCCACACATGAATGGTCTCAGGATGCTTTACTGTTGGCATGGCACAGGACTGATGGTAGCGCTCAGCTTTTCTTTTCCGAACAAGGTTTTTTCTGTATGCCCCAAACAATCGGAAAGGTGATTCATCAGAGCAAATGACTTTACCCCAGTCCTCAGCAGTCCAATCCCTGTAAAATATACAGAATATCAGACTGTCCCTAATGTTTTTCCTTGAGAGAAGTGGCTTCTTTGCTGCCCTTTTTGAGACCAGACCATCCTCCAAAAGTCTTCACCTCACTGTGCATGCAGATGTACTCACACTGGCCTGCTGCCATTCCTGAGCAAGCTCTGCACTGATTGGCAGCTAAAAAAAACTGTAGCAGATGGCCCTGGCACTTGCTGGACTTTCTTGGGCACCCTGAAGCCTTCTTCACAAATGCAGTGGAAATGTTTTTTATGGGATTAACATCATTTTCATAGCAAAGAGGGACTTTGCAATTAATTCTGATCACTCTGTATAACATTCCTGGAGTATATGCAAATTACCATCATAGAAAATGAGGCAGCAGACTTTGTGAACATTAATATTTTTGTCATTCTCAAAACTTTTGGCCACAGCTGTACAGAATAAAGGTGTTATGCTTGCAATTGAAGGAAGCCTTCAGTTTAAAAAAATACAAATTTTAGGAGCTGTTTTTGTTTTTTTTAACATTATTTTTAAAACTGTATTTCTCTTTTTAACCTGTAGATAGGAAAAATTCTAAAACCTACAAAAACTTCAATGACAACAGATTTCTGGGGCTATTCTTTCTATAGTTTGCATATCCAAGACCTTCAAAAATCGAATTACTTGTGGAATTAATTGTGCTTTCCAGAACTATACACAGAGCTTAAGGCCGTACACACAACCAGAAAATTGTAGAAAAAATACCACTTTTGAAGCAATTGTACAATAATCTGATTGTTAGTACACAGCTTTCCTCTGAAGTTTTCCGAAGGGATAAACATGAAAACCTTAGTCGTACGATACCAGATTGTACGATTTTCATTTATTCAGCACAATTTTCATCCAAAAATACAATACAAAACATTATATCACTTCCAAATGTTTATTCTGTCATACGAGAAATAACCTCTTCATTTTCAATATGGAAACTAGCATGCAAAAAAAAAAAAAAAACAGACAATCATTCATTGTGTGAACTAGGCTTTAAAGCAGATCTAAAGTCTATATAAAACATTGCATTTTGGGGATACTGGAAGCGGTAGTGGAAGATAAGTTTCTGCGAGAGGCCGCCATTCGGGCACTTTTTCAAGCCCGTTTACTGATCCTGAGACACTGGATAGCGCAGGAGCCACCTACGTATGGGATGTGGCTGGAACAGATGGCTTCTACTTTACGTATGGAGAAGGTTATCTACTAGCATAGGGGGGTGCCTCAGAAATTTTCGAAGGTATGGGGTGTGTGGCTGAACAGCCCGGGAATGGCCCCTGATGATCTTATTCTGGAACGTTTGTTAATGTAATTACTTGAGAGATATATATGCTCAATCTTGGCTCGGGTGGGTGGGGTAGGGGAGTTTCCTGCATTTTCTTATATATTACAATGCTTTGTGTTTATCGCACTGTACTTAACTGTGATAACCTTGGGGGGACTGTGGCATGGTGTGGATTGTGTAATGTTTATGGTTTGATGCTGCCATCTGACAGTTTTTCTTTATGACTGTAATGGTGTGAATTTTTCTCAATAAAGCTTTTCTTGATTAAAAAAAAAAAAAAAAAAAAGTCTACATAAAAAATGTAGAAGCAGACATGCTATATCTCTTTGTCAGTAAAATAAAATGACCTGCCTGCTCACAGTCTTCTTTAGAATGTACAGTAAGCTGTGTATTCTCAGCTTACATTATCGACATGGTGCCAGTGTGTCAGAATGACTGGGCTCCTGCTCATGTGCAGGAGTTACATCATCCAGCGCTGGCCAAACAAGACTACCAAGCACTGGCACCTGGAAGAAGCTGAAGAGAAGATGCAGACACTGGCATGGGACCTCAGACCTTTGAAGAGAAGGTAAGTATTATGGACTTCACTTTACAGTGCATCTGAAGCCCAAATATAGTTTTCAATTTGGAAAGAGTAGGAAAGGGTAAGAACCCCTGTCATGATTTATTGTTGTCTGTCATTGCTGGGGAGATTCAATGGAATGGATTTACTAAAAGCAAATGTACTGTGCACTTTGCAAAGTGCAGTTGCTCTAGGGCTTAGTAAATTAGTTAAAGCTTCACTTTGCAAAGAATACCCAATCACATGCAAGGAAAATAAAAAAACAGCATTTTTGCTTGCACATGATTGGATGATGAAAGTCAGTAGAGCTCTCTCTCATTTACTAAGCTCTGGAGCAATTGTACTTGCAGAGTGCACTTGCACTTTGGTAAGACTCCCGATAAAAAATAAAGGGCGAAGTAGGGAAATACACGAGAGACAGAAGAAAAGGGAAAAATAATTAAAAATTAATATATTGTCTATTTTATCGTGTTGAATTTAAACTTTGTATTCCCCTAAAAACTTGCTTAAAGGTAACATTAGAATATTAATTTCTAGGAATAATTTCAAGTCAATACTGTGTCAGCATGCTAATGCACCTAAGGTTGCCAAAAGGCAAAAAATGACTTTGAATTTCCCCATTAAAAATGCCTTCTGCTTACAATCATAGTATTCAGTGAACAGGCTTTAATAGCAGCACGTCTGTCTGGTTTCTATGCCTGTAAGCCTTAAACGTGACAAGCCCAATCATTGCCAACACATCTTGACCTAAAATTCTGGAATGAAAAAAGAATCAAAAGTAATCTCAATAAGAACTTCTGTTGAACGAGGTCAGAAAGTTAGTTGTTCACTGAAACCATGAAAAAATGTAATTAGGCTGCTAGGAGCAAGCCACCAACACATAAGGGTTATGAGAAACCTTCGAAGAGTTTGCCTCCGTCAGCTAAAACAACCCCCAGTATGAAAGAGACATTGTTTTCTTCCAATTCCATTCATGTGTATTCCACTCAGCAGATTTTTTATTTACATTTCATGTTTGTCTGTATTCATTTTACTGTGAGTTCTGTGGGAAGTTTCATGTGTTATTGAATAGTATTGTAAAATAATCTTCTTGTCACAAATGATGAATTATGGATGTGGGATGATGGCTGAAATGAAGCACAATCCTTAAAGAAACGCAACAGCCAAAAATTATTTTTTTTCCAGTACTAAAGTTGCATCATTATTGGTAAGCAAGGACCCATAGCTGCCTGTCTATGGGTTCTTATATCTTATATAGTGCTCCAGAAGCCAAAAGTCCAGGAGATCTGATATCAAAATTATGATTTTAGCAACCAGAGCTGTTCTTGTTCCAATCTCATCCCACTGCCTATACTTTCTTGTTGGCCCAAGGGTCTGAGGGGTGGTCCTAGGGCTTCTCTTGATCTGACCTTGTCGTACTGTCCATGCCTTCTTGTTGGTCCATAAGTATAAGGGTGGCCTCATAGGCCACTACTGTGGTAGAGGGGTTAGACTTACTGAAGGATAGAGGACTGCTGGGAACTGCCTGGGATAATGGGAAATGTAGTCCATAGGAGACAACTTCCTATTAAGCCAAGGATGAGACAATACTAGAGGTCACAGGAGACCAGAGAGCTACAACAGGAAAGTAAAGAGAAGGAAGCTTGGGCTCAGTGGGGGCTGAGAGGTGATCATTAGAAAATGAAGAGGGAGAGAGAAGTTTTGCTGCCACATCTACCCAGAGGTTACATCTGTGAGAGATTGCCACTGTCAGGCCCTGTTCTTGCTCCAATCTCATCCCACTGCCTATACTTTCTTGTTGGCCCAAGGGTCTGAGGGGTGGTCCTAGGGCTTCTCTTGATCTGACCTTGTCGTACTGTCCATGCCTTCTTGTTGGTCCATAAGTATAAGGGTGGCCTCATAGGCCACTACTGTGGTAGAGGGGTTAGACTTACTAAAGGATAGAGGACTGCTGGGAACTGCCTGGGGTAATGGGAAATGTAGTCCATAGGAGACAACTTCCTATTAAGCCAAGGATGAGACAATACTAGAGGTCACAGGAGACCAGAGAGCTACAACAGGAAAGTAAAGAGAAGGAAGCCTGGGCTCAGTGGGGGCTGAGAGGTGATCATTAGAAAATGAAGAGGGAGAGAGAAGTTTTGCTGCCACATCTACCCAGAGGTTACATCTGTGAGAGATTGCCACTGTCAGGCCCTGTTCTTGCTCCAATCTCATCCCACTGCCTATACTTTCTTGTTGGCCCAAGGGTCTGAGGGGTGGTCCTAGGGCTTCTCTTGATCTGACCTTGTCGTACTGTCCATGCCTTCTTGTTGGTCCATAAGTATAAGGGTGGCCTCATAGGCCACTACTGTGGTAGAGGGGTTAGACTTACTAAAGGATAGAGGACTGCTGGGAACTGCCTGGGATAATGGGAAATGTAGTCCATAGGAGACAACTTCCTATTAAGCCAAGGATGAGACAATACTAGAGGTCACAGGAGACCAGAGAGCTACAACAGGAAAGTAAAGAGAAGGAAGCCTGGGCTCAGTGGGGGCTGAGAGGTGATCATTGGAAAATGAAGAGGGAGAGAGAAGTTTTGCTGCCACATCTACCCAGAGGTTACATCTGTGAGAGATTGCCATTGTCAGGCCCTGTTCTTGCTCCAATCTCATCCCACTGCCTATACTTTCTTGTTGGCCCAAGGGTCTGAGGGGTGGTCCTAGGGCTTTCTTTTGATCTGACCTTGTCGTACTGTCCATGCCTTCTTGTTGGTCCATAAGTATAAGGGTGGCCTCATAGGCCACTACTGTGGTGGAGGGGTTAGACCTACAGCTCTTAGAGTTCCTATTTGAACATTGCTTTAGATGGACTTGAGGAGGAATACACATGGTGGCAGCTATAGCTATCTACTTAGAATTACTGATGTGCTTTTAGCATTTTAAAGTGGCCACAAGGCAATGGAGTGATGGGAACCTTTGGCCTGGGAGGCAACACTATCACCTGTTTATGGTAGAAACACATTTTAGCAGGCTAAATAAAGTGTATCACTAGAGTTGTGGCTTGGTGCAAATGTAATTGTTGGGTATCATAACAGATGGGTATTTATTAGGGAAATAGTTTATTGTGACACACCTTTTCACATCCTCCAGTATCAGCTTTCTATGCAGTGAGTGATGGAAGACTTCCCTTTGCCAGACACAGTGATCACAGGTCTGAATGGGTAGCAGGTAACTATAAATTGACCAACTAGCATGTATCACCATGGGTCCTGCTCTGATTAATGTCTGAATGGTCTCACCCCTCTGGGCAACCAGCCCAACATATCCTATTACAACTGGTGGGTACAATTTACCTACCAATAACCTGCAGAGAAATAACAGATTTCCAGTGTAGCCCTGGTTCATGGTGCTCCCACCTGTTGCCACATGGACTGGGCTGTCATTGAAATGTCACATTTCAGTTGATGCCCCAGCTGTTCTCCTTCTCCTCGACTGACAGTGAGGAAAAGAGGAGAGGGAGTAAACAGCCTGGAAGGATAGAGGACTGCTGGGAACTGCCTGGGATAATGGGAAATGTAGTCCGTAGGAGACAACTTCCTATTAAGCCAAGGATGAGACAATACTAAAGGTCACAGGAGACCAGAGTGCTACAACAGGAAAGTAAAGAGAAGGAAGCCTGGGCTCAGTGGGGGCTGAGAGGTGATCATTGGAAAATGAAGAGGGAGAGAGAAGTTTTGCTGCCACATCTACCCAGAGGTTACATCTGTGAGAGATTGCCACTGTCAGGCCCTGCGTCACTGCTGACATCAATAATTCTATGGGAGATCGTCATTGTCGCGTCCTGAGTCACAGCTGATGTCATTGGTTCCAGACAGAGATCGGGAGGAGGCATATTCATAGATTATTTGGTGGTGAGAGGCCACTGGCCACAAATTCCTGTCCACTTCTTAAACAGTGTCAGGTCCTTTTAGGATACAGTTTGGATACTAATGCCTCGTACACATGCAACGATTATCGGCCGACCGATCGTCCGACTTTTGTCCAGAGTTGTGTTTTGTTGGTTGGAATGTGCCTAGACTGCACACGAATTTTCTCGGCCAACAAAAATCTACTTCAGAAGTGATGTCATGTGCTGGTTTACTTTCCGTGTGTGTTTTCTTCTCTGAGCATGCCCAGTCTTGCTCATCAGATTTTTGTCTGCCGAAATCTGTACTGACTGACAGAAAATCGGCCGTTGTGTTGACGGCCAACAAAAATTTTATAGCCTGCACACCAGATTTATTCGGCCGAAAAGTTTGAATCGGTTGTCGAAAGCATCATACTAACCAGCCGAAAATCGGCCGATCGGACGTTGGCCGAAAATTCCTGGCCAATAATCGATGCGTGTGTACGAGGCATTACTCCCAGTATTGTGGGTTCCTTTCAAATCTGAATGTTTCAATGCCAGAACAATGGGCCACAACAATTACCAATTCACTAGTTAGAGGGTGTGGCATTGAGGAGGTCGTTGGCAATCCAGAATCAGAGAACCCAAACATCATCGGCTCCTTCAGGCATAAGCATTACACCAACAAGTGCCTTATTAAAAATATAACTCTGCACATGAGATAATACACTCTGTAAGAGAAAATCAAGGCATTTTATTATAATTATTATTCAGGGCAAACGTTAGAATCTCCCCAAAGTGGTATCTCCATTTGATGATTTTCCCATAATCATTTGTTCAGATGACCACTGTAAAATTTGGGATATCCCATCACTTCCTGTCCTAGTAACACTGGTCACCAAGACAAATTAAAAAGGTGAATCTTCCCAATTAGGACAGCAGTAAAAAAAAAAAAAAAAGACAGAGGTTCTAATTATGCCCTACTTTATATATAATTGAAAAAAAATGTTTTGGCGAGAAATACACTGTAGGCTAGAAATAAAAAAGCAAAAGTAACTAAAGTGTTAACATCACCACAAGCAGAATAGGTAAGGCCAATTAAAGACACAGCAGGAGTTTGTAGAACAATGACAGAATGTTCAATACTATGTTTAGAAGTTGAGATCAGTAAGAACACATGATTTTCCTGGACTTCTCCCACAACTTTAACATGATGACTACTGCTGCCAAAAATCCCGTACCTATTGTGTCTGTCCCTTCTGCTTTTAGTCTCTAACCTCATTTAGCAGGTTTTCTGTTTTTATTTTTTCATGTACAGGATTTGTGTTTTATATGGAAAGTCAATTTTCAGTGAGGACATCATTTGAATTTCTGTGTCCCACCAGCAGAAATTAGTAGCAGCTCCCAATCTCTCTAGTTATTGTCTCTGTCAGTTTGTAGCTTACTATAGTGCTTATCTATACAATTACACATTGCTGGTGTGCCACACACTGGATAAAGCTGCCCATACATGTAACAGTTTTTTGATCAGCCAGCATGCTTATTGAAAAAAAACGAAATGTACTCCCCCATCCACACAATCCGGGGGGGGTGCTGGAATCCTTCTCCTCCGCCATCAGAGTACCCTGATCAGCACTGCAGTCGATTGGCTGTAGCGTTGATAAAAACGGAAAATTTATATCAATACTTACCGTAATTTTCCTTTCCTGATAGAACTCCATGGCAGCACACGTATGGGTAGGCTCCGCCTCCTCTCCTACCCTATAGGACCCCACTCCCATAAATTTTTGCTCCGAGCCAGGAGCCGTGTTCCATATATAGACTACTCCAGCAGATGGGAGGGAACTCCTGCTGCCATGGAGTTCTATCAGGAAAGGAAAATTACAGTAAGTATTGATATAAATTTTCCGTTTTCCTGACAGACTCCATGGCAGCACACGTATGGGAAATAACTAGCCATACATACTCGGGTGGGCAACTGCTGGTCAAACAGAAATAGGTTTAATTTGCACCGTCAACAGACAAAATTTTTAAACCAAAATTAACTGAGGATAAAGAAGCAGGTTCAACACAATAGTGTGACATGAAAGTGTTAATTGAGGACCATGAGGCCGCTCTGCAAATGGCATCCGGTGCAACGTGAAGGGAAGCCGCCCAAGATGTAGAAATCCCTCTGGTGGAATGAGCCGTCACCACCTCCGAAGGAGCCAGTCCCTTGGCTCTATATGCCCACTGGATGGTCTGAACTATCCAGCTAGAAATAGTTCTGGAAGAAGCCCTCTTGCCTCTGTTCTTTCCATAAAAGAGAACAAATAGATAGTCTGACTTGCGAAAGGAAGCTGTGAACTTCAAGTATGTTTGAAGGACTTCGCCCACATCCAACGGATGGGTACTCTGGTCCTCTTGAGACTGGAATGTAGGTAAAACAATTTCTTGGTTGACATGGAAAACTGAGTTTACCTTCGGATTGGACCCTAGCATAGGGACCAGGACGACCCGATCAGGAAAAAACGTCAGAAATGGTTCTTTGCAACCCAAGTCACTAATTTCAGAGACACGTTTAGCCGATGTGATGGCTACTAAAAAGGCCGTCTTCATAGACAGATTCTTAAGGAAGAAGGAATCTCCATGTTCCAAAACTGTTGCTGAGAGGAACTCAAGGACTAGTGGAAGGTCCCATTTGGGGAACCTGGGTTTCCTGGGAGGTCTCATTCTTGACGCACCTCTGAAAAACTGCCGGACCAAAGGGTGTTTTGCCCATGAGGTCCCCGTGAAGGCAGAGATTGCTGAGATCTGGACTCTGAGAGAGCCAACAGCCAGAGATAGATCTAAGCCTGTCTGGAGGAACCCCAGAATGTGATGGATCTTAGGATTAGTGATGGAATCAGACTCATTAGACATGTAATCCTCAAACTTAGACCAGATCCTCTCGTAGACTTTGTTGGTGCCCGGTCTCCTGGCACTCATCATTGTGGACATTGCCGCACTTGGACAGCCAAGAGCTTTTAGTCTTTCCCTCTCAAGGACCATGCCATGAGATGTAACTGCGCCTGGCATGGATGCAGTACTGGACCCTGAGATAGAAGGTCCGGCCTGAATGGCAGGGGAACAGGATCCCGAAAGCTCAGTTGGAACAATAGGGGAAACCAGGGCCTCCTTGGCCAAAACGGAAGAATTGCTATGACTTCTACCCTCTCTCTCCTGAGTCTCTGCAGGAACTTGAATATCACTGGTACCGGGGGAAAAGCATATGCTTTGTGGAACTTCCAGTGGTCCGTCAGAGCATCTACCCCGTAGGCTTGGGGATAACGCCATCTCGAGTAGAACTTCGTCAGTTTGGCATTGTTTGGAGAGGCAAACAGGTCTACCTCCGGAAGAATCCCCAGAGAGATGACCCACTTGAAGGTTTCTGGATGAAGAGACCATTCGTTGTTGTCTAGATTGGTTCTTGACAGAAAATCTGCCTGAACGTTCTGGACTCCTGGAAGATAAGCAGCTGATAGATTGGAAAGATTCCGTTGGGCCCATGCCATGATCGGTTTCACTTCTTCCAGAAGGGAGGAACTGCGGGTGCCCCCTTGCCTCTTGATATATGCGACTGCCGTCTAGCCGTAGGAGGACCGAGGATCCTTTCACCAAGTGATGGAAAGCCTGGATGGCACGAAAAGCTGCCCAAAGCTCCAGGACATTTGAGACCAACCCAAGGGTGGGAAATTCCCACCTGCCCTGGGCCACCTCTGACAGGCAGTGCGCGCCCCAGCCTGTCCGGCTGGCATCCGATGTTACAACGATCCAAGGAACTGGAACGATCGAATGACAATTCAGGAGGTTTTCCCGTTGTAGCCACCAAAACAGACTCGCCCTCATAGAGGATGTTATCCGCACAGGAGTGTCTGGATTCCCGGAGCTCCATTGACGGAGGAATCCGATCTGAAAAGGCCTCATCCTCCACTGTGCCCATTTGACCATGGGGGCCGTGGAGACCATAGTCCCTATTATTTTTAGACACTGTGAGGCCCGAAGACAAGGGATTGACATTGCCGGTTGTATTTTGCTGCGGATCACCGGAATCTTCTCCACTGGAAGAGAGATGGTGCCTCTGGAGGTGTTGAAGAGTGCCCCCAGGAAGATCAAGGATTTTGTCGGATCCAGATGGCTTTTCTCCAGATTCAAGAGCCACCCGAATTCTTGAAGGGTGGAGATTACCTGAGACCTGTGTTGTAGAATCTGTGCTTGGTCTTGAGAAAGAAGAAGCAGATCGTCTAAGTAGTGGAATAGTCGGATCCCTTTCGATCTGATCAGGGCTACAATAGCCAGTAAGATCTTTGAAAAGACTCGAGGTGAGGTGGTAAGCCCGAAAGGGAGACAGGTAAACTGGAGATGCACTTGACCTACGGCAAAGCGAAGAAATTTTTGTAGTTCTGCTGCCACTGGGACATGGAAATAGACATCTTTTAGATCTATGGAGGTCATCCAATCTTCTGGTTGCACCACTTGGCGGATAGTGAAGAGTGTCTCCATCCTGAACCTCTCTTTCCTTATGAAAGAGTTTAGATAAGTCAGGTCTATGACCGGCCTCCAGGAACCGCTTTTCTTTAGCACCATGAATAGAGGTGAATAAAGGCCTTGAAACCTTTCTTCGGCCGGAACTGGGATGACAGCACCTTGAGAGATCAGGGAATCTACGTATGACAGAAGAATTGACTTCTTTTCTTCCACGCGAGGTAGAGCCGTAGGAACAAACCGCAGAATTGGAGTTTCTTCGAAAGACCAAACGTGACCATGAGACACAGTCTTGACGGTCCATTGGTCTGTAATCGAGGCTGCCCAAACGTGCGCAAACTGACGTAGACGAGCGCCTACTCGCAACGCTTGAGCAGGCCTGATATCAAAAAGACTTTGTGGTCTCCCAACCACTTGAAGGTGTCCCCTTGTTGAACTTCTGACCTGTAGGTTGAGATCTTTTCCAATTCTTTCTGAACTCACGCCCAGGCCTGTAAGAGCGGGCTTCTCTGGATCGATCTGAACTTGGTTTGTGC
The DNA here is from genome assembly GCF_965119305.1 of Pelophylax lessonae. Taxonomy (NCBI): domain Eukaryota; kingdom Metazoa; phylum Chordata; class Amphibia; order Anura; family Ranidae; genus Pelophylax; species Pelophylax lessonae. The sequence goes on from NC_138769.1 coordinate 642,015,760, forward strand.
TGAAATCTTCTGCGGTCAAGCAAACGGCGATCTTGAGGGAGGAAACCTGATTTACCACCAGTGGCACGGGTAACGGCACTGTCCAGTTTGTTGCCAAAAAGGGACGCACCCTCAAACGGGATCCTGCACCAAGTTTGTTTGGAAGCAGGATCGGCCAGCCAGGGACGTAACCACAAAGAACGTTTGGCCGTGACAGAAGAGAGCATGACCTGCGCCACCAGGCGAATGATATCAATGGAAGCCTCTCCCAAAAATGCCGTTGCCAACTTTAGTTCATACACAGCCGAGTTTCTGGCTGCTTCCTCTGAGACACTTTGCAGTGTGGTCTCCACGTTATCTACCCAAGCCTCCATAGCTTTGGATGTGGCTGCTAGGGCCAGGGCTGGCTTGCAGGTCATACCAGCTAACAGATAGATCTTTTTGAGATCTGTATCAATTCGTCTATCCAGACCATCTTTAAATGAGACGGAATCCTCCAAAGGCAGGGTAACGTGTTTGACTAGCCTCATTAAGGCTGCGTCAATTGTAGGTGCCGAATCAAGATGTTTCACTTTGTCGGTCTTAAAAGGATATAACCTGGAAAACTTGGACGATAAGGAATTCTTTCTTTCAACTCCTTGCCATTCGTCTGTAATGATTTCCCCCAGCTCACTCAGAAAAGGGAAATGATCCCGTTCTTTCTTGAGGTGTTTAAAGTATTTCTTCTGTTTTGCTGGGGAATCTGCTGGCTCTTCCCATTTTAACGCCTCTTTTACCGCTCTCACCAGCGGAGAGATCATGGCAAAATCAAAGCCTGAACTTTGGTCTTCTAGGTCATCCTCACTTTCAGAGGAATCCGAGAAGCGACTTGGCTGGGAAGTGCCTGGCTCCACATCTTCCCTCTGAGGGGGAACCGGAGTATCAGCTGTATGACCAGACAGCCGGCTGGGATCCCAATCCCTTAGGGATTCTTGCAAGATCCGCCTGACCAGGGTTTCCACTGGTTGATCTGGGACCTGTTTTTCCTTGATTGCCCGAGAATAGCAGGCATCACACAAGCCCTACAGGACTACAGCCCTACAACCCCAGCAAGATTTGCGTGCGGGGCGGTCAGTATGGCGGGAAGACCGGCTTGGACAATCTTCATGGCGCCTAGACCTAGACCTGGATCTACGGTGCCTGGATTTGGATGATGCATGGTGATGGCCTGAAGGTGATCTATCCTTTGATCCTGATGCAGGACGTTGGTCAGACCTAAATGGGCTGAAAATGAAAGGAAAGAAAGCTCAGGCTACAGTAAGCCAGCTGGCAGACAAGCGAGAGTTTAAAGCTAAAAACTCACCTCACACGGTGAGGTATCCATTGCAAATCACAGCGAGATAACCTGCAATAGGAAGGATGTAAGAACTCAATCTTACCTTCCCATAGCCGCCCTTCCCCTACCCCATTCAAGCAGGACTGACCCAGCACAGGACTTACCAAACACAGGCAGAGACACAGCGTGGGGAGGCCGCCGCAAAAGCCCACAGACATCCCAAGAATGACAGCTCCATCAGCTGTTTAAATTTCCCGGGAGCCGTAAGGCCACGCCCCCCCGACGCCGCCGCGTCATGGAGGACCGGAAATGGCGTGCGCTCATGCGCAGACCACTTGAAAACCAAGCCTCACACTGAACACCCAACTAGGATTCAGGAGGCAGGGGAGGAGCCGAGAGCGACGGTCTGGAACGCAGGAGCGCTCCAGCCGCCATACTAACCAGGAAGCAAAACGATACAAAATATAAAGTAAGCAATACATTACCACCAACACCGACAGAAGGACCTGGAACGCTCCTCAACCGGAGACTGGCGTGTGCATCAGGGCATAAGGGCCTCCCGCTAGTAGCAAGGACGTTTGGCCAAGTGATGCAGCCCACCTCTCATTCAGGATTTACGGCATCTTCCGGCATCATTTCAAATTGCCCGGGTCCACCTAGTAGTACTGAAATTGCTGGACTAAGGTAGAAAGGCATCATCCAGGAAAGCCACACGCCACCAGGTATGTAAGAAAAATGCATCCTATAAGGTAAGACTTCTCTTGCGGAAGGAGGACAAAAAAGGAACACGGCTCCTGGCTCGGAGCAAAAATTTATGGGAGTGGGGTCCTATAGGGTAGGAGAGGAGGCGGAGCCTACCCATACGTGTGCTGCCATGGAGTCTGTCAGGAAAGCAAATTTTTCCAACAAGAACTGCTGAACCGGGTGAATTTCAATCCATCTATGGTCAGCTAATAGTGAGCCACCACTGAGGCTGGCCATTCTGTAAGTAGCTACAACCACTTTAAAAAGTCAGTGGCATAGAGAATTACCTATAAGGCAAGGTTCACACGGCGGCACTCTCTGAAAAGTGATTCATGGTGGATTGCTTTTCAGAAGGAGGTAGAACAGCAACTTCTGAAGCTTGGTACAGACCTGCCGAATAACAACAGAAACCAACCAACATTTGGCCCGTGTGCACAGCAACCTGTCTGACAGATATGTGTTTAAATGTCACTCCCGCAATGTTTCGTCATCCAGACGTCATCTGGATGATGAAAAGCGGGCACATCCGTCACAAACTACGTCGCTTCAGCCTAGTGGAGCACATACTGGCTCCATGCAATCATGGAGCAGCAGCGGCTTCAGCATTGTAACCAGTTGGTGGATTATTCCCGGTGTCGGGACATAGCACTGTACTATGTGAGTGGAAACCTTTACTTATATGTGTACTTTAATAAACGTTATCATGTTATGTCGATTCCTGTGATCTTATCTTTCCTGTGAATTGGATCCATCGAGGGGGACTCCTCATTCCCGGATGGAAAAACATTTACATAGAAGCTTTGTAGACCTACCTTGGCATAAGCCCAAGGTGTCCACCCCTGCGGGTGAGTGCACACCCTGGTGGGGGCACGTACGTTGTCTTGCAGTGGTAAATTGCATGCACAGGGAGCACTTTCATTTGGAATTCTTTGGATGAAAAATCACTATTTTCACTGGGAGTATACTGTACGTGATTTCAAGTGTATGAGCTGTTGTTATATTTTTAAAAATTCTTTCAAGTTTTGACACCCATTGAATGTAACTATATGCACTTATGATTATTTGGCCACACGATTGTTTTTTTTTAAATAGCACAATAGCACTTTATTGTAGTTATTCCCATACTGTGCATTGATATAGGGTAGAACAACATCTATTAGCCTGTCCGACAGAAGGCGGCGTAATGTCCAGCTTCAGTCAAATGGGCATGCTGGAAAAACAGCTTCAGATTGGCATCCAGCGCTGGTCAGGGTGTTCTGGCAGGGGGAGGGCAGTCCCCCTGTCAGAACACAATCGTTTAGCGGGGAGATCGCAGTACTAAAATTGCATAGTTAGTACAGCAAGTACCTTCCGAGCACCTCGTTATTTTTTTTCCGTTCAGCCTGCTGGGTCAAACAAAAAAAAAACTGCCTGTTTGTGCCAGGCTTTAGCTTTCAGTATTGTCTATACTGCCCATTTTTACCACCTGCTTGAACTGCGGCACAAGCAGCCGTTAGAATGGTTTTCTCTCTGTCAGCTTTAGGGCTCTTTCACACAGGCGGTCCGATCAGATCCCCCTGTCAGTTTTTTAGGCGGATCTGATCGGATGCCCCATTCAGCCCTATGGAGCAGCGGATGTCAGCGGTGACATGTCCGCTGCCATCCACATCCGATCCTGTCCATTAAATCTGGCGGTCCGCTCTCATCCGATTCCCCATAGAGAGCAGCGGGGGCTGTGACACCTCCCTCTCCGCACTGCAAGCGGAGACGGAGCTGTCATCCGCCGGCTCAGCGGGGATGGCGGATCGATCCCCGCTGAGCAGCACGGATCCGCCTACGGAAGCGGACCATGTGAAAGAGCCCTTAGGCTGCCGAAGGTGTAGGGAAACTGGACGGCTGCCTGGATAGGGTGTGCTTAGGATGGATTGCTCCAGTCTGCATCTTGTAGTTAGCCTAGCACTTCAGTAATTCAAACAGCTTGTCAGGGATGTGCTGCCTAAGGCGCAACTGATGCCCGAAGGCAGCCGTAAATGCGCATGCGTGATCGCGCAAGTGTCCATGGTACCAGGCAGGCACACAAATGCACATTGGTGCTAATGCGCATGCCAATAAAGTTGGCACCAAATGCCATATATAAGTGCAGCAGGTTAACTTGTACTTTACTGTCTGATCTGCAGCTGTACCTGATATCCTGAAACCTGATCCTCCGTTTTATCTCTCTTATCCTGACCTTGGCCTGTATCTGGACTTTGCCTTTTGTCTCTTGCTTATCTGCCTGAGCTAACGTTTCCGATCTCTGCCTCTACCTTGAGTGCCGGTTCACATTTGTGCGATTTTACTGCGAATGCGATGCGTTATGAAAAGTCTAGATTCGCATGTACTCCCAAAATACATTGTATTCACGACGGTCGTTCACATCTATGCGTTGCGATTCAGATGCGAATATAATGCGATGATGAAAAGGGTCTTGTGCGGGTTTACAGCGTTGCGTTGCGTTGCGAATTTAGTCTCCATAGACATCAATGTAAATCGGTCTGGACTCGCATTATCAGTTCAGATATGTGCGAATTCTTATTTTTTGTTTGATTTTCCCCTCAGCTCCACCCCTCCTGAGCTTAATTAACATAATCAACGCAATCAAATTTTCATTACAATCGCGCTGGTACTATTGAAAAACACAAGGCAAACTCGCACTGCAAATTCGCATAGCAATCGCACCCGTTCGCAATCGCACAAGTGTGAACCGGCACTGACCATTCTTTGCCTGCCATTCTATGCCTGCATCTGATCATCTGCTACCAACATGGAGTGTCTGACCATGCTTCTGGTGTCTCTTCTGCCTGGAATACTCCTGCCTGTCTCCAGCTACTTGCTGCCACTAGCCCAGAGCCTGCTGATCAACCAACATCTGCTGTCTGGCTTTCTGGTCCACCCTAATGTTACACCCTGCACATAGAAGAAGGTTCAGGCACCCTTGTAAGCAGCCCAGTAAGCATGTGTAGTGCCGTGACTTCCTCGTTTCCCGTGTCAATGGCCGATGGAAGGTAATGTCCACCTGGAGTCCAGGGTCACAGGACGCGTTTCGGGGGACCTTCTCGTACTCAGCTGACCTCGAATAGGCTACCCGCTCTGATTAAATAGCTCCCGCAGGGAGACAACCCGGGACACCAGACACCTGAATGAGCTGTGTCATGTACCTGATGGCTGAGGCTGATGCGCAGATGAAGGCCTCTTGTACAACCCCAGCTCAGGGACCACAACATTGTAAAAGTGGCCTCGAGAGCGGCATAGACATTCATTTGATGAAGTCCGTGCAAGTCGTGCCGAAGTCGCGGTGCACGCGACTTCACAGGTCACCCCAAAGTCATGCTGCTTCAGTGTGAACCGTCACTAATAGTTACAGCTTTAGCATAAAACTCTGTGATAAAAGAGGCCATGAGTGGCCACTGATGTTATTCTAGATTTCGGGCACCTTAGCAACAAAAGACCTACAAACAATTGAGAATGTGCATGTCCCCAGTACATGCTTCCATAGAAAAAGAGGTTTTTGGCTGTCATCATAGCAATAAAAAATTCCTAACTAATAACATCAGCTAGACAGGGGAGTTCTTCCATAGAAGTGGGAAAAATTGTAGATTTATTTTCATTTTCCAGCAGTAATATTATGAACTCCAATGTGATTTATATAAGTGATGAATCCTGTAGCCATTATGAACTCATAGAAAATGTTGGAACTTGGCCAGTTCTTTGTTTCTAACCTTTCAGCACCTAACTTGTCACTTTCTAATATCCCCAATAATTGTAAAATCAGAGATTATATATTATGATTTACTGTAGAATGTGAAAAAGGAAAAATGTCAACTTCCTACTGAAAAAGCAGACCATTTACTTCCAGCATGGAAGCAATAGCAACCACTTTCAATTGCAAAAAAACAATTTCATGGATCAAGGCAAGCTATCACCAAGATTTAGGATCATCTCACAGCACATACAGTACATAGAGACTGCTTGCACTTCATTGCATTTAGCCATTTGGGTGTTTAGAAATCTGGTAGAAGGTGATTGAAATGGCCAGAAACTTGTTCGTGTTTGTGGTCAAGCAAGAGGTTTCAGTTTTTTTGGCACCGAAATGTACAGGATTGTATGTCAGTGCCAGAATTCCTGTTATTAATATCTTACAAATATTTTTTGCAGGCCATGGCATGTTTAGAATGATCGCCTTATCAGCGATGGTATCACAGTGCTGGCTCAGTAAGGCACAAAAGCAATAAATATCTGACATACGTTTTAACCCTTCTTCCCTTTATCCACCAAAAAAAAAAAAAAAATGTATTTATTATAAATATAATATAGCGCTGCCAATTTATGCAGCAGTTTATGTACCGTAATCCCACATCAGTCCCTGCCCTCAAGGAGCCTTAAAATCTAGATGTTTAATTTTTTTTTTCAAACAGCCAGCAGCTGAAAAAAAAAAAAATTAACGGATTCTCTCATTCTTATGTAGGGATTGGTTATCCTCCTCTACTGTCTATATGTGTAAATGCCTGGGCTTTTAATATTTTAAGTATACACTTCCTGTCTCTGGGCTGTTGGGTTAAAAACCCCAGAAGGAAACTAAAGGCTGGTGACAGAAGTATATCCGTTTACTTCTAAAGTCACACCCCACCCTTAATAGTTCCCTAATACATAAATACATAAAAAATAAATAAATAAATAAATGAAAAAAAAAACAAACAAATGTGAATAAACTCTGAGTCCCGGCTCACACTAGGGCGACCTGTGAGGCTACCTGGTTGCCTCACAGGTCGCCGCCCATAGGGAAGCTGCGGACCCGTTCTAATAGGAGCGACACAAGTCGCTCCGACCTAGAAAAAGGGTCCGGAGCTTCTTTGGGGCGACCCGGAGGCGACCGCCATAGACTTCAATGTTATGAAGTCCGTGGCGGCCGCTCCGAGGTCGCGGCGCGCTGCTCGCACCGTGACCTCAGAGGTCGCGGTGCGAAGTAGCGTCGCCCCTATGTGAACGGGGCCTTAAAGTTCAAAATCAAAAGTACAATCAGCGCTACCCTCCACTCAGTGCTACAGTGAATTCTTAAAAATATTATTTGAAAATCTTAAAAATATTTAAAAAAAAAACAGTTTCTGCTGTTACACCGATTAGTGGTTCACCACATTAAAATAAGCAAAAAAAAACCCTGAAAAATAGTGCAGCGCTACTGTGCCATATATCCATGTATAAATTCACAAAAAAAGTCCATATAAAAAAAAAAAACAAAAAGAAAAAACATCTACAAAAAGAAGTCCTTTCTGCAAATCTCATATTATATATCATATCATATGCCATATCTATTGCGCCACTGTGCTCTTATATCATTTTCTTCATTGTGAATCAGTAATTGTATCCTCCACCAGGTGAATAATCTGCTCACCTCACAGATAGCAATCAAATGCTGTGGTTTACAACTCCTGCCGACACCCTCCTTCCTTCCTAGGATAAAGCTCTGCTCTCAATACAGGTATTCCTCCTGTGAGTGTAGCGAGTGTAGCACTGCCCCCTAGAGGGCTGCTGAGAATTGCACTTTCTGTATTCCCCTGGGTTACCCTTAGCAACAGTCTGTAGAAACAGTCCAGGGGATTTGGTTTTTGTGTTTTATTTTAGACCTGGGATGGGAGAAGGGATGAGTGGGATACTCCAGCTATGAACTATGCACAAATCTTCAGGACAACTGACTGTAGTGTGTGTGCGGCAAGGCCGCTACTTCACCTCCTCACTGAAATGAAGAAAAAGAATATGATCCTGATTTAGTTTCTCTTCATCGTCCTAACTTGGCACCCCTTTCTCACTTGCTGTGTGTGCTAGCCCCTGTCCACTGACTCTTCACTGGAGTGGTCCCCTTCCTGGGCAGACCCCTGGCAAGCTTCCCGGTACTCACGGACACTGTTTTTCCCAAGGTTGCTCTGCCTTCAGCTCCACTTGTCAGTATTCACTGGACCTCCAGGCTCAGCACCACACTTCTGGCCTACTAGGCCGACCGCATGTGACCACCTTTCATACAGACAGGAGGAGAGACAGCCATCAACCTCCTCCTGGGACTTGGCTTCCTGCCCATAGACACCCTGTCACATGTGCCCTTGACTTTTATAACATATCCCAGGATGCACCACTGTTGTGCAAACCCACTGGGATAGTCATAAAAGCCTGTGTGTCACTGGCTGGGTTTCCTCCACTGTCCAACAGGCTCCCCTATTGGATACAGTGGGGGCACTCCCTCAGACCAGATGAACCACACATGAACACATGCAACAGGCCTAACTACTGATCAGGCTCCCCTGATAAGCAGATGGAGCAGATTATGGTTTACCTGCTGCTCCCCTGATAAGAAGATGGAGCATACTATTTACACTAACTAGCACCTATCTAGGAGGGTGCAACACGAGTGACATGAAATGTAAAGTCTCTCCGTGCAAATATGTTTATTAAAAATGCCCCCAAATAAAACACAATCAGCTAAAATCAAACAAGCTCATTTAAAATCCATTCGCTTGCTCACTGCTCCCTGCAGCTGGCAGTGGATGCGTGACATTTAATAAACTTATTTGCACGGAGAGCACTATGCGGTTGCCTTTATATTTTATGTCACTCGTATGAGGAATACCTGGATTGAGAGCAGAGCTTTATCCTAGGAAGAAAGGAGGGTGTCCATCCCAGAGGGATCGACAGGAGCTGTAAATCACAGCATTTGATTGCCATCTGTGAGGTGAGCAGGTTATTCACCTGGTGGAGGATACAATTACCGATTCACAATGAAGAAAATGATATAAGAGCATGGGGGTGGAATAGATTTATAGAAATTTTTGTGAATATTTTTTTTATTTATATGGACTTTTCTTTGTGAATATATACAGTACATGGATACATGGCAGAGTAGCGCTGCGCCATTTTTCTGTTTATTAAGTGCCGGTTCACATTGGTGCGATGCTGGAACCCCGCAAATCCACTGTTCCCGCATCGCACCTGACACGTAGACAGTTCACACTGCCATATGCAAACTGCTGGGAATGTCAATACAAAATTATTGATACCCCCAGATTAGTTTGCATATCGCAGTGCGAACTGCAAATTCGGACAGGAATCAGATCGCATGGGTGTGAACACCTATGCAATCCAATTCTGGTGCGGACCAAAAAAAACGGTCCTGCATTGGTCTGAATGCGATTTGAATTCAGCCATGCAATCTGTATGGCTGAATTTGCATCGCACAGACATTACATGTGATCTGCATAGCAGTGCAATGCGAATCACATTAAATTTGCAATGTCTGACATCGCAATAGTGTGAAATGCCACATAAACTCAAAAAGTTGCCTCAAACAAATCATCCTGCTGCTGAAATAAAGCCCACACATAAACTAAGAGGATGAATTCAGTAATCACTAAATTTCAACGCAGCATTGTGTACTAAATAACAAACATCACAAAAATACATAAATGTGAAAATACTCGCACATAATATTCACCCAGTGAACCCCATAAATAATATTCATATGATGTCATTCAACCCCCAAGGGAAATAATGTCAATAGCACCTTTTGAAGTGCAAATCAATCGTAACAATTTAAAGTCCATAGACAAATGAAATCTTTTTATTTGTGAGATAATCTTCACACCAATTTTTCACTCAGTGCTTGAAGTGCCTCCACCTTAAATTAGACAGACACTCACCATAATATCATGTCTCTCTAATTAAAGATAGGCATGTAGCGCCTTGGATCATAACTGTCAGAGTCAGCAAATCCACTTTGCACTGGATGAGCTAAAGAGCTTCTTATCTTCCACAGCAACCACCAAAATAAAACAAAAGAAACTAGTGTAATACCATCAGAACTAAAGTTTTATTAGAAATAGATACATTCATAATGAGAAGTACATAATCAGCATTAAAGCAGAACTATGCTCACCTCGGCTGTAGAGATGCGGCATCCTAGAGCTCCCTGCCGGCCCCTGACATCTTTGAGCGGCCAGCTTCTAAATATCAGTAGCTGCTCACTTTCATTAGCCGGGCCTATATGACATATACATCTCACTGTACAAGGGTGGACAGGCAGGTAAGTAACTTTAATGCAGAAGAGACAAAGTATGTCTCCTCCACATTACAAATCCTACCTGTTTGCCCTTTTTTAGTTTTTATCTAAAGCACCACTACAAGGAACACTGCTAACCCCGCCCGATGCGTTTCATCAGCACAGACGTTTAAAGGGGATGGCTTATTGGTGAAGACTGACAGCATTTATATTGCAATGTACCACAGTATTAACTCCTTGTCAACCATCCTGATTTTTTGTGACAGCAGATACAGCATTAATAGCTCACTAATACGAGCTCTGACGGGTCTGAGCGGAGATAATTTAATGTTGGAGCAGAGATGATTTAATGTATGTGCGGCAACAGCTGATGCGGTGTAACGTTAAAAAAACACTACCCCGAGAAAAATTCCGTACCGTCCACAGCTGTGAGCATGCGCTGTGGGAAGCGGCTCAGCTGTTGAATGACGTACGTGCACAGGAAGTGATGAGGGTAGGGAATTTTCACGGGTAGGGTTTTTTCACGGAACACCGGCCTATAATACCTCTAATCCTAATGAGAGATTGAGTAGTATAGGTACCAGTTAACTTGTCCCCCTTAAGAGAAAAAAGTAGTGTTCTGAATATAAGGCCTTGTAATTATCTGCGCTGGCAGTTAGAGCTCAGAGAAGCAAAGGATTCTTAAGTATAGCAAAAGTGGTCAGCAATCAGTGCAAAGATACTTGACCTGGCTAATGACAGGTCCTCTTGGAAATCCGGGTCTGTGATGTCTGTATACAGTGTTCAAAGTGAAGTGCTAGTGGCTGGCAATGGGACTTTGGGCATGTGCCCGCTCAGCAATACTGATGACCATAAACGAGTGTAAGTGATGCAAGTCAGTCCTTCATCTAGCGATCAGGTCGAGATGGCTATTTGGTCAGCTGGTTCAGCGGTCTGCCTGGCACCTCTGCTGTCAACGATGATGCAAGGATACCCCTGGCATGGTGGAGCCAAGCTAGGCCGCAATCCTCCAGACGGAGCGGCGGACCGATGCTCACTTGATGGAACCCAGGAAGCAAGAGAGCGTGGGCAAATTTGGCAGATCCCTTTAAAGCCTCTCCCATAATTCTCCCCTAGAGAGGATGACCTGCTGGGAGGTGTAGTCCATGAATAGTTCAACAGTTCAGCGATGGCTGCACAGAGGACTACAGTTCCCATGATGCTCCTCTCTAGGCTCAGAAATGTGATGCAGATAATCTGAGCCCAACACTAGAGGGATACAAAAACAGTCTGAAGAATTGGAGGATAAGTCTGCAATGTCCGCTCCCTGCTTCATTTAATAAAGGACTTTAGTTACTTTTTCCACTTTTTTGGTGAATGAATAGGGGTACTATGCACCCCATACTCATTCACATGGGGGGGGGGTGGGATCTGGGTTAAAGGAGACTTCCAGATTCTGATAAGTCAACTGCCTGCAGACCCCCCCAACAAACAGCCAAGAATGAGGGGAAGAGGCCTTTGTATCTATCAACAAAGAGCTCGCTCCTTCCCCCTTTTCCTGGCCTGCCAGGCTCCATGCTTGGATAAAGATAAAGGTCTGGTATGGATTTGGGGGAACCCCACCCTGTGTCCTCTTGTATTTTGGCGTGGGGAGGACACCCACGCCATTTTTTCACATTTTTGTACTGCTTGCAATGGTTTTTTTTTTCATTCAGCTGTCAGCTGATGACTCATCAGTCATTATGGAAGTGGTGGAGGGTCTTTTACAACCAGCTATCTACTGGTTGTGAAGGACTCTGGCGGCCCTGCTCCTTAACACTGCAGCTACTAAACGTAGCTTACTCACTAGGCTAGTCACTGCTAAATGCCAGCAAAAAATGCTAAAACGTTAGCGTTTTTAGTCCAGCAATTCTAAAGCAGTTTTTAGTTTTGTAGTGTGCATGAAGCCATAATATCAATTTCAATATTAAGACCTTTCGGAGAAAGGGTATCCAAACTATACATTCACTGCATTTATTTTTTTAAAGATCTCCCTTACCCTCTTAGAACCCCTCTAATTTGGGCGGACCCTATCTATCGCCCAAAATTAAAAAAGGTACGGGGGGTTAATATGGGGAGGAATAGTATGCCTATTATTGATGTCAGTGGTAGGAATTATGTCTCTTGTTGGTGTCAGAGGGAGGATTAGCGTCTTATATCAGTGGGAGGATTAATGCCCAATGGCCAGATAAAGGCAAGCAAATGGCCACAATCGGCCCATGGACCACAGCTTGAAGACCACTGCTCTAGACCAAGTGTTCCGCTTTATGTACTGAGATGTAGCCACATTTGCTATCTGCATAAATAAGCATGTGTACTTTATAAAATGCAAGATTGTTATATAAAAAACACTGTGGTGTATTGTGAAGAAATATATATTTTGGTTTCCTTGCAGTGGTTTTACACTGTAGCCTTTCAGTTTGAATATTGATAAATTACAGACTTTTTTTTCTTGGAATTTGCACTCTACTTCATACCTTTTGTTTTTTTTTTTTTTTTCATGTAAATTTCTATGTAGCAGCTTTTTATATTTTAATTTACAATTAGATTTCCAAGCCAAGCACAAAGCATACAGTGTATTGGTTTCATGGTCATGTAATGCCATTATCTGAAAGCAAACATCTTATTGAGTCTGTAACAGCATTTTAGGGCCCCCTACTGGCACATGAAAGATTCAAGATTATTCCATTTGAAGAATATATAATGCACAGCCAAACTCATATTTTACGTTCTTCAAGGGATTAGAAAAATGTGTTAAAGTCAGGAAAAAAAATATCCTAAAGTTAAAGGCTAACTCCACTTTCATTGCGAAAAAAGCAAATAAAAAAGAAAAAGTAATATAGCATAAATAGTTGCGACACAATTCATATTGTATTCAAATGTTATTAACCACTTAAGCCCCGGAAGATTTTACCCCCTTCCTGACCAGGGGGTATTTTGCGATTCGGCACTGCGTGACTTTAACGGACAATTGCACGGTCGTGCGACGCTGTACCTAAACGAATTTGACGTCCTTTTTTTCCCACAAACAGAGCTTTCTTTTGGTGGTATTTGATCACCTGTGCGATTTTTTGATCACGCGCTATAAACAAAAAAAGAGCGTCAATTTTGCAAAAATAACAATATTTTTCAAATTTTTTTATATGAAATTCCCCCCAAAAAAAAAGTAGAAATCAAATTTTTTTTAAATTTTCGGCCAATTTGTTTTATGCTACATATGTTTGGTAAAAAAAATCGCAAAAAGCGTATTTTGATTGGTTTGCGCAAAAGTTATCGCGTTTACTAATAAAGGGAAAGATTTTTGTCATTTTTGTTGTTTTTTTTTTTAACGCGTAATGGCGGCGATCTGCGATTTTATTTGCGGTACTGCGACATTGGGGCGGACAGATCGGACCCTTGACTGACATTTGTGACACTTTTGGGGTTACCAGTGACATTTCTACAGTGATCAGTGCTATACATATGCACTGTTACTGTAAAAATACACTGGTTGTGAAGGGGTTAACTTTATTTGGGAGGGAGGGGCTGTGTGTATCCCTAGGGGCGTGCTTTCTACTGTGATTGGCTGTGGCTTCAGCTGTAAGGACACTGATCAACGGATCTACATACTAGATCCGTTTGATCAGTGTCTTTACAGCGAGGAGAATGACAGGCAGCTTGTTTACACAAGCTGCCTGACATTCTCCCTCTCCCCCGCCGATCGCCGAGTGACCGGCGGACATCGGGTCCGCTGGTCACACGCGCGGGGGGGTCCGTGACCACGCGGGAGCGGGAGCGCGCCTCCGGGGGCGCGCGCTCGCTCCCTAGACCCTCACAAGCTAGTGACGTAGCCCTACGTCACTTTGCCTGTGAGGGGCTGACTGCCGACGTAGATCGGCGTTAGGCAGTCGGCAAGTGGTTAAAATTACCATTTCTTTTCAATCATCTGTTATTTTCTGAAAATGTAATGCAATATGGCAACCTGGATATATTCTGTACATAGAATGTGTACAGAACCCCCCCCCCCCCCCCCAAAAAAACATAATTTTCTGCTTTTGTAATCCCAGAAGTCTACACTAAAATACAAGTAAGATTTTTGGCATCCCCTGCAACAAAAATGTAATTTTTGGTAAGATACTCCTCTCCCAATAGGAACATGAATTCAGACCCTGCAACTTTCCTCATTAGAGCCCTAATTCTGCAGCAGCTGGTTGATAATTATGAAACCACTCCCGTTAGACTCACTCAGCACAGGGTCACAGAGGAACAATCTGTGATTTCTTCAGAATAACAATATGTAGGAATCTGCAACATAGTTTGTTAAAATCCCTGCAATGTACAGAGATCACCCAGAGGGGAATGTTTTTTTCTCAACTAAAGTGGAGTTACGCTTTAAAGGGTATCTGTAGTCAACATTTAACCACTTTAAGACCGGAAGGATTTGCCCCCTTAATGACCAGGCCATATTTAGCGATTCGGCACTGCGTTACTTTAATTGACAATTGCGCGGTCGTGAGATGCTGTACCCAAAGGAAATTTACGTCCTTTTTTTCCCACAAACAGAGCTTTCTTTTGGTGGTATTTGATTGCCTGTGCAATTTTTATTTTTTGCGCTATAAACAAAAAAATAGCGACAGTTTTGAAAAAGAAACCAATATTTTTCAAATTTTTCTAAATAACATCCCCCCCCCAAAAAATGTAAAAATCAAAATTTTTGAACACTTTAGACCAATTTGTTTTCTGCTACATATTGTTGGTAAAAAAAAAACAAACGCAATAAGCGTATTTTGATTGGTTTGCGCAAAAGTTATTGCGTCTACTAACTACGGCAAAGATTTATGTCATTTTTATTGGTTTTTTTTTTTTTTTTTACTAGTAATGACGGCAATCTGCTATTTTTTGCGGGACTGCGACATTGCGGCGGACAGATCGGACCCCTAACTGACATTTTTGTCACTTTGGGGGTACCAGTGACATTACTACAGTAATCAGTGCTAAAAATATGCACTGTTACTGTAATAATGCCATTGGCAGGGAAGGAGTTAACCCTGTGGGTGATTAAGGGGTTAAATGTGAGCCTAGGGGAGTGATTCTAACTGTGAGGGGGGGCGTGGCTTTTGAAATGACCATAGAGACATGTGATCCTATATAGAAGGATCATATGGGCTCTATGATAATTCCAGGGAGAAGAACTGTCAGCTGTGTTTACAACAGCTGACCCTTCTTCTCTCTTAGCGGGGAGCGATTGCGGGTGTCAGGCGGCAATCGGAGCCGCCTGGCCCATGCATCGGCTTCCCCGCTGCCGAGTGGGGGCAGGAGCAAGCCGCCGGCGGCCCACGCTTGCCCCCTAGCTTCCTGCGTGCGACCAAGGTAGGTCTACGTCAGTTTGCGCAGGAGAGCCACCCTGCCGCAGTAAAAAGGCGGTGGGTGGTCGGTAAGTGGTTAAAATCACATACAGAACTCATTTCCACATTAAATTTCAGTTATTTTTAATCTATTCCTATAAATCTGAACATTTTTGAAGTCTGTAAACATAGTGAAGATCCCCACACATTTACTTCCTGTAAAACATTCACTATGCACTGTGAGTAGGCACTGCTGTGTCACACATTTCATAGAGCCTGCCTTATGAACTACAGAGGTGCTGAAAAGAGAAATTTAAGTTGGTGGTCAGTACAGGAATCGCTGCTTGCAGGTAGCAAGGTAGCATGGGATATGTAGGCCTTAGAAACTAAAAGTAAATAGGAAAGCTGCAAAAACATGCAGGTAGATGTGGATAGAGATGGCCAGCAGCCAGGGAACACTCACAACATGAAAGGAGATTTTTCAAGTAAGTTTATATCGGATTTTCAAATATGAATATTGTTTGTGTTGCTCCTTCAATGCTTATGTTATAGACTGAAAGTGTATGCTGTAACCACAGAATATCTTTTAAGTGGAATAAAATATATGAGCCCCATAGAAGTTCCCTTACTTTATGCAGTGATGATGCTTTTGTGGTCAAATGACCCTAAGAGCTATACTGGCGGTAGCATATTTACCATAATTACATAATTAAAATAAAAGTAAAAGTCTCTCCACTGCAAGTTCTATAGTAGCAGTGTTAATTTTGGCAGCAAATTTCAATTTAGTTTTAGTCTTAGTCTTAGGACTAAAGTGGCATTTTAGTTTTAGTCCCATTTTAGTCTTCTGCAAGTGTTTTAGTTTTAGTCGTATTTAGTCGACTAAAACTCCAGTACATTTTAGTCGACTAAAACATCCTACATTTTAGTTGACTAAAATGTCCTACATTTTAGTTGACTAAAACTCATTTTAGTCATCCATAATCGAATGGGTGTAGTTCAATTGTAATTTGTAATGCATTATTTAAGCATTTCTCTACAATTTCCAAACTCATTATATACTACTGGTGGTCCTGGAGTGAAAAATCTAATATGTTATTATTTATGGTATTAAGCTTTGAGCATGCACCAGTGTTAATTTTGGCAGCAAATTTCGATTTAGTTTTAGTTATAGTCTTTGGACTAAAATGCCATTTTAGTTTTAGTCGTATTTTAGTCTTAAGACTAAAATGCCATTTTAGTTTTAGTCGTATTTTAGTCATCTGAATTGTTTTAGTTTTAGTTGTATTTCAGTCGACTAAAATTGTGTTCATTTAGTCTACGAAAATGTTTTAGTCGACGAAATTAACACTGTATAGTAGCAAGATAAAAGTACAAATATGCCAAAAAAAATGCAAGGGCTGTAGCAAAGAACTGGCCTTGCAGCTCTAGTTTCAAAGATTGCAAAGTTCAAGATACTAAGTCCTCATTCACATGTGCGTACTACAGCATACGCTAGTGTGAGGACCTTGTTTGCCCGCTGCTCCCAGTTTGACAGCCATGTGGGTACGGGTGCACAGCCAACAGCACAGCTACTAAAAGGAAAGAAAGGAAGAAGATCACTAATTTGGTGCACTCTGCTGTCCTTATTCTTTTTAACATAGTTACATAATCAACAGAGAACACTATATAGTACTGTACCTACTGTATATAGTAGGGTTAATTATTCTGGGAAGGGATTTGGCAATTACCTACATAAAAAAGGATTACCTTTGATGCCAAGCCTTCTCTTTTCAGAAGGTTTCCAATAATATTTTGGATTGTGTTTTTGGAAAGTTTGGCCCATTCAGTCAGAAGAGCATTCAAGAATTCAGGTAATAATGTTGAACAAGAAGGCCTGGTCTGTAATAGAAATTCCATCTCATTCTAAAGTGCATAGTAGGGTTGAGGTCAGGGCACTGTAAAGGCCACTCAGGGTCCTCCGCACCAAACTGGTCAAACTATGTCTTTTTCATCCTGACTTTGTGCACAGATGCACAATCATTCTGGAACAGAACAAGCCCTTCCCTAAACTGTTGCCCCAAGGTTGGAAGTGCGTAATCGTCCAAAACGTTTTTGCATGTTAAAGGATTAACAATACCCTTCACTGGAAAACAAAATGGTTAGGAAGGTCCTGCTCATAGGAGCTTACAATCCAACAGGGAGAGTCAAGTGATACAACAGGTAATAACTGTGCAAAGAACATGGAAGGGGCGCATGGGGGGGACTTTTTAGTAGGGTGCCATCATTAGACAAATATGCCAAGAAGATATGTATAAAAAGTACTTTTTATACATATCTTCTTGGGATATTTGTCTAATGACGGCATGTTCTTTTCCTTTCTATATATGCAACTGGGACGTGGTGCCTTTCTTCCTTCCCAAAACTCTACCCTTTGAGCTTGTCCCCCCCCTTTTTTCAGAAGTAGAAGATAGATGAACAGATTTCGGTAGAGAATTCCAAAGGATAAAAGAGGCTCTGGAGAAGTCCTGGAAATGAGCATGGGAGGAGGCAAAGCAAGATCTAGAGAGCAGGAGGTCCCAGGATGAGAGGAGAGGATAGTTTGGGGGGATATTTTGAGATGAGGTTGGTATTGTAGCTTGGGACAGAGTTGTGCATGGGTTTGTATTCGTTAGGATTTTGAATTTTTATCTTTGGATGACCAGAAGCCAGTGGATGGATTGGCAGATACTGAGAGATTGGTAAGGTGAGTTAGCCTGAGCCTGGCAGAAGCATTCATGACAGCATTCAGGGAGGATATAAATAGAAAAAAGCTGCGCTAATGAGACCTGAAGGGTGTATGATATGCCAATCACAATATTGGATAATAAAAATCTGTTGGAGAAGACAATGATAGCATCATGTGCCCGGTGAGCACCCAAGGCAATAAATAAATAAAACAAACGTCTGCTAGGTCATATGCATTGGAGGATGAACCTATACATAATTGAATATTACACAATACACAGTGAATTAATTCTGGCCAGGAATCAAAAACACACAGAGTTCATATAGAGTCTTCATAAAGTCCCAGAAGCGAGTTCCAAGATCAGTGGAGTGAAAGGAAATTCCAGTATGCCTATTCACCACGGTGCTGCACACAAGTGACATGCATGTCTCCTTACCAGATAAAAAATGTAAATGAGCGTCTAATAGTTGATTCCTCACAGCGCCACTCAGAAAGGATCACAACAGCAACAAGCCTCCAGGACACAGCCAATATATGGTGATACCGATACTGACCACAAGATGGAGCTCAGTGCACCATAGAGAAAAGAAGGGGACTGGATAGTGTAATACCGTACAGCCTTTATTAAGTAAATATTAAAATAACACTCACATGGTAGATGAGAAAGAATCGCATATAAAAAGCCGGCCGGCTCTCAAGTAGCCTGTTCCTCTGGGCAGCGTAGTGACGTCAGCACGCCGTACCCTACGCGCTCGTCTGCAAAGACTTCTAATGGGTAAGGCTCCAACTGTGGACATGGGATTTAGGGAGGATAGTCTGTGTAGAGGTAGGCTAATGAGGAGGGAGTTGCAATAGTCAAGGAGACTGAGACGGTGAGAAGGAGAAAATATAGATTGGTTGTCATGAACATAGATGGTATGAGAAGCCATGGGAGGTTATGAAGGGAGGTGTAGATAGAGAATAGAAGAGATCTAAGGACAGAGCTTGAGGGACCCCTACAAAAAGAGGAATAGGAGGAATATCGTGAAAGAGCAGAGTCCTGGAGAGGATGGTCAACTGTATAAAATGCAGCAGAAAGGTCTAATGGTATGAGCATGGAGTGGTATTGAGTCATATAGTGTAGGTGGGATGGTCAGATGCCACAAACATTTGGCAATACTGTATAGTGTATGTTCTATTGTGAAGTCCAGGTCTCAGGGAACCTTCACCAATAATGATTATATCTACAGCTCATGGTACACAAGTTTGCGATACATCCCACAGAGTGCTTAGTGAATTAGGGCCATTGTCTTCAGGATTGTATGGTACTATGCTGATCACCTTGGCCTGGTCTGGGATTCCCTCAGATGTAATAAATATAAACTGTCAAGGGTGTCAGACATGACATCACAGTCAATTTAGATTATGGCGCGGCCCATAACATGCTGGAGGCATTTTTTTAGCTCCTCCACAAATCTTGAGTGATATCATCCTAAAATTTTATTGGCTCATCTTACTTTATACACCTGTCAGCTATGAAGGAGATGGACCCCGATGACAGTTATGTGAGTAGATTTATAGAGCATGCATCAGGTTACAAATTCCAAGAAAACAGGCAGCCTATGTATACTAATCCCAGTCAAAATGTGGTACTAGGCTAGATAGGTTGTAACTTGATTTATTTTCCTGTGTTTTTATCTCATTTCTAGTCTCCACTTGTCAAAGGAGATAGCAATTTGACAGTTGAATAAATGATGCTTTCTAAGCATGTATTATGTCACTTCAGTACACTGCTTCAGCTGAAAAATCTGAAAGTATTCATTTTTTATTTCCAATAAAAGCTTCACTGCTAAGAAAATACAAAATATCTACATAAATAAATACAGTACACTATATAAGCTTTAAAAAAACCACATAAAAGTCCCCTCATATGAATTGTTAGGCTGAAATAGAATTTTGTGCACATTGTGGTGTGAATGAGGCACATAGAAAACTACAGTTTTTTTAATGTGCCCTTGCAGTGATCTACATTGATTCGGTGTGGAAAAATACACATTACTGCATACGATGTGAACCAGTCCTTAAAGTATTTATAGAATACTTAAAAAAAAAAATACATAAAAAATGAACAAAGGATTTCCTTCTATAGTGTGTACTTGCTTCAGTCCATAGCACTGCTCTCTCCTTTCTCTGCATGAGTCACTTCTGACAGTAAATCTCAACACCGGCAACCCCAGGGGACATCCCCGCTTCCCCTCCAGCTCACAGCAGGTGATTGACAGCCTCAGCTTTGCATGTTTCCCTAGAATGTGTATAGGATGGTGTGTCCATTCCCTCCACACAGATGTCGGATTACACTCAGTATGGCATCAGGAGCTGAGAAATAGCCTTTAGGGCTCATTAACATTTGCTACTGGGGGAAGGGGGGGGGTGTCAGCAGCAAAACTGGCATGATTTTGCACCCCTCAATTGCTTCCCCTTTTGCTGCAGAAGCAGCGGCTGGGGGTGTACACATGCTGCAGCCAGGAATTATACCCCCTGTCGCGCTCGGTGGGCGGTACTACCCACTGAATGTGACCCATTCAAGTAAATGGGCCAGTGCGTTTGTCCGGTATTTATAGGATCACTGATATTTAGACAGAGGGTGGGGTACCATTCACAAATGTTTGTAAAGTTCTCATTGGCATCATCCCAAATATGTATATTTTCAAGTATTCAAAAAGGATTTTGAATATGTCTTTGAGAACTAAATTCAGACCGAGTTGTACTCTATATATAAAAAATACAGATTTTAATAATTTACATGTATTAATAATAAAAAGAGAAGGGCAAGAAACATGTTAGATATATCATACAATACAGGGTATAATAAGCAGGTCAATATAAAACACAGTTCTCTGATATTTAGTTGATCTATGCGTTTCACGGGAGCCCCACGGGATACCACAAGTATCATATATAGTACAGTATATAGCTCTGGCTTGAATGGTATCCAAAAAAATATTGAATGGTATTCAAAAAAATATTAGAAGTAAAATCATCAGATGGATCAATGGGAAAGTAGGAATATCCAACTGTATTCCTGCCTACCGGCCCATGGTACATGCCCAAATCCAAATGTCCAAGTTAAAAGATATACAGTATGAGACATTGGGGGATATAGGTAAGGTGCTGGGATCAAATATGCAGGGAACATAGTCAAAAAAGATGTACAGTGGGTACGGAAAGTATTCAGACCCCCTTAAATTTTTCACTCTTTGTTATATTGCAGCCATTTGCTAAAATCATTTAGGTTCATTCTTCTTCCTCATGAATGTACACATAGCACCCCATACTGACAGAAAAACACAGAATTGTTGACATTGTTGCAGATTTATTAAAAAAGAAAAACTGAAATATCACATGGTCCTAAGTATTCAGACCCTTTGCTGTGACACTCATATATTTAACTCAGGTGCTTTCCATTTCTTCTGATCATCCTTGAGATGGTTCTACACCTTCATTTGAGTCCAGCTGTGTTTGAATATACTGATTGGACTTGATTAGGAAAGCCACACACCTGTCTATATAAGACCTTCCAGATCACAATGCATGTCAGAGCAAATGAGAATCATGAGGTCAAAGGAACTGCCTGGAGAGCTCAGAGACAGAATTGTGGCAAGGCACAGATCTGGCCAAGGTTAAAAAAAAGATTTCTGCTGCACTTAAGGTTCCTAAGAGCACAGTGGCCTCCATAATCCTCAAATGGAAGACGTTTGGGACGACCAGAACCCTTCCTAGAGCTGGCTGTCCGGCCAAACTGAGCTATCGGGGGAGAAGAGCCTTGGTGAGAGAGGTAAAGAAGAACCCAAAGATCACTGTGGCTGAGCTCCAGAGATGCAGTCAGGAGATGGGAGAAAGTTGTAGAAAGTCAACCATCACTGCAGCCCTCCACCAGTAGGGGCTTTATGGCAGAGTGGCCCGACGGAAGCCTCTCCTCAGTGTGAGACACATGAAAGCCCGCATGGAGTTTGCTAAAACACACCTGAAGGACTCCAAGATGGTGAGAAATAAGATTCTCTGGTCTGATGAGACCAAAATAGAAATTTTTGGCCTTAATTCTAAGCGGTATGTGTGGAGAAAACCAGGCACTGCTCATCACCTGTCCAATACAGTCCCAACAGTGAAGCATGGTGGTGGCAGCATCATGCTGTGGGGGTGTTTTTCAGCTGCAGGGACAGGACGACTGGTTGCAATCGAGGGAAAGATGAATGCGGCCAAGTACAGGGATATCCTGGACAAAAACCTTCTCCAGAGTGCTCTGGACCTCAGACTGGGACGAAGGTTTACCTTCCAACAAGACAATGACCCTAAGCACACAGCTAAAATAACGAAGGAGTGGCTTCACAACAACTCTGTGACTGTTCTTGAATGGCCCAGCCAGAGCCCTGACTTAAACCCAATTGAGCATCTCTGGAGAGACCTAAAAATGGCTGTCCACCAACGTTTACCATCCAACCTGACAGAACTGGAGAGGATCTGCAAGGAGGAATGGCAGAGGATCCCCAAATCCAGGTGTGAAAGACTTGTTGCATCTTTCCCAAAAAGACTCCTGGCTGTATTAGATCAAAAGGGGGCTTCTACTAAATACTGAGCAAAGGGTCTGAATACTTAGGACCATGTGATATTTCAGTTTTTCTTTTTTAATAAATCTGCAACAATGTCAACAATTCTGTGTTTTTCTGTCAGTATGGGGTGCTATGTGTACATTCATGAGGAAGAAGAATGAACTTAAATGATTTTAGCAAATGGCTGCAATATAACAAAGAGTGAAAAATTTAAGGGGGTCTGAATACTTTCCGTACCCACTGTATGTCAAGTTTCCCAGTCTTCCAAAACCAGCATCCCATATAGACTAGACAAGCAGATAATCTCATGCTCCAAATGACTGCAGCAATGGATTTTACATCTTTTGTGACTGGGACAATTGGATGTCCCTATGTTCTTTGCATATTTGAGCACAGAACCTTACCTATATCCCCCAATGTCTCAGATATCTTTTAACTTGGGCATGTCCCATGGGCCACTGGCACGATTACAGTTGGAGATTCCCACTCCCTCATTTATCTATCTGATGATTTTGCTTCTAATATTTTTTGGCTACCATTCAAGCCAAAAGCTATATATACTGTATATGATACTTGTGGTCCTGAGGAAGCGGGGGTTTCCACGAAATGCCTAGACCAGTGATGGCGAACCTTGGCACCCCAGATGTTTTGGAACTACATTTCCCAAGGTGCTCATGCACTCTGCAGTGTAGTTAAGAACCATGGGAAATGTAATTTCAAAACATCTGGGGTACCAAAGTTTGCCATCACTGGCTTAGACCAACTAAATATCAGAGAACTGTTCATTTGAACTGATGCTTCATATTGACCTGGCTATTATACCCTGTATTGTATGGTGTATCTAACATGTTTTAACGCCCTTCTCTTTTTAATACATGTTAATTAATAAAATTCTCTGTGTGCATATTAGTCTCTTTTTGAATACTTGTATATATAATTATAGCATTAGAGCAGGCGGTGAGGAGGCGATATAGTGCCTCCTCACCACCTTTCTGTTGCTCTCTGAGGAGCGATCCGAACACAGATCACTCTTCAGAGAGCAAAGCAGGTGAAAACAAGGCCTAAATGTGTAAACTTTACGTGGATGTGGATCCTGCAAAACCATATGTAACATAAGCTTTTGTGAGTTACAAATTCACTATCCAAAGGTTTCCCCCACAAAGTGAACTGATAAATTGATCATCTGAACCTTTTGCCAAATCACTACAGCAGTGCAGACTTAAAGTGATTGTAAAGTCTCAATTTTCTTTTTTGCTAAAAATAACAAACCTGTTACACTTACCTGCTCTGTGCAGTTGGTTTTGCACAGTGTGGCCTGGATCCTCCTCTTCTCGGTCCCTCTTCTGTGTTCTTGGCCCCTCCCTCCTGTTAAGTGCCCCCACAGTAAGCAGCTTGCTATTGGGGCACCCAAGCCGAGCCACAGCTCCCTGTGTCCATTCAGACATGGAGCTGCGACCCCACCCCCTTTCTCTGCTCATTGGCTGAATGATTTTGATAGACAGCAGCAGAAACCAATGGCGCCATGCTGGGGACTCAGCCATGGAGGAGGGGAGTCCTGGGCAGCAGAGACACTCCTGCAACATCGCTGGATCTAGATGGACCTCGGGTAAGTATTAGGGGGGCTGAGGGGGGCTGCTGCACACAGAAGGCATATAATGCATTAAGATAAAAAACCTTCTGACTTTACAACCACTTTAACCACTTGCCGACCACCCTGCGCTGATTTACTGCAGCAGGGCGGCTCGGCTGTGCATATTCACGTAGATCTACTAAGACAATGCGGGAGGCAGACCGCAGGAGGAGCGGTTTTGATTGCCGCCGGCCTCCCGCAATCTTCAGAAAAACTGACAGGAGAGCCGTCCAATGTGTAAACAATGTAAGACGGCTCTCCTGTCAGAGAGGCAGGGAAAGATCGTGTGATTCAGCTGAGCTGAATCACCAATCTCTCTCTGCCTCTGTTCAATTTATCCCAAAACAGTTACTAAGTACATCTAGGGAACACATTTAACCCCTTGATCGCCCCCCAGTGTTAACCCCTTCCCTGCCAGTGTCATTTATACAGTAACAGTGCATATTATTTAGCACTGATCACTATTTTAATGTCACTGGTCCCCAAAAAGTGTCACTTAGTGTCAGATTTGTCCGCCGCAATGTCGAAGTCCCGATAAAAATCGCTGATCGGCGCCATTACTAATAAAAAAAAAAAATTAAAATAATAAAAAGTCAATAAATCCATCCCGTAGTTTGAAAACACTAAAACTTTTACGCAAACCAATTATTATTATAAGCTTTTTGGGATTTTTTTTTTACCAAAAATATGTAGCAGAATACAAATTGGCCTAAACTGATAAAAAAAGTTAGATTTTTAAAAAATTTTAATTGGGAATGTTTTATAGCAGAAAGTACAAAATATTGGTGTTTTTTCAAAATTGTCGCTCTTTTTTTGTTTTTTAGCGCAAAAACAAAAACTGCAGAGGTGATCAAATATCACCAAAATAAAGCTCTATTTGTGGGAAAAAAGGACATCAATTGTATTTGGGTACAGTGTCGTACGACTGCGCAATTGTCAGTTAAAGCAACGCAGTGCCAAATTGCAAAAAATTGCCTGGTCATTAAGGGGGTAAAACCTTCCGGGGCTGAAGTCTTTAAAGTGACACTAAATTATATCCTTATTCTGTAAAAAACAAAAATCTTGAGAGCCGGTTCACACTGGGGCGACTTGTCAGGCGACCAGGTCGCCTGACAAGTTGCCGTGGGTTGCCTGCCATAGATTAGCACAGGACCCGTTTTAATAGGAGCGACACAAGTCCCTCTGACTTAGAAAAAGGGTCCTGTACTACTTTGGGGCGACCTGGAGTGACCTGCATTGACTTCAATGATATGAAGTCTGTGAATGCCGCTCCGAGGTCGTGGTGCGCGCTGTGCACCGCGACTTCACAGGTCGCCCCAGCAAGTCGGGTCGCTCCTATGTGAACCGGCTCTTACACTGTATTTTTTTTTTTTTTTTTTAAAAATGTGACAAATGTTAAAAATAAGCAGGGCAGGAGGTCTTAAAGTGGAACTTTCCCTTTTGGGCAGAGTTCTGCTTTAACTTCAGCTAACACTTTTGTAGCAGATACAGAAACTATTTTTTTTCCTTTTAGGATAAAGGTTTTACATAAATGAATAAAAGTTGACTATTCTAAGCAGCACGGTGATAAATGGCTTATCTCAATCCTCTAACTGCTAAAGGAAAACTATAAAAAGAAAACGAATGCAATTGCAGCTAAATACTTCAGGAAATGTTTTATAGTCATTTGCAGCTTTTACTATAAATTTTAGTTCTGAAGTGCCAGAATCTTTCTCTGGAATTTTTCTGGAAATAGGCTGATACTAAGCCGAATTTACTTACGCTACCCATGTAATGATGTATTACTGAATACAGAGCTGAATTCATTTTACCATTTATATATTCATAGCGTTCAGCCTAGTTTCTTTTGCCAAAATAAAGCATTTTTTTCCTGATGAACAAACTTATAAGGCCCCTTTCACATGATGGGACTGATCAGGTCCGTCTGTCTGTTTTTCAGGCCAACCTGATTGGGCCACCCATTCTCCTCTATGGAGAGGCGGATGTCTGCTGACACCCGTCTGTCATCCGATCTGATAAGATCCACTTAAAACAGACAGATAGCGATACATTCGCTATCCGTCCAGCAGGTCAGATCAGATTGGATCGGATGAAAACGGACATGCTGTCTGTTTTCATCCTATCTCCCCATAGAGGAGAGCGGGACTCTGACTGGTCCGTCTCTACACAGTGAGCGGAGACAGACCTGTCATCCGCCTTACCAGCGGGGATCAACGGAGCGTTTCCTGCTGAGCTAGCGAGGTCCGTTGTGCGGATCCGCCATGTGAGAAAGGGGCCTAACCTAGAAGCCTGCCAATTGGACATGTTACTAAAGTGGTTAACAAAGAAAGTGAATATATAAGACACTCTTAGGTTTATTTAGACTGAAGTCACACATTTTGTGCATTTTTTTTCATCAGGTGGGGGATAACACTAGGAGGGCGGCGGATGTTGTTGATATCCTTGCAAGAACTAAATCTACTGCATGCTACATAGTTACATAGTAGTTGAGGTTAAAAAAAGACGATAGTCCATCCAGTTCAACCTGTGTAGGTGTGTGTGGACGCAATCATCTCACATACCCCTGAATGTTTTGATCCTTGAGATGTACGTCCAAGAGTCTTTTAAGTCTGCTGAAAAGGCTTTTGATTGCCTATGTCGGCCATTTCTATTTGCCACTTTTCATTATCTAGGTGTAGCACGATTCCCAGCCATTTTGCTGGATATGGGTCCCCCTGGGTCACCGGGTGCAACAAAAGTACCGTTGTGCATGCTTCCCCAAGAGTGAGCACTGAGACAATGACCAGTCCAGTATCTTTGGGTTTTTTGTATTTATTTTGTAACTTGGATAGGGAATGAGTGGGATACTCCTTTGGCTCAATTATGTACAACTTGGCGGAGACACTTGAAAAATGCTGATTGGCACTGACTTGACGCTGGCAGGATGACGGTCAACGCCGGTTAACGCCGGTTAACGCTGGCCTGATAATCAGTGTGTTAACATTGAACTGACTTGTGACTGCTTTTCCCACTAAAGAAGTCCTCTTTAAGCTCCCTTAAGCACTCCTTGCTGAGGTAGCTATCTGTATACACTGCTGCACTGCTGAACACTTCAGGGCCCACACTGGCACCCACTTTTCCTCTCACTTCTCTTCAGGGTCTAGACACAGGCATCCCCTTTCCTAAGCCTCCTCTACTGGTTAGCTGGCTCCCAGATCCCTTTAACCTTCTGGAGTGGTCCCCTTTCCTAGGCAGACCTCTGGGCAGTTTCAAGTACTCACAACACTGTTTTTCCCCGAAACTTCTGCCCAGCAGCTCCACTCTGTCCACAGCACTCTGGGTCCCTCTCTGCAGCCCAGCTTAACCTCTGTCCTCTCGGTCAACTGCCCAGGACACCTTCACTAGCGCTAATAGGAGGAGAGACAGCCGCCACCCTCCTCCTGGGACTCTGCTTCCCGCCAAAGATGCTCTGTCACATGCTCCCCTCAGACTTATATCCGATCCCAGGGTGCATTGCGGCAAAATCCGCCCACTGAGATAGCCATAAGCCCCGGTGTGCTATTGGCTAGGTTTCCTCCACTGTCCAATAAGAGCCCTCAGTGGAAACAGTGGGGAGACTCCCCAGGCTCAACAGGTCACACCTGGAAACATGTGAGAGCCTAACTAAATAATCAGGCCCCCTGATATGCAGACAGGGCCACCCATATGCTCTTTCCTAGCACCTAACTAGGAGGGTGCCACATAGGCAATAAAGGACCCTTTCTTCAGGCTTGTCGTGTGCTATATGGTACAAATAGGTCCACAGTAAAATTGCCTCACGCCTCCTCCACCCCATTTTTGACCCTGATGCCCTGCTTTTTGCCTCTTTTAGTTTTTCTCTCCCCTGCTTTTTGCCATATACATAAAACCCTTAGCTTCCACTATACAGTGGGTACGGAAAGTATTCAGACCCCCTTAAATTTTTCACTCTTCGTTATATTGCAGCCATTTGCTAAAATCATTTAAGTTCATTCTTCTTCCTCATGAATGTACACATAGCACCCCATACTGACAGAAAAACACAGAATTGTTGACATTGTTGCAGATTTATTAAAAAAGAAAAACTGAAATATCACATGGTCCTAAGTATTCAGACCCTTTGCTCAGTATTTAGTAGAAGCCCCCTTTTGATCTAATACAGCCAGGAGTCTTTTTGGGAAAGATGCAACAAGTCTTTCACACCTGGATTTGGGGATCCTCTGCCATTCCTCCTTGCAGATCCTCTCCAGTTCTGTCAGGTTGGATGGTAAACGTTGGTGGACAGCCATTTTTAGGTCTCTCCAGAGATGCTCAATTGGGTTTAAATCAGGGCTCTGGCTGGGCCATTCAAGAACAGTCACGGAGTTGTTGTGAAGCCACTCCTTCGTTATTTTAGCTGTGTGCTTAGGGTCATTGTCTTGTTGGAATGTAAACCTTCGGCCCAGTCTGAGGTCCAGAGCACTCTGGAGAAGGTTTTTGTCCAGGATATCCCTGTACTTGGCCGCATTCATCTTTCCCTCGATTGCAACCAGTCGTCCTGTCCCTGCAGCTGAAAAACACCCCCACAGCATGATGCTGCCACCACCATGCTTCACTATTGTGACTGTATTGGACAGGTGATGAGCAGTGCCTGATTTCTCCACACATACCGCTTAGAATTAAGGCCAAAAAGTTCTATTTTGGTCTCATCAGACCAGAGAATCTTATTTCTCACCATCTTGGAGTCCTTCAGGTGTTTTTTAGCAAACTCCATGCGGGCTTTCATGTGTCTTACACTGAGGAGAGGCTTCCGTCAGGCCACTCTGCCATAAAGCCCCGACTGGTGGAGGGCTGCAGTGATGGTTGACTTTCTACAACTTTCTCCCATCTCCTGACTGCATCTCTGGAGCTCAGCCACAGTGATCTTTGGGTTCTTCTTTACCTCTCTCACCAAGGCTCTTCTCCCCCGATAGCTCAGTTTGGCCGGACGGCCAGCTCTAGGAAGGGTTCTGGTCGTCCCAAACGTCTTCCATTTGAGGATTATGGAGGCCACTGTGGTCTTAGGAACCTTAAGTGCAGCAGAAATCTTTTTATAACCTTGGCCAGATCTGTGCCTTGCCACAATTCTGTCTCTGAGCTCTTCAGGCAGTTCCTTTGACCTCATGATTCTCATTTGCTCTGACATGCATTGTGATCTGGAAGGTGTTATATAGACAGGTGTGTGGCTTTCCTAATCAAGTCCAATCAGTATAATCAAACACAGCTGGACTCAAATGAAGGTGTAGAACCATCTCAAGGATGATCAGAAGAAATGGAAAGCACCTGAGTTAAATATATGAGTGTCACAGCAAAGGGTCTGAATACTTAGGACCAGGTGATATTTACGTTTTTCTTTTTTAATAAATCTGCAACAATGTCAACAATTCTGTGTTTTTCTGTCAATATGGGGAGCTGTGTGTACATTCATGAGGAAGAAGAATGAACGTAAATGATTTTAGCAAATGGCTGCAATATAACAAAGAGTGAAAAATTTAAGGGGGTCTGAATACTTTCCGTACCCACTGTATGTGCCCATTCTGACATAACTTGAGTCCTTGTGTGCAATAGGGAATATCTTTATATGCTAATGATATTCTTTTAACTTTTACCAATCCTCCTATTTCTTTAGCCAACCTTCACCGAACACTGGAGGAATATGGGGAGTTCTCGGGTTATGAGATTAATACCATAAAAACCACCAATATCCAAATCCTTGTCCAATTATAAGCCCATTTTAATTATTCTTGGAAGACAGACTTGATTAAGTACTTAGGTGTCTATATCACTCATACCTATCCTACTTAATACAAGCAAAATTTTCCACTCTGTATCAGGAAATTGCAAAACAACTTCACATATGGGCATCACAACCTATCTCACTATTAGGTTATTAAAATGATCATGATAATCCCTAAACTGTTGTATCTATTTGAAACCTTTCCTCTACCTATGGCAGCGCTTAAAAAAATTCAGATGGAGTTGCTAAATTTTAGATGATATTATAAAAAATACAGACTTTCCAGATGGTTGCTGTGTACCCTACATTCTCAAGGGGTCTAGGTGTACCTGACATTGTGAAATAATTTTATGCGGTGTACTTACTACACTTAACATCTTTACGCTCCTACAATCACTGGGCCAAAATGTAAAAAGTATGACTGGCACTGATCCTACCTAAGGGCCCTTTCACAAGGGCGATCCGATCAGATCCGCCTGTCAGTTTTTTAGGGGGATCTGATCGGATCCTCCATGCAGCTCTATGGGGCAGCGGATGTCAGCGGACACACCTCAGCTGACACCCGCTGCCATCCGTATCCAATCCTGTCCGTGAAATCCGGATGGATGGAAACCCTATTTTTCCATCCGTTCAGGGATCGGATCGGATCGGATGAGAGCGGACAGGAGGTCCGCTCTCATCCGATCCCCCATAGAGAGCAGCGGGGGCTGTGACACCTCCCTCTCCGCACTGCAAGCGGAGACGGAGCTGTCATCCGCCGGCTCAGCGGGGATCGGCGGATCGATCCCTGCTGAGCAGCACGGATCCGCCTACGGAGGCGGACCGTGTGAAAGAGCCCTAACTTATTACTTTGAGAATTGGATTACTTAGCACTGGAATCTATCCTTTTAGCACCCATGCAACTCACCTAAAATGTTGTTAATCATAGAAAATGAAGCCCTATATGGGTGTAACATGTTGAGGGGCTTTCCTGATTTGTGAAGAGCTAGCTGAACCCATTTTGTGTTCTTTGTTTTGCGATTCACTATATTGGTGTGTGGCCCTGGAAAAAATTTGTGTCAATAACAATTTTCCTCTTTAAAAAAGAAAGAAAAGGGGTTAATGCAATGTTCCCCAACACATGGAAACTGTATACCAGGGATATCTCCAAGGAACATGAATAATTACCAACAACCCCTAATGCATGGGGCTGCCCTAAAATTAAGGGACAGTAATATATATATATCTCAACGACATTGAAACAGTCCTGTGAGCAGCCTGATTTGTTCCCTAGAACAGTGTTTCTCAACTCCAGTCCTCAGGGCACACTAACAGGCCAGATTTTAAGTATTACCTTGGGGAGATGCAGACTAGAATACTGCAATTACTGAGCAGCAAATGATATTTCCTGTGATGTATTTTAGTTTTCTTGCAAACGCAAACCTGGCCTGTTAATGTGCCCTGAAGACCGGAGTTGAGAAACGTTGCCCTAGAATCCAAGTCAACTTATTATGACTGTTTGTCCAATATACGGCATATATGGTCTACAAAAGGGCTTCAGACCTGGTCTCAGCTTTTCCTGTCCACAGCCTGGACGTATGGTAATATATGAGCTGCTGCCATCTGCAATTTTCCAGAATTAGCTATGGTATCTGCATAGAGTAATGGTTGAGTGACACGTCCTCTTCATTCCCATCTGTCATCTTCCATGGCTGACCAATGAGTCACAAAGTATTCCTGATCCACATTCTTATTACCTCAAAGCTTGTGTACCTATTGAATCCCTAGTATTATTTCTCTATTCAGGGATCACTAGTTTTTGACAGTCCCATGAGGAGTTAGAAAAACATTTTTTTATTATACAAATATTTGCCTGTCACTGAAGTGCTACTGTGTATCCTAAAGTGTACAGCTAATAAAAGGATTATGCTCTTACAAGACAAGTTCATAAAGAGCGGCTTTGTACGGTAAAAATCCACATTCATCGCACTGCCAACGCCTTTTATATGAATGAGATATATGGTGATGGGTGAAGAAAAGCAAAAAACAAATAGAAAACATACATCTATGGATATGACTACAAATAGCCATGTACCTGCAGGAAACTGATTTTCAAGAGTCAAAGATATTTTAATGTTTAATACATATTGAAAAAGTCACCCACTGGCAGCAATATCTATACAGCCGAGTTCTCAGGTTCACCATGACCCACCAGGCTGGCACTTTCCATGCATTTTATATTAAGAAGAATATACTGTATAAGAAACTTCTGCTAGTCATGTCAGAGCTGAAAACCTCAGCAGGCTAATGCTACGGCTGGAGTAACAAATACATACAAGAAACTTGTAAGTGAATCAGCTAATTAGTATATACTGGTAAATGAAATGTTGTTATAACAATGAAATGTTGTTACGATCCTTTAACACAGGGGTAGGGAACCTATGGCCGGGGGGCCGTATGCGGCCCTCAAAGTCATTTGGTCTGGCCCCCCGTGCAGCTGAGTTTGTGTCTCTCTGATCTGTCAGAACGGAGCCAATGCTTCCTGTATAGTTTCAGCTCCATTCTGACAGTCTGAGTAAGTCACAGGCGGAGTGATATCAAATGCACTCCACCTGTGACCAATACAGGAAGCGTCGCCTCTTCCTCCAGCGCGGCACCGCTGCTAGCCAACATTTCCCGCCAGCAGCACACACAGCAGTACCAGCCAGAGCCAGCAGTACCAGCCAGAGCCAGCAGTACCAGCCAGAGCCAGCAGTATTCACAGCAGTACCAGCCAGCTGTACCCACCAGCAGTACTCGCCAGCAGTTCTTTTCAAAACTTACCACCACAAAGAGTCGACTGCGCTCCAGACTGACCGACGCAAACCAGGAAAACCAGTTGCGAGTAGCAACATCATCAATACCAGCTAACATCACACACCTCACCAAAGAGAAGCAGTTGCAGCCATCACATTAGTTGATAATTTTGTACGGCCCCCGAATGATTTTATAAATACCCAAATGGCCCTTGGCAGAAAAAAGGTTCCCCACCCCTGCTTTAACAGAACATAGAGGCTGCCATTGTTGGCCTCTGCCTAAAGCTTGCTATGCACTAATAGAATTCCGTTGAAAATTCCTTATTCTTAGGGGTTGATTTACTAAAGGCAAATAAACTATGCACTTTGCAAGTGCAGTTTCACTCTACAAGGGCAATTGCTCCAGAGCTTAGTTAATGAGGTGAAGCTTCACTTTGCAAAGAATACCCAAAAACATGCAATGAAAATAAAAAAAAATAAAAAATAAAAATGTTTGCTTGTAATTTGATAATGAAAGTTAGCAGAGCTTCCCCTCTGGAGCAAATGCCCTTGCAGAGTGCAACTGCACATGCAAAGTGCACAGTCTATTTACCCTATAGTAAATAAACCCCTTAGTTTTTGAACACAGTGACAACAAAGCAGGATGGAAATTTTTCTCCAACAACAGTGGTTTTTGTTTGGAAAATTACATTCATTCCAAAATTTAATGCTTAAAAGCTGACAACATTTTAAAGTATTTTAACCAGTTTTGGACTGGAAGGATTTGCCCCCTTAATGACCAGGCCCTATTTTGCGATTTGGCACTGCGTTACTTTAATGGACAATTGCGCGGTTGTGCGACACTGTACCCAAACAAAATCAACGTTCTTTTTTTCCCACAAATAGAGCTTTCTTTTGGTGATATTTGATCACCTGTGCGATTTTTAGTTTTTGCGCTATAAACAAAAAAAGAGCGACAATTTTGAAAAAAATATATATTTTTCACATTCTGCTATATGACATTCTCAAAAAAAAATGTAAAAATCTAAATTTTTTAACATTTTAGGCCAATTTGTTTTCTGCTACATATTTTTGGTAAAAAAAAAAATTGCAATAAGCGTATTTTGATTGGTTTGCGCAAAAGTTATCTCGTCTAAAGATTTATGTAATTTTTTTTTTACTAGTAATGGCGACGATCTGTGATTTTTTGTGGGACAGATCGGACACCTAACTGACATTTTTGACATTTTTGGGGGGACCAGTGACATTATTACAGTAATCAGTGCTAAAAATATGCACTGTTACTGTAATAATGACACTGGCAGGGAAGGGGTTAACAGTATAGGTGATCAAGGGGTTAAATGTGACCCTAGGGGAGTGATTCTAACTGAATGGGGGTTGGGCTTCTGAGATGACCATAGAGACATGTGATCCTATATAACAGGATCACATGGGCTCTGTGATCATTGCAGGGAGAAGAACGGTCAGCTGTGTTTACAACAGCCGACCGTCCTTCTCTCTCAGCGGGGAGCGATCGAGAGTGTCAGGCAGCAATCAGAGCCGCCTGACACATGCATCGGCTTCCCCACTTACGAGCGGGGGTGGCAGCGTGCGGCCGCAGGCACGTGCTCGCCCCCTAGCTTCTCGCAGGCAAATGACGTATGCATATGTGGTTTTGCCTGGGAGAGCCATTCTGCCACTATATATATATATATATATATATATATATATATATATACAGTATGCAATTGGCAAGTGGTTAAAATGACATTCGCCCAGTCATCGAATGTACAAACATTTTTCAGACGAATGTTTATATGCATATTTGTACAAATGTTTGTTTTGGGATCTACTAGTATATAGCCAGCTTATGAAAACTGGTTTCCTGGCCATCTCTGGGTTCAGTACTTTCACACACACACCAACATCTGCCTATTCATGCCATTATCTAACCAGCCAATCATGTGGCAGTAGCACAATGCATGAAAGCATGCAGATGCAGGTCAGCAGCTTCAGTTAATGTTACCACTAAATGACAAAATGGAAAAAATGGGATTTGAGTGATTTTGACCATGCCATTAATTGTTGGTGCCAGATGGATTAGTTTGGGTATTTCTGTAACAGCTGATCTTCTGGGGTTTTCACGCATAAAAGTCTCTAGCCTACATGTGTCAAACACAAGGCCTGCGGGCCAAATCCGACCCACCAGGCCATTTCATGCAGCCCTCATACCTCTCCTGCAGCAGTGCCATCTCCCTTGTATCCTCCCCCACCTTGTCTCAGCAATCAGCAGCAGAGAGGAGGACAGAACTTCTCTACCAGATCCTGTGCTTTTCTGTGCATTGGAGACTGCTCAGGCAGAACATCATGGCAGAACCATCAACAGTCTCCAATAAAGTTACTTGTGGATGATACCAGCAGTGTGCAACTTCTTTTTAGATTGGCACCATCTGGTACAGGAGTGTGAGTAGGCTCCATTCCGGTCTACACCTGCCCTTAAGCTATTACTAAAATCAGTAATAATCGAATGCAGAGGCCATAATTTAATATGATAAAGAGAAGTGATGGAAATTAAATGATCATATTTTTAATTAAACTGAGTCTCCCTCCAGCCTATCTTGTGGACATTGTCATCAGGAGGATGATCTTGTTGCCTATTGACATACACAGTTTTGTTTTTGACTGCCATTGAAGAGTGTCCACCCTTATCCATGAGGAGAACGTCCACCCTCTTATCCACATACAGGAGCAGCAGCATAAAGTGTTATAGATTCCATTTGGCGTACGCCATTGGAATCCACACCATCTGGTAAGTGTGTTACCTTACCCCATTTGGCACAGAGTGGTAGAACCCTAAGAACCACCGTCACGCACGATCCCATCCAGCACACCAGAGACTTTTTGAGCACGTTTTTGCACTTTAAAGATTTATGTATTTATTCACGGACTATTTTTAATTAATTAATTTTTGAATTCAATGTCATTAATTATGTGTATATTAATTCACATATTGGATATATTGGCACTAATAATCTATTTGATTGGCATATATTGCAAGTAATTTTTCACAAGTTTGCATTTGCACTTTAGTGGATGATTTATCACAATTAGACTTCATTGTTTACATTATTTATTCCATTTGCATCAGGATCGATATATTTATTTATTTATTACTTTAAGAATTGATTACACGTTTGCACGTGCACTTTTCTTGGTTTACTAATATCAGGTTAGCGCAGTAAAATACACCTCTTCAAAGAGAAGATGCATTTATATAGTCTTACAACCAGGCCCTTGAAGGCAACCATAATGCTGATACAGCCTGCGATTAAATTGAGTTTGACACCTCCCAGAATGGTTTGAAAAAAAATCCAGTAAAGAAGCAATTCTGTGGATATAAAAGCCTTGCTGATAACACAGATGTCACAGAAGAATGGTTATATTGGTTCGGGCTGACAATATAACCAACCTATAAAACTGTAGTAAACAGAAAAGTTTCTCAGAAACACAACATATAGAACTAGCTAAAATGAAAAAAAAAACACGCGTGCCAAACAATTAACCTGTCAAAAAAAAAAAAAAAAAAACCCTGAAATAAAGGGGGGGGGGGGAGGGAGGGAGTTTGCTGCTATAATAAATGAGCATAAAGTTGTAAATGCAATCTGGATTATGTTGTTAATAGATAAACCATAAACTCAGTCCATTAAAAATCAATTTTAAAGTGCTTTGTGCAAATAAACGTACTAATTATTCAATAATAGTCCTGAAGAAAAATAATAAAGTCCAGAAGAAAAATCAACCCACCGTACAGTGTTAAGACCTAATAAGCCTTATGGCCACCTAGGCCGGGGAGGTAACTGCTGGGCTTTGTAGTCCCATATGATCTGGAATCCCTCTCCTGGATGGTCTGGATCCCCAGGGTCCGATCAGGGCAAAGAATAAAAAAGCAGACCCTATCCTCACAGCTCCAGCCAGGACTACAAAGCCCAGCAGTTACCTCCCCGGCCTAGGTGGCCATAAGGCTTATTAGGTCTTAATACTGTACGGTACCTAAGACCCACAACTTCTGGTGAGTGTTTATCCCCCATTATTCCACACGGTTGACACCACAAGTACCAGCATTTGGACTATTGGAGGACCCAGCACAAAGCACCTGCACTTTCCCTATTGGCATTCAAGTTGTACCTGCATATTCACCAAAGTTACTTATGAACTTTATATTTGGACTATTTTCTGGCACTATTAAGGCACTTATATGATTTTATTGTGATATTTATATATTGTGATATTTATTTATTTATTTATCCACATTTTATTACGCACATGCTCATCTATTCCAGAGTACTTTATTTATTTGTCTACCACTTCTAACCCAGGATATTGACAAGCAATTGTCCATTTCTGGTTAGTATTAGCAAGCGCTATATCAAGTCCCAAATATTTTGTGATTTTACTCTTTGTCTATCTTTTATCCTATAGCAGCTGCTATTACCATTTATATTTATATATTTATTTACTTAATTTACTCCCTCCTCCAAACTAGGACATCCATAGGTGCGAGGGATATACACCCCTTTTTGGAGTATATATTCACTTTTATTAATGCAAGTGGCTATACCAGCCATCAGCAATAATCGTATGTAAAATCCGGCAGGCTGGTTGTACCCAAGTTGATCAATCAACTTGGGTACATTCAGCCTGCCCATACATGGTTAGAATCTTGGCCAGTGCCCGCTAAAAGATTCAAACCATCTATGGGGGGGCCTGTCTATAAATTATACTATTATTATTATTATACAGGATTTATATAGCGCCAACAGTTTGTGCAGCGCTTAACAAAATGAGGGCAGACATTACAGTTATACTACAATTTGGAACAAAAGGAATCAGAGGGCCCTGCTCGTTAGAGCTTACAATCTAAAAGGGAGGGTCAATTGATACAAAAGGCAATAGCTGTGGGGGATGAGCTGATGGAGCAAGTGAAACAGCGTTATTAGTTAGTAGCCGGGTAGGCTTCTTTAAAGAGAAGTGTTTTCAGGGATCGTCTAAAGATGGATAGATTAGGGGACAGTCGGACAGATTGGGGTAGAGAGTTCCAAAGAATGGGAGAAGCTCTGGAGAAATCCTGGAGGGGAGCATGGGAAGAGGTGACAAGGGGGCTAGAGAGCAGGAGGTCTTGGGAGGACCAAAGAGAGTGGCTAGGTTGATATTTTGAGATCAGGTTAGTGATGTAGCTGGGGGCAGAGTTGTGGATGGCTTTGTAAAATAAAGAGAAGAAGGGAAAATCAGGTAAAGGGGGGTCAGGTAGTAGTACAAGGAGGAAGCCTGGAAACAGGCTAGGTACCCAGCCACTTGATTTGGTAACAAGTGTCCAGCTCCCCCAGTCTACTAACAGGCAAGGTGCTCTGCCTCTGAGGTGTGGTAACAAGCTAGGCCCCCTGCCACCAGGGTCCGGTAACAGGCAAGGTGTCCCACCGCTGGGGTCTGATATAATATATAATAATGAATAATTAAGACAATAAATTTTATACAAGTAGCCAATAAATGATTTTCTTTGCAAGTGCACTCTGGGTAGCTGGCATTCACCATCAGTACTCTGGTCATTATGGCCTCAGTGTTATGTCAGAATACCATGTGCTTGTATCCTGCAGTCCTAGCATGACTACATATGTGCAGCTACACAGAGAAAACTAAACTCAAATCTAAATAAAGCAATACCATTTATTCGGAACAGAACACACATGTGACAAAACACATAGATACAGCATCCATACAAGCCCAGGGAGCACATGTAAAAAGCAAAATTAATTAATTATATACAGAAAAGAAGGACAAATCAGGTAAAGCAGTAGAAGGGTAATGGACAAAGGTAGAGGGAGGCAGGTAGGGACCAGGGACTGGAACAGATAGCAGGTTCGACAAGGGGTACAAACTAATTTCTGGGAATTGCTGACTGATGGTAGACACCTGATGGTTGACAATTAAACTGCAGCCTTCAGGTTCATGGACCACAGTGCCACCAGCAAATGTTCTAGTTACTAAAGTCTGGTACAGACTACAGTATGAGTTTGGGTTGAACAGGCCATTTTCTGCCAGTGCTGACTGGATGCTGGTGAGATGCTGGTTCTCCAGTATGCCTGTTTGACAGAAGTCGGTCGTGAGACCGGCTTCTGTTGGACAGGGAGCTGTATAGTATACAGGTCCTGAAAGTCAGCCGGTTCCTGACGAACCTACTGTTTTTGGCCAATTTTCTGCCCATGTGTACCCGGCATAACTCTCACCAAAACTGGACAGCTGAAGATTGGAAAAATTTAGCCTAGTTTGCTGAAATTCTAATTTATTTGGACTGTTTTCAGACCAAAGAGAGGCCTTGCCTAGTTTTAAAATCTTTTTTTTTTTTTTTGGACAGAGTAGGGAACAGTTACAAACATGTCAAGTTTTTATTGATGCATATCTGTGTCCCCATTGGGCAGATCAGCCTCTATATTTGTACTGTTGACCAGTGTCACTGAGTGATAAATGCATAAAAGATACAACATTTTAGAGATGCTGCCAGAAAAAAAAGGTAAAGAAAATATTTCAGTTAGGACACCTTTTCTGGAGAATTTCCTATACTTTGGGAGATTTTCTCTAACTACCTGTTGTACCCCTAGAAGTGAAAGGAAATTATCCCAATGCCAAACAGCAAAAAATAAAGTAGCAGGGGTTTTAACCCAATCGTGCTCTACCCAAAACAAAAAAAAAAATGGCTATACATACATTTTAATATAGTGTTCCTAATGGATAGCTTAGTTAGTGTGTACTGTAAACACAGTAAATGTTATCAGAAAAATACATATTAATAAAAGACAAAAGATAATTGGGATAAGAACGACGTTATTATAGCATTGGATTGCCGGCCTTTGAGAACTGTAATGTAATCACATTTTCCAGTGCCATTCAGTTTGCAGAGTATTTCTTTTATTATATAAAAATCATTGCAATTAAAGAAAAAACAAAGTACAAATGCATTATTAGAATATTGAATTTCTTTTTGTATTGGCAACAGTTCTCTTTTGATGAATATTGCAGTACCATTCATTGGGGGGTAGCTCTAGGAGTTATTTAATGCTTGCAGTGATTTAATTGGATTACTTTATTATATTTGGTTATAAATCTTTAGATGCAGTGGGGAAAGACTGGAAGAAAATACTTTACAATATGTAATATTTATATGACATGCATATCATATAATCCAAACATTTTAACATACTCATTTGCTTAGTGGCTCATCAGAACCAGAAGGAAAATCCTTGACCCCAATCTGCCATCTACAAAAGCATGGTCAGTAACTTTTATCAAAATATCTAAAAAAGGAACAGCCTGTGTTTTCCTATAGCAAAAAATTAGGTCTGAACTGGAAACAACAAATAGAGAGTTTACCTACCAAATTAGCAATAAATACCTCCTGCACGTATTTGGGCTGTACCTGTGAAATGGGAAGAGACTTCTGCAAGTGGAAACTATTGCATCTCTAAGACCTGTTTTAAAATGTTAGAATATAATTCAGGGTACCATCACTATGACTGAAGAGTTATGTAGTGGAATAAAGTAAGGCTAAAACATATCAGTACGTATGAACTTGCATGATGGCAGGAACCCAGTGTAGAGAAATTGTATGCCGTAAGACCTGACACATTCTTACATGCCACCCAGCAGCTCACTGATTTAATGCTTACCATGAACATGAATGGTAAGTTTGATTACATTTTTATTGAAAGTACACTATATTACCCAAAGTATTGGGACGCCTGCCTTTACACCCACATGAACTTTAATGGCATCCCAGTCTTAGTCTGTAGGGTTCAATATTGAGTTGGCCCACCCTTTGCAGCTATAACAGCTTCAACTCTTCTGGGAAGGCTGTTCCCAAGGTTTAGGAGTGTGTCTATGGGAATGTTTGACCATTCTTCAAGAGGCGCATTTGTGAGGTCAGGCTTTGAAGTTGGAGAAAAGGTCTGGCTCGCAGTTTTCGCTCTAATTCATCCCAAAGGCGTTCTATCGGGTTGAGTTCAGGACTTTGTGCAGGCCAGTCAAGTTCCTCCACCCCAAACTAGCTCATGCATGTCTTTATGGACTTTGCTTTGTGCACTGGTCCAAATCCTTTGGTGGAGGGGGGATTATGGCGTGGGGTTGTTTTTCAGGGGTTGGGCTTGGCCCCTTAGTTCAAGTGAAGAGAACTCTTAAGGTGTCAACATACCAAGACATTTTGGACCATTTCAGGCTCCCAACGTTGTAGGAACAGTTTGGGGATGGCCCTTCCTATTCCAACATGACTGTGCACCAGTGCACAAAGCAAGGTCCATAAAGACTTGGATGAGTAAGTTTGGGGTGGAGGAACATGACTGGCCTGCACAGAGTCCTGACCTCAACCCAATAGAACACCTTTGGGATGAGTTAGAGCACAGACTGCGAGCCAGGCCCTCTCATCCAACATCAGTGCCTGACCTCATAAATGTGCTTCTGAAAGAATGGTCAAACATTCCCATAGACACACTCCTAAACCTTGTGGACAGCATTCTGAGAAGAGTTTAAGCTGTTATAGCTGCAAAGGGTGGGCCAACTAAATATTGAACCCTATGGACTAAGATTGGGATGCCATAAAAGTTCAAGTGGGTCTAAAGGCAGGCGTCCCAATACGTTTGATAATATAGTGTATATCTAAATACAAGAATAAAATAAAATACAATGCAACTTACAAGTCCTGGGTACAGCCTAATTTGGACCAGCCAAGTTACGAACTTTGTGTGGCCCTCCCTGTTTAACATAAGATCATATACTTAAGTGGATGGGAAAATCTGCTGTTTTTTTTTTTTTGTTTTTTTTGGTTCAGCCCATTGGTTTCTTGTGATCAGCAGTAGCCCCTGCTGATCAATGCATTCTGGCAATGGAGTCATTCTGCTGTCAGAATACAATTACACAACAGGGAGAATTTTTCTATTACTTGTGTGAATGGGGGAATTCATTCATTTTATTTAATCAGTCTTCTGGCTGATGAAAAAAAAGAAGTCATCTATGACCATGATGTGTTTGTGTTTTGTCTAACTTTTTTTCTCCCCAGCTCCCCTTCTAGTTCTTATGGTAGTTTTTAGAATTTGTTGGTAGCCAAAATAATGTCATGGACACTACAGAATATCTTTTGGTATGGATGCCCATGCACTCCATACCCTACTGATGGATGTCTGTCTGAGTCTTCACCGATCGGTTATTGCCATGAGATTTGTCATCCCAGTCCCCAGCATTTGCTTCCATCAAATTCCACTGCACAGAAAATAAATATTCATAAATGATACACCTAAATCTACTGGATATTAACCACTTTACCGCTGATCACTAGAGCTGTACTGCGGCAAAGTGGCTCTATAACGTCTGGCGACGTAGACCTACGGGAGTCGGGCCAGGGGAGGAGCGGCGGTGATCACCGCCGCTCTTCCCCGATCGTCGGGGAATCGAGTGTGGAGATCCGCCCGCTTGTGTAAACAAAGCGGGCGGAGGGTAAGATTGCAGGGTTCAGCATAGCTGAACATGCAATCTGTCCCTGTGTCACTCAGTCACCTCCCCCCACACATGTCAGTAAGCACCAGGCATACATTAACCCCTCCCTCTCCAATAAAATTAACCCCTTCCCTGCCAGTGTCGTTTTTACAGTAACAGTGCATATTTATAGCACTGATTACCGTAGTAATGTCACTGGTACCCCCAAAAGTGTCAAAAATGTCAGTCAAGGGTCCGATCTGTCCGCCGCAATGTTGCAGTCCCGCAAAAAAAATCGCAGATCGCCGCCATTACTCGTTAAAAAAAAACCCACGAAAAACGACAGAAATTTTTCCCTTAGTTAGTAAACGCAATAACTTTTGCGCAAACCAATCAAAATACGCTTATTGCGATTTTTTTTTACCAAAAATATGTAGCAGAAAACAAATTGGCCTAAAATGCTAAAAAATTTTGATTTTTAAATTTTTTTGGGGGGAATTTCATGTGAAAAATATTGTTATTTTTTCAAAATTGTCGCTCTTTTTTTGTTTGTAGCGCAAAAAGTAAAAATCGCACAGGTGATCAAATAC
This sequence comes from Pelophylax lessonae, assembly GCF_965119305.1. Lineage (NCBI taxonomy): Eukaryota > Metazoa > Chordata > Amphibia > Anura > Ranidae > Pelophylax > Pelophylax lessonae. The sequence goes on from NC_138769.1 coordinate 642,058,727, forward strand.
CACCAAAAGAAAGCTCTGTTTGTGGGAAAAAAAGGACATAAATTTAATTTGGGCACGGCATTGCATGACCGCGCAATTGGCAGTTAAAGTTGCACAGTGCCAAATCGCAAAAAGTGGCCCAGACGTAAGACAGCAAAATCCTCCGGTGGTAAAGTGGTTAAGCTCAATACATCTTTTGCCAATTAAATTCAGTAAAGTCGCTGATCTATTAAACAGCAATACAGTATATTTTCTGTTTTTTGCAAGAACCAAAACACTGGAGCCATGAAAGCCATCAGTCATCTTTTGAATTCAGATTAAACAAACCTTGCTGTTTCTTGTAAGTTAATCAAAACACGGGAGCCCCCTGAGGCACGAGATATATAATACCAAAAGCTTGAATGTGTCAGTTCATTTTTTTCATTTCTTGGCACACAGACACCATATCATAACACCCATCTTACAAATATTTTTATACAATTTAAACAGTATTTTGTAGTCTGTCAAAATTCCAATTTTCTGTGTCTGCAAAAATAGCACTAAGGCGTGGATAACAAAAAAATGAAATACCAGTATAAAAATAATGTTCATTAGCCTCACAGGACACAGCTAGGAGAAGGAGTGCTGCTATTGTATTATTTGTACTATTCCTCCTGTGTGACACTGTAAATTCACCGGCCACTGTAAAATAGATGGTGGAACCATGGTTTTCACCCATCCACCTAAAGCCTACAATACGGCCAGAGGAGGCCATTCATATGCCATGGGCATGATGCTTCATAAACCCTTGGCTTGTGGTTGTAGTGCATTAATTCTATTGTAAATTGATGTTTGGCAAAATAAAGAGTAAAATAACTAGGCATTTAGGACATTGGCGGCTTGGCCACACTCAGAAAAGGGACCCACCCCAAATTCATTCAAATCGGCTAGCGCATCTAACACTACCTGCTCCCTAGATAAAAAATGCTGCTGTCCAAAGATGACTGCATTACTCCTCCATACAGAATGGAGACACCCTAAAGCCTGGCACACACCATGAGTGTCTTTCCTTTCAACCCAGTGGGCTAAACGAAAAAAGAAAAAACTGTCAGCTCCAATCGGAGCTGCTGTACTAATGATCCGACCTCAGTACAGTGATCTCCCTCGCTGAGCTATTGTGTTCTGACAGGGGGATGCCCCTCGCCATTGGCTGAGAGAGCTAATTGGGAGCCAGTTGGCTGCTGGTTTTCCAGCATGCACATCCGACAGAAGCAGGCCAATTGACCGGCTATTGTCGGACCGGCTGGCATACACATGGGCCGAATGTCTGCCAGCATTCGCCTAGCATTCGGCCCGTGTGTATGTGTAGTGTGTGGCTTTAGACAGGAAGTGTGTTACTCACTTTAATACCAGATGAAAAAAAATGGAAAAAAAGCTGAAAAAAAGATAATTAATTCACATTTAAGGATTGGTAAGCTGCAATATATTAAACTTCTGTTTTTGGGTTTAAAGTCACTTTAATAATGTCACCCTTGCCTTGTGAAGCATTCAAAAAAGGAGATCCAAAGTAAGTATTTTTTTACATTGTTGAGGGGCTACTATATAGCCTTTACTTGTTACAGACTGCAAGGTCCTCTTTAAAGCACATCTGTACTTAACCCATGCAAGATGAAGCAAAAAGCTAACTTTTTTTCCCTCTTTTCTAGCAACACATATTCAACTTTCCTTTGATCCCCCATGGTTTCTTTCTGTTGCAAGAAGCAAGGAAAATCCCTAGTACTTTAGGGTATGGAGGAACATGTGACCCACTTCATGATTGAGTGCTGGTGCTTGGCTCAGTTCTTTCACATTGGGGGTTATTGTTCAGCCCTGTATAAGCTCTGACTGCATCAAAGTTTACACGGGGCTACCTTTCTTTCGTCCTGGTTGCTGAACAGAGTGATAAGTAGGATGGTGGTATGTGATGGAAAGGTAAGTATGTAGAGCTGGAGAGGGGAGTATTAAAACAAACCTGTTCTTCTTCTCTGTATGTGCAAAGCACCAAGTTACTCTGCATCTCTCTATAGATCAGCAGATCTCAAATCAGTGGCGGAACTACCTAGGTCACAGAGGTTGCACCTGCGACCGGGTCCTGGCGTTCCACCACTGTTGAGGGGCCCGAGAGGGGTTGCTGGCTCCCTGCACTGATAGTTCACCCCCCTCCTCCGTTGAACAGATGGGCGAGGAGAGAGCCGAATTGCTCCTTCTCCTGATGTCCCTCTCCTCCTGTGTGCACCGGGGGCAGTGTGATGCTAAGTGGCTGAATTTGATCTTTCATGGTTTATTGCACCTGGGCCCTGAAGGTTCTAGTTACGCCTCTATCTTACTGTTTGCTGAGTGTTTTATTCCCACAGCTATTCCAGGGACAGCCCTATGATGTAGGTAAAGCAGATGGGGTATGTGGCCATTGTTAGTAAAATTTTACTTTTTGAAAAATATACCAATATGCGTGCACGGGAAAACGCCTGTGTCAACGGTTACTTATATACAGAGATGTATAGTAACTAAGTAGAACTACTTCACTACTGTACTTAAGTACCGAAAGGCGGTATCTGTACTTTCCTAGAGTAGAATTTTTTTCTCCTACTTCCACTTTTACTTCACTACGTTTTTTAGATTTCAATACTTCTACTCCAATATTTTTTTTTTTGTGCTGCATAGTTACTCGTTACTATTATAAAAATTACCACTGCCAGAACAGTAGATGGCAGGTTTCATGAAGCTCAAAACATGTGTATTATCAGCGCATACAAAAATAAATGCTACTGTATGTATAAATAAAAGCTGCATTTGAAATAATAAAAAACAATATGATGTTCAAACTTTTGACTTCTTTCTTTAATAACTACATAACACAGTACTTGTACTTTTACTTTCAGTACTTGAGTAGCAATTTTTTTTTTCAAAACTACTGGTACTTTTACTTTCAGTACTTGAGTAGCAAAATTTTTTAAAAAACTACTTGCCATACTTAAATATAAAAAATGTTGAATACTTTAGTACTTCTACTCAAGTCACTTTTTAATCGAGCACTTCCACTTCTACTCAAGTCACTTTTTGATCGAGCACTTGTACTTTTACTCAAGTATGGGTTTCGAGTACTTTATACAACTCTGCTTATATATAAGCGTGTACAGCATTTTCTTGAAATGCATTCTTATGGGCAAGATTACACTGCAGCTGTGGCTCCCAGGCACCAAAACAACCGCCATTTTACTTTTTACCCATTTGAGCTGTAAATTACGGCTGTGTGCAGGAGCCCTGCAACAAATAAGCATGTCACCTTTTTGGGATTTTCATGGAAACAGACACTTGTAAAGTAATGTATGTACAAAGCGGGCATTTTTTTGGCTCTATCTAACCCACCTCCCTTTAAAATTCTAAGCCCATTTACACTCAAAATCATATGTGGGGCTGCTGACAGCATCCCATGTCACTGGGGCTCAGCAACAAAAGAGGTTTTAATCTCTTAGTGTAACAGGTCGTAAAAACTTACCATGAAGCTCTTTTTTTCTTCAGCATCCAGTTGAATGCCATTATTCCACTGTTTCTTGGGGAACAATTGACCCAGACCTTTGGAATCGCCCATTATTTTGCCATTTAATCTTCTGGGATGGGAACTCCTCCTTTTAATTCCGGCAAATGTGTATTTGCAAGGAGGCAAATCTGTAAAAACATCATCACCTTCATCCTCCTGATCTTCTTCACTACCATCATCACTATCTTTGTCCTCTGAGGTATCATTGTCTAAAGTATCACTTAGAATTGCATCCGAAATCGAATCGAGAGGGATGTCAGTGAATGTAATTGCACTGGGTTTATGCTTGATGACGCGAATGTTTCGAGACCCAAAAGTAACTTCATGTTCTAAGGAGGTAGGTGAAATTTCTTGATGTTCAGAGGTATGAAAACTGACACTGGTAGAAATATCTCCTGGCCAGGTGCCAAGCTCGGGGGCAGTTGTGTTTATTCCCCTTGCAGATAACAGATTACTAGTGTCAGTTTCAGATTCCAGCATCATGTCAGTGTTCCCCACTGGTGAGTAATGTACACTGAGCAGTCTGTCAGCTGTCACGTTTGGTATTGCTAAGGAGAGCTTGAAAGCCGCAGAATATACAGAAATGTCTTCAAGATCTAAAATGGATTCCATGCTCTAATAGGATTAATCACCGTTTTTCCATACTGTTGAGAAGCCTTATATTATATTCTTGGCATCAAGTCAGATGTCAGCGGGCTTATCCAAACATCTTTAGGATAATTAACATCTTTATAGCCCACTGTTTTCCTCTCCTGGAAGAAGCACAAAAGAAAGAATAAGTTCATAAATCATATATTGTATATGCAGATATAAGTATAGGGTAAGACTGTGAAAACACTAAAGGACCAATAATTATATATACTACGGCTATCCCCCAATCACGTTCTCAATTTCTGGATTGATTTATGGACTTTTGTTTGGACTAATTATTTCAGCATAATTTTTCACATATAATCTTTCACTGTTTGGCATATTTTATTTATATGTTTGATCATTTTTTAGCGCAACTTATATATATTATTGCTTTTTGGGGTGTCGGTCACACTTGAAGTTGCTGCTTCTCATTTGGATTAGCGCAGTTGTTTTTACTTTTTTTTTTTTTTTACAAATGATATGCCTTTAAATGAAAAAAGGAATTTACATAAGCTCTTTATTGTGGAAAAATTAGGTCCTTTGTAAATGTATACTAATAGTTTAAATTTGAGGAGCTACACTATAAAGTTGAGGCGCTACACTATTCATTTTAAGTATTCATTTTTGGAATTTCCAAGAATTGATGGCAGCTGAAGGGTGAATTTTATCAATAGATGCACATAGGAGGTACCATTTTTTTCTTTTTATAATCCTTTGTAAATGTAATCTGTTATTATTAATGTAGTTTATTTTAGAAAAAAACAATACCTGTGGTCATTTAATAACCCATGTAATGACTAGAATGAAATAATAAATTGCAGAATGACCTTATCTGTGTATAAAATCATTCATAATCACTGGTACTGTTTTCCACATTATCATGAAGTTCGGCTTTCATATTAATCAGATTTGTAAAACTTTGCTTTACACCTGTATGGCCAATTCTCTTAAAGATTATGGTGGAGTTGGTCCATTCATTGAACTCTTTTTAGACTCCAATTGACAAAGCAGTTCCTGGCAACAAATGAAAGTATTCTCTGATCTACTATTATTGTCCAAAAAACATTGTCTGTGCTTTTTTTTTTTCTTTTGCAGTTTTGGATATGAAGGGAATAGTTAAAACCCTAGTCAGCTTTTAGTTGATGTGTGTGTGTGCCACTGGGGAGATTTTCTTTCAGTTCCTGCCCTAGAGACATAAGAGGAAGAGATAGGCAATCTCTCCAAATTAAATAAAATCTCCTCCTAGACCAATAATCCAACTCTTCTGCATTCTATCAATACCTACAAAGAGAATCTTTTGGCTTTAGATATACTTTAAGTCAAAATGTTTACTTGATAATCTTAAAGCAGGGGTGTCCAAACTTTTGATCTTTCCTGCGACATTGGAAGAAAATAAATTGTATTGGGCCACACTTTAAATACACTAATAATGAAAGTTGATGAGCAGAAAAAGTTGGGCAGATCACAAGTCAACGAACGATCACTGATATAGATAATGTACCTATTTGAGAAATAAAACCTAATTTTTTTTGGTAAAATTTTTTATTATAAAAGTAAAAGAGAGCAACATAAAACTAGTGCGATATTTGACACGGTTTTTGATAAACAAACGCATCAATATCTGGTTTGATGGATATAGTAGCAATTCTAAATGAATTCTCAAGGTGCTCATCAGATTTTTTGGCTACAATTTTGCCTTTCATGTGCTTCATCCTTAAAAACAGTTGCTCACAAACATACGGTAGGTGCTTCCAAAAACTGATGGCATGAATAAGGCGTGATTGTGAAGAGTGAGATATTTTCTTTTGGGAACATAAAACTTATAGAAAGTCTAGTAAAGAGACATTGTCAAATTTTTCTTCAGCCACATGTGTTCCCTAAAGCCTCGTACACACGTACCGATCGTCGGCCGAACGATCGGTCGTCTTTTGTCCAGGGCTGTCGTGTCTGTTGAAAACTGCAAAAGACTGCACACGAATTTTGTCGGCCAACAACAGCCGACTGCAGAAGTGATGTCATGTGATGGTTAACTTTCCTTTTTTCTTTTCTGAGCATGCCCAGTCTTGCTAATCGGCTGTCTGTCAGCCGAAATCTGTACTGACTGGCGAACAATCGGCCGTTCTGGTGTTGGCCAACAAAAATTTTAATGCCTGCACGACAGATTCTGTTCGGCCGAAAATGCGCTGTCGGAAGCATCATACTAACAAGCCTACAATCGGCCGATCGGTCATCGGCCGACAATCGGTACGTGTGTACGGGGGCTTAAGTCTAAAGACATTTTTTTTTTTTTTTTAATTCTCCCCCAAAAAATCAAAAATTTTAAGTAAGTTTACGATTTTGTGTTGAGCTGCATTCATGGTCGCATGCGGCCCTTGGACCACAGGTTGGACAACCTTGCCTTAAAGGATTACTAAACCCAGGAAATAAATTGTTATATATAGCTATGTCTTTAACCACCTAGGCGGTAATCCCGAGCGTGGCTCGGGGTGGATTTTTCATTGCAGGAGCGGTAACCCCAAGTCACGCTCGGGGTGGATTGCAGAGAGCGCAGCGGTGTCTCTTACCTTATCCTGGCGATCCAGCGATGATCTCTCATTGCTGAGATCGCCAGCCGAGAGTCCCGCCGCTCCTCCGTCCACCATCGGTGTGATGACTTCCTAGTTCCGTTCCCTGCAGCAGCAATGGTGCATGGGAGCGGAACTAGGGGAGGGAAATTAAAAAAAAAAAAAAAAACGTTGCACAAAACACAAAACACATTTCATATTTTATATATATATATATATATATATATATATATATATATATATATATATATATATATATATATATATATATATATATATATATATATATATATATATATATATATATATATATATATATATGTATATATATGTATATATATATATATATATGTATATATGCATATATATATAGATATGCATATATATATATATATATATATATATATATATATATATGCATATATATATATATATATATATATATATATATATATATATATATGTGTATATATATATATATATGCACACACACACATATATATATATAAAATTATATTATTGATTTGATTATAATTCACGCGTTTGTGTTTCAAATTTATCACATCTGGGATGTCTACTAGACTCTTGTTTTGGTCAGGTTTAAGTCAGTAATTACTAAGAATTGTAGGCCTATAATACATAACGCCAAATTTCCATGAAAAACAATTGTACCGCTTTTGGTATGTAATTCCTGACATAATCATACCGCCAGGGAGGTTAACAGTGAATTTCCACTTTAGGAAACAAGCAGTGACAAAGCCCTTAGCAAATTCTCAGCCTAATAATGGCTGAATACAAAACTGTCCAACCCTGATTACACAACAACAGCTTGTCATCAATATCATTACAAATGTAAATACAACAAGAGCAATAAGGGTCATTCTTCTCCTTCATGGTGCCCAAGGCAGCAGTAGTTACATGATCAACCTATTTACTGCTTGAAATGAATTTATGGCTTGTTGGAAACAATCAGTGACACGAACGATGAGCTGGCTTTCTGCAGCTTTAGTAGGGTGGGGAGCAGAGAGGAAGAATATTTTGTTCCTATTCCAGACCACATGCTCTGACACTTGCATTGCTTTGGTATAATCACTAAAAAAAGCCCATTTACACTCAACATCATATGCGGGGCTGCTGATAGCATCCCATGTCACTGGGGCCCAGCAACAAAAGAGGTCTTCTAGTAGCATACTACTTACCTTTTTTTTTACAATTACTTTTTTAATAACACTGGAAAGCACACCAGAACTTTATTTACACCATGTCCATCACAACCCAAACAAAACTGAGTTTAGTCTGTTTAAAAAAAAGTTCTGTTGTACATGTGTTGGTTTAGTGGATGAATTTTTAATTTCATTAAAGAAGTATCACCATAAATTAGAAATCTTTGTTTGATCCCCTGGGGGGCCCATTGCATGTAGCACATGGTCCTTTTCTGATCCAATGGTCAATTGTGCAAAAAAAGCATATCTTTGTTTCTGTTTTGTGCTAACTATCAGCTCCACCCCAGGCTGAAGCCTAATTTATAGGCATTTATAGGAAATTACAGAACCTATAGTGTCTGACCTTCTGCCAACTAATACTATGCTTCTTGGTCAGCTATGCCTTTGACAAGCATTACCTACCCGCCTGTCAGCACTCTGGACACTGGCAGGCACTTGTTCCTACTAAGGAGACTACATATCAACAATAAATCTCACAAGGATCTGACTGATCACTGACTGAATTAATTAATTGAGTTGTTGGAAGAGAGCGAGAGTCACTGTCGACCATGCTAGCTCAGGATCTGGTCCACCTTTCAGAATGAGAAAAATTGTGTAGCACCACCAGGACACCCTGGAGGCATGGTGGCACCTCCAGATGCAGGGGGTGGGCCAGAATTTCACCCTATGGCTAATTTGAAGGACTGGAAAGAACATTTGGCACAGTCACTTTTGCCTTTTTTAAGTTTTAGTGTACTCTGGTATACCATGCATATTCTTTCAAAGGATCACCATTTTCTATATTAACATAGACCTTCCCAACTGTTTACCTGTAATACCCCCAGACTTCGGTATACTTTGACTCTAATGTGTCAGGTTTTTGTTTCTGTTTGTCTTTTTTAACACGGGCGCCACTGTTTTTTTGCCTCCACATGATAATGTTTCTGTTACTATCATTTCAGTGCATAGCATTATTGTCTTGTTTGTACTCATTATCGAATCAATATAAATATGTTGTACTCATCATCTCATGTTTGCAAGTGTCATACCAGTTGTTTACTTTACTTATTCTTCTTTAACCAATAAAAAATAATAATCATATCTGGTTGATTGTACAGTCCCCTACAAACCCTTAATAAAAATTATATTTGAAAAAAAAAATAAAAATTTGAATAAGAAAGATAAAGTTTTATTGTAGAGCAGTCAAGAAAGTTAAGGTCCCAGATACCAAGCAGATCACTTACAGACTCTCTAGATCCATATCTATGTCCAGTTTCACAGTGCCAGAACCTCTAAGCCACCCAGGCAACACTGTAGGCAGTAACTTGGTGGTTCACAGAATTCTCTCTCTGTTTTCTAGGCTCAGTGCGTCCTCTTCCAAGTGAGTCACCACGCCCTTGTGACAGCAAGAATCTTCCCCTGGGTTTCCTACTTGGCACAGCTTCCTCCATCTACAGGTAGGACATTTCCAGAACCACTTTAGGCACAAGTCCATATTCAACACATGTTAGGACCCTCACATGCCTAATAGCAGAGCTTAATCCAGCAGCACCTCCCCAGGCCTCAGCCTAGGGTAAGAGAACGATTGCCAGGCCTATCCCAAATATTTATATCCTCTCCCAGCATGTGCCATTGGCCATGAACCTCCTACTAGTTTGGCTGAAGGAAATATGAATATTCATAACTCAATCTGGCTATGAAATCTCATATTATTGCCAGTGGTACCAGTGACACCTACTGGCAGCAGTGAGAAAACCCAACCCCACTGAATGTAGGGAAAGACCAAGTGAAGAACTATACAATCAGTATGGGCTGTCTACAAACTAGCCAAAAACTACATTTAGGCAATAGACCCTGTTTAAGACAGGGTACTACAAGTGCTAAATGCACTTTGTTCCCCTGGGAGACAGGAGGAATAGAAAATAATTATAATGAGACTATACACACATGGCCAACATGAAACAGCTATTTGCATTTTGGAATAATTGTTTCTGTAAAATTTGGCCTTATCTGTGCTATAAGCCTGCAGTTGTGGATGGATGGCCAGGAAATCCAATTGGCCACAGGTGCAAAAAAGGAATAGGTATAAACTAATTTTTTAGATTGTAATGGAATGAAGATGTATAAACAACTTCTGTATTAAAAATGTTCTGCCTCACATCATGTTGGTTTATTGGAGGGCTTCTGGAGCATTTATCTATGCTTAAAACAGCTACCCACCTTCTAACACCTATCCTAGCTACCCTAAAAAAGGAAGATGCCTATAATTACCTATGCTCAGAGCGCTCTAGTCCGGTCACAATATCTCCCCAGCAGCTACCTTCAGACAAATGCATTAGCTCTTGTATATACACCTGCACAGGTGCCCCTTAGCACTCAGCTTAATGAGAGGGCACCTGGAAGAAGGAGGACCAGACAGCACCAACAGGGGGCTTCCAAATAGGAGGTAGGGGGCCGACCACTCTGTGCAATATCATTGTATCGAGCAGGTAAGTATAACATCTTTTTTTTTTAACTAAAAAAAAAAAATGTAGCCTTTACTTTTACTATAATTCTTACAGTACATTCCCTGCTGCCTAACTTCCATGGGATGAAGATAGAAGCTTTCTAGAAACATTTTACACTTTTGATGATCGGAGGAGGCCTCTACTGGTCCCTACATTACGATAAGACACAGTAATGATGTAGGGACCAGCAGAAGTAAACAACACACAATGGGGGACCAGGCATCTGACATAACCTGGAGGTGTGCCCAATGATAAAGATGTTTCAGCAAAATTATCTCTTCAACCAAGCAAAGCTTTACAATAGTGACACAGTCACTTTAAAGGGTTAGTTCACCTTTATAAAAAAAACTGCCTGTACAAGTAATTGGTGCCTACAGATAAAAACAAACTGTGTAGCTTTGACTAAGGTTAAATAATGTCCTTTCTATAGGCATAGGCCATTGACGTACCTCCCGAAGCCTGGCTCAAAAACTCCTGGAGCTAGTATCATTACATCCTGCCTTGTTGCTAGGGCGTTGCTAAGAGACTCCCAGCTGATTCAAAGCCTCTCTTATACACTCTCTTCCGTGTCACAGTAGCTCTGGGCTCAGCGGTGCTGCGATGGAGGAGATAGTGGATCACACATGTCTGGGTTTGAGAGCTTATTGCTGTGATGGTGAGGGTGGGCAGTAACAGCTGGGAGTGTCTTAGCAATGCCCTAGCAACAAGGCAGAACAGGAGGATGTCATCTCTGGCAGTTTTACAACCAGGCAAAGGTGAAATAGCTCTGTAAAGCATAAGACTGGTGAAGGAAATTGTTCCTTACTAATGTAACCATGACACTGCTGACAGCCTTGGCTCCTATCTTTATTATGGAGAGTTCCTGGCACCCCCTGCACTTTCTCTGCATTTTTATTGATTTTGGAGAAGGCATAGCCCTCTCACTAGTGCCTTAATAACCAATCACTGGGCAGGGATGTACAGTACATAACACTAGGCAAAGAGCGGTCAATAGAGGAATTACTATTTGTACAGATGCTTCGGGAGGACCATACGTGACAATGAGAAATCAAATTATTTAAGCAAAAGAATATGCTGGCAGCTTTGTCACACTTATATTGAATGGAACTTTTTAATTGTCACAGGTTTATTTTAAGGGTAGTCATGCATCTCATTATTTAAATATTGTATGTAGACTGATTCTGTGGTCACATAATAAAAGTGTTAAGTGGGAGCAGTCAGTGAAAGCATGTAGAGGTGCCTACAAGTAGACGAACATGCCTTGCAGGGCGTCCTTCTAAACTCCAAACTTAGGGTGTTCTTAGGTCCACCATCATATTTATGAATCAATAGTGAGTTGTGCGTGGCAGAATAATTGATGGACCCAAATGCAACTACAAAAGCTGTTTGAAATTTGAATTATACATCAGTTTGTGTTTTAGGCTTTCCAGGACACTTTGACAATGTGCATAAGCAATATCGGGGCAAAATCCCTGGAACCCAAGATAATGAGGAAGCCAAAATGTCCCTCAAACTACCCTAAATTAACATAGATTGTACAGTGGCTATGCTGGTGTAGATATGACTGCAATTGGATGTTCCAAAAAAGAGATAAGTGCTATTCAGCACCCCACTCCTGCGCTCAGAACCTGGTCCTCAGGCTGCCTCAATTTCGGAACTCGTACTCATACTTGGCACTGCCGAATGGGTTACGATCGGTGCAATACTCTAGCGATGCCTCGACAATGATGGGCATTGTGACGTCCCCAGGTAAATGTTAAGTGCCACATCCCTTGTAAACATCAATGAGGGGTCCATTAGATTGCCCCTGACGCTTTTACAGTTTGGTACATTAGTCCTACACATTACTTCAGTACACCCTTGCAGGTTTTAATCTATGATGCACACAGGCAGCAGTCTGATTAGGATCAGTAAGAATTGTGAACCATCATACGCCATATTGATTCTCTATCCCCCGGTGATGTGCATGTACCGTGAGAGGAGGATGAGTTGTTCTGTGCCGCATTGACTGAGTCGTGTACTGTATTGTCTAATTGTACTATCCGAAATGTATTATCTGAAATGTACAATTTTTGATGTAAAATTCAAAATGAGTTGGGAAGATGTTGTTGATTGGCTAGTATACCAGTTGAGCCAGTGGATGTATAGGGCTTACCAATTAAAATCTGTTATGTTTTGGGCAATTAACTGTGTAGCCACGCCCATTTGGGCGGTATCTCCTCCCACATCCCTAAGGGTCATGTGGAGGCCTGGTTTACCATACCATATTTAAGCCATGGATTTGGTCATGGCCTCCAGGCTCTGAGGAAAAGGCATGGCCTCGAAACGCGTCAGCCCTCTGCTTTCATGAGATATCGGACTCCTACAATGAGGCTGCTTTATGGAATTGATGTGCTTGATTTTCACGAATGTTTGTGAGTAGCTGATTTTTATCTTGTTATTATCAATAAACCCGCTGAGGATAATGCGCTAGGCTGGTGCGCCCTTTCTTTGTTTTGTATCTACAGTGCAATTGGATGTTAGCTGAAAGCAGGCCATAGGTGATGCCATTTTCTTTCCTGCAACCATGGGCTACAGGAAAGAAAATCACTAGATTCCCCCATCAACACAGTCAGCTATTGTGTTCTCCCGGTGGGGTGTGGGGGGCATGCGGGAGCCATCCCTGCCGGAAGAACACAGTGATTACTGCCAGCAGCTATAGCCACTGGCAATAATCGCCTGTAAAAATCTGACATGCTGGTTGTACCCAAGTCGATCGATGGATCAACATGGGTACAATCAACCTTTCCATAGATGGTTCAAATCTTAGTTGATTTGAACCATCTATGGCCTGGCTTTAGGGAATGGGGCTAACATCCATCTTCAATCATACTATGATAATCAAATTTGTTGTTCTACCAGGGAGCGAAGGTAATGTATAACTGTTCAAAAGTACACATTTTTTTCTCAGATTTTTCCCTTTTCATAAGGGTGTTAAAATGATGCTTAGCAAAGAATGGTGAAGCTAATTGATAATGCAGATTTTTTAATGATGCACTAAAAAAAACAAACAAAATTAATGAAAAATTGACATACACATTCTAAAAAACCCTGCAAAAAATAGCTAAATCAGGAAGGGGATATAGGGATTAACAGGAAGTCATTAAAGCGATATTAAAACCTTGTTTTTTTTTTTTTTTTTTTAAATAACAAACATGTTATACTTACCTGCTCTGTGTAATTGTATTGCAGAGAGCAGCCCGGACCCTCCTCTTCTCTGGTCCCACGCCAGCGCTCCTGGCTCCTCCCTCCTGCCAGGTGCCCCCAGAGAAAGCAGCTTGCAATGGGGGGCACCCAAGCAGATGCACTCCTGACCCGCAGCTCTGTGTTTCCATTTACACACCGAGCTGTGGCTCAGCCCCACCCCCTCTGTCTCCTGATTGTCTCACTGGGTTACTGGCTATGATTAACAGTCAATGGCTCCCGCTGCTGCCAAAAACCAATCAGGAGTGCGAGTCCCTGGAGAGGCAAGGCTCTCTGGATCCAGAAGGGGCTCAGGTAAGTATTAGGGGAGCTGGTGCACACAGAGGCTTTTTTACCTTCATGCATAGAATGCATGAAGATAAAAAAAACCTTGTGCGTTTATAACCACTTTAAAGTGTTACTAAACCCACAACAGTAAAATCAGTCTGGATATGCAGTTAAACATGCTTTTTATAGTCACTTTGGAACCTAAGGGGTTAATCCTCCGGATTGTGTAAAAAGGCTGATTGATCCTGTCTTCTCTGACCCTCCCCTTCTCCCACAGTTCCCAATCAATCTTCTGATAATACAGAGCCTTGGAGGTACTCTGTACATGCTCAGTTTGGTGTGTATTGCTAGAGAGTTTTTTTTTATTTTTTGGGAGGGTGCATGTGATCAGCACAGGGCCAATCAGCACTGTCCAGACAGAGTGTCAGGAGTCATGCAGCCTCATAGGACAGTCGAAGGAGAATGAAAAGCACCTCCCACAAGCCTTAACCAGTGTTCGGCCGAACCCTGATAGAATTTACAAGACTGCTATATACTGCTGATTGGAAAAGGTATTTAGCAGTTTATATTTACTAAAATAATTTCATTTCTATGTTTTTGTGCTGTGGGAGACCAGATATAGTGAATGCAGGGTCCTGGGTTTAGTAACACTGTAAGAGATAATAAGAGGCTAATAGGAACTTTTTTTCCACAATTGCAAGCTTTCTAGAAATTAACTTAATTGCAGACCAAAGAGCAATTCTTTGATATGAAGAAAAATGCACCATAATGATATTATTATAATGTGTTTATGAACAAAGCCTACAACTGCTGTTTGCAGGCTTTATTAATACATGAGATGCTATCAGATCTCCTCATACAGTATCTCACAAAAGTGAGTACACCCCTCAGATTTTTGTAAATATTTTATTATATCTTTTCATGTGACAACACTGAAGAAATTACATTTTGCTACAATGTAAAGTAGTGAGTGTACAGCTTGTATAACAGTGTAAATTTGCTGTCCCCTCAAAAAAACTCAACACACAGCCATTAATGTCTAAACTGATGGCAACAAAAGTGAGTACACCCCTAAGTTAAAATGTCCTAATTGGGCCCAAAGTGTCAATATTTTGTGTGGGCGCCATTATTTTCCAGCACTGCCTTAACCCTCTTGAGCATGGAGTTCACCAGAGCTTCACAGGTTGCCACTGGAGTCCTCTTCCACTCCTCCATGACAACATCACTGAGCTGGTGGATGTTAGAGACTTTTTGCTCCTCCACCTTTCATTTGAGGATGCCCCACAGATGCTCAATAGGGTTAGGGTATGGAGACATGCATGGCCAGTCCATCACCTTTACCCTCAGCTTCTTTAGCAAGGCAGTGGTCATCTTGGAGGTGTGTTTGGGGTTGTTATTATGTTGGAATACTGCCCTGCGGCCCAGTCTCAGGGAGGGGTTCATGCTCTGCTTCAGTATGTCACAGTACATGTTGGAATTCATGGTTCCCTCAATGAACTGTAGCTCCCCAGTACCGGCAGCACTCATGCAGCCCCAGACCATGACACTCCCACCACCATGCTTGACTGTAGGCAAGACACACTTGTCTTTGTATTCCTCACCTGGTTGCCGCCACACACGCTTGACACCATCTGAACCAAATAAGTTTATCTTGGTCTCATCAGACCACAGGACATGGTTTCAGTAATCCATGCCCTTAGTCTGCTTGTCTTCAGCAAACTGTTTGCGGGCTTTCTTGTGCATTATCTTTAGAAGAGGCTTCCTTCTGGGATGACAGCCATGCAGACCAATTTGATGCGGTGTGCGGCGTATGGTCTAAAAACTGACAGGCTGACCCCCCACCCATTTTACCTCTGCAGCAATGCTGGCAGCACTCATACATCTATACATTCCCAAAGACAACCTTTGGATATGACGCTGAGCACATGCGCTCAACTGCTTGGGTCGACCATGGCGAGGCCTCTGTTCTGAGTGGAACCTGTCCTGGTAAACCACTGTATGGTCTTTGCCACCATGCTGCAGCTCAGTTTTAGGGTCTTGGTAGTCTTCCTATAGCCTAGGACATCTTTATATAGAGCAACAATTCTTTTTTTCAGATCCTCAGAGAGTTCTTTGCCATGAGGTGCCATGTTGAACTTCCAGTGACCACTATTGGTGAAAGAAAGTGATAACACCAAATTTAACCAACCTGCTCCCCATTCACACCTGAGACCTTGTAACACTAACGAGTCACATGACACCGGGGAGGGAAAATGGCTAATTGGGCCCAATTTGGACATTTTTACTTAGAGGTGTACTCACATTTGTTACAAGCGGTTTAGACATTAATGGTTGTGTGTTGAGTTATTTGGAGGGGACAGCAAATTTACACTGTTATACAAGCTGTACACTCACTACTTTACATTGTAGCAAAGTGTCATTTCTTCAGTGTTGTCACATGAAAAGATATAATAAAATAGTTACAAAAATGTGAGGGGTGTACTTACTTTTGTGAGATACTGTACACAGACCAGGACTGGGCTGTCAAACTGACAGCTGTGCCCATACATTACACCAGGAAAGCCCTAAAGTCTTTGGTCTTAGCAGCGCCCCCCTTTTCACCTCAGCAAAGCTCCTGACTGTGCGTTCACCCGTCCCTGCGTGCAAGTACCTGCTGTCAATGCCATTGTTTCTAAATTGACCATAGGTTCTTTTTATATAAAAAATATAGAATTATATTTTAGCCTAGTTGAAAAACTAATTGTTTCAAAACATAGAAACTACACTTAGCTATAAATTTGAAATGTCCATGTTTATGTGCAGCAGGCTGGTAATGAAAAATGTGGCATCTAACCACAAAAACTCTTAAACAAGCACTGCACTAACATAGCAAATTCATAGGAGCATGTAAAATGACACATTTGTACAATGAATTACCTTCTTTGAAGAGATCCCGTTTACCCAAGAGAACCTTGGCAGTCAACATACGAACACAAGGAACAGTTCATTCTGGGAAAGAGCACTTTCTAATACAGCGATACGATTTTCTGTGTGGCTGAGCGGACGACCATCATAACTGTGTGCATTTTTGTAATCGTAGTCAAACCTATATAAGTCTTTAGCAACGATATGTGCATAGAGGGAGAGGTCCTCTAAAACTTGTTTTATCTAAAGTAGGGTATACACATACCTCCTAACTTTCTAAGATGGGAATGAGGGACAACTATTAGCAAAAGTATGTAGGCATAGGACGTACCTCCCTTAACCGCTTGCCGACCTCCACACGACTATTTACTGCGGCGGTCAGCCCCTCACAGGCAGAGCGACGTAGGTCTACGTCCCTAGCCTGTGAGGGTCTAGGGAGCGAGCGCGGTCGTCGGTACAGAGGGAGAAAGGCAGGCGGCTAATGTAAACAAGCCGCCTGTCATTCTCCCCTGTGTAGAAACAGTGATCATACGGTTCTACTATGTAGGACCGTTGATCATTGTTCCTACACATCAAGCCACAGCCAATCACAGTTAGAATCACGCCCCTAGGGACACACATAGCCCCTCCCTCTCAAAAAAAGTTAACCCCTTCACTGCCAGTGTAATTTTACAGTAACAGTGCATATGTATAGCACTGATTACTGCAGTAATGTCACTGGTAACCCCAAAAGTGTCAAAAATGTCAGTCAAGGGTCCGATCTGTCCGCCGCAATGTCGCAGTACCGCAAAAAAAATCACAGATCGCCGCCATTACGCGTTAAAAAAAACCCAGCAAAAATGACAAAAATCTTTCCCTTTGTTAGTAAACGCAATAACATTTGCGCAAACCAATCAAAATATGCTTTTTGCAATTTTTTTTACCAAACATATGTAGCAGAAAACAAATTGGCCAAAAATGTTAAAAAATTTTGATTTTTAAATTTTTGTTGGGGGGAATTTCATATAAAAAAATGTGAAAAATATTGTTATTTTTGCAAAATTAACGCTCTTTTTTTGTTTATAGCGCAAAAAGTAAAAATCGCACAGGTGATCAAATACCACCAAAAGAAAGCTCTGTTTGTGGGAAAAAAAGGACGTGAAATTCGTTTAGGTACAGCGTTGCACGACCGCGCAATTGTCCGTTAAAGTCACGCAGTGCCGAATCGCAAAAAAACCCCTGGTCGGAATGGGGGTAAAATCTTCCGGGGCTTAAGTGGTTAAATTCCTTTATATTGGCTTTTGGAATTTACAAATGTGGAAATTTAGAAACTGGATGAAAGGTTTAGCACTGGGAAACACTTTTTGAAAGAGAAAAAGTGCATTTTATATACAACTATATAGATAAGACCAAAATGAGGAATAAATGAGGAGGAAAGAGGGACAGAGGGACTTTGTTCCAAATGAGGGACAGTCCCTCAAAATCAGGGACAGTTGGGAGCTATGTATACAGTATATTGTTGCTAAAGACCTTTACAGTGTTAGCCATGATTACAAAGTGTGCACTGTTTTAACGGTCACGTGTTCTGCTGCTCAGAACACATCGCTGTTTTAGAAAGTGCTCTTTCTCAGAATGAACTGTTCTGCGCTACAGCCCAACTAGCAAGCTATATTTGGAGTTAAAAACGTAGGGAATTTGCAATTTATTTTCAATTTTTGTACATAATAAATAAAATAAAATCATTTTAAATCACACATTGCAAATACAAATCTAAAACAGAGAATTTATTAAAACGGCTAATAAAAACATGAACTGTCATACGTAACAACTAAGCCGTTTTTATCCTCACTTCAATAACAGGTACTAAAAATTACGCACGAAAACCTGCCGTGGTTTCTATGGACAACTCTGCATCTCTTTTCCCCCACTTCTTATAGATCATCCCCATAGGGTTCCACATACAAATCTGCACTAAAGAGCTTTACCAAGTTGTAGAGAAAATAAAAGAATTACCTGTACTCTATTCATGTTCTTTGAAGTCACAGGGTCCAGGGTTCTGTGGAAGCAGAGGATAGAAATTGGAGAAAAGAAGGAGAGTAATGAAGGAGCACAAACACTAATGTGGAAACCGTAGATTCATAATATAAGGCTTTGCAGCTTTCATTCTGCACAAAACTCTG
The DNA here is from genome assembly GCF_965119305.1 of Pelophylax lessonae. Classification (NCBI taxonomy): domain Eukaryota; kingdom Metazoa; phylum Chordata; class Amphibia; order Anura; family Ranidae; genus Pelophylax; species Pelophylax lessonae. The sequence goes on from NC_138769.1 coordinate 642,077,741, forward strand.
TCAACTAAAGTATGTATGAGAATCCCTTAGGCAAGGACTGCCTCTACAGGCACCAGTCAAATGATTCCAGCAAGGCTGGAGCAGGGAGGGAAGGCTCTGCAGGTTGTCACTAGTGCTAGAACAGATCTGCATTAGGTTTAAAGTAGTACAGTATTATCTATATTAAACCAGAACATATAACTGAAATGAATATCTTAAACAAGGAGTGTAAATGTAACTTTGTTGTCTGCGAAGCTCCTAATTGATCCAAGTCATGGGATACCTACTAGTGGATTCATTCACACATGCAGCTACACCTCGGCAGTTGAGCTGCGGTTTTACAGCCCCCCAACTGCCCTTCTGAAACAGTGCATGCAGCTGCTCAGAGCTGTACATGTGTCCTGGCTGCAGAAAAAATGTAACACCATGTCGCATTTGGTGGGTGTTATTGCTACCAAACGTGACCAATGCAAGATTAAGGGGACATGCTGTCTCGAAAAAGGGCACAAGGGCTGCCGCATATGTGAATGAGCCCCTGGTCACATTCACCTGAACTTGTCTTCTAATGTTCGAAGAAGCCATTTGGATGAGCAGCAAAACGTCTTGGATGATCAGCGAAAGATTATAGAACATTTTATAATCTTAGTCAAACCTATATAAGTCTTTAGCAACGATATGTGCATGAAGGGAGCGGTCCTCTAAAACTTGTTTTATCTAAAATAGGGTATACACATACCTCCTACTTTTCCAAGATGGGAATAAGGGACACCTATTAGCAAAAGTATGTAGGCATAGGATGCACCTCCCTTAAATTCCTTTATATTGGCTTTTGGAATTTACAAATGTGAAAATTTAGAAACTGGATGAAAGGTTTAGCACTGGGAAACACTTTTTGAAAGAGAAAAAGTGCATTTTATATACAACTATATAGAGAAGACCAAAATGAGGGACAAATGAGGAGGAAAGAGGGACAGAGGGACTTTGTTCCAAATGAGGTACAGTCCCTCAAAATCAGGGACAGCTGGGAGCTATGTATACAGTATATTGTTGCTAAAGACCTTTACAGTGTTAGCCATGATTACAAAGTTATTGCTGCCAAATGTGACCAATGCAAGATTAAGGGGACATGCTGTCTCGAAAAAGGGCACAAGGGCTGCCGCACATGTGAATGAGCCGCTGTTCACATTCACCTGAACTTGTTTTCTAATGTTCGTAGAAGCCATTTGGATGAGCAGCAAAATGTCTTGGATGATCAGCGAAACATTATGGAACAAGTCCAGATGAATGGAACTAACTTACTGTTAGCTGTAACTCTTTTTGGGAAACAACCCCACACCATAACCCCCCTTCCCTCCCCCCTCCACTAAATGATTTGGACCAGTGCACAAAGCAAGGTCCATAAAGACATGGATGAGCGAGTTTGGGGTGGAGGAACTTGACTGACCTGCACAGTCCTGACCTCAACCCGATAGAACATCTTTGGGATGAATTACAGAAAAGTCTGCGAGCCAGGCCTTCCCGTCCAATATCAGTGCCTGACCTCACAAATGCGTTTCTGGAAGAATGGTTAAACATTCCCATAGACACACTCCTAAACCTTGTGGACTGCCTTCCCAGAAGAGTTGAAGCTGTTAAAGCTGCAAAGGGTGGGCCAATTCTATATTGAACCCTACGGATTAGGAAGTTGGATGCCGTTAAAGTTCATGTGCGTGTAAAGGCAGGCGTCCCAATACGTTTGATAATATAGTGTATATGGTAGCTTGAAATTTATGTTTTGTTTTTAGTGTCAGGATTTATAAAGAAATGCTGGCCATACACATACTGTATAGACTTTTTTTCTTATTCTTTTTCATAGACATGTAGACATTTTTCAGGATGAAAGGAAAAAAATCTAACAGATTCCTCCAACCACACTACACATCCACACTACACAGAGTGGATGGATGAATATTCCGCTGTGTCTATTGTATCCTGACAGTTGGCCCCACCAGCTGTCAATGTACTCAAATAATGCCTGCATCTGATTAAATGTAGGCGCTGTTCAGCCAGCAGTTTTCCACTTGGCTTCCTCGATTTTTCAATCGATGGATGTTGGGCAGGAGGTGGCTGACAGGGCAAACCACTGAGTGAATTTCTGCCAGTTTAAAGCTGGATACACACTATACAATTCGATTTTTTCCTTTATATTTACTAAAACCATATAATATGAGTTCAAACCTAAACACTTTAAATTCATATGCAATCAGGCAGACCCTTGTACTACATAATTGAAGGTAAACCTAAAGCAAATCTAACAACAAAGGTTGTACAGTGTGTAACCAGCTTAAAGATATTGTTATATTTTCCACCACCTCCTCTTAATGGATAAAAACTTCTGGATTTTTTAATTTTTTTACTACAAGCAAGTAGTAAAGGGGGCTCCACATTTCCAGATGAGGAAATTCATGAAGAGGATGTCATTGCAAAAACATGTTATACCTAAAAATTACAAAATAAGCTGCACGGTCTGGTGAGCAATAAAAAATCCAGACCAAAAAAAAAAAAAAATATTAAAAATATGTAAACATAGAGATAATAGTATGAAGATAAATAATAACAATAATAGTGAATACAAAACCCTTTCCGCCGACGTAATGCAAATATGCGGCCTCGGGTTCAAGGGGTTGTACCGGGTTGATGCCTGCAGCTAGAGGCATCACCCGGTACCAATTTTTAGAGCCTACGTTCGCCTTGTATTTAATAACTACTGATGAAGCTAATCAGCCACTAATCTGTTATTACAAGCAGAAGGAGTGGACACCCCCAAGTCCCACTTGCCCAGGGTCTCCCGTCCCACTTGGTGTTTTGAATGTTTTGAATGTTTTAAGTGCAAAGGAGGGATTTGGGGTCTTATAGATTTAAAAAATTTAAGAAAAATATAATAATTTTAAGTGCCCCGTTCCTCCGCGCTTGCGCGCAGAAGCGAACACGTATGTAAGTCACGCTCACATATGTAAAACTGTGAGGTATCGCCGCGATTGTTAGAGCAAGAGCAATAATTCTAGCACAAGAGCTTCTCCATAACTCTAAACAGGTAACCAAACAGGTAACCGGTGACATTTTTTAAAGCATCGCCTGTGGAGATTTTTAAGTACCGTAGTTTGTCACCATTCCACTAGTGTGCGCAATTTTAAAGCATGACATTTTAGGTATTTATTTACTCAGAATTAAATCATCTTTCATATTATAAAAAAAAAATTGGACTAACGTTTTTTTTTTATTAATGAAAGTGTATTTTTTCCCAAAAAAAATTGCATTTAAAAGGCCACTGCACAAATACCATGTGACATAAAATATTGCAACAACTGCCATTTTATTCTCTGGGGTCCCTGCTAAAAAATGTATCTATCTATCTATCTATCTATCTATCTATCTATCTATCTATCTATCTATCTATCTATCTATCTATCTATCTATCTATCTATCTATCTATCTATCTATCTATCTATCTATCTATCTATCTATCTATCTATCTATCTATCTACCTATCTATATATATTTATATATATATATATATATATATATATATATATATATATATAATGTTTGGGGTTCTAAGTAATTTTCTAGCAAAAAATACTGATTTTAACTTGTAAGCAACAAATGTCAGAAAAAGGCTTAGGCATGAAGGGGTTAACTATAAATAAAAACACTGTGGCCTAAACGTCCTGATGAAGCGCATTTGACGTATGGGAAACACGTTGACGTAAGTCACACAGAGGGCTCTGCGTCCCAACATGCGCTCCACTGGCTACCCCATGCCAGTTCCACTACTCGCCAGAGGGGAATGTTGAAGGAGCCTTGGCGAATGCAGGCACGCAAGCATCACACCATTCATACCTGTTTGGACACAGTCTCTAGCCGTTGTTTGAACACCACCTGGATTTTTAGGGAGGAAGAGGAGATTAACTATATTGGGTGCTGTATTATACACCGTTGTTGGTTCTCCCTTACAAATTCTTTTTTGGGGTGACATAGGACGATCATATTGTCGCAAAGGAAGGCAGGTAAGGCTACATCCCATAGGTACTGTTCATATGAATAGGACAATAAAAAGTTCTATTTAGTCCTTGATGAAGTTCATGTGCTGGCTCCTTTGAATGGCTGCTCAGTGTGCAAGCAAGAAGAGGCTTGTGGGTTGCTGGGAAGGAAACAGAAGCGTCATCTAAGTGTAGCACATCAGGTATTTATTAACAAGTAATGTAATATTACTCACAAAACTCATGTGTGGTAAGGCATTAGAGAGCGTTGTGGTGTATGTCCCCTTATGGATAGGGATCCGTCAAGATGGCCTCGGCGGCTACGGCTGGCAAAGATGTGGCCGGTGGACGACGGCACATTGGCAACTCCCATGCATCCGGAAGGCTGTGGGGACACATTGCTGTACACAGGATGTGCCGCCGTCCACCGGCCGCATCCTTGCCAGCCGTAGCCGCCGAGGCCATCCCGATGGATCCCTATCCCTAAGGGGACATATACCACAGCGCTCTCCAATGCCTTACCAGACTTTAGTTTTGTGAGTACTATTACATTACTTGCTAATAAATACCTGATGTGCTACACTTATATGGCGCTTGTGTTTCCTTCCCAGCAACCCGCAAGCCTCTTTTGGGGTGGCCTTTGGTCCCCCCCGGTTCTTTTCCTTGATGAAGGGGTTAACACCAATTTGTTGAATGTGAACAACTACTACTAGCAGGGGCGTAACTACAGGGGTTGCAGGGGTTGCAATTGCTACCGGGCCCCATGCTCCAGGGGGCCCGGTAGCAAACCAGTGGGTGAACTTCCAGGATCTTAAAGGTCACACTTGCGACCGGGCCCTGGCATTGCACCACTGTGGGGAGGCCCCAAGATTGCAGGAAGGGGGCCCACTGCAGAACTTGTGAAAGGATCCTGCTGCGGGACCATAATAAAAGGCCATGCAACGAGAGTAAATAGCCCCAGGATTAGTGGGAAGAGCCCCGGGCTTGAAGGGAAGGGCCCCGGCCAGGGGTCTGGGGGGCCCTTCATGGTTTCTTGCATCGGGGCCCTGAAGGTTCTAGTTACGCCTCTGACTACTAGGATGGTCAATAGGATTGCAGTATTATCAATCTCAAATTGCAGTTGTGCCCAGAAAAAAAAACACAGATTTTAGAGAGTTTTTGCAATGCTACATGCCTGATACAATATTCCCAATGATATCTGCTGCTGGATGGCTAGGTTTGATAATACATTGTAAATAAATAACAGGAATGATGTAGGTAGAATGTTCCTATGTGCAATGTGTACTCGGCAGCAATCCATATGAGATATGAAAGGTTTAATAAAAGGTTACAGCTCATGAACTCTATGATTCTCTATTAAGTAAGTCTGCAAGTACCCAGATTCATCTTGTAAAGTGAAATATTTATGAAGAAGGCATTCTTATTACTGTCTCCTACTAAAGATCACACACAGGAGAGTAGGAGATGGCTAATAAAGATTATCATAGTATTCCGAATGAGATCATATCTATCGCTTGGCCAAACGGCACAGCCCACTTGTATTTCTGCAATAACCCAATATAACCTGAAGCACCTGGTTTCAACTCTTCATTCCTGCTCAGATTACAGCCAACAGTGATACACGGACTTGTAAACTACCTTTCATCCCATACAGTAACCACATTTCCACCGCATTGTTATCTTTACAAATGGTTTATAAAAGGACACGTTGTACCGAGGATGGAAGAAGTCCTTCATTATGTTTGTTAGTTTGAAATTATGTAATTTTATGTGACAAGACACAAGAGGTTTATGAGCAGACATTCCACATATACGGCAGAATGTAGAACACCTGGGGTGCTTTTCAACTTCCTACTAAAACATCTAAAATTTCAGGTTGGAGGATTGTTAACTCATTCTCTTCTGTGCTCTCTGCTGCTTTTATTACACAGTGGGGTGGATTTACTTAGGCCCCATTCACACTTGCGGACCGTTCAGATCCACTTTTTCAGGTGGATCTGAACAGATGCCCCATGCATCTCTATGGGGCATTGGATGTCAGCGGAGACATGTGGTCCGTTCTCATCTGATTCCCCCATAGAGGCAGGGCCGGATTAAGAGCATCATGGTCTTGGTGCTGAGGATTTTGAAGGGCCTTAAGGGCCGTGCCTTGGCATGCACCCAGAGGAGGAAGGGTGCAGCCATGCATGCCTAATTCAACATGGGATGCTGTCTCTGAAGCCCATAAACACATCCATGCATCGGCAACTGTCCCTCCTTGTCCGGCCTTCACGCTGTGTGGGGAGGTTCTGAGGGAGCTGCCTGGGGAAGCCAGCATAGAAGCCAGACTTCTGTGTTTACAAGTGACAGAAGAGCGGTCACAGTGAATATGGCCAACCCGGGGCCTATATAAAGGTAGGGGCCTGGAGCTGCAGCTCCAATAGCCCCTACGTTAATCTGGCCCTGCATAGAGGAGAGCGGGGATTTGACACCTCCATCTCCACACACAGAGCGGAGACGGAGCTGTCATCCTCCTGCTCAGCGGGGGATCGGCGGATCAATCCCCTGCTAAGCAGCAAGGCTCCGTCTACGGAACGGAGCCGTGTGAAAGGGGCCTAACACTGGAGAGTGCAAAATCTGGTGCCGCTGTGCATGGTAGCCAATCAGCTTCTAATTACAGATTGTTCAATTACGATTTGACAAAAAAGAACTGGAAGCTGATTGGTGGCAGCCCATCCATTAGGGGCGCCGCCCCTCCATCCATGCATCCGGTCCCCTAATCTACATGCAGGGCACCGGATGCATGGATTCCAGTGGGGGATTTTTTTTTTTTTTGAAGCACATGATTAGAGCCAGAGGCTCTAAATGGCTTCAAAAAAGGTAGGCTCGGAGAGAAGAGAACTGCGCCCTGAGCCCACCCAGTTGTGTGACAATAGCGAATGAATATTCGCTATTGCCACACTGAATCTCCTCCCAGCCAATCAGGGAGCGGGTCCTGAGACCTGTTTCTCGATTGGCGGAAAGGAGAAGGCATCCTATTGGCCAAGAAGGAGGGAGGAGATGGCCGTCAAGAGGGAACATGGAGACTGAGAGGGGGGAAGCCACAGCCGCCACTGCCTGTCAGTCCCGCGGAGCAAGGTAAGTAAATTGACAAGGGGGGGGGGTATGGTGGTGTGGGCTGGAGTGACTGGGGGAAGTCCGTCTGCCACCTGCCGTCCCCCCCAACTGATGAAGCACCAGCCACCACTGGCTGCACCAGATTTTATACTCTCTAGTTTTAGTAACTCAACCCCATTGTATTATTTTTTAGCAAGTTTACAAAGGGTTCATCTAAAACCATAGGTGGGCACAGCCCATGGCATTAGGGTGTGCACCCTAAAGTTAAAACATACATGCCTTTCACGGCTGCGGCCCTTTTGGGCCTCGGTGCTTCGCATCGCCCAAAAATTCACGGATCACTCTCTTACGATGGACCCGGCCCTCCTCCTTCTTCACCATCACGAGTTTCCGAGGGCGTCTTATAGGAAATCACTCCTGCCGCTGTTGTTCACGGCGGCAAAAAGTTGCATCCCCCCTCTTTGGAAACAGACTCAGCCCCCCACTGTAGCCATGTGGCTCCGTAAGATGAAATGCATCAATGAAATGGAAGACCTGGTGGCGACGGAGCACGTCGATAGAGAAAAATTTCTGAAGCGCTAGTACTACTGGCACGAATTGACATTTACGGCGGAATATCGAGATCTGTTGATCTGATGGCGGTGTTGTCACTGGGCCGGGCTGTCCCCCCCCCTCCTTTTCCTCTCCTACTCCTTCCAGTCATCCTTCTACTCCCCCTTTTCTGTTCTTCCCGTTTCCCTTCCTATCTACTGCCTCCAATCTGCCTTATCTTTGGATGTCGCAGATTGGACTTTTCCTCCTTGCTCTCTCGCTAACTTCTTGACTTATCTTCTGGGCATATCTCTCTAATTATCTGTTCATTTCTCTTCTTGAAGAGATTACCTATACCGCTCCCCTCAGTGGCCGCTGAGATGCCTCGAGACTGTCTGGGTTTTTCCCCCCGCGCACCTGTAGCCAGCCATGTGATAGATGCTGGTGGGTGCCGGGATTTGCCTAAGAGCGGTCCTAAAACCCATTGTCCTATATTTTGCACTATACATTTCTCTGTGGCGCGCTCTCAGGGGTTTGCTTATTTGTAGTAAGTTACTTTACGATATCCATCTTCACGTTCCAGTCTCTTGTCAGCATGATAGCTTATATCCTATTATTGGAATGTTGACTGTGTATTTTATTTTCTCTCGATATCGTTCATTGTATTTCTCTGCTTGAGTTGTTACATGCCTTTTATGTTTCCTTCAATAAAATAATTTATAAAAAAAAAAAAAAAACATACATGCCTTTCTCTGCAGCCTCAGCTGCACTGTACAGTAAATGAACAGGATAGTGCTCTGTGCTAAGCGTCTTCCTGTTCATTCTCAAACTGAAGCATAGTAAATACAGTTTACTATGCTTCAGTTATGATTGAACACAGTGAGTGTGTTCACTGTGTTCATTTAGAAAAGGAAGAGGCCGGTAAATGACATATTAATAAACCCCTTCCCCCACTCTCCATTTTGGGAACGCAACATGGGAAGGAAGCCTAGGCAATAGGGTGAATCGGCACAGCATGCAGTGATTAGGGTGTGCTCAGGCACACCTGGCACACACCCTGCGCACGCCTATGTCTAAAACTCAGGTCTTTGGTAGGTTTGGTGGCCTACTGACTTGTTTCAAGCCACTGAGACCCCAACAGGGTCCTCCAAACATTTGCCTTCAATGCCACTCTGATATCCCTTGCTAAGGGTTTTGCCAACCTATTGTGCCATACTTCCTGTATCTACTTTGGTTCTACAATCCACAATAAAAACACAAAGAATATTTTTACATCTAATGCTGGCCATACACTATACGAAAAATCGTCCGCAATTCGGTAATTTGGACAGCTCTTTTGTTTTTCGGCCAGTTAATGGGTGCAAATCAGTAATCTGCTGTGATGTTTCTGAGCCGAAAAAACGAAGGACAAGTTTGGACGTTTTCTGCCAAATGAACGATAACTTGAAAGGTTAACAGGTTTCTCGTCCAAACTGTTTGCACTAGGTATATGTAAAAAAACAAACAAAAATGAATTCATTTATGTCCATTGAACGTTTTATCGGTCACTACATGATGGCACGATCGTTTTCTCTAACGGCCGAGTGTTTGTTTTCCGAATATGAGCTTGAACGATTTTCGTATAGTGTATGGCCAGCATACCACTCCTATTTCCAGAATAGAAATATTTTAGAGTAAACTAATGGCCCATACACACGATCAGAAAATCGTACGAAAAATACCGTACGATAATCTGATCGTTAGTACAGAGCTTTCGATCACAACATTTCATCCAATATCATCTGATCGGACAAGTGCAAAAATGTATCTCGTATGATACCAGATCGTAAGATTTTCGTTTAATCAGTACAGCTGTCATTTGAAAATACAATACAAATACATTACAACACATTACTAGTGGTGTATTTAGGATTTGTGCTGCCCTAGGCCTGACTAAACTTGTGCACCCCCTAAATTAAATATGACCCACCTCTTCCTGTAAAGGCCACACCCCTTCCTGTTTATGACCCGTTCTGCCATCTGTAATCCACAGACCACAACATCAGTCTATCAGTGCCCATCAGTGTAGCCTCATCAGTTCCCATAAGTTCAGCCTCATCAGTGCCGCCTTATCAGTGCAGCCTCATTACTGCCCATCAGTGCAGCCTCATAAGTGCAGCATATCAGTGCGGCCTCATCAGTGGCCATCAGTACAGCCTGATCAGTGCCCATTAGTGCAGCCTGTCAGTGCATCATATCAGTGCCCATCGATGCAGCCCCATCAGTGCAGCTTATCAGTGCTGCCTCATCAGTTGCCATCAGTGAAGCCTATTATTGCCCATCAGTGCAACATATCATTGCCAATCAGGGCAGCATATCAGTGCTGCCCCATCAGTGAAGTTTATCAGTGCCACCTTGTGCCCGTCAGTGCAGCCTCATCAGTGCCCATCAGTTCAGCATATCAGTACCCACTATTACCACCTCGTTAATGGCCATCAGAGCAGCATATTAGTGCCGATCAGTGCAGCATATCAGAGCATATCAGTGCTGCCTTATCAGTGCCGCCCCATTAGTGCAGCTTATCAGTGCCACCTCATCAGTGGCCATTAGTGAAGCCTTATCAGTTCCCATTAGTACAGCCTTTTGTCACTGGATTAGTAAGATTACTCCTTTCTTTTAAGATATTTGGACTTGTACCGCCACTGATTGTAATCATAGGATTATAGAATTATTTCACTTATTTGTATAATGACTAGGAAGTCCTTAGTTATTATACAAATAATCAGTGGCAGCAAACACAAGTCCAAATATGTTATAAGATTGGAGTAACCTTACTAATCCAGTGACATATTGCGATAGCATATATGGAGGTGAGCAGGTCCAAAATATTATTGCAATCATATACAATTAAAAGTCCTAATTGTAAAGGATGCAAATCAATATGCTTGTTCAAGGACAAGGATGTTTAAAGAAATTAAATTATATTATTGACATGATGCCTGCCATACCTGGGGGCGGAGGAGGGTAGGTGGAGCAATAGGCTGCAGTGCCACACTTATTAGCATTGGCGGCCATCGGACCGTTGTATTAACCACTTAAGCCCCGGAAGATTTTACCCCCATTCCGACCAGGGGGTATTTTGCGATTCGGCACTGCGTGAATTTAACGCACAATTGCGCGGTCGTGCGACGCTGTACCTAAACGAATTTGACGTCCTTTTTTTCCCACAAACAGAGCTTTCTTTTGGTGGTATTTGATCACCTGTGCGATTTTTTGATCACGCGCTATAAACAAAAAAAGAGCGTCAATTTTGCAAAAATAGCAATATTTTTCACATTTTTTTATATGAAATTCCCCCAAAAAAAAAATGTAAAAATCAAAATTTTTAAAAATTTTCGGCCAATTTATTTTATGCTACCTATGTTTGGTAAAAAAAATCGCAAAAAGCGTATTTTGATTGGTTTGCGCAAAAGTTATCGCGTTTACTAACAAAGGGAAAGATTTTTGTCATTTTTGTTGTTTTTTTTTAACGCGTAATGGCGGCGATCTGCGATTTTTTTTGCGGTACTGTGACATTGCGGCGGACAGATCGGACCCTTGACTGACATTTTTGACACTTTTGGGGTTACCAGTGACATTTCTACAGTAATCAGTGCTATACATATGCACTGTTACTGTAAAAATACACTGGTAGTGAAGGGGTTAACTTTATTTGGAAGGGAGGGGCTGTGTGTGTCCCTAGGGGCGTGGTTTCTACTGTGATTGGCTGTGGCTCTAGCTGTAAGGACACTGATCAACGGATCTACATACCAGATCCGTTTTATCAGTGTCTTTGCAGCGAGGAGAATGACAGGCAGTTTGTTTACACAAGCTGCCTGACATTCTCCCTCTCCCCCGCCGATCGCCGAGTGACCGGCGGACATCGGGTCCGCTGGTCACACGCGCGGGGGGGTCCGTGACCACGCGGGAGCGGGAGCGCGCCCCGGGGGGCGTGCGCTCGCTCGCTCCCTAGACCCTCACAAGCAAGCAACGTAGCCCTACGTTAGTTTGCCTGTGAGGGGCTGATCGCCGACGTAGATAGTCGTGCGGCGGTCGGCAAGTGGTTAAGTGTGGTCGGCGGCCTGCGGTCTGTCTGAATGTCCTCACCGGCCGGCAGGTATCATACAGGCAGGTAGCAGTGTGACTGCTTTATGGGGGTGCCAGACTAATTTTCCTCCTAGACCCTGCCCTCCAGCCGAATTCGACTGACCCTATACTAAAAGTGTAGCGCAAGCCGGCAAGGACCCTTTTTCATGCAAGAGCCGGGAGAAGGCTGTTTTTTCTTTGTGCGGGGTGCAGCTTTTTTCCTGCCCCCCTGCAAAGTGCTGCCCTAGGCCTGGGCCTTGTTGGCCTAGGCCAAGATACAGCACTGCACATTACATCATTTTCAATTTTTTATTCTGTTGTACGAGAATTTTCATAACTTTAATTAGCTCTTCATTTTCGATATGCGACCAGCATGCAAAGAGAAATGGACGATCTGTTGTCGGATTTTTGGATTGCGTGTACGGCCCATTAGCTATATATAGAAAGCTATGATTGCATGGGAATTATTTGGCCCCAGGTGTTCCTTACTTCCCCTAACATGCACATCCACTATTCAGTGCATGTCAAGGGATCTCCACATTACTAACCTTTTAGGCAGCTGTGGAGATGTCTGACTTATCTCTGTTCAATACTTACAGTAATCAGAGAAGAATAGAACATGACCCCTAGATCATATGAAACACAGGTGCTGGATTCCATGTACAATACCTCTCTGTAAAGCACACATTATATGGCTGCCCCACAAACACTTATATTAAGTGACAATCCTGTTCTATCCCTCGGCTAGATAGCCAACCCTGAGCTAAAGGCAGATCAAAGCACTGATTTCTGCTAATCTAATGTAATGAGTCATGACGAATTGCAAAAGAAAGAAGTTTAACCGGTTCCCGACCGCCCGCTGTTCTCCTGCGCAAACCGGCGTAGACCTACGTCGGTCGCGTTCCTGCAGCTAGTGGGGGAGCGCACGCCGCCAGCGCGCTTCCGCCCCCACTCGGCAGCGGGGACTCCGATACATGGGGCAGGCGGCTCTGATTGCCGCCTGACACCCACGATCATTCCCCACTGAGAGAGAACAGTCAGCCGTTGTAAACAAATTTTTCTATTTTATTTTTTATTTTTATTTTTTTGGAGAATGCTATATAGCAGAATGTGAAAAATATTGTTTTTTTTTTTTTTTTCTCAGAATTGTCGCTCTTTTTTTGTTTAGGCTCCATGCACACAGGGCGTTATAAAAACGTGCTCCAAAGCTGTTTACATAACGCCGGGAAACAGCAGCTGTAAAAACGTGCTTTCAGTAGCATTTCTACTAGCGTTATTGCACGTTTGGCCACAGTAGCTGTTAGCAGCGTTTTTTTCTGCCTCCATTCAAAATCAATGGTTCCCTATGGGAGCCTATTGATTTGAATGGAAGTCACACCGCAGGTCGGATCAGGGTGATCCGACTTGCGGTGCGACCTGCACTGTGAGAATCTTGAGGGGGAACTCCACGCCAAAATGGGGAAAAAAACGGCGTGGGGTTCCCCCCCAGGCCCTTCGGATCTGGTATGGAATTTGAGGGTAGCCCCGCGCCGAAAAAACGGCGTGGGGTCCCCCCCAAAATCCATACCAGACCCTTATCCGAGCATGCAGTCCGGCATGCCAGGAAAGGGGAGGGGACGAGCGAGCGGCCCCACCCCCCCTGGATCATACCAGGCCACACGCCCTCAACATGGGGGGGTGTGGGTGCTTTGGGGCAGGGGGGGCTCTGCACCCGCACCTCAAAGCACCTTGCCCCCATGTTGATGAGGACAAGGGCCTCATCCCCACAACCCTGGCCGGTGGTTGTGGGGGTCTGCGGGCAGGGGGCTCATCGGAATCTGGAAGCCCCCTTTAACAAGGGGGCCCCCGATCCCGAACCCCCTCCCTATGTGAATGGGTATGGGGTACACTGTACCCCTACTCATTCACCCCATAAAATGCAGTGTATGGAAATAACGACAGGAGACGTTTTGGAAAATGTATTAAAAATCTTCATCCGGCTCTTGTCCTCTCCGGGGGTCTTCTCCTCTCCGAGGGTCTTCTGCTCTTTTGCTGTCCGCCCTTCTTGTCTTCTCCTCTCCGGGGGTCTTCTGCTGTCTTCTCCTCTCCGAGGGTCTTCTGCTGTCTTCTCCTCTCCGAGGGTCTTCTGCTCTTTTGCTGTCCGCCCTTCTTGTCTTCTCCTCTCCGGGGGTCTTCTGCTGTCTTCTCCTCTCCGAGGGTCTTCTGCTGTCCGCCCTTCTGCTGTCCAATTTTCTTGTCTTCTCCTCTCCGGTCTTCTGCTCTTTTGCTGTCGGCTGTCGGCTGTCGGCTGTCCTTCTTCCTCCGGTCCTCCTCCGACGACGTCTTCAGCGATTATGCCGACCTCTGGTCTCTGCAGCTTATTATATAGCCATTAGGGGCGTGGTCGCCAGATGAGGTCATCGGGAGACCACGCCCCCTTGTGTCACAGATGACGTCATCTGTGACACAAGGGGGCGTGGTCTGCCGATGACGTCATCTGGCGGCCACGCCCCTAATGGCTATATAATAAGCTGCAGAGACCAGAGGCCGGCATAATCGCTGAAGACGTCGTCGGAGGAGGACCGGAGGAAGAAGGACAGCCGACAGCCGACAGCAAAAGAGCAGAAGACCGGAGAGGAGAAGACAAGAAAATTGGACAGCAGAAGGGCGGACAGCAGAAGACCCTCGGAGAGGAGAAGACAAGAAGGGCGGACAGCAAAAGAGCAGAAGACCCCCGGAGAGGAGAAGACAGCAGAAGACCCTCGGAGAGGAGAAGACAGCAGAAGACCCCCGGAGAGGAGAAGACAAGAAGGGCGGACAGCAAAAGAGCAGAAGACCCTCGGAGAGGAGAAGACCCCCGGAGAGGACAAGAGCCGGATGAAGATTTTTAATAAATTTTCCAAAACGTCTCCTGTCGTTATTTCCATACACTGCATTTTATGGGGTGAATGAGTAGGGGTACAGTGTACCCCATACCCATTCACATAGGGAGGGGGTTCGGGATCGGGGGCCCCCTTGTTAAAGGAGGCTTCCAGATTCCGATGAGCCCCCTGCCCGCAGACCCCCACAACCACCGGCCAGGGTTGTGGGGATGAGGCCCTTGTCCTCATCAACATGGGGGCAAGGTGCTTTGAGGTGCGGGGTGCAGAGCCCCCCCTGCCCCAAAGCACTCACACCCCCCCCATGTTGAGGGCGTGTGGCCTGGTATGATCCAGGGGGGGTGGGGCCGCTCGCTCGTCCCCTCCCCTTTCCTGGCATGCCAGACTGCATGCTCGGATAAGGGTCTGGTGTGGATCTTGGGGGGGACCCCACGCCGTTTTTTCGGCGCGGGGCTACCCTCAAATTCCATACCAGATCCGAAGGGCCTGGTTTGGAACCTGGGGGGGAACCCCACGCCGTTTTTTTCCCCATTTTGGCGTGGAGTTCCCCCTCAAGATTCTCACAGTGCAGGTCGCACCGCAAGTCGGATCACCCTGATCCGACCTGCGGTGTGACTTCCATTCAAATCAATAGGCTCCCATAGGGAACCATTGATTTTGAATGGAAGAAAAAAAACTATAACGTGGCTTAACGCACGTTAAGCAACGTTATGGAGCCTTTAGCAGCGTCAGACGTTTTTTGCAGCTTGACGCTGAAGCTCCTGAACCCACAGTTCCTGGGTTTTTTTTGGAGCTGTAAAACGCCTATGCCACTTGGAGCTCCTAAAAGCTCTATGTGTGCATGAGGCCATAGAATAACATGGATGGGCGTTCTGCAGCTGCAAAAAAAAACGTCTGACGCTGCTAACAGCAGCTGTAAAAACGTCCAGTGTGCATGAGGCCTTATAGCGCAAAAAATAAAAATCACACAGGAGATCAAATACCACCAAAAGAAATCTCTATTTGTGGGAAAAGGACATACCGTATTTTCCGGCGTATAAGACCACTGGGTGTATAAGACGACCCCCCTAATTTTCATCTACCGGTAATACTTATACTTAGGTTACCTTGGAGATATTATACTCGGCGTATAAGACGACCCCCCATTTTTGGGCGATTTTTTTGAGGTTCAAAAGTAGTCTTATACGCCAGAAAATACAGTACATTTTATTTAGGTACAGCGTCGCACGACCGTGCAATTGTCCGTTAAAATAACGCAGTGCCGAATCGCAAAAAATGGCCTGGTCATTAAGGGGGAAAATCTTCAGATCCAGAAGTGGTTAAAGGTTAACTCCACTTTCACGGGGAAAAAAATAGCAATTAAAGAAAAAACTAAAAAGTGTATACAATTGCGACACAAATCATATTGTAATTGAATGTTATTAAAAATTACATTTTCTTATCAATCTGCAGTTGTTGCAATTTTCTGAAAATGCAATGCAATATGGCCACCTGGAGCTGTTCTGTACACAGAATGTGTATTGACCACACCCTAGAAACATCATTTCCTGCTTGAGTGATTGACTCACTGATTTTCCCAGAAGTTTACACTAAGATACAAGTCAGATTTCTGGCATCCCCTGCAACAAAAAATTCATTTTTGGTAAGATACTTCCAATAAATGGATGCAGGCCCAGCAGCTTTCCTCATTAGAGCCCTGCAGCTGCCACAGCTGATAGATAATTTTGAAACCACTATTTGACCCACTCAGCACAGAGGCACAGAGGAACAATCATTGATTTCTTCAGAATAACAAAAGGTAGGAATCTGCAACAAAGGTTGTTAAAATCCTTGTAATGTAATGAGGTCACTTAGAGGGGAATGTTTTTTTCAACAAAAGTTACCCTTTAAGGCGATATTTAACTCAAGAACAAAAATTTTAGATATTGCATCTCACCAATCCTTAAATGTGGTGACTGCATTGGTTTTATTTTATTTAGGCTTTTTTCCCTTCTGGCCAATAACACACTTCTTGTCTTACGGTGGCTCAACTCTAGATGGAGAAGCAATGGAAACACCTTTGGACAACAGCATTGTGGAACCTGTAATATTTTAAAGTAGTTGTAAAGGCTGAAGATTTTTTTTTATCTTAATGCATTCTCTGCAGTGCATATAAAAGTGCAGCAGCCCCCCTCACCCCTTCTAATACTTACCTGAAGCAGGGCCGTCTTTTCCACTGGGCATGCCCGACGGTTGCCCGGGGGCCCCACTTGCCAAGGGGCCCCACATGTATGGTGGCATGTCCCTGGTGGTCTAGGGCCCCCGTTATGTTGTCCGCCGGCCCGGGCCCCCCCCCCCTTATTGCTTATTGCGGCGGCCGTGGCTTGAGTCTGCACTGCAGTGCACACTGGTTGCTAAGGCTAGCCCGATTGGCATCTAGCAACCAGTGACGTTAGCAGTGCAGACCCAGGATGCACGGCGCCGCAGCGGAGGATTCGGAGGAGGATCCTCCTCCTCGTCGGCTCGTCCTCCTCACTCCTCTCCTCCCTCCATCTCGACCCGAGTCCCGACTGGCTCAGCCTCCACCCACCTCTTCCCATCTGTGCAGCTGAGCGGCCGTGGTAAAGGTAAGGCTGCCACGGCCCACATCATATATATTATTTTTTTAACTCTCTCATGGCTGGCAATGATGATGATCGACGATGACACAAGAGACAGACAACTCTGTCCTGGAGGATATACCTTTCTATATATATTGGTCCCTGTAATATGTATATAGTAAGGTATATATCCTCCAGGTAGTAGTTGTACTCTCTTGTAGTATAGTGTTCCCTGTAATGTGTATATAGTCTATATACACATTACAGGGAACACTATATACTACAAGAGAGTACAACTACTACCTGGAGGATATACCCTACTATATACATATTACAGGGACCAATATATACTTCAAGAGAGTACAACTACTACCTGGAGGATATACCTTACTATATACATATTACAGGGACCAATATATACTACAAGAGACAACTACCTGGAGTATATACCTTACTATATACATATTACAGGGACCAATATATACTACAAGAGACAACTACCTGGAGTATATACCTTACTATATACATATTACAGGGAATTCTATATACTACAAGAGACTCTTGTAGTATATAGTGTTCCCTGTAATATGTATATAGTAAGGTATATACTCCAGGAAGTTGTACTCTCTTGTAGTATATATTGGTCCCTGTAATATGTATATAGTAAGGTATATCCTCCAGGTAGTAGTTGTACTCTCTTGTACTATATAGTGTTCCCTGTAATGTGTATATAGTCTATATACATATTACAGGGACCGATATATACTACAAGAGAGTACAACTACTACCTGGAGTATTTACCCTACTATATACATATTACAGGGACCAATATATACTACAAGAGACAACTACCTGGAGTATATACCTTACTATATACATATTACAGGGAATCCTATATACTACAAGAGACTCTTGTAGTATATATTGGTCCCTGTAATATGTATATAGTAAGGTATATACTCCAGGTAGTTGTACTCTCTTGTAGTATATTCTGGTGGGTGATTGTGTAGGCAGGGGGCCCCAGGGCACTGCATTGCCCAGGGGCCTATAAGGCTCTTAAGATGGCACTGACCTGAAGTCCCTCTAAATCCAGCGATGTTTCAGGAGTGTCTCGACTACTCGGGACTCCCTTCTTCATTGGCTGAGATAGCAGCGCAGCGCCATTGGCTCCCGCTGATGTCACTCAAAGTCAGTCAGCCAATGAGGAGAGAAAGAATGGATGCAGGGAGCTGCGGCTCGGCTCAGGTGCCCCCATAGCAAGCTGCTTGTTGTAAGGGCACTCAACAGGAGGGAGGGGCCAGGAGCACCAAAGAGGAACCCGAGAAGAAGAGGATCCGGGCTGCTCTGTTCAAAACCGCTACACAGGGCAGGCAAGTATAACATGTTGGTCATTTTTACTAAAAAAAAAACCAAGATTTTACCATCACTTTAAGCAGTTACAGCAACTTTTTTTTTCTTTTTGGGATAAAGGTTTAACATAAATGAATAAAGCTGACCATAGTAAGCACCCCTGTCAAAGGTATTCACATCTAAAAACGAAATGTTTGGTTTTGGGTTTAATACCACTTTATTACAAACACTCTGCAAGTAAAGAAATATATAAGGATTATAGGGCGCTTCCGTGGGAGCAATCAGTCTTTTCAGCACACGGTGTTGGCCTCCTGTGTGGGTAAATGGTATCCTTGCTGTCCCCAGGGCCGCTCTTCCACAGAGCAGAAGCGAGCTCCAAAAGGTAACATAAAAAGGAAAGAGGAAGGCGCCTCTAAGTACAGTGTAAACCATTTATTGACATCCAGTTAAGAATCACTTTCACGTTCATTAGTGAGAGCAGGCATGGTGGGACTTCACAGAGGTTCATTCCAAAGACTCCCTGTAGGTTCCCTTTCCCGGAAGCCGTCCAGTAGTGTAGGGGATGGAAAGGAGAGGCATGGAGCACTAAGGGTAAGGTCCCAATCGAGGTCGCGGTGGCACGCACACCTCGCTCGTGGACCACAGGAACAAGGTGACGTGATGGGGGCGGTAACGCGTTTCGGAGCATGCGCAGTAACACTCCTTCATCAGACCTCGGCTGGGGATCTTCCCCTTAGTGCTCCACGTCTCTCCTTTCCATCCCCCTACGCTGCTGGATGGCTTCTGGGAAAGGGAGCCTACAGGAAGTTTTTGGAATGAACCTCTGTGATGTCCCACCATGTCTGCTCTCACGAGGGATCGTGAAAGTGATTCTTAATTGTATATCAATAAATGGTTTACACTGTACTTAGAGGCGCCTTCCTCTTTCCTTTTTATTATATTCTGCAAGTAAAATCTGACAATTCAATAATGATTTACAGATCTGAATCATGAAAAAACAAAGTTATACACTAACAAATATGTATTTAAGAAAGCATAGGCGTGCATATAGGGTGTGACAGATGTGCCTGGGCACACCCTAATCGCCCAATGAGCAGTAGCATTATCGCTCTCTGTGGCGGAAGCAAGATGAAAAAAGTTCTCCCTTCTACACACATCTCTTTCACTGTGTCGGCAGGGAGATCAATGTGCCGGTGTCATATATACAGTGCCTTGCGAAAGTATTCGGCCCCCTTGAACTTTGCAACCTTTTGCCACATTTCAGGCTTCAAACATAAAGATATCAAACTATAATTTTTTTGTGAAGAATCAACGACAAGTGGGACACAATCATGAAGTGGAACGAAATTTATTGGATATTTCAAACTTTGTTAACAAATAAAAGGCCAGATTTGTGCAGTATACGACTGATTGTTGTCCTATGGACAGAGTCTCCCACCTCAGCTGTAGATCTCTGCAGTTCATTTAGAGTGCTCATGGGCCTCTTGGCTGCATCTCTGATCAGTCTTCTCCTTGTATGAGCTGAAAGTTTAGAGGGACGGCCAGGTCTTTATAGATTTGCAGTGGTCTGATACTCCTTCCATTTCAATATTATCGCTTGCACAGTGCTCCTTGTGATGTTTAAAGCTGCAGAAATCTTTTTGTATCCAAATCCGGCTTTAAACTTCTCCACAACAGTATCTCGGACCTGCCTGGTGTGTTCCTTGTTCTTCATGATGCTCTCTGCGCTTTAAAAGGAACTCTGAGACTATCACAGTGCAGGTGCATTTATACGGAGACTTGATTACACAGAGGTGGATTCTATTTATCATCATTAGTCATTTAGGTCAACATTGGATCATTCAGAGATTCTCACTGAACTTCTGGAGAGAGTTTGCTGCACTGAAAGTAAAGGGGCTGAATAATTTTGTACGCCCAATTTTTCAGTTTTTTATTTGTTAAAAAAGTTTGAAATATCCATTAAATTTCGTTCCACTTCATGATTGTGTCCCACTTGTTGTTGATTCTTCACAAAACATTACAGTTTTATATCTTTATGTTTGAAGCCTGAAATGTGGCAAAAGGTGGAAAAGTTCAAGGGGGCCGAATACTTTCGCAAGGCACTGTATGTCGACACACACACGTATGTGTGTTTGAGCGTTAGGGTGCTCACCCTAATCAAGTAGGCTGCGCACACCTATGAGAAAATCATAACTATGCTCTGCCATAGACTCATGGGCTTAAAACTGCCTGAATGTAACAGAGCTTTCATTATAGGGTAGCCATAAATGGCCCAATAATACAGTATATTGTTGATTTGAGCAAGTACAGCTTACTATAGTCAAGCTTTCCCTGACCTCTCTAGGGGGCGATAATGAGTGCTTCTGATGGTTGGAGGGAATTGTTACTGTAGCTCAATACAAGTGGGGCCAAACATTTCCTCCTTCTATAGAAAAACACGGAAGGATCAAACTGCAATTGCGCCCTAGAGTATTCACTGAACACGCACAGTGGGAGGGATTTACAAGAAAAGGTAGAATTTACAATTTCAATGCAGACGTGTTACAAGGGAGACACCAACATTTTGACTGTCTGTGTTTTTCTTATTATTATTCATTTCATTTTAAGATCATTACTGCAAATTATGTTGTATAAAGCAAAAGTGTGTATAAAAGTGACCATGCCTGGGTGTCAAACATGCTAGGTACATCATATTACTTATTCTTATATTTAAAATGTTCTACAGTTTATTGATCATTTTAATGTACCACAAATTGTAGGGAAATCACTTTTAGCGGGGTTAACTTTTACTGCCACCAACCACCAATGTGTAGAGAGCTAGTGACTATAATGCGGGGGCAGGGAAGGGGGGGGGGGGGGGGGGAAATTTCACTGCCACTGACCACCTCTGTGTGTGAGTGTGGGGGAGGGGAGGAGGGTTAATAGTACTGACACAAGTCCTGGGGGTTGTTATTGTGTTTACTGACACTAATGTTGAGGGTTATTATTGTGTCCAGTGACAGAATTGCTGGGGCTTATTGTTGTGTCCATTGACATCCATGTTCAGGGTTATTATTGCACTCACTGACTCCAATGCCAGGGGTTATTATTGCATCCACAGACACCAATGCCAGGGGTTATTATTGCATCCACTGACACCAATGCCAGGGGTTATTATTGCATCCACAGACACCAACGCCAGGGGTTATTATTGCATCCACTGACACCAATGCCAGGGGTTATTATTGCATCCACAGACACCAATGCCAGGGGTTATTATTGCATCCACTGACACCAATGCCAGGGGTTATTATTGCATCCACAGACACCAATGCCAGGGGTTATTATTGCATCCACTGACACCAATGCCAGGGGTTATTATTGCATCCACTGACACCAATGCCAGGGGTTATTATTGCATCCACAGACACCAACGCCAGGGGTTATTATTGCACTCACTGACACCAATGCCAGGGGTTATTATTGCATCCACAGACACCAACGCCAGGGGTTATTATTGCATCCACTGACACCAATGCCAGGGGTTATTATTGCATCCACTGACACCAATGCCAGGGGTTATTATTGCATCCACAGACACCAACGCCAGGGGTTATTATTGCACTCACTGACACCAATGCCAGGGGTTATTATTGCACTCACTGACACCAATGCCAGGGGTTATTATTGCATCCACAGACACCAACGCCAGGGGTTATTATTGCATCCACTGACACCAATGCCAGGGGTTATTATTGCATCCACAGGCACCAATTCCAGGGGTTATTATTGCCTCCACAGACACCAATGCCAGGGGTTATTATTGCATCCACTGACACCAATGCCAGGGGTTATTATTGCATCCACAGACACCAACGCCAGGGGTTATTATTGCATCCACTGACACCAATGCCAGGGGGTTATTATTGCATCCACAGACACCAATGCCAGGGGTTATTATTGCATCCACTGACACCAATGCCAGGGGTTATTATTGCATCCACAGACACCAACGCCAGGGGTTATTATTGCATCCACTGACACCAATGCCAGGGGTTATTATTGCATCCACTGACACCAATGCCAGGGGTTATTATTGCATCCACAGACACCAACGCCAGGGGTTATTATTGCATCCACTGACACCAATGCCAGGGGTTATTATTGCATCCACTGACACCAATGCCAAGGGTTATAATTGCATCCACTGACACCAATGCTCAGGCTTATTGTTGCATCAACTGACACCAATGTTGGGAGATATTATTGCACTTCCTGACACCATTGCTTGGGAATATTACTGTCTCATTTAAACCAATGCAGGGGATTATTTTTGCACTCACTGACACCAATGCTGGGGGTTATTGTTGCACTCACTGACACCAATGCTGGGGGTTATTGTTGCACTCACTGACACCAATGCTGGGGGTTACTGTTGCACTTACTGACACCAATGCAGGGGGTTATTGTTGCGCTCACTGACACCAATGATGGGTGTTATTATTGCATTCGCTGACACCAATACAAGGGTTATTGTCTTCCAATGTCCTCAGTGTACATCGCAATACGCTGCAAAAAATTCAGCAGTTACAACATTTTTGGGTGTTGAAGTGCACAAATGTGCTGCTATTGTGCGGTCCTCTGGAAGTTCTAGGGGTGGCATTTGAGGCCCTGTATAATTTTCAAGTTGACCACCAATTATTTTAACCATGTGCTAGATTATAGTAGTATAGTATTTGACATTTTGGTTGCGACCAGTTCATAAAGAATTACTGCCAGTTAAAAGATACTGGCAGTAATTAGGATGAATTCTGAGTTGCTGTAAGAAGAGACTCCAGTGCTCAGGGTGGGGCATTGTGTGCTTTATGAATGTGATAGCTTACGGCATAGAACACATTATGGCTAGGATTTCAGTAGCTGCCAGCTTCCTAGCAACCAATGTCTCCAATAACATTCAGCTGCTGGGAGGCAGATTTCCCAGCACACAGCTGAATGTAAATGGGAGAGGGAATAAATACTTGATGACACCATTACCCAAATATTGCAATAGTCATATTTGGGTAATGATAGGAATCTCTTGGCATGCAGCTGAAAGGGGACAGGGATGCATGATGCCATCAGCTGCACAGCCAACGAGGTCTTACCAACCAATGATGCTGTGCTACTGACTCTGAACATACACTGAGGACCACCATTTCTCCTGCTGAGGCACTACAGAATTCTAAAGAGTGTTGTAGACTTTCTTTATGAATTCTCTAACACGTGTCCTTGGGGTCTTATCATCTCTTGGTTATGAATCATAAGGAAGCCAAGATTCGTCATCTGGATAGCAGGCCCAGATGAGTTAAAGCCAGTGATCTTCATTTACATAATGATGATTTATGTGCTGCCAGTGTAGCTCATTATCTTGTTTCTAGAGGGCGCCACCTGAGACACGAGTCTCACCTACTCTTAACGGCCCTTAAAGGTCAACCTTGAAAGATGCAGAAAGGATAATAAAAATACTGTGGGAAAAATAGCCAGGCAATAATATTTACAATATGTTGTTAAGAAGAATCCAGTACAAGACATGGGAAAAAGCTGCCATGTGCAAATAATAACCCTAAGAAAAGGCAAAATGAGCTGTTTAGTTACATTTTCCAGACTTGTGTTTTTGTTTCTATCCTTTTCTGTTTTTAAAGCCGTCATTTCTCACTAGCCCAGGTGCATTGGCTTCATTTTGTTCCAGGTCATATCACTTATTCTTCTCACTGTCTTCAACACTGTATGTGATATGTTCAAGATTAATGGAAAAACTCTTCAGAGTTGTGCCTTCAGTGTCCGCGTATTGTTTGTAATAACGATATTTCTTTTACAGACAATTGGTTTCACTCAGCTCCTGAGTTCTAAATTTAAAGTAAAGAAGCAAGACACCTGTGTGAGAAAGCTATGATAGAAGCATTCATTCTCTGACTCGTGTTGCAAAATGGTCGGTGATCCTGAATCTATTAAAGTCTATTTTCAGGCTCATCCGTCTAGCCCTCCTTCTCCATGGAGGCCCACATTTGTATTTTTTTTTCTTTATTTGTCCTTGGTAAAGCCCCTTTCACACTGGCGGAGTCCGCCAGCAGATCTGCCCGCTCAGCAGAGGATCTCTGTGTTGATCCCTGCTGAGCAGGTGGGTGACCGGGCCGTGTCTGCCTTGCATCAGCCCGCTGTCTTCTATGGGTTGTCGGATGGAAACGGACCGCCTGTCTGTTTACTTCCAACTGTCAGCCGGTCTGCCGGCCGGCCGGGGAATGAATCCCTATCCATCTGTTTTTAGTTGACAGGATTAGATCTGATCAGATGTCGGCAGCTGTCAACGTCCGTTGACATCCGCCACTCCATAGAGAGCAATGAATGGTCCGAACAGGAGCGCCTGAAAAACTGACAGTTGGACCCGATCAGTCCATCAGTGTGAACAGGGGCCCTATATAGAGAGGAGTCCTGATGTGATGATGCATCATCCTATGTGAATGCAAGGTGCAGTGGTAATGCCCCCTAAGGGACAGACTCATGACACCCTGCACTCACAGGATGTCCTCAGTCTTCTGGATAGAATGATGTTGGGTGTCATTCAATACTG
Source organism: Pelophylax lessonae (assembly GCF_965119305.1). Lineage (NCBI taxonomy): Eukaryota > Metazoa > Chordata > Amphibia > Anura > Ranidae > Pelophylax > Pelophylax lessonae. The sequence goes on from NC_138769.1 coordinate 642,102,843, forward strand.
AAGACATTGGTCAGGGCAGGGAATAGTGCTTGAAATGAGGTGAGTACTGAAGCCAGAGTTATATTCTTAGCTTTTAACCTTCAGGGAGACCCTTGTGAAAAAAAGGAATACTTGGAATTGGGCTTTATATCAGAACTAAATCCTCATATTATTTACAAGAAGGCTGCCATCTTAGCCTCTGTTTGATCTGCAGTTTCCATAGTGCTGCATGTGTAATCAGTTATGACACCAGGAATTTCATGGCTTGACAGTTTGCCAGAGAGCACACGCAACTGTGACAGTTATCATTCACGGCATGCCTTGATTGTAACTGTTTTAGGAAACCGTCAAATCGATGGGTTTAGTTCCACTTTCAGCACCACTGCAAATAATGTTACAGCTGTATAAGGAACAAAAAGAGGGCGCACCGACCTTGTGCATTACCCAAATGGAGTTTATTAAAATGGCTCTGAAGAAGAGGGGATCTCCCCTCGAAACACATCAGCCATTTGGAGGGTCCTCCAGCGTGCTGGACACTGTCCTGATGACTTGGTTGCTTTGGGTCCATTGTGGATTGATATGCTTTTAACAATCTTTGTGTTTGTGAGTCTATTTCTTCTTATTTCATTTTAATAAACTCCATTTGGGTAATGCACAAGGTTGGTGCGCCCTCTTTTTAATCTTTATACAGTGTTCCAATCAGGTTTCCCCCTGACCCCTGGAGGGCAGCAAAATCTATGCTTATACCCGGAGCTATAGAGACCTATTGCCGCTACATCTCTGTTGAGCGCAGGAGAACTTGATTGAATGTTACAGCTGTATTAATAGTATGGGGTTTGTGATACACGGAAGCTTACATCAGAGCCTTCACACAGGTGCTTTGCTTCGTGACATTATTTTAAATTAGTTTAAAGATTAATATTTAGTAATTAATCACGGTTTCACCGGCATTCACTAAAAAGCCAACCAATGGTCCTTATTCTGTTTCAAATGCCAATTTATGCATTGACATACCTTCCTTGACCCAGTATGGCCAGACAGTATGATCACCTGCTGACTGGGCATCATCCAAAGCCAGCTTAAAGAAGAACTCCAGGATTTTTTTTTCTTTTTCCATGCAGTGGGGCTGTGCCTTCTCGTTTTCGTCTAGGGGATTGCGGAATGGAGATCTACTTACCTAATTCGCAGACCGCAAAACCACTCCCCACCGCTCCTGCACACGCTAGCAGTCTTGTGAATGGACTATTCCTGACATCATCATGCCCATAGACCGGCTCTGCATGTGAGGACAGCAGGAATAGTCCACTGCTGGACGTGGGGGAGAATGGTTTTCTGGAAGATCAAAGGAGTGGGTAAGTACAGCTTTCCCTTGTGCCCCTAGACAAAACCAGCAGCTAACCCATGCAGTGCAGGCAGAGCCCCACTGCATGGGAGAATAACATTTTTTAATGGAGTTCTTTTTTAACTCTTCAATAAGACACAAAAGTTGGATTCAATGTAAAGGATTAGCTAAACGGAGGATGTTTTTCCAAATTTTTTTGAAGTATAGGAAGACAATGAATTTCCGAAGCCCTGTTTCTGTGAATAACTAACACTGACTGAGGGAACATGTAAGAAGTGGTGGGGGTCTAGCTAGGACTAAACCAACTAGCACTAAAGAGGAAGAAGATACCAAAATCACATTAGCAAACAAGTTGTAGTGGCCCAAAACTGCCACTAGATGTTAACATACCACAAATCAATAACAACCTAATGCAGATCAATTACATGAAAGTGGTGCAGAACAGTGCTTTATCCAGTGCCTTTTGCACGGGGTAAATTACTGCCCACTACTTTTCTATACTTAACAGCTTCCATACCGGGCCATTTCTGGCACTCCTACGTGTAAAAAATCATAATTTTTTTGCTAGAAAATTACTCTGAACCCCCAAACAGTATATATATATATTTTGTTTAGCAGAGACCCTAGGGAATAAAATGGCAGTCATTGTAACTTTTTATGTCACACGGTATTTGCGCAGACATTTTTCAAACCCGTTTTTTTGGGAAAAAAACTGTTTTATGAATTAAAAAAAAACACTAAAGTTAGCCAAATTTGTTTTATATAATGTGAAAGATGATGCTTTGCGGAGTAAATAGATACCTAACATTTCATGCTTTAAAATTGTGCACACTTGTGGAATGACGTCAAACTTCGGTACTGTACTTAAAAATCTCTATAGACGATGCTTTAAAATTTTTTACAGGTTACCAGTTTAGAGTTACAGTGGAGGTCTTAGGCTACAATTGTTGCTCTCGCTCTAATGTTCGCAGCGATACCTCACATGTATGGATTGAATGTCATTTACATATGTGGTCGGGACGTACGCATGCGTTCGCTTCTGCTTTTACACTTTCCTTTTTTTTTTTTTTGATCACTTTTATTCCTATTACAAGGAATGTAAACATCTCTGTAGGAATAGTGAATGACAGGTCCTCTTTATGGAGAGATCTCTCCTACAGCCATCTCTCCGAAAGCCTGAAATAAATAAAAAAGATCACTACAGATCAGTGGCGGCTGGTGCGTTGGGAGCGCAGGGGCGCGCCCCCCCCCCCAATCTACATGCGGGGCACCGGACGCATGGAGTTTAATGGGGTTTTTTTTTTTCTGAAGCACGTGATTAGAGCCAGAGGCTCTAATAGGCTTCAGAAAAGGGTGGGTCCGGGGCACTGCGCCCTGAGCCCTGAGCCCACCCATTTGTGTGACAATAGCGAATGAATATTCTCTATTGTCACACGGATCCTCCTCCTGGCCAATCAGGAAGCGGGTCTGAGACCTGTTTCCTGATTGGCCGAAAAGGCGAACCCATGCCATTGGCCAAGGAGGAGGAGGAGGGAGGACTCAAGGAGACGCGGGGGACTGAGGACTGAGGAGAAGCCGCCGCTGCAAATCAGGTAAGTGCATTGGTCACTCTGCATTGAAGGGGGCACACTGGTCACTCTGCATTGAAGGGGGCACACTGATCACTGGTCACTCTGCATTGAAGGGGGCCCACTGGTCACTCTGCATTGAAAGGGGCACACTGGTCACTGGTCACTCTGCATTGAAGGGGGCACACTGGTCACTCTGCATTTATGGGGGCACACTGGTCACTGGTCACTCTGCATTATAGGGGGCACATTGGTCACTCTGCATTGATGGGGGCACACTGGTCACTCTGCATTTATGGGGGCACACTGATCAGTGGTCACTCTGAATTGAAGGGGGCACACTGGTCACTGGTCACTCTGCATTGAAGGGGGCATATTGGTCACTCTGCAATGAAGGGGGCACACTGGTCACTCTGCATTGAAGGGGGCACACTATACCTTGATTACTGAAAGCCCCTTTTACACTTTTGTGACCTCAAAGTCACGCAATTTTTTACCGTGTTTTTTGCCGCAAAGCAATGCCTATTACATTTTTCTGTTTGCGCCCCCCCCCCCCAAATATTTTGAGCACCAGCCGCCACTGCTACAGATCACGGCAGTATTGAAAACTGCCAGGCCACACGTGACATCATCACATCGCGCCCAGGCCTCCAAGAGTCATAGAGACTGCTGGGGCAGTATTCTCTATGGTGTACTTCTACCGGCGGCTGATTCTTTCTCCAGCTCGCCGATCCCACAGGCGAGTCGGTAGAAGCACCTGAGGCACAGGGAAAAATCATAGCAGCTGTTCAGCCACTTGATTGTTCTTACAGGCGGCGGGTGGGGACATCCCCCCCCTCCCGCCGCCTGTAAGAACAATCAAGTGGCTGAACAGCCGCTATGATTGTTCTTATGGTAAAGGGAATCGCCGGCTGAAAAAATGATATCTGAATGATGCCTGCAGCTGCAGTTATCAGATATCCCCACTTAAAGCCCTGGACGTCATATGACAACCAGTGGTAAGGAAGTGGTTAAACATATGATACAGCGATACAAAAGTAGTTGAGGCCCTAAAATCTTTGGAGGTTCACTTATTTCTGTGTCTCCTGTCCCTATGCAACAGTTAAACGAATGAGTTACTGTAACTCCAAATAACAACTAAGTCTATAATAAAACAAAGTAGATTAGGAAGAAAACTATTAACTAACCTTAACCTGCATCCTTGTGTGGTATATTTTATTTTTTGTTTGTTTTAAGAATTAAAAGGCATATCTGCAGGTATACTTTTATAATTCCCTGCATTGTAACTAAATGACATTAGATCAACGTATCCATCATGCCCAACCACACAGGCCCATGCTAAATATTTCAAACTGTAAACAAGGATTGTTATGATTTCCTTGCTTGCTCCCACTATAAGTACATGCAGCTCAAACGGAACCATTTCATGCCGCAGCCTGAATTTAGCCACAAGCGTATAAACAAAAGGGCATCAATCTGAGCGTCTGAAGACAGAATTGGAACGTTTGCCAGGAATAAGACACATGGGATCACTACTGCCATGCTGGAGTTTAAGTGGATTGCATATCTGGAAAACAAGCTAAGAAATCCTAAGGCGCCCATCAACTATATGTGTAACAGTGCACTGTGGTTCTATTCATTACAATAACACCCCAACACAAAAATCTAGTAGGCGTTGATGTCACAATGCACATGCCATGCATTTAGGTGCGTTGGTAAAAAATGTCAAAGGTACATTTTTTGTTCAGTTGTCATATCTTGGCAGTCTATTCTAAATAAATGGGTTGCTTTAGCGTAACATAAATTAACATGAATGTTAATATGCATGCAGGGGATCCTGGAACATACCTGCTGGTGATGCTGGAATGCACAAAATTTCTGATAAAAACAAATGTTTTCATAAAAAGCACACCCTGTCTAGAGCTGTGTGTGTGTACAGTGCCTAGAAAAAGTATTCATACCCCTTGACAATTTCCACATTTTGTCATGTTACAACCAAAAACGGAAGTGTATTTTATTGGGATTTTCTGTGATAAACCAACACAAAGTGGCAGATAATTGTGAAGTAGAAGGAAAATGATAAATTACTTTCTAAATTTTTTACACATAAATATCTGAAAAGTGTGGCGTGCATTTGTATTTAGCGCCCTTTACTCTGATACCCCTAACTAAACTGTAGTGGAATCAATTGCCTTCAGAAATCACCTAATTAGTAGAGTCCACCTTTGTGTAATTTAATCTTAGTATAAATACAGCTGTTCTTTGAAGACCTCAGAGGCTTGTTAGAGATCCTTAGTGAACAAACAACATCATGAAGGCCAAGGAACACACTAGACAGGTCAGGGATAATGTTGTGGAGACGTTTAAAGCAGGTTATAAAAAAATATCCCACGCTTTGAACATCTCAGGGAGCACTGTTCAATCCATCATCCAAAAATGGAAAGAGTAAGGTACAACTGCAAACCTACCAAGACATGGCCTTCCATCTAAACTGACAGGCCAGGCAAGGAGAGCATTAATCAGAGAAACAGCCAAGAGGCCAATGGTAACTCTGGAGGAGCTGCAGAGATCCACAGCTCAGGTAGGAGAATCTGTCCACAGGACAACTATTAGTCATGCACTCCACAAATCTGGACTTTATATGTAGAAGAGTGACAAGAAGAAAGCCTTTGTTGAAAGAAAGCCATAAGAAATCCTGTTTGCAGTTTGCGAGAAGCCATGTGGGGAAAAAGCAAACATGTGGAAGAAGGTGCTCTGGTCAGATGAGACCAAAATGTCACTTTTTGGCCTAAAAGCAAAATGCTACGTGTGGTGGAAAACTAACACTGCACATCACCCTGAACACACCATCCCCACCGTGAAACATGGTGGTGGCAGCATCATGTTGTGGGTATGCTTTTCTTCAGCAGGGACAGGGAAACTGGTCAGAGTTGATGGGAAGATAGAAAACCTGTTAGGCCTCTTTCACACGGCCGCTCCGGTGTTTTGCTCCGCTGCGGGACTTTTTTTTTTTTTTTTCACGGACCACGGAGCGGATGACACTTGTGTCATCCGCTCCGTATGTCCGCATATCATCCCATCCATTTGCGGATGATATACGGACATAATGTATGTCTATGAGCATTGCGGATGTCAGCGGATGACACCGCTGACATCCGATTTTGCTTCCTTTCCGTTTTTTGAACGGAGGTAAAATAGGGTTCTGTTCCGTTCCAAAGAACAGAACTGAAAGAAAGAAAATCGGATGTCCAATAGACATTCATTCGCAAATCCGCAAACAAAAGGATGATTTGCGGACATACGGAACGCCCGTGTGAAAGGGCCCTTAGAGTCTGCAAAAGACTTGAGACTGGGGCAGAGGATCACCTTTCAGTAGGACAATGACCCTAAACATACAGCCTGAGCTACTTTAGGTGAAAGAATATCCATGTGTTAGAATGGCTTAGTTAAAGTCCAGACCTAAATCCAATCGAGAAGCTGTGGCAAGACTTGAAAATTGCTGTTCACAGATGCTCTCCATCCAATCTGATAGAGCTTGAGCTATTTTGCAAGGAATGGGCAAAAATGTCACTCTCTAGATGTGCAAAGCTGGTAGAGACATCCCCAAAAAGACTTGCAGCTGTAATTGTAGTGAAAGGTGTTTCTACAAAGTATTGACTGAATACAAATGCATGCCACATTTTCAAAAAAAATTGAAAACCATTTATCATTTTCCATCCACTTCACAATTATGTGCCACTTTGTGTTGGTCTATCACTTAAAATCCCAATAAAATACATATATGTTTTTGGTTGTAACATCTTCTGCATCGCAGAGCCTGAAGTCCCTATCCTTCCAGGAAGATTCCTGGGGAATGCAGAGCAGGAAAAACCTCAAAAGTAGACAGTCCAGTCCTGTGCCAGATTTTGACCTTTGGGGGCCCCAGGCACTTTAAGTTCAGGGACCCCTCAACATAGATATGAAATTATATGATAAATAAAAAGTGAACTGAAATGAATGATAAAGTGCATTTGTTCTAAAAAAAAATTATATGTTAGGTTCCAAAGCCAACACTTGTCTGACTTTTTTTCCTCAATTTTCTTGACTGTTCACACTTGAGCATTCTGTAGCTTGTAGCTTGAAGCTCAAAAACACTCAACAAGCAAAAACCTTTTGTTTTCAATAGCCCTTGCTCACATCTGACCTGTGTTTAAGCGAAATGCATGGTGCCTAAAAAGGTACATGAGCTACTTTTTAGGCAGAATTGAGTGTTTTTTGTCCACATAGACTTCAATGGAAACCCCTGAAAAGTGCGACATGAGCCTTTTTCGTGTTTTTTTCAAGCGTTTTGTTGCATGTTCTCAAATGAAAGCACACTCTTTTCAGCAGCAATCTTTTATTTGAAAAACGCCTGACAAAAGTTGCAAAAACCTGCAATTCTGCTCCACAAAACGCTCAAAAAAACGCTTAAAAACCCGCCTAAAAAGTGATGGTTAGGTGTGAATGTAGCCTAAGAATACACATTACACAGGTAATTGGAACTGGCAAGTCACACATCACAGTTATACAGCTTAGTAAATGAGGTAAAGCTTCACTTTACAAAGAGTACTCAATCACATGCAAGGAAAATTTAAAAAAAACAGCATTTTTGCTTGCATGTGATTGGATGATGGAAGTCAGCAGAACTCCTGCTCATTTACTAAGCTCTGGAGCAACTGTTCTTGCAGTGTGCAACTGCAATTTGTCTGTTTGCCTTTAGTAAATCTCCCCTCTAGTCTTACAGATACAACTGGCCCTTTGAGGGCAACCATAATGCTTATGCGGCCCGCAATGAAACTGAGCATCTCTGCTTTAAGCGGTTCTGTATTAAATATGGCTGCTTGTAGATACATACCATATTGAATTTGTAGATATTTTTTGTTCAAATATTACAGTGTGGGTAATTGGTGTGCGCAGCCTATTGCATTAGTGTGTGCATCCCAGAGCACAAACACACAGGCGTATATATCAGCAGAGCAGTGGACGATGTCAGTACAGCATAGATTTTATTATTTTTTACAATTTTATTTTTTTTTAATTCTTTTTTACAATGTAATTTTTTATTATTATTTTTTTACAATTTTTTTAGGAGCCTCATTGGGGGGTTTTGGTGAAATATCAAGGGTCTAAACAGACCTCTAATGTCTCACTTTTGAGACAGAGAAAGGGACTGAGATCAGAGCTTCCCCAGTCTTTTTCTCTGCAAGTTCAGCTGCACTGGGCAGTGAACTAATGGGAAGTGCTCTGTGCTGTGCAACTTCCTGTTAATTCACAAACCGAAGCATAGTAAACATAGTTTATGCTTCAGTTAAGAATGAACACAGGAGTGATACAGATCACTCACCATGTTCATTTAGAAATGAAAGGGGCCAGTAAATAAAATGTTTATGTGAAAAAAAGGGGGGGGTTACAGATCAACCGGGTCGGTGGAGCTGTACCAAGAGGAATTTAAGTGTGCCTCTAGAATGATTGTATATACGTACAAAAAAGAGAAAGAAAAAACGAATTGTTAAAAAAAGTATTACAACATTTTTATTAAATATACAACATTTAGATTACATATAGTGATTTAAAAATCTAAAGAATATGACCATAGATCTATGGCACATTCCCCCACTTGATTTTAAATTGTATACATAAACTCCACATTATTCATCATGACCGCCAAACAAGGATCGTTTAGATTTGTCCAATATGAACTTATGTAAACATATTGCTGGACCCTGACGAAGCATCCATTGTGAAACGCGTAGTTCCAGCAACGGTTATTCACAATTGTTTACTCTCTGTGGGATAATTCAAATATAATGATTTGTCTTGGTCATATTCTTTAGATTTTTGAATCACTATATGTAATCTAAATGTTGTATATTTAATAAAAATGTTGTAATACTTTTTTAACAATTAGTTTTTCTTTCTCTTTTTTGTACGTATATACAATCATTCTAGGGGCACACTTAAATCCCCCTTGGTACAGCTCCACCGACTCGGTTGATCTGTAACCCCCCCCCCTTTTTTTCACATATTCATGCCGTATGGGGGAAGGTGCTACTATATCCTTTTGACTTTTTTGAGGCCATGATCTCCCCCTCCACAACCGATTAAATAAAATGTTTATTGGCCCTTTCCCCCTACTCTCAATCCTGAAACATCCCCCGCAGCAGCTGGCGGGAGAGGAGAGGAGGTAAGCTAGCAGCACTGCATGGGGGAGACAGGGGGCGCCAGGAAGCAGAGAAAATCAGGATGATGAGGGTGTGCCCATGTACATCCAGAACACCCTCTGCGCTCGCCTGTGGTGTGGGTTTTGTTAGTGTATCTGTAGAGCAGAGTGGGGTCATATTATAATATCATAATTTAATAGTAAAAATATAATATAGTATAAACAATTGCTTCAAGGGCAATATTATAATTTAATGATATTAAACATTACCTTTTCTTTTTAATCTGCAGCCACTCTCACTTTCTGTAAAATCCAATGTAATGTGGCAACTTAGAAGGCATTCTGTTCACTATTGGTGTACAGAATTCCCCCATATATGTTATTTCCTGCTTGTGTGATTGGCTCTCTAATTTCCCCAAAAGTCTGTACTAAGATACATATCAAATTTTAGAAAATAGAATTTTTTGTTTTGGTGAGATACCCTACAATGGTTATATACTTCTAAAGGGATGCTGACACTATAACTTTTCTCATCAAAACACTGAGAGTGCCCTAGGGGATTATAATGAACCAGACTCTACTATTCAGAATTAGTATCCAAAGGACGTGTTGAAACAAACAGCTTTTTCTTCAGATCAGTATAAGGTAGGACTCTGCAGCAAAGTTTGGTAAATGGACTTACTCTTTAGGAAAACTGTGTATTTATAATGCAAAGCAACATAGTACTGCAAGTTTCGCCCATATGGCTGCAGTGCACACTGTAGTGTTGACTAGTCAGGCAGGCAGCACCGTGGTTAGGACTGAAGCTTGTGGCATTGGTGACCTGAGTTCAAGTCGGGAACATTGTGTTCCCCCTATGTTCACATTAGTGTTTTCTGGCAGCCACAGTTTCCTTCTACAATCCAAAAACATGCCAGAAGAATAGTTTAACTCTGCCCATAATAGACTGTGTGTGTGCTCTTATGATGACAACAAGCCAATGACTGATTACTATTTTTGATTCACAAGATCTTCTACAACTCTAATGGCAGGATGGTCAGTGTAAGAGCATAATATACACAAATTAAAAAACCTGCCCAGGAGCTAACAATTCAAAGGAAGAAAGGATAAACATGAAAGGCTAGACGAATATAGTATGTGTTTATGTTCATGTCTCTGTGTACTCCTTTGTGATGTATCAAGAATCTGTCAGCGCTATAAAAATGAAGAAGATGAAAAAATTGCATAGTAGTGGCCTGGAGCAAGTAATTATGATTCCTGGTCATGTGATCACAGTAATAACAATCACAGGCGTCAGGGTAAAAATGTTGTAGTTTCATAGTAGGTAAGGTTGAATAAAGACGCCAGTCCATCCAGTTTACCTGTGTAGGTGTATGTGTGTCAATTGTCAATAATCATTTCCCATATCCATGTACAGTATCTCACAAAAGTGAGTACATCCTTCACATTTTTGTAAATATTTTATTATATCTTTTCATGTGACAATACTGAAGAAATTACACTTTACTACAATGTAAAGTAGTGAGTGTACCAGGGCTGGTGCAAGGATTTTTGACACCCTAGGGGAAACCTGATTTTGCCACCCCCCGGCTCCACCCCTGACTCCACCCCCTTTGCCCTGCCCATGAGTGCGGTATGCTTATTGTGGAAGGATTCAAGAGTGCGTTTCGTACATAGGGCAAGGCTCAGGGGTGCATCTCATACAGGGTGCAAGGTTCAGGAGTGCATTTCCTACAGAGTGCAAGGTTCAGGAGTGCGTTTCGTACAGGGTGCAAGGTTCAGGAGTGCATTTCGTACAGGGTGCAAGGTTCAGAAGTGTGTTGTACAGAGTGCAAAGTTCAGGAGTGCATTCTATACAGAGTGCAAGGTTCAGGAGTGCGTTTTGTACAGGGTGCAAGGTTCAGGAATGCATTTCGTACATAGTATAGGTTCAGGAATGCATTGTACAGAGTGCACGGTTCAGGAAAGCATTGTACAGATTGCAAGGTTCATGAAAGCATTGTACAGAGTGCAGGTTCAGGAATGCATTGTACAGAGTGCACGGTTCAGGAATGCATTATACAGAGTGCACGATTCAGGAATGCATTGTACAGAGTGCACTGTTCAGGAATGCATTGTACAGAGTGCAGGTTCAGGAATGCATTGTAAAGAGTGCACTGTTCAGGAATGCATTGTACAGAGTGCACGGTTCAGGAATGCATTGTACAGAGTGCACTGTTCAGGAATGCATTGTACATAGTGCAGGTTCAGGAATGCATTGTACATAGTGCAGGTTCAGGAATGAATTGTACAGAGTGCACGGTTCAGGAATGCATTATACAGAGTGCACGGTTCAGGAATGCATTGTACATAGTGCACGGTTCAGGAATGCATTGTACAGAGTGCACGGTTCAGGAATGCATTGTACAGAGTGCACTGTTCAGGAATGCATTGTACATAGTGCAGGTTCAGGAATGCATTGCACAGAGTGCAGGTTTAGGAATGTATTGTCCAGAGTGCAGGTTCAGGAATGCATTATACAGAGTGCACGGTTAAGGAATGCATTGTACAGAATGCACAGTTCAGGAATGCATTGTACAGAGTGCACAGTTCAGGAATGCATTTTACAGAGTGCACAGTTCAGGGATGCATTCTACAGAGTGCAAGGTATGCTACTCCACAAGTGATGGACGCTGGAGGGGGGAGAGGGATGCAGAGAGGGAGGGAGACAGAGAGGGAGGGCGAGTGCTGCCCCCACTGATATGCGCTCTAGGCCAGCGCCTATATTGCCTACAGGTAGCGCCAGCCCTGGAGTGTACAGCTTGTATAATTTACAAAAATATTACACTTTACTACAATGTAAAGTAGTGAGTGTACCAGGGCTGGTGCAAGGATTTTTGACACCCTAGGGGAAACCTGATTTTGCCACCCCCCGGCTCCACCCCTGACTCCACCCCCTTTGCCCTGCCCATGAGTGCGGTATGCTTATTGTGGAAGGATTCAAGAGTGCGTTTCGTACATAGGGCAAGGCTCAGGGGTGCATCTCATACAGGGTGCAAGGTTCAGGAGTGCATTTCCTACAGAGTGCAAGGTTCAGGAGTGCGTTTCGTACAGGGTGCAAGGTTCAGGAGTGCATTTCGTACAGGGTGCAAGGTTCAGAAGTGTGTTGTACAGAGTGCAAAGTTCAGGAGTGCATTCTATACAGAGTGCAAGGTTCAGGAGTGCGTTTTGTACAGGGTGCAAGGTTCAGGAGTGCATTTCGTACATAGTACAGGTTCAGGAATGCATTGTACAGAGTGCACGGTTCAGGAAAGCATTGTACAGATTGCAAGGTTCATGAAAGCATTGTACAGAGTGCAGGTTCAGGAATGCATTGTACAGAGTGCACGGTTCAGGAATGCATTATACAGAGTGCACGATTCAGGAATGCATTGTACAGAGTGCACTGTTCAGGAATGCATTGTACAGAGTGCAGGTTCAGGAATGCATTGTACAGAGTGCACTGTTCAGGAATGCATTGTACAGAGTGCACGGTTCAGGAATGCATTGTACAGAGTGCACTGTTCAGGAATGCATTGTACATAGTGCAGGTTCAGGAATGCATTGTACATAGTGCAGGTTCAGGAATGAATTGTACAGAGTGCACGGTTCAGGAATGCATTATACAGAGTGCACGGTTCAGGAATGCATTGTACATAGTGCACGGTTCAGGAATGCATGGTACAGAGTGCACGGTTCAGGAATGCATTGTACAGAGTGCACTGTTCAGGAATGCATTGTACATAGTGCAGGATCAGGAATGCATTGCACAGAGTGCAGGTTTAGGAATGTATTGTCCAGAGTGCAGGTTCAGGAATGCATTATACAGAGTGCACGGTTAAGGAATGCATTGTACAGAATGCACAGTTCAGGAATGCATTGTACAGAGTGCACAGTTCAGGAATGCATTTTACAGAGTGCACAGTTCAGGGATGCATTCTACAGAGTGCAAGGTATGCTACTCCACAAGTGATGGACGCTGGAGGGGGGAGAGGGATGCAGAGAGGGAGGGAGACAGAGAGGGAGGGCGAGTGCTGCCCCCACTGATATGCGCTCTAGGCCAGCGCCTATATTGCCTACAGGTAGCGCCAGCCCTGGAGTGTACAGCTTGTATAACAGTTTAAATTTGTTGTCCCCTCAAAATAACTCAACACACACGACGACAGCCATGCAGACCAATTTGATGCAGTGTGCGGCGTATGGTCTGAGCACTGACAGGCTGACCAACCTCTGGATATGATGCTGGGCACGTGCACTCAACTTCTTTGATCGACCATGGCGAGGCCTCTTCTGATTGGAACCTGTCCTGTTCAACCCCTGTATGGTCTTAGCCACAATGCTGCAGCTCAGTTTCAGGGTCTTGGCAATCTTCTTATAGCTTAGGCCATCTTTATGTAGAGCAACAATTCTTTTTTTCAGTTCCTCAGAGAGTTCTTTGCCATGAGGTGCCATGTTGAACTTCCAGTGACCAGTATGAGAGAGTGAGAGCAATAACACCAAATTTAAAACACCTGCTCCCTATTCACACCTGAGACCTTGTAACACTAATAAGTCACATGATACCGGGGAGGGAAAATGGCTAATTGGACCCAATTTGAACATTTTCACTTAGAGGTGTACTCACTTTTGTTGTCAGTGGTTTAGATATTAATGGCTGTGTGTTGAGTTATTTTGAGAGGACAGCAAATTTACACTGTTATACAGGCTGTAAACTCACTACTTTACATTGTAGCAAAGTGTCATTTCTTCAGTGTTGTCACATGAAAAGATAATAAAATATTTACAAAAATGTAAGGGGTGTACTCACTTAACCCCCTGAGCAGGCTAAGGTTAAACTGCTTCTCCTCCAGTCTCATTGTGTGGCCCTGTGTCCTCTTACACTCCCTGAGACTGAAAAGTCTCCTTCCTACACTGGGATCACCATTGAGGTATTTGTATACTGCTATCATATCTCCTCTCAAGAGTCTCTCCTCCAGAGAGAATACGTTTAGTGCCTGAAGTTGTTACTTGTAATTGAGGTCCTCCAGCCTACTTATTAATTTTGCTGCCCTTCTCTGGACTCTTTCCAACTGCAGTACATCCTTTCCGAGGACTAGTGACCATAACTGGGCAGAATAGAAGATATGACTGAACCAGAGTTTTATCAAATGGCAGGATTGTGGTTTTATCTCTGGAGTAAATTCCCATTTTTATGCATGCTAATAGTCTGCTGGATTTGCTTGCTGCAGCTTGACATTGCCTGCTGTATTCTACCAGGACTCCTAGATCTTTCTCTATCCTTGATTCTCCCAGAGGTTCTCCTCCGAGTGTGTAGTTTGCCTTATAATATTTTTAGCCCACAAGTGCATCACTTTTCATTTTTCAAACATAATTTGCCATGTAGTTGCCCACCCTATTATTTTATTTAGGTTTTCCTGTAAAGTTTCTATATCCTGGTGTGAAGTTATTGCCCTGCTTATTTTTGTATCGTCCACAAAAATTGAAATGTAGCTTTTTATACCAACCTCTATATCATTTATGAATAAATGAAGCAGAATTGGTCCCAAGACAGAGCCTTGGGGTACCCTACTTACAACTGCAGACCAGTCTGAGTACATTTTACTTACCTTTGGATGTGCACCTGTAACCAGTTTTCTATCCACAAACAAACCCTATGGTCTATGCCTATAGACCTCAGTTTGTAGTTTAAGCGTTTATGGGGAACCGTATCGAATGCTTTTGCAAAATCCAGATACACCACATCCGCTGGCCTTCCCCTATCTTGATGGCAGCTCACTTCCTCATAGAATGTTAACAGATTGGTCTGGAAGGAACGACCCTTCGTAAACCCATGCTGATTACTGCTAATGATAGGGTTTTGGTCAGCAAATTCTTGGATATATTCCCTTATCATCCCCTCCATTAGTTTGCAAACTATCAATGTTAGACTGACTGGCTTGTAGTTTCTAGGTATACAGTTAATCCGGAAAGTATTCACAGCGCTTCACTTTTTCCACATTTTGTTCTGTTACAGCCTTATTCAAAAATTGATTAAATTCATTATTTTCCTCAAAATTCTACAAACAATACCCCATAATGACAATGTGAAAGAAATTTGTTTGAAATCATTGCAAACTTTTTAAAAAATAAAAAACAAAAAAAATCACATGTACATAAGTATTCACAGCTTTTGCTCAATACTTTATTGGAGCACCTTTGGCACCAATTACAGCCTCAAGTTTTTTTTGAATATGATACTACAAGCATGGCACACTTATTTTTGGGCAGTTTATCCCATTCTTCTTTGCAGGACCTCTTCATCAGGTTGGATGGGGAGCATCGGTGCAAAGCCATTTTCAGTTCTCTCCAGAGATGTGCAATCGGGTTCAAGTCTGGGCTCTGGCTGGACCACACAAGGATGTTCACAGAGTTGTCCCATGGCCACTCCTTTGTTATCTTGGTGTGCTTAGGGTTGTTGGAAGATAAACCTTCATCCCAGTCTTAGGTCCAAAGGGCTCTGAAGCAGGTTTTCATCAAGGATGTCTCTGTACATTGCTGCGTTCATCTTTCCCCCAATCCTGGCTGGTCTCCCAGTTTCTGCCCCTGAAAAACCACCCCACAGCATGATGCTGCCACCACCGTGCTTCACTGTATGGATGGTATTGGCTAGGTGATGAGCGGTACCTGGTTTCCTCCAAACATGATGCTTGCCATTTACGCCTAAGAGTTCAATCTTTGTTTCATCAGACCAGAGAATTTAGTTACTCATGGTCTAAGAGTCCTTTAGGTGTCTTTTGGAAAACTCCAGGTGGGCTGTCATGTGCCTTTTAATGAGGAGTGGCTTCTGTCTGGCCACTCTACCATACAGGTCTAAATGGTGGAGTAAGATTCTCCTCTCTCCACAGAGAAACGCTGGAGCTCTGTCAGAGTGACCATCAGTTTCTTGGTCATCTCCCTGACTAAGGCCCTTCTTCCCTGATCGCTCAGTTTGGCCGGGCGGCCCGATCTACGAAGAGTCCTGGTGGTTCCAAACGTCTTCCATTTACAGATGATGGAGGCCACTGTGCTCATTGGGACCTTCAATGCTGCAGACATTTTTCTGTACCCTTCCCAAGATCTGTGCCTTGATACAATCCTGTCTCGGAGTTCCACAGACAATTCCTTGGACTTCATGGCTTGGATTGTGCTCTGACATGCACTATTAACTGTGGGACCTTATATAGACAGGTGTGCGCCTTTCCAAATAGAGTCCAATCAACTGAATTTACCACAGGTGGACTTCAATCAAGTTGTAGAACAACCTTAATGATGATCAGTGGAAACAAGATGCACTGGAGCTCAATTTTGAGTATCATGACAAAGGCTGTGAATACTTATGTACATGTGATTTTTTATGATTTATATTTTTAATAAATTTGCAAAGATTTCAAACAAACTTCTTTCATTATGGGGTATTGTTTGTAGAATTTTGAGGAAAATAATTAATTTAATCCATTTTGAAATAAGGCTGTAACATAAAATGTGGAAAAAGTGAAGCGCTGTGAATACTTTCCGGATTGACTGTATGTCTCTGTCCTTTTTTTAATTTTTATTGGTACCACATGGGCTTTTCTCCAATCAGCTGGTACCATTTCTGCAACTTAAACCTATGGGCTCTTTCACACGGGCGTTCCGATCAGATCCACCTGTCAGTTTTTTAGGCGGATCTGATCGGATGCCCCATTCAGCCCTATGGAGCAGCGGATGTCAGTGGTGACATGTCCGCTGACACCCGCTGCCATCCGCATCCGATCCTGTCCGTGAAATCCGGACGGATGGAAACCCTATTTTCCACTGGGAGCTTGCTGACCGGAGGAGAGAGTAGAGTATTTGCAGGTAGACCTCACCACTACAGTGATCATTCATTATCCAATCAGCAGGCTGGGGGAGTATAAGGGACCAGGCTGTATTGCTTACAGAGTAACTCTACTTTTGTGTGAAAAAAATAGCAAATATAAAAAAGAATAATATAAAATACAATTGTGACACAAATCATATTGTAATTAAATGTTATTAAAAATTACCTTTTACTTTTCAACCTGCAGCTCTGTAATTTTCTGTAAATAAAATGCAATGCAATATGGCTACCTGGAGGCAGATGGTGTACAGAACACCTCCCAGAAACATAATTTCCCGCTTGTGTGATTGGCTTACTGATACAAGTCAGATTTCAGACATCCCCCACAACAAAAATGTCATTTTTGGTGAGATACTACCTATAGGAAATCATGTCTAAAGGGATGCAGACCCTGCAACTTTCCTCATTAGAGCCCTGCAGGTGCAGCAGCTGATTTATAATTATAAACCACTCCCATTATATATACACTTTCCACATGGACACAGACAAACACACAATGATTTCTTCAGAATACCAAAGGGTAGGAATCTGCAACAACGTTTGTTAAATCCCTACAATGTACAGAGATCACCCAGAGGGGAATGTTTTTTTCTCAACAAAAGTGGAGTTACACTTTAAAGCAATCCTGCACCCCTAATGTCCTCTCCCCTGCCTCCTCCCCCTTCCCTCGTATATATAAAACTATTTGTTTAAGTAAATAAAATACCAGACTAGATCTGCTGAAGAAGCGCTATCTGCAAAACGCGTTGAGATCCAGCAGCTTTGCAAGCTCCACTATGCTCTAATAATGATGATGTTCAATTCTGTCTAGTGAATTTGATGATTTTTTCTGTATAGTCTTCTTAGAGTGGGCTTGACGCTTAAGGTGTCTGGTATATCAATATGAATTGATCTTTTTACCAATGTTTTAACCTTGGTGTTTTTTTTTTTACATTTTGACATGGAATAAAAATGATGTTTTAATACAATAAGTTGTTTTTATTCATTCCTGAGTTTTTAAGCACTTCATAAAAAACAATTTCTTTCTTTATATATGTATGCATTATATTTTAGAAGTACAAGTTTTAAAGGAGTTGTAAAGTCAGAAGGCTTTTTATCTTAATTCATTCTTTGCATTAAGATAAAAAACCTTCTGTGTGTAGCAGCCACCCCAGCACCCCCTAATACTTACCTGAGCCCCATCTCTCTCCAGCGATGTCTACGAGTCCTTCGGCTGTCCGGGACTCTCACTCCTGAATGGCTGGGACACAGGTGCGGCACTATTGGCTCCAACGGCTGTGAATCAAAGTCAGTTAGCCAAACAGGAGAGAGAGGGGGCGGAGTTTAATGGCAGCTCAGTGCCTGAATGGACACACGGAGCTGCAGCTTGGCTTGGGTGCCTCCATAGCAAGCTGCTTGCTGTGGGGGCATTCGATAGGAGGGAGGGGCCAGGAGCACAGAAGAGGGACCCAAGAAGATGAGGATCCAGGTTGCCCTGTGCAAAACCAACTGCAAAGAGGAGGTAAGTATAACATGTTTGTTATTAAAAAAAAAAAAAGGAGACTTTACAATCACTTTAAGTGTCCCATAGCAGCCAAAGTCTGATAAAACTTGCTAGAACGCAAACATTTTTACTACTGCTGCTTCAGATCTATCACCCACTATAAGGCCCATTAACCAGAGTTATCATTATATAATCTCGTGCAAAGTTATTGTAATATTATTATTCCACTGTCATTTGACAAACTGCAAAGAAGGAATCTCCTTCACAGATTGTTATGAAACCAGTTATTATTCTTCTGTCTTAGGTATTGTTTTACAATGACACAGGTAGGTATCAGTAGTGGGATTTTAGACAGACAGAAAGGCAGACAGACACCATCATCCTAGATGAACAAAGCAATTGGCACATCATGGGATTCAGTCAACAGACATCACATGATATTTACTCGGAATTCTTTACCCTGCTATTCATAAATCATACTGGCTGTTTATTAAGGACACTGACAAGTTCTGTCTTGTTCAGACTGTCATTTAGAAGAAAACAGGATTAATTTCATATTAATTAACTGTGTAACTTCTATTTAATTCATTGGCCTCTTAATAGAAATTGGCTTGTAGAATTGTGTACAGTATGTCTATATAGCTATATGTTGCCTGTAGCTAAATTTTATTGTTGCACATGTATACCATTCATGCATGCATTCCAGTGACACACAACAATTTCTCTCACTTGGGGGCATATTTGTAAAGCTCTGAAATACTCATCACACATTTTATGACTCAATTCAACCATTTGATTTTTCGAAGGCTACATCTAAAAGAGAAGCGTGTTCTTTTAAAAAGAAGTCCAGAAAATGTTCTATTACCGTTTGCGTTTCCTGACTTAGGAGGCTCATAAGGAATAGAAGGTGAGGGGAGAAGAGCAATACTGTGTCACCTCCAACCATGGGACCATGGCAGACCTCAAAGGTCTTTTGGTCTAACCATTGCATCTTGGATGTCAGGTAACGGTTCTTCCAAGCGCTTCCAGAGGCCTATGAAAGGAAAGATAAATGTGTCATTAACCACTTCAGCCCCGGAAAGGTTTTACCCCCCCTAATCACCAGGCCATTTTTTGCGATTCGGCACTGTGTTACTTTAACGCAAAATTGCACGGTCGTGCGATGCTATACCCAAATACAATTGACCTCCTTTTTTCCCACAAATAGAGCTTTCTTTTGTTGGTATTGACCACCTCTGCGGTTTTTAGATTTTGCGCTATAAACAAAAAAAGAGCGACACCTTTGAAAAAAACACCATATTTTTTTACGTTCTGCTATAAAACAATCCCAATAAAAAAAAATGTAAAAATTTAATTTTTTTATCAGTTTAGGCTAATTTGTATTCTACTACATATTTTTGGTTAAAAAAAATCCCAAAAAAGCATATTTTAATTGGTTTGCGCAAAAGTTGCACAAACTACAGGATACTACGGATAGATTTTTGGACTTTTTGTTTATTTTTTTTTGTTTTTATTAGTAATGGTGGCGATCAGCGTTTTTTTAGCAGGACTGCAACATTGCGGTGGAAAAAAAAAGTGTAAAAAATGTCAGTTAGGGGTCCGATCTGGACCCCTAACTGACATTTTTTACACTTTTTGGGGACCAGTGACATTAATACAGTAATCAGTGCTAAATATTATGCACTGTTACTATATAAATGACGCTGGCAGGGAAGGGGTTAACACTGGGGGTGATCAAAGGGGTTACTTTATGCCTAAATATGCTTGCTCACTGTGGGGGGGGGGGGGGTGTGACAGGCACAGAGAGATCGCGGTTTCAGCTTAGCTGAAACTTCTGATCTCTCCCTACCTCTCTGACAGAAGACTCGCCTGCTTTGTTTACATAAGCAGGTGGGTCTTCTGTCAGTTTATCTGATGACCGTGGGAGGCCGGCGGCAATGGCCGCCGCTCCTCCCGTGGCCCGTCTCCCACTGTGTCTAAACAAAATGACGTAGTACTACGTGGTTTTGTGCAGCCGAGCCGCCCTGCCGCAGTAATACTACGGTGGGCGGTCAGCAAGAGGTTAAATCAGTAATAAATAGACAGCTGACACAAGAGCTTCATTCCCTTGTCACAATCTAAGTTATGTGGTTTCAAACCCCTTTTATGACTAAAGGAAAGTTGTTACTAAACCCAGAATAGTAAAATCAGTCTGTATGTGCAATAAAGCTTGCTTGTTACACTCACAGTGGAACTAAAGGGGGTTAATCCTCTGCATTGTTAATAAAGGCTGTTTGATCCTGTCTTCTTTGATTCTTCTTTGATCCTTCTCTTCTTTAACTGACTCCAACCCATCTCCTGAACATTCAGAGTCAGGCTGCACATGCTCAGGTGTGTATTGCTAAAGATTTTTTTTCTTGGGTGGGTGCATGTGATCAGCACAGGGCCAATGAACACTGTCCAGACAGAGGGTCAGGTGAGAATGAAAACTCCTTCTACAATCCTTAAGCAGACACTGATACAAGTCACAAGATTGCTATATACTGCTGATAAAAAAAGGTATTTAGCAGTTTATATTTACTAAAGTATATGCATTTCCATGTCCTGAGGGGGATCAGATATAGTGAATGCAGGCTCCCTGGCTTAGTTACACTTTAATTGTGATTACGCATGAGCTGGGTCTAGAGATATGCATGATGGAAACATGTGTTTTGTTTTGTTTTAGATTTATTTATTAAAGTGGAGTTCCGGCCTCAAATACCTTTTTTACCTAAAAATACCCCTATAATACGAATCCATCGCCCTTTACATAACCGCTATTCTCATACTTACAAGGTGTACGGTATTGGATTTTAGTCAAAATCTTACTTTTAAAAACGCTGTCTGGGCGTGGCCATCTTGGATGTGGGCATCTGAAGCCGCAGTGTAATCTGCTGTGTCCTTCTTCCTGATTCCAGGGAGTGTTCTGGGAGTTCTTCCTGATTCCATCCTCCTGGGAGTGATGACAAACAGCTCCCAGGATGCCATGCAAAGGCGGAAGTGATGTCGGTGGCCATGGCCACAGAGGGGGAAGAAGGAGGAAGTACAATCAAAAATGCCTTGAAAATAAGGTAAGGGACCCCCGCAAAAAAATGTGAAAATGCACAATTGTTGATCAGCATAGCGAGCACTCCAGGAATCACTAAAGTTGCAAAATAGGCCGGAACTCCGTTTTAAGTTCATCATTTAGCTGCATAATATTTGTTATGTTAGGACAATTTATTTTCTGAATTTGTTTTGTATATTTGTTGTTCCAAATCAAGTCGTATTTTTGAAAGTTATTTTGGGAAAGATTCAGATTCATTTGTTATGTTATGATCCAGAAATTCTGACGGATCCTCCATCAAACCCAAACACAATATGTAATAAAGGAGAGCTAAGAGCTGAATGTGCAGTATGAGCCAACATCCCTAAATTCTTATTGGAAAAATTGAAACCCCCCTTATAGTGGGACTTTCGAGGCTCAAAACTGTATCATAAAATATAATTATATATATATATATATATATAATTATAGTATCATTTTAAAAGAACAGAACTGTTCATACATAAAATAGCAAAAAAGATTGAAGTAAGCATAAAGCCATACAACACAGTACTCTGGGCATTTCATATGAGTTATACATGCAGAGAAAATAGTCAATGCGTTTCAGAGTCAAAGCAGCTCCTTCGTCAGGGAAGGCTCTGCAAGTAAATATAGTTAATCTATAGTATGATCTATGGTACAAAATCAAACATCTGAGAACATTTAAACAATAACATATCCAAAAGCAGAGAATTAGCAAGCTATGCATAGGCAATGGTGATCTACTCACAAAAATGCTCCTCATCAGCAGGATAAAAAGCCAATTTTCTAGGAGATTGGTAGAAAAACGGGCCACCGTTTGCTCTCCTCAGGTATACCTCCACTCCCCTCCAAATGCAGAGAAGAGGGAAGGAGAGCAAGCAAAACCCCGGAGGAAAAAAAGATGAAGGAAGGGAATCCTCAGTCACTCAACAGGACCCAAAGGGTGTACATAACGACCACCTGGCATAAATGTAAAGGCAAAAAGTCACATAATGGATTTTGGATAATGGATAATTGATAATGGATAATGGCTTTTTCTCTAAAGTGTTGATCGTATTTATATGTGACATGTGGAGAACGCCAGAAAGATATCAGATACCTCGTAGGTATCTATATTGAAGAAAACAGCGTCCAATTCATTGGGCAGTATAGTACCTCAGATGTCTCATAAAGAGTCTAATGAGAATAATATAGGTGTAAGCTTATATTGAAGTATCATAAAAAGAAGAGTGTAAAACCAGGCATTTCTGCAAAGGAAGCTTGCTGCAAAAAGAGAAAGACAAACCTGATTGCAGCAGCTGCCTCCAAGGGGGATATACTATGGTGACCCCCAATACACAGAAAATTTCTTAACAAATGCATATATCTATTATAGAAGGAACTTACTTTCCTTTCCTTCTATAATAGATTATTAAACGGTAAGAAAATCTTTAGTAGAAGGGGGGAGAAATCTTCTGCTATATATCCCTTTATATGGAGAAATTGAGCCTGATGGGCTAATTCCTTCCTTTGATGGCTTGAACTTAAATTGGTGTAAATGCAGAGTTAGGGGAGTGATAGGGTTAACTCAGATAACCTGCAGGCAGTATTTGTAGAAACGGTTAGGAATGGTAGACTGCAGTAATAGATGGGCTCTGGCCCCCACTCGACTCTATGGCCTTGGAGGACCGGAGCGACGTCATACATAGTTTCCTCCCAATGGCCTTAAAGGGCCCAGTTTTTTCACGCTGAAAAAAATGAAATTTTATTTTTATTTATTTTTTGCTTTTAAGTGTATATGTGAGATCTGAGGCCTTTTTGACCCCAGATCTCACATTAAAGAGGACCTGTCCTGCTTATTTCCATTTCAAGGGATGTTTACATTCCTTTTAATAGGAATAAAAGTGATAAAACAAATGTTTTTAAAGGGACAGTGTAAAAATAAAAAATAAAAGGTAAAATAAATAAGAAAACATTTTTGTAAAGCAAGTTTGTAAGAACGCTGCGCAAATACAGTGTGGCATAAAGTATTGCAACAATCTCTATTTTATTCTCTAAGGCCTCTGCTAAAAAAAAAATATATGGGGGTTCTAAGTAATTTTCTAGCATAAAATACTGATTTTAACTTGTAAAACAAGTGTCAGAAATGGGCCTACAGTCCTGAAGTGGTTAAGCTGTCTCTAGTCATTTTACATGCTGATACTCTTTGAAATCACACATCATGATATTTTATTGTTACCGACTGAAAGCCCCTCTTAGATCAGGGACTCAGTTGATCTGTAACAATTTAGATCAGTGACTTGAAAAATTCACAGACGCTTTTTTGAAGAATAATTTAAAGTAGTTTATTTTTCTAATATACACCATAGAGACAAAATTAATATCAAATGTCTAATATAAGAGCTGTTGTTCACTTTGGAGACTATAGCAGTCCAAAAATCCCCCATTTTTATTGCTATTCACTATTTCAGCTTCCCATCATGGCCTTGTTTGACAATTGGTGTTTATAGCTGGCACCCTCGGTTGTTTTCACCTTATTTTAGCAACTTGAAGAGGAGTTACGACCCTCCCCCCCCCCCCAGGAAAAACAAATTAAAAGTCAGCAGCTACAACTACTGTAGCTGCTGACTTTTAAATATTAGAACTAACCTGCCTAGGGTTCCTGCGATGTCGGCACCCAAAGCCGATTTTCGTATTGGCTCTCGGGTGCTGCCGCTGCCATACAGGGTAAGGGAACTCGGCAGTGAAGCCTTTCAGCTTCATAGTTGGTTCCCTACTGCGCATGCGCAAAGTGCGCTGCACTTTCTAATTGGCCCAGCGGCGGAGGAAAGAGGAGGGGAGCCGAACTTCTGAGGGACAGCGCCACGGCGCTGTCTTGCGGAAGTGGGAAAGAGTATCTGTCAAAAACAGGTACCTGTTGCTCCCTCCCCCCTAAAAGGTGCCAAATGTGGCACCAGAGAGGGGGAGAGGAAGCATTTAAGCGGAATTTCCACTTTTGGGTGGAACTCCGCTTTAAGTTGTAGTATGCTTTAAACCATATTTGATGGTGTGTCACTAATGTTTCTTGGTGTCCACCTGGCTGAACTTGTGTATTAATGTATTATGTAAATATATATTATAGCCTGGTCTTGATGTGCCCTCTGCGGCCGTACGGCTCCCCCTAGTGTCCTCTGCATCGCCCTGGTTGTCCCTGTTCTGGTGATATTGGGAGACCTTGTTGGGTAAGCAGCTGAGTGATTACATCTGGCGAACAATAATATCAATTGACTTTTTTGATCTCTTGATATATGTATTTGTATTTTGTTATTTGACCAATTTCTGTATATTATGATGATGTATTTTGTAAAAATTACTATTTAATAAATCCCCTGGGAAACCTGGAAAGTGGCGAAACATGTGGGTATAAGCACCACTTCCTTACTGATGTTTTTTAAAATACCATCTGGAACCGAACAAAAAGACAAGTTTCCTATTTTCAAACTTCTATCTTTTTTGTTTATAGAAAAATATTTTTAATGATGTATTAATAAAATGTGTTTTTTTAATATATACTCTCTGGCTTCCCTGTGTTTATGGCACTGTTAAAATCCCATAAAAAACTTTCCTGCATATACCCTTACATCCTTATTTTAATATGTATATGTAAGAAGAAGTGTTACAATGAGCCAGATTTTTACAACAATACTTACCTTTCACCAGTAACTGCAGCACCATTACGTGTACTTGCTGTAGCTCACAGAAAACCAACCCTATCATAAAGGGACCTGGCAGTTGTTTGCCTCCATGGCCAAATGCCTTAATTCTTCACAATAACATTTATGGAACACTGCCTAGCATGGGAAACAATTTAGATGCACACAGTATACTAGTACAACAGTCCATTTAAAGGTGCTGCTGTGAATAGAGTGTGGTGTAAAACTTTTTCCAAATCTGTGCGGTGGTTCATGGTGAAGAATTTGGCTGGAAAATTAGTTGTCATGCTCTCTGCAACGAATGGAATGAAAAATAAGGTGTCACAGTCAGGGGGTCAGGCTTGGAGGCATGTAGCTATAGCAATATAAAGGCTCCCACCGACCAGCTGGATAATTGCAACAGACTGGAGATGCAGAGTCTAAGCACTAACCGGTGTTCACCAGAGCTTCTGATGGGTTTTGCTGCGTGTTAGTACCAGGTTGCAGTCCTCGGGATCGCCCCACCAGGAGGTGAGCAAGCTGGGGTCCAGTAGTTGAAAAAGCAGATAGGGATCAAGCAGAAGCATAGTCAATAAACAAACCAAAGGTCAGTAACAAGTGGTCGCAGGCTGGGATTAAGCAGAAGTGTAGTCGAGGAACAAGCCAAAAGTCAGTAATGAGTGGTAGCGGAGATACGGACAGCAGTCAGAGTGACAAGAGTGAAATATTGGCTGGAGAGAAAAAAAATAATCTGGCAAACAGGAAGTTCAGAAGCATGAGTTAAATAGGAAATTTACGGGAGGAGTAATGAGTTCAAGGTTCAGCACACACAAGGCACAAGGCAAGATAGTCCAATGGACCCGACAAGTTGTAGTCCAGCATTTCAGGTGGCTCAGCAATATGAGACAGTGCCAGACACAGCAGAGGTTGCTGGTTCAGAGTCCTGGCACAAGGTCTAGATTTTCTGCTGATGGTAGCCAGGTCCATTATAATAAAGCATCAAAATGACCCCTCCCCCATGGCCACCAGCACATAATCTCAGCAAAAGGCTTGAATGGAATGGAACTTGGATGATGGCCACCAGCACAGAGGCCCACCAAAAGGCTTGAATAGAAAGTAGCTAGGAAGAAGGCAAGCAGCACAGAGGCCCAGCGCAAGAGGTTTGAATGGAAGGGAGCAGAGGCTTACCAAGGGGCTTGAATAAAAAGGAGCTTAGATGGCAGCCACTGGCACAGAGGCCCACCAAGAGGCTTGAATCAAAAGGAGCTTGGATAATAGCCACCAGCACCGGAGCACACCAAAGGGGCTTGAATGAAATGGAGCTTGGATGATGGCCACCAGAACAGAGGCCCACCAAGAGGCTTGAGTGGAAAGGAGCATGGATGGTGAGCCTACAAGGAGCTCTTAGCTAAGGCTCCTTCTGATTTGAGAAGGGGAGTGTCACCTTTAGTGTATGAAATCAATGTGATTATAAATATCTTTGGTCCATTTACCAATATACACATTATGATATTGTTAAATTCTCACTATACTAGCTCAGTTGTAATCAGCACCTAGAAAACTATGATACTCCTTCCAAAAACAACAAACATATTTTAACTTGTAACGAAAGGTTAACATGTACATAAACCCAACAGCAAACATTTATGTTTGTGTTATGTGTATGCATTATTTAGGTACTTAGATTTACTAAGGTGTGGTGTCTGTATTAGCTTTTCTTTTTTTATACATTCTTTAATTATGTGACAGGTTCACCAGAACAGGAAAAGACAATCTTCTGGTACAACATATATAGTGAGGAAATAAATCACAATATTGCTGCGCTAAAAACACTCAGAATAAAATGACATAAAATTATCTAAAAGTGAAAAAGCAGCCACACAAATCCGGAATAGTAACAGATCCAAAATGAATAACCAAAAAGATGGCCGCCACGTCTTCTCCCCGTAACGGTGTGCGTCACCATGAGCGCCACCATCTTTTTGGTTATTCTCGGAACACAGCATGGTACTCGGAGAGGAATGCTTACTACCAGCCTAGATGCTCGTTTTACTCTACTTAATTGTAAGTGTTCTTAACCTTGTGTGCCAATAAAAGTTTATACAGTCTGCGCTATGAGAGTGTCCCCGCTTTCTATTTTTATATTCTGCAATCGGTTGAATCTGTGAGCCCTGGATCTCTGGAAGGAGGATCGCTATATATCCCTGTACTTCTGGCTGTATTGGATCTCTGTAATGGAGGTCACTCTTATCTTGTAAGAGGCGGTGTAATCAGAGTGCTTGGTGGCGGTTCTCCGGGTCTGCGGTTTCCCACATTTTCTTCAGTTTGAAGTGGACACTAAAGGACTGCTTTGTCCAATTTTTTTTGAGACATTTATTTATTTAGAAATTAGCGCCGCAGTATTTACACTATATAGTGAGGAAGCCAAACCAACAAAGTTAAAAAAAATTTTGTGACAATGCAAGGCAGTCCCTCAAATCACAAAATACAGAAAGAACACAGCACATTGGTATGTGATATAACAGCAGAATAAGAAGCACCGTTAGCATAAAATGTTGGGTGAAACAACTCATATTGTATGTTATGATTTTGGAAATCACCCAGGGGGAGTGCCCAAGGCCTAACATTGGGGAGTGAAACCAGGGAATAGGAAGACCATGGGGAAGGGAAGGTATGGGACCAACCTGAGGGAGTGCAGAAAATAACCTATTTAACCACTTTACCACCCCGAGGATTTTGCTGTCTTACGTCCAGGCCACTTTTTGCGATTCGGCACTGTGCGACTTTAGCTGACAATTGCGCGGTCGTGCGACGCCGTACCCAAACGAAATTTACGTCCTTTTTTTCCCATAAACAGAGCTTCCTTTTGGTGGTATTTGATCACCTGTGCAATTTTTACTTTTTGCGCTATAAACAAAAAAAGAGCGAAAATTTTGAAAAAATAACAATATTTTTCACATTTTTTTATATGAAATCCCCCCCCAAAAAAATGTAAAAATCTAATTTTTTAAAAATTTTTGGCCAATTTGTTTTCTGCTACATATTTTTGGTAAAAAAAATCACAATAAGCGTATTTTGATTGGTTTGCGCAGAAATTATTGCGTTTACTAACTAAGGGAAAGATTTCTGTCATTTTTGGTGTTTTTTTTTTTTTACGAGTAATGGCGGCGATCTGCGATTTTTTTTTTTGCGGGATTGCGACATTGCGGCGGACAGATCGGACCCTTGACTGACATTTTTGACACTTATGGGGGTACCAGTGACATTACTACAGTAATCAGTGCTATAAATATGCACTGTTACTGTAAAAATGACACTGGCAGGGAAGGGGTTAATTTTATTGGAGAGGGAGGGGTTAATGTATGCCTGGTGCTTACTAACGTGTGTGGGGGGAGGTGACTGAGTGACACAGCTATGCTGAACCCTGCAATTTGTCACTGTTTGTCACTTAGGAGATCCGCCCGCTTTGTTTACACAAGCGGGCGGATCTCCAGACTCGATTCCCCGACGATCGGGGAAGAGTGGCGGTGATCACCGCCACTCCTCCCCTGGCCCGACTCCCGCTGTGACTGAAAACAGCGGGAGTGAGCCTTCGGCAGCGTGCGAGCGCCGCCCACAAGGGGAGGAGTCCAGCGACGGAATCGAGCCACTTTACTGCAGTACAGTCCCAGTGACTGGTCGGCAAGTGGTTAATTAAATTAAATATAGGAAAAGACGGATAAAAAAGAGGGGGGGGGAGGCAGCTTCCCCTTTTTATTTATTTCCCTTTTTTTCATATTTCTTTATATTCATCTTGTCAGTAATATTCATCTTGTAACGCTTTCTGTCCTAGGGCGACAAAATTCACTCGCTGTATCGCATCCATGAAAAAGCACCAATATCACCATAGTGCAGAAAGTGTGTTAGGACTACAGAACACCTCCTCCTTTCCTCCTCTCCATAACATGCAGGGATGTATTCTGTAATTCATGGAGTTGAACTAGGCAGTGCTTATAATTGAACTAGACAGTGCTTATAATTCTGCTTAAAACAAGATCGCAGAATGCACAGGACACAGGGCAGCACTGGGTTTCTTGAAAAATCAATAGGCATGTTTACATCTAATCAAACAGATCAGAGGTGTAACTAGAACCGTCAGGGCCCCGGCTCAAGAAACTATAAAGGGCCCCCCGGACCCCTGGCCAGGGCCCTTTCCTTCAAGCCTGGGGCTCTTCCCACTGATCCTGGGGCCCTTTACTCTCGTTGCGGGGCCCTTTATTACAGTCCTAGCAGCGGGACCCTTTCACAAGTTCTGCAGTGGGCCCCCTTCCTGCCATCTTGGGGCCTCCCCACAGTGGTGGAATGCCAGGGCCTGGTCGCAAGTGTTACCTTTGCGATTCTGGAAGTTCACCCACTGGTGTCAGTAGTTTTTATTTTTTGGAATTTTAATTGTATTATTTTTTATCATTTTATTTTATTTTTTTACAATGTCACTGACTATGACTCTCCATTTAGAAAAGGAAGGAGCTGGTAAATTACATATTTACCGACCCCTTCCTGGTTCTCTATTGTGACACGTCCCCTGCAGCAGCCCGCAGGAGAGGGAAGGGAGCACAGTGGGGGGGGGGGGGGGAACCAGGGGAGCACACAGGGGCCCAGAGAAAGCAGAACACAAGTGAACTGGATGATAGGAGGAGTGGCGGGGGCAGCATACAGAGGAACCAATCTCCTCCATTTTCCTCCTGCAGCTACAGGAGGAACAAGGAGGACAGTGATTTCTCTATATGCTGCCCCTGCCCCCTCCCTCCTATCCACATGTACAGGTGAGCCGCACAGGCCCCCTGGAGCATTGGGCCCGGTTGCAGTTGCAACCCCTGCAACCCCTGTAGTTACACCCCTGAAACAGATGTAACAAATCACTATCAGTTATATATATACAACACCAAAAGGAACACATAATATAAGTCCAATGCAAGTACAGTATGTATTGTGTGTTACATTGTAATTATTTATTTGGATTCCAGTACATTTGACAGTCACATGTAACAAGAAAAAACACTTCTCTTACAGGCAAAAAAAAAAAAAAAAAGTGGCATTCTGTAAAAATAACCATGTTTATGATCATGTTAGTGCTGTGAAAGATGGATGATGGATGTATGATTTCACAAGTAAACTATTCTAGAAATGGAGACCTGAAATCCAGATGTCATTAGTAATCTATAAATAAAAAGCGTGGGGCTCATACAGATGCAGCCTGTAGACATTCTACTCTTCTCTGCACACTTGAAATTTTTGTGACTCATCATACTGACTTTTCTGGGCTTACTCTGTTTAAGAACATCTCTTAAAGCCCAACTGAACTTTTATTTTAAATTTGCTAAATACATTACGGTAGCATCACGGCGAAAGGTGTTCAAAGACTTACAGTTAGTTTTCTTTCCAAAGCAGCTACACCCTGAGTAGAAAAACATGTCCCCTGCCAGCAGCTGCAGGCCTTGCTCTCTGTGTGGAAGCAGGGATCTCACTGCATAGGTGTCAGGACCTGGATCACATGCTGGTGGAACTGTGATTCCATGGGGGGACGGTTGTAGTTCAATTGTCCACCAGCGGGGGGTCTCCCAGCAGCCAGCAGATCCCAGAAATCAGTCTCCACCTAGTACCGGTTGCAGGGAGGATGTTAAGTTTCTTTTCTACTAGTGCCTCTCACTTTAGTGTTTTGCTTTGCTGCTAGATGCTTCTTGCCATTTTCCTGCTCCTGATCTTGCTTTTGACCTGCATCCTGCTGTCTTATATCTGCTCCCCTTGTTCCTGATCCCAGTCCTAGATCCCCCCTCTTCCTTGCATCTCCAGTATTACCCTGTTTATCCATGTTTCCTATTTTGTTACATATTGTATATCAGGGCTCAAAATTTCAAGTCATGAGCTACTAGCCAGGCCTTAAGAGTTACTCGCCACTTGTTGCCCCACCCAAATCCTACCTTGCTCCGCCCCTAAACACACCCTCGTAAAATATCTCATAAAATGACACTGTTAAATGTTTTATTCAGAATTAAGTTACAAAAAAATATTAACAACAACAACTTTAGAGTGCCCACAGCATGCCCCCTTAAATGCACAGTGACCACAGCGTGCCCCCTTTCAATGCAGAGTGCCCACAGTGTGCCCCCTTCAATGCAGAGTGACCACAGCGTGCCCCCTTTCAATGCAGAGTACCCACAGCGCGCCCCCTTAAATGCGGAGTGACCACAGCATGCCCCCTTTCAATGCAGAGTGCCCACAGCGTGCCCCCTTAAATGCGGAGTGACCACAGCGTGCCCCCTTTCAATGCAGAGTGACCACAGCGTGCCCCCTTAAATGCGGAGTGACCACAGCGGGCCCCCTTTCAATGCAGAGTGCCCACAGCGTGCCCCCTTTCAATGCAGAGTGACCACAGCGTGCCCCCTTTCAATGCAGAGTGACCACAGCATGCCCCATTTCAATGCAGAGTGACCACAGCGTGCCCCCTTCAATGCAGAGTGACCAGAGTGTGCCCCCTTTCAATGCAGAGTGACCACAGCGTGCCCCCTTTCAATGCAGAGTGCCCACAGCATGCCCCCTTCAATGCAGAGTGCCCACAGCGTGCCCCCTTAAATGCAGAGTGACCACAGTGTGTCCTCTTTCAATGCAGAGTGCCCACAGCGTGCCCCCTTAAATGCAGAGTGACCACAGCGTGCAGAGAGACCAGCGTGCACTTACCTGATGCAGCGGCGGCTTCTCCTCAATCCTCCGCATCTCCCGAATCCTCTTCCTCCTCCTTGGCCAATGGCAATTGTTCGCCTTTCAGCAAATCAGGAAACGGGTCTCGGACTCGCTTCCTGATTGGCTAGGAGGAGGATCCGTGTGACAATAGCGAATATTCATTCGCTATTGTCACACAATGGGTGGGCTCAGGGCGCACTGCTCTGCGCCCCGGGTCCACCATTTTCTTACAGCATAGCCCTTACTCGCCATCCTCATCATTCCACTCCCAAAATGCGAGCAGGCGAGTGGAATTTTTGAGGGCTGTTGTATATAGTCAGTTTGTTAGGCTGTTAATTAGGCCGAACTTCCTGCTTCTGTCGAAGAGGCGTGACCAGAAAGATCTGCCGATCGGCATCCGATTTGCACTCTTAGCCAATGGCTGAAAGCGCTGACCGGTGTGATTTGGTGGGGGGGGGGGGGGGGGGAGACAGTTCCCCTGTCAGAAAATAGCTCAGCGGGGAGATTGTTGTGCCAATATCAGATAGTCAGTACAGCGAGCTCCTCAGTAGGATTTGGCTCGGGTGTGTTCAGGATCCCACCTGCCCGATCCCACCAGGAAGCCAACACTGCACATGGCTAATCACAGGCAGTGAGACATTTCCATGTCTGCAGCTGCACAGATCGGGAAATGTCTGTGATTAGCCGTGTGCAGTGTCGGCTTCCTGGCGGGATCGGGCAGGTGGGCTCCTGAACACACCCGAGCCCATCTCTGCTTCTCAGTTTTTTTTTCATTCATCCGACTAGGTTGAACAAAAAAAAAACGGATAGTGTGTATCTAGCGTTAGGCATATTGATTATATGGTTATTATGGTTCACTTGTATCTTCATGTTTGCTGTGTTTCCTGTTTGCTGGTGTTTGGATGGATTTTGGTTTCTCTGTAAATAAATCTTGCTTAAAGCGGAGTTCTGGGCACAAAATCAATCTTTTTTTTTTTTTTGTGCCCGTCCGCTTGTTCACCTTCACCTGAAACAGAATTGGATAGTTAGGTTTTTTTTTTTTTTTTTTTGTACTCACCTTGTAATTGTAGATCAAAGATACTCACCTATTCTTCACTTTCTCCCTCTGTGCCGCGGCTCCGCCGTCACTTCCGGGCTTGCAATGATTCCTGGGAGCTGAACGTCATCGCTCCCAGGAATCAATGCGACGGCACCGGCCCCGCTCGTCACTTCCGGGGCGACGCCACATTCCCTGCTAAACAGCTTCTGGGCATGCCCAGAAGCTGTGGAGGAATGCGGCGCCGCACCGGAAGTGACGAGAGGGGCCGGTGCAGGCGCATTCTGGGAGAAGAGGACGCGGAAGAAGACGCGGAAGAGGATCGCGCCGGCTTCAGCTGCCCACAAGAGAGATGGAAACGCTGTGGAAGAAATTTTATAAGTAAGTATTTCTTCTTGCAGGTAAGTGCGAACCGGGACAGATCAGAGGCTAGCCATTGTGGAATGTGCTAGCCCTGACTGTCCCGGGGGTATGTTTATTGAAAAATGGTTTCTGTGCCCGAAACTCCGCTTTAAAGCATACACAGTCTGGTTTTGGTTTCCTAAGTGTAGCCAATGCCATGCAGATCTGGCCATCCCTGCAGTTGATTACTGACATAACACTGAAGCCCCCTAACTACCACATTAGCTGCATTTGGGGACTGGGAGATATTTGTATTTAGTATTTGCTGTCCTTTATATTAAGATGCATCCAGGGAAAGATATTTGTCGTGTAAAAGTGGGATTGGAGGATCTTTGCTGCCAGATTTTGCAGGATTGCACTAGAGAAAGACTGCTGGAGTACATGGAAGTACATTAGGGTAGCGCATACCTTAGTTCAGGGATATGCAAACAGCAGCCCTCCAGCTGTTGTAAAACTACAAATCCCATCATGCCTCTGCCTCGGGGTGTCATGCTTGTGGCTGTCAGAGTCTTGCAATGTCTCATGGGACTTGTAGTTCTGCAACATCTGGAGGGTCACAGTTTACATACCCCTGTCTTAGTTGATTAGGGTAGATTTAAATTCAGAGAAATACAGCCCTTGGTTTAGGTTTGTTCTGAATTCCCTTCGCCCGCTACATCTCATGGCCATTATAATTTCTCTCCTCCCTTTAATATTGCCCCAGGTTGAGTCTTTGGTATGGTTGCTGGAAGATGACACACCTTACTTCTCTGGGCACTGCTCAGCTTGTTTGCTGGTGTTTGGATAGGTTTTGGTAAATAAATCTTACTTAAAGTGGTTGTAAAGTGATTGTTTTTTTTTTTCATTCGCGATTTACAAATAGCTCAATGGCGATCCTAGCATAGGTAGAAAAATATTTAGTCCCAAGGAGTGCAAAAAGACACGTGGTCACACAATGAGATTAGAGGAGAGGGGGTTTAACCTTAAGCTGCATAAGGGGTTCTTCACTGTAAGGGCGGTGAGAATGTGGAACTCTCTTCCACAATTGGTGGTAGCTGCGGGAGTATGGCTACTTTTAAAAGACTCTTGGATGTGCATTTCACAGATCATAACATTCAGGGTTATAGGAAATGATCACGCCACTGGCACACACACACACACACACACACACACACACACACACACACACCTGTACAGGTTGAACTGGATGGACTGTCTTTATTCAACATTAACCACTATGTAACTATGTAACTATAAGGATGTTATACTTACTTGCTCTGTGCAATGCCAGCTTCCTTGGTTTTAAAGGATAGGCAGGTTTAGGTCCGCTTTAGGAGGTGAATTCCAAACAAGCTTGAACATCTGTCATTTAATTACTCTATATTACCAAAAAGTATTGGGACGCCTGCCTTTACACACAAATGAACTTTAATTGCATCCCAGTCTTAGTCCGTAGGGTTTTATATTGAGTTGGCCCACCCTTTGCAGCTATAAAAGCTTCAACTCTTCTGGGAAGGCTGTCCACAAGGTTTAGGAGTGTGTCTATGGGAATGTTTGATCATTCTTCCAGAAGCGCATTTGTGAGGCCAGACACTAATGTTGGACGAGAAGGCCTGGCCCGCAGTCTCCACTCTAATTTATCCCAAAGGTGTTCTATCGGGTTGAGGTCAGGACTCTGTGCAGGCCAGTCATGTTCCTCCACC
The DNA here is from genome assembly GCF_965119305.1 of Pelophylax lessonae. NCBI lineage: Eukaryota > Metazoa > Chordata > Amphibia > Anura > Ranidae > Pelophylax > Pelophylax lessonae. Next base: position 642,137,859 of record NC_138769.1, read on the forward strand.
CCAAGCTCATCCATGTCTTTATGGACCTTGCTTTATGCACTGGTGTGCAGTCATGTTGGAACAGGAAGGGGCCATTCCCTAACTCTTCCCACAAATTTGGGAGCATAAAATTGTCCAAAATGTCTTGGTATGCAGACCCCTTAAGAGTTCCCACTAAGGGACCAAGCCTAAGCCCCGAAAAACAAACCCACACCATAATCCCCCTCCACCAAATGATTTGGACCATTACACAAAGCAAGCTCCATAAAGACATGGATGAGCGAGTTTGGGGTGGAGTTCTGACCTCAACCCGATAGAACACCTTTGGGTTGAATTTGAGCGAAGACTGCAAGCCAGGCCTTCCCTCCACCATCAGTGCCTGACCTCACAAATGTACTTCTAGAAGAATGGTCAAACATTCCCATTGACACACTCCAAAAATTGTGGACAGCCTTCCCAGAAGAGTTGAAGCTGTTATAGCTGCAAAGGGTGGGCCAACTCAATATTGAACCCTACAGACTAAGACTAGGATGCCATTAAAGTTCATGTGCGTGTAAAGGCAGGTGTCCCAATACTTTTGGTAATATAGTGTATGTAAATAGGTAAAAGGGATACTATCCACCAATATAGTCTCTTAATAATATCTATAATAATACCAAAGAAAATTCCCAGCTCAACTTAGGGTTTTCGTTTGCACACATTTGCAAATACATGCATAAGCTGCAGAGGCCTCGACAAGGCACTCTAGTATTATCTGTATACCTAGCTTTATACTTTTTTGAGAGCCGCCCTCCATAGTGTAAGCACATGTGTTATAATGGATAGGCAGAGGGCAGGTGAGCCTGGAGGGAGCCCAACCCTTCTTAAAGGCACAGGGGCACACTGGACACCCAGCACATGGCACAATGGCAGCAAAGGTGTCCAGTCCATCCCCTCACTAGTATTCCAGCAGTACAAACAAATGGCCACTGCCTTCACCTATAACTGGCCTTCACAGCAAGGAGCACATGGAAGGGCAACGCAAGTAAAACAAAATTTAAAGAAAATTCCCAGCCCAACTTGCCAGCCAGCCTGCAACCAGCTGAATTACCTGTTTAACAGTTGTGTCTTATTAATATCTAGTCTATGTATCATGCCACCTTATCTCCTATAAATCTATCATCATGCAGGCCAAGAAGTGTCAAATTCCCTAATTCATCTGTCTAAAAACATTAGGGTGGACTATATTTTAATTTGCACACCATGGGGCACTATTTGAACTATGCACATCACTGATTGGTTGAGAGCAGATACTCACATTTTTGATTCAATACTGTTACAATCTTATAGAAGCAGAAAGATGGCAAAATAGGATTGACAAGAGAATGTGGCCCTAAACAGAAATCTTCTGAAACAACTTTTTTGGCCTGCAAATAGGTAAATAAAGTAAAACCCAAATTACGGTTTATGAATAGACCTTTCTGGCTTAATGCAACTGCCGTGTTTCCAGGATGGGTTTAAAATTTCACTTAATTTTTTTACATGCATGGACTTTTTATATTTCATGACCCCCAGATTAGAGTGAATGTACAGTGGGTCCATACTTATTTTCTTTCTTCAAAGAAAATTGTTTTTTAATTTATTTTGAATGGTTGTATTGACTGCCTCTAATGCATAAATTCCCCCAAAAAAATCTTAGTACAAATATAAGAATTAACCAGTGTTAACCGGTTGCCGACCGCCGCACGACTATATACTGCGTCGGTCAGCCCCGGCCAGGCAGAGTGACGTATGGGTACGTCACTCGCCTGTCACTGACTTGTGAGCCAATTGCGGGCAGGCGCGCGCCCGCCCCGGCTCGTTCGCTGACAAGTCAGTGCGTGTGACCGGCGGACCCGATCGTCCGCCGGTCACTCACGATCGCTCCGGTGAAGGGAGAAAGTCAGGCGGCTTATGTAAACAAGCCGCCCGTCATTCTCCCTGGTGTAAAAATGAAGATCAGACGGTTCTACTATGTAGAACCCGTTGATCTTTGTTTTTACACCAATAGCCATGTCCCTTTACAGTTAGAAACACGCCCCTGGGACACACTTAACCCCTCCCTCTCCAATACAGTTAACCCCTTCCCTGCCAGTGTCATTTTTGCAGTAACAGTGCATATGTATAGCACTGATTACTGCAGTAATGTCGCTGGTAACCCCAAAAGTGTCAAAAATGTCAGTCAAGGGTCCAATCTGTCCGCCGCAATGTCGCAGTACCGCAAAAAAATCGCAGATCGCCGCCATTACGCGTTAAAAAAAAAACACCAAAAATCTTTCCCTTTGTTAGTAAACGCGATAACTTTTGCGCAAACCAATCAAAATACGCTTTTTGCGATTTTTTGTTACCAAACATATGTAGCATAAAACAAATTGGCCGAAAATGTTAAAAAATTTTGATTTTTACATTTTTTTTGGGGGAATTTCATATAAAAAATTTTGAAAAATATTGTTATTTTTGCAAAATTGACGCTCTTTTTTTGTTTATAGCGCATGATCAAAAAATCGCACAGGTGATCAAATACCACCAAAAGAAAGCTCTGTTTGTGGGAAAAAAAGGACGTCAAATTCGTTTAGGTACAGCATCGCACGACCGCGCAATTGTCCGTTAAAGTCACGCAGTAAAAAATCGCAAAAAACCCCCTGGTCTTTTAGCAGCTAAATCCTTCGGGGCTTAAGTGGTTAAGAAGGACAAGTTGTGATAACTATCAACTTTCACTGGAAATGAGCTATACATTTCAATATTTTTACTATTCACGTTTCTTAAGATACAATTTCAAATTGTCCTTTGCACGCATGAACATCTATGAGAGTGTAAGAGTTAAAAAGTTTAAAATATAAGTAAGATGAGCTCATCCATAGAAAATATGCTGAGTATTTCTTATATCAGAGAATGACAGCATTCACAAATCGACACTGACAGGTTTTAACCTGCAAGTTACAGCACATGTCTTCCAAGAATCCTGAAATATTAACCTCTAAGGAATGAAGAAAGAAAGTCTTGTTGGCTTGGGTTCTATATTGGCCTGGGAATGAAATGGTACATGAAGAAAGTGCATGATGGGTAACAGCAGGGTTACTTGACTCTTACACTGCAACAATGGTTTTACATATACTGTAGAAACACAATAATGATTTCATCAACAAGGCCATGTTGTCATACATGTATTTTGTGAACAGATGTCCAAATACTGCAGGCAGCTTACAAGTTTGACAGACTGCTTCTTATGATAACACTAGATTGCCTATAGTTCTTGTATTATCTAATTTACAATGGTGGTCTTGTATTATTAACCCCTTAAGCCCTGGAAGATTTTACCCCCTTCCTGACCAGAGCCTATGTTGCGATTCGGCACTGCGTGACTTTAACGGACAATTCGGTCGTACCCAAATGAAATTGACGTTCTTTTTTTCCCAAAAACAGAGCTTTCTTTTGGTGGTATTTGATCACCTGTGCGATTTTTATTTTTTGCACTATAAACAAAAAAAGAGCGTCAATTTTGAAAAAATAACAATATTTTTCACATTTTTTTCCCCAAAAAAAAAAGTAAAAATCAAAATGTTTTAACATTTTTGGCCAATTTGTTTTCTGCTACATATTTTTGGTAAAAAAATCACAAAAAGCGTATTTTGATTGGTTTGCGCAAAAGTTATTGTGTTTAATAACTAAGGGAAAGATTTTTGTCATTTTTGTTGTTTTTTTTTTTAACGAGTAATGACGGCGATCTGCAATTTTTTTTTTGTGGGACTGCGACATTGCAGCGGACAGATCCGACCCTTGACTGACATTTTTGACACTTTTGGGGTTACCAGTGACATTACTACAGTAATCAGTGCTATAAATATGCAATGTTACTTTAAAAATGACACTGGCAGGGAAGGGGTTAACTTTATTGGAGAAGGAGGGGTTAAGTGTGTCCCTAGGGATGTGCTTCTAACTGTATAGGGATGTGGCTATGTGTGTAACAACAGAGAAATACGATCCTGCATAGCAGAACCATATGATTTCTGTTATTACACAGGGGAGAATGACAGACGGCTGTGTTTACATTAGCCGCCTGCCTTTCTCCCTCTCCACGGGGAGATCGCGAGTGACCGGCGGACATTGGGTCCGCCGGTCACTCGCGCGGAATGCTTAGGGAACGAGCGGGGGCAGGAGCGCACCTCCGGCGGCGCGCGCTCGCCCCCTAGAAGCTCACAGGCTAGCGACGTAGATCTACGTCACTTTGCCTGTGAGGGGCTGACTGCCGACGTAGATAGTCGTGCGGCAGTCGGCAAGTGGTTAAAATTCTAGTAACAATATTAGTTGTTACATTTCAAAGGCCTATTATTAAAAACAATATATTATATTCTGTTACTTGTATTTGCTCAATATTTGTAATGAAAGTTTTCAGTGTATGAATTACTTTTTATTTTGACACAAGCTTTATTTGTAATTTTCTCTACCTTTACATATAGACCTGGCAGTTACGTAAATAGGCAGTCATTTTTTATTATTAAAGGTTTAAAACCTCCACCTTTATTTTTACTTTTCGTTTTTTTTTTTTGGCTGCCCCCTGCTGAGTAAAAAGATACATTTAGTTGTAATAATAACCCCTGTCCAGTGCTGCCCCCGGTATTGTCCACATCCATTCATACAATGTCAGTCCCCTTTTGGGTTGAATGGGGGTGCCGGCCTGAGCAGTATAGACTGCATAGGACATTTATGAGACTAGCTATAAGACACCTACAAATAAGATATTTATACCATTTTTTTTTAATTACATGGGGTAGGAAGGACACTCCAATGGTGGCAGGAGTGGTGGGACTGGTGTTGGAAATTTAGTTTTTTTGTTTCCACAACAAAAAATTAGGATGAGAGCTATGAAACTAGATAAGCTAAGATGAAGAATTTAAATCAAAAGAGGGAGGAAACAGAAGGTAAATGAGGGAAAAGTATATATTTTTGGACATAGGGCTAAGGAGTGGGATAGCATATCTCTTATCTGTCCTGGATAAGCCGGGACCATCCCAGAGTTTCAAGTAAATCCCGGTGTCCTGCGAATGTGTGCGGAATCCTCCCCCACCGGCTCACCTACCCGACGGCTTGTCTGCCCATTCTACAGAATTGAAGAGGAGGTAGGCTAGATCTGCTCCACCATCTCCTCATGTCCCCCTGTGCCCCCCACAAATTCTGGCATGCAGCCAATCCTGTGGCTGTGAAGGGGTTGTGTGGATTGTCACTCCCTGAGCCTTGGGAGAACAGCCAACCTTGTGTGAGTGAAAGTCTGTAACTGAACTCACCCCTCTCTCTCTTCCTTCTTTCCATGTGCCTTAGTGATCCTTTCTGCCTTCCATGTACCATAGTCATCCTTCCTGCCTTCCATGTGCCATAGTGATCCTTCCTTGCCTTCATTGTGCCATAGTGATCCTTACTGCCTTCTATGTATCCTAATGATCCTTCCTTTCTGCCTTCCATGTGCCATAGTGATCCTTTCTGCCGTCCATGTGCCATTTTGATCTTTTCCACCTTCCATGTGCCACAGTGATCCTTCCTGCCTTCCATGTGCCATAATGATCCTTCCTGCCTTCCATGCACCATAGTGATCCTTCCAGCCTTCCATGTGCCATAGTGATCCTTCCTGCCTTTCACGTGCCATTATGATCCTTTCCACCTTTCATGTGCCACAGTGATCCTTCCTGCCTTCCATGTGCCATAGTGATCATTCATGCCATCCATGTACCATAGTGATCCTTGCTGCCTTCCATGTGCCATAGGATCCTTCCTGCCATCCATGTGCCATAGTGATCCTTGCTGCCTTCCATGTGTCATAGTGATCCTCCCCGCCTTCAATGTCCCATAGTGATAATTCCTGCCCTCCATGTGACATAGTGAGCCTTCCTGCCTTCCATGTGCCATAGTGATCCTTACTGCCTTTCATATGACATAGTGATCCTTCCTTCCTGCCTTTCATATGACATAGTGATGCTTCCTTTCCACCTTCCATGTGCCATAGTGAGCCTTCCTTCCTGCCTTCTATGTGCCACAGCGATCCTTCCTGCCTTCCATGTGCCATAGTGATCCTTACTGCTTCTCATATGACATAGTGATCCTTCCTTCCTGCCTTTCATATGACATAGTGATGCTTCCTTTCTGCCTTCCATGTGCCATAGTGATCCTTCCTGCCTTTCATATGACACAGTGATCCTTCCTTCCTTCCTGCCTTTCATGTACCATAGTGATGCCTCCTTCCTTTCTTCCATATACCATAGTGATCCATCCCTCCATATAACAGTGATCCTTCCCTCTCTCCAATCTCTCTCCCTAAGGGTTGGTTCACCCTAGAGCCTACAGCTTGTGGCACAGCAATCAAACCATATTTATAGGTACAAGGAAGCCCAGGTTTTGTTTAACAAAGGCCCTTAAGCCTTTCTCACTATCGTGTTTGGCCACACCCACTTTTTGCATAGAGAATAGTGTACCGCAGGTCACTGTCTCCCTGAGATGTCCCTCATTCTCAAGATCAATAGTTGGGAGGTTTGGGATAGGTGTACGGAAGTAAAAGAAAATGATCCAACTCCCTTTCATTTATGGCTCAGAGGGACTGAATTTGTTTAAATTTAAAATGTACATCGTCTTGGATGTTTCCACCGTACAAGCCCATATCTGTCATCAAGAAAGCTGAGAACTATTTATTTAATTTATCTTTCCATGTAATGAGCAATGTGTTGCATAATGGAGGCAGTTACTGGGATAAACTCCTGTAGCTCCCATATAGTTTAAATACCATAATGTGCAGGGGTACAGAGGTGGGGGGCTGTGTAATAAGCAAGGGTCCAGAGGTGTGGGGGGGCTGTAATGTTCAGTGGTCCAGAGATGTAAGGAGCTGTGTAATATGTAGGGGTCCAGAGGTGTGGAGGGGCTGTGTAATGTGCAGGGGTCCAGAGGTGCAGGGGCTGTGTAATGTGCAGGGGTCCAGTGGTGCAGGGGGGGCTGGGTAATGTCCAGGGGTACAGAGGTGTGGGGGCTGTGTAATGTGCATGGGTCTAGAGGTTAGGGGGGCCGTGTAATGTGCAGAGGCTCAGAGGTGCGGGGGCTGTGTAATGTGCAGGGGTCCAGAGGTGTGGGGGGGCTGTAATGTTCAGGGGTCCAGAGGTGTAGGGAGATGTGTAATATGTAGGGGTCCAGAGGTGTGGAGGGGCTGTGTAATATGCAGAGGTCCAGAGGTTCAGGGGCTGTGTAATGTGCAGGGGTCCAGTGGTGCAGGGGGGGCTGGGTAATGTCCAGGGGTACAGAGGTGTGGGGGCTGTGTAATGTGCATGGGTCTAGAGGTTAGGGGGGCTGTGTAATGTGCAGAGGTCCAGAGGTGCGGGGGCTGTGTAATGTGCAGGGGTAAAGAGGTACAGGGGCCGTGTAATGTGCAGGGGTTAAGAGTTGCGGGGGGGCTGTGTAATGCAGGGCCATGCAATATAAAGGGTGTTTTCCTATGTTTTACCTGCAGTTATAGCTGCAGCCCTATAGATTTCTATTAGGTTGAGGGTTGAGTGACACCATGTTTTCCTGCACCAGGTGACACCAACCTTAGTGACGCCACTGGCTCTCATAATATCCAACTGCAGGTGGGAAGTCACCTATACTGCTGCTGGAATGCAGTGCTGCTTACTATATGCAACTAATGCTACTACCGTTTATTACAGCACACACAGTGACCACATCATTCTGTAAAGGAAATAATTTGTTTGAAAATTGATGCCAGGAAAAAGACCAAGTGGTTTATCGAGTATGCTCTATTTTTCTATTATTAATATATCTTTTTTATGTTTGAGGCTCGGTTCATACTTATGCGATGCGGGAAGACTGCGAATTCGCAGCCTGTTCCCGCATCGCATCAGGATCGGATCGCACAGTGGTTCACACTTGTGCGATCCGATCATGTGCGAATTGCAAGTTCACACTGCCATATGCGATACGCTGGGGGTGTCAATGTAATGTTAACGACACCCCCAGTTTGATCGCATATCGCAGTGCGATCTTGCAATTCGCACATGATCGGATCGCACAAGTGTGAACCACTGTGCGATCCGATCCTGATGCGGCTCAAAAAAAGGGTCCTGTGCGTCTTTGCTGCGGGTGCAGTGCGAATTTAGCCATACAAAGTGTATGGCTAAACTCGCACCGCACAGCCGATCGCATGTAATGAAGGAGCAGTGCGCTCCGACATTACATGCGATCGCCGCAGCCGCAGTAGTGTGAACCGGCACTAAGGCCTAGTTCACAGCTATCCATTTTGTTGTGCATTTTCAGTTTTGCAGAAACTACAGTCCATTTAACATGGTTTCCTATTGGTCACGTTTACATCTGTGCATTTTATGGAAAGGACCAGGGACCAGCAGGTTGCGTTTTTGGTTCCATAGACTTCAACAGATCAAAAATGTGCATTGAAAAACAAAAAATGCACCTAGAATATGCATCAACTGCAACCTGCATAGGTGTGAACCAGGCCCAACTTTTTGTCTGAGCATAGATCTATGTTTGTACCAAGCATGTTTGAATCCACTTACTGTTGACTGTCTCACGACCCCTTCTGGAAGGCTATTCCAAGCATAAACTACTCTTTAAAGGCCCGTACACACGATAAGAAAATCTGTAAGGAAAATTTGCCCGACACCGATCTGCAGATTTTCGGATTGTTAGTATGGTGCTTTCAACAGCCGACTCCGTCTTTTCGGCTGACAAAATCCTGATGTGCAGGCTATATCATTTTTGTCTCCGTCAAAATAACGTCTGATTTTCGTCTCATTAGTACAGATTTCGACGGAAAAAAATCTTAAGAGCAAGACTAGGCATGCTCAGAGATGAAAGAACACATACAAAGCAATCCAACACATGACATCACTTCTGAAGTAGAATTCTGTCGTACGGGAAAATTCGTATGAAAATAACCTCTTCACTTTCCACATCAGACTAGCATGCCACAAAAAACCGACGACAGATTGTTCAATAATCTGATCGTGTGTACGAGGCTTTAGTAATCTAAACGCTTCCAAGATTAGTTTTAAACTTCCCTCCTGCTAGTCTGTGGTCATGTCTCTGTGTTCTTGGTCTTACTTTCATTATAAAAAACACTGCCCTCCTGAACCTCATTCAGACACTTAGGGGCTGATTTACTAAAATTGGAGAATGCATAACCTAATGCAGCTCTGCACAGAAACCAATTGGCTTCCAGTTTTTTTGTTAAAGCTTAATTGAACAAGTTGAAGTTTAAAGCTGATTGGTAACCATGCACAGCACCACCAGATTTTGAACTCTCCAGTTTTAGTAAATCAAACCTTTAGTGTATTTAAAGGTTTCAATCATGTTTGCCCTTTCCCTTCTTTCCTCCAGACTGCAAATAGAAGTATGGGTTTTCTTTTTTTAGCTTCATTCTATTCCTTGTGAGCTGCTAATGTATAAAAATATTTCCAGCCCTGTAAGAAATGCACCCTTTCTGTTAAAACTAGGGTAAATACCTGTGGGAGGGGCTACAGTCTTTTCTGGATTCTCATGCTGACAATCTTGTCGGATCAACCTCCTTTCCTTCTCTTCTGTTTGATTAACCACTTGCCGACCGCCGCACGACTATCTACGGCGGCGGTCAGCCCCTCACAGGCAAAGTGACGTAGGTCTACGTCGCTCGCCTGTGAGGGTTTAGGGAGCGAGCGCACGCCGCCGGAGGCGCGCTCCCGCTCCCGCGTGGTCACGGACCCCCCCGCGCGTGTGACCGGCGGACCCGATCGCCGCCGGCCACTCTGCGATCGGCGGGGGAGAGGGAGAAAGTCAGGCAGCTTGTGTAAACAAGCTGCCTGTCATTCTCCTCGCTGTATGAGAGCTGATCACATGGATCTACTATGTAGATCCATTGATCACTCTGCATACAGTTGAAGCCACAGCCAATCACAGTTAGAATCACGCCCCTAGGGACACACACAGCCCCTCCCTCTCAAATAAAGTTAACCCCTTCACTACCAGTGTATTTTTACAGTAACAGTGCATATATATAGCACTGATTACTGTAGAAATGTCACTGGTAACCCCAAAAGTGTCAAAAATGTCAGTCAAGGGTCCGATCTTTCTGCCGCAATGTCGCAGTACCGCAAAAAAAATCGCAGATCGCCGCCATTACGCGTTAAAAAAAAAACAACAAAAATGACAAAAATCTTTCCCTTTGTTAGTAAACGCAATAACTTTTGCGCAAACCAATCAAAATACGCTTTTTGCGATTTTTTTTACCAAACATAGGTAGCATAAAACAAATTGGCCGAAAATATAAAAAAATTTTGATTTTTACATTTTTTTTGGGGGGAATTTCATATAAAAAAAAGGGAAAAATATTGCTATTTTTGCAAAATTTACGCTCTTTTTTTGTTTATAGCGCGTGATCAAAAAATCGCACAGGTGATCAAATACCGCCAAAAGAAAGCTCTGTTTGTGGGAAAAAAAGGACGCCAAATTCGTTTAGGTACAGCGTCGCACGACCGCGCAATTGTCCGTTAAAGTCACGCAGTGCCGAATCGCAAAATACCCTCTGGTCGTTTAGCAGCCAAATCCTCCGGGGCTTAAGTGGTTAATGAGGGCTGGGCTGCCTGCTTTCTTCCTCCTCCTCTCCTCTTCCTCCTCTCACACAGCATGCAGCTCAGATTGATTCTCTTACAGACAGCCTCTATCTGTGTAACTGCTTGCTATGCTGCAGTTTTGACCTGTGAAGTTCCCATATAAAAAAAGCTGTGCAGCATAGCAGTTTTACAGACAGAGGCTGTCTGTAAGAGAATCACTCTGAGCTGTGTGTTGTGTAAGAGGAGGAGGAAGAGGAAAGGAGCTGTGCTGCCTGTGCTCAGACTGTGTGCAGTTCTGGGATGTAAGAAGAAGCCCAACAGGCACAGCTTCCATGGAGGATGGGGGGCGCAGCTCTTCTCAACACCTCCCCTAGATCCAGCAATGTCCATACCACTTATGTATTTTCCAATGTGCACAGGAATAGTACGTAGGCAGGTGCAGTTTATTTCCTCTACTGAAGGTGGCGCTAAACCGCAGAGGCCCCTAAAGCTGGAGATAAAGCTAGGTGGAAACTGGTTCCTCTACAGTTTCCTGGGTCACTGGGGAAGCAATCCGGTTTGAAGCTGTTGCCCCAGGTGACTTTGGCAGACATTTTGGGTCAGGCAGAGCCTATTAAAGGGTCTGGCTTCTGGGATTGGCGTGCTTTATGCAAGTGGGTAGTGCAGGGAATTGTACCCCATCTGTTAGGGACAGTACAAGCAAAAGGGAAAGGTTTCTGATGAGAAACCAGTGTATTTCAAAGAAGAGGCTCTGGCACCTTCATCCATGTCTGCCTTGCAAACAGACCTGACTAAACTGGCTCAGGATTTGGCTACCTTGAAACAGGAGGCAGCTATCTCTAAGAAGAACCCCACAGGGGTAAAAAAGGAGTTGCACAGAGATCCTGAGGAGGACCGAAAATGCTGCCGGTGTGGCCACTATGGAACCCATACTAGCTTATTACGCCTTTGTGTTGCAGGTTTTTTTTTATTTTCCTTCACAGGGGTTTACAACCTCTTTAATGGCTTGTCTTTCAGCCTCAGTAACACCCTTGGCACCTTCCAGAGCCTAATGGAGAGATGTTTCAAGACTACTGATTTACGTGAATGAAATTATCATCTTCTTCAAAACATTTGAGGAACATGTGAAACATCTGGACCAGGTGTTGATCAAGAACATCTAGCATGCTAGAGGGAGCAAACTTGAACCTAAGTGGGAGTGCATGCTGTGCTGGGTGGTGGAGCAACCTTTCCCCCTATCCCAGTCTATGACATGTTCTCTGAAGGGCCCGATCCTGTCAAAAAGAGTCGAAACATGCTGAGACCTTGTGTGCTGGTTGGTGCCTGCCCCAGGAGGCTCACCGATGATCAGGAGGCATATGACTCTGTGGATCTTCCCTCGATACATGAAGCTACTACTGACTGGTTCCTGCTGCCCTTTGTTGTCCCTGCCTCCCAGAACCTAGAGGCTGATATCATCAAAGTCAAGAACCTGGAGGACCCACTGAGTGTACTGACTCATCTCAGGAACTAACCACGGGCTCAAGGGAAGAGGAGGCAGAAGGTGCATCTGACCCTTTGCCACCTAAAGCTCCTGAATCACTTTTTGTTGAGGAGCCTGTTCCAAGTGACTCTAGCGCAGATCAGGGAAGCCGGCGCTCTTTGCAGTCCAACCGGGAGCAGCTCCCTGCAGGATATTCTGATTTTGTTGTCTGATTGTTTATTACCTGCCTTAAAGCTCATTGTGATTCTTTATCTCTGCAAGTTATTGTTAGTATGTTGCGATGTGGAGGACAGCATCTGTTAAAGAGAGGGGGAGTGTAGGCAGGTGCATTTTATTTCCTTCATTGCAGGTGGCGCTCAACCGCAGCGACCCTGCAGCTGGAGAGGAAATCAGGAGGAATTTGGTTCCTCTAAGGTTCCCTGGGTCACCGGGGAAGTGACTTGGTTGGATGCTGTTGCCCCAGGTGACTCTGGAAGCCCTTTTGGGTCAGGTAGAGCCTATTTAAGGCCCTGGCTCCGGCAATTGGCACTCTTTATGTGAGTGGGTAGTGCAAGGAAAGCTATCCCGTCCGTCTGTTAGGAACAATACTAGAGATAGGGAGAGGGTTCCTGATGAGAAGAAAGAGTAGGGTCACATCTCTTTTGACATCTTCCTGATTGGGCATGAGTAGGCCAGGCAACTTTCTACCCCTCTCTACAGACGCTGTCACTCTGGCTGGAACCCCCTCTGTTCACGTTGCTGTAATCGTGAGTGCACCTAGTTGGGCAGTCTTTCTACCGGGATTGTTGTCAAATGTTGCTGCATTGCTTCAATACAAGTTTATTATTGCACCTGACTGTGTAAATTATTGTTGCGGCACCACGCTGCACCCCACCTACAAGTACAGTAATTGAACTTGTTTACTGTTGAGGTGTGTGCCTGTTCAGTAGTCATAGCCACATCTACCATTGAATGAGGAACAGAAAGAGGGGGGGAGGATTGCTGAAGTTGTAACTCCCCCTCCTAAACTTTCAAACAGCAAAGATGTAGGGACCTACATTATAGATGAAGTCAATATAATTTTGTAAGTGAGGTCTCCAGAACTGGACACAGTATTCTGAATGAGATCTAACTAAAACCAGCTGGGCCCAAGGTAACATTAACCACTTGCCGCTGGCCCCATAGCAGTTTCACTGCTACAGGGCAGCTCTTCTGTGCAGAATTGTGTATATATATATGGGATTCTGCACTTCCGCATGCAGGTGATGCTTGCGCCGCCAGCAGGTCGCTTCTGCTGTAAATATTCACAGCAGAAGCCGATCTGCCGGTGGCAGGCACTCAATGTTCTCTGGCACCCACCAATCGTCGGTAATACACACAGAACTGAGATCTGCCTATGTAAACAAGGCAGATCTCAGTTCTGACAGTTGTGACGGGGGGAAGGGCTAAAGCGTGGTCGCAAAGGGATTAGGAAGAAACTGCAAATCTAAATGTAATCCTTGCAAACACAGAAAAACATAAAAACCCAGTGAGGGTCCATGCACAAAAGGAGTAGAAAAAAATGCCAGAACCTCTGGAGGAAAAAGCGGCACAAAAAATGCTCATAGTGGCTCATATTACTCAAGAGTTTATGGGATTTAACCATATAGATGAGTGTGCCAGAAGTCAATTGCACCACACCCTGAAAAGATTACCATTAATAAAGAATTTACCAAAGTAATAGGGTTTATAAGGTGCCATAGAAACAAACCAATGTCAATTCATAAAAATATTCAATTTCTATTCTATAAATGTTAAAAGAAAAATCTTAAAAAGCAGTTTTCCTTTTAACATGGCAGTAAAGCAATGGACACTTAAGGTGTGTTGAGATCAGAAGATGCTCGCTATCCATGAAGAGGGAATGCCTTCACTTTATTATATATTCCTTGTTAGCTACAATGCCCTATATGATCCGTGGCTTTTCTACAACATAGGTGATCATAGGTTTCTTTAACCCTGAGACCTATTGTGCCTTGTGGTATACTGATATCCACCCACAAGCACTTTTTAGACAAATCCTAAATTACCTAGTTCTATTTCTTTGTAAATGTTGGTATATACAGTATATACTGATTAAATGGGTATGGGCCTATATGTCCTTTCTGCGGACCTACAGAATTTTACATGAGCAATACCCAGACTAATCTCCTGAAGAAGCTATGCATGTATAGCGAAACATGTCGAGGAATGACTGGATTTTTTGCTTTACTGTCATGGTAAAAGGAAAACTGCTTTTTAACCACACCCTGCCTGCCCTATAGGCAAATGATGGCGGGAAGGTGGTTACATTACCTGACCGGACGTCATATGACACACAGCATCTCCGATCTCGATAAAGAGAATACTGACGTAGGCTCTTTACCATGTGACCAGCTGTGTCCAATCACAGCTGGTCACATAGTAAATAGGAAGTGCTGTTGATCGGCTTTCCTCAGTTCGTGACTGATAGGCACGAGTTGAGGAGAGCCGATCTTTGGCTCTCCTGGCAGGTGGCGGTCTGCTCTGGTAATCAGAGCATTGATTACCAGTGCAGACCCTTGGGGGGGGGGTGCCACTAGAACCACCAGGGATGCCCACCCATGACCCCAGGGATGCCCACCCATGACCCCAGGGATGCCCACCATGGTCACCAGGGATGGCAATCAGGGCTCAGGGAGCCCGTCAGTGCCCTCCCCATCAGTGCTGCCTGCCAGTGCCCTCCCCATCAGTGCTGCCCACCAGTGCCTATCATTTCCATCTATCAGTGCCGCCCACCAGTGCCCATTATTGCCCACCAGTGCCGCCTATCAGGGCCCATCAGTGCCACCTATCAGTGCCCATCAGTGCCGCCTATCAGTGTCCAGCAGTGCCACCTATCAGTGCCCACCAATGCTGCATATCAGTGCTACCTATCAATGCCACATATCAGTGCTCATCAGTGCTGCATATCAGTGCCGCATATTTGTGCCACCCCATCAGTGCCTCCTCATCAGTGCCTGTCAGTGCGGCCTCATCAGTGCAGGAAAAAACGTATCTATTTACAAAATTGTATAACATAAACAAAAAAAATGTTTTTCTTTTTCAGGAACCGGCGTTATTCTAGCGCGGATTCCCGCATCGTATTTCCCCCGCAGCCTGTTCACACTGCCCTCTGCGAACCGCTGCAGGTGTCAATAAAAAGTTAATGACGCCCCCCAGATCGATTGACAGATCACAGTGCAAACTGAATTTGGACAGGAATCGGATCGCATGGATGTGAACACCCATGCAATCCGATTCCAGTGCAGGAAAAAAAAAGTTCCTGCAGCATTTTTGTGCAAATAGGATGCAAGTTCAGCCATAAAAACAGTACGACTGAATTTGCATCGCACAGACATCGCATGTGATCTGCACAGCAATGCAGTGTGAATCGCATACAATGTCTGTGTTTACAACAGTGTGAACCCAGGCTTTAAAGGCCGAAAGCTCCTAAACACGTTTATGAACATTTAGCATTTTTTCTGCGTGAAAACCCCTATCAGAAACAGACTGATAATTTTGTTTTCTGCCCCTAAACTCTCCTTTAAAATATGCCTCTAAATGCCCTCATGTGTATGGACACATAGGATAACATTGAGCTTCTTCTACAGGCAGGAGAAAAAAAATGCAAAACTCTTGTCGAAGCAGCATGAACCCTAAAATTCTCCTTTTAGAACTGAACCTTGGACACCAATGTTGCAAGAAAAAAAAAGTAAAAAAAAAATAAAAAAATGAAATAAAGCAACGACTCATTCTGCTTCTGTGTGCTGTAAAAAGAGGGAGAAAAAAAGGAATAATTAGCAGTGTAGAGCTGTAGATACATAAAACCTGATATCAACCCAAGCATCATCATATGGCTGCATTGAGATTCTCTCTTGTCCATGTGAAAGCAGAACAAAGGACGCAGCATGCAATTGCTCTGATCAGCCAGACATTCACAAAAATCTTATATGCGCAAGGAAAGAATTCTTCCAGGCGATCCATTATTCCTTTCTGGAGGGTTTCTCTGCATAGACCCCTCCTGTATTGTATTTAAATGCATCTTATCAATTTTCTTTGCTAAGAAACACATAATGTAACACTATAATATAAGAGAAATAAAACAGATTTATGTATTGGAAAGATGTTGCCTTTTCTGCTATTGTTCATGTAAAAATGGATGAAACAGTAGTCCTTTAAAAGTGAAATAGTGACATCTAGTGGTCAGAAAGAGACACAGCACTACCACTTAAAGCAGTATTAAACTGAAAACCAAAAATGTAAAAGTAATATATTGCCCTTACCAGACATTAGATGTGGTGGCTGCAGGGGCACCTTTGGACAGCAGCATTGTTAATCTGGGGGAGGCGAGTGTTAGGCCCCTTTCACACAGGGAGTCTGTTCAGATCCGCCTGTCAGTTTTTTTGGCGGATCTGAACGGACGCCCCATGCATCTCTATGGGGCATCAGATGTCAGCGGAGACATGTCCGCTGACATCCGATCCGATCCAATCCGACCCGTCAAAACCGGCAGATGGAAACCCTATTTTCCATCCGTCTGGCGGATCGGATCAGATGAGAACGGACAGACGGTCTGTTCCCATCTGATTCCCCCATAGAGAAGAATGGGGACCTGACAGCTGTGTCTCCGCACACAGCATGGAGACACAGCTGTCATCTGCCTGCTCAGCGGGGGGATCGGTGGATCGATCCCCCGCTGAGAAAATCAGAGTCCGCCTGACGGACTCCATGTGTGAAAGGGGGCTAAGATGGACTAGCAGATTTACAAATAGACAATTTAACAAATAGAAGCCAAGCTCCAGCTCACACTGCAGTTACACACACAGTTACAACTGTTTTTCTTCTTTTGGGATAAAGGTTTTACATGGATAAAAGCTGACCATTGTAAGCACACCTGTCAGTGGTAAATGGTTTGTCTTGACACTCTCCATACCCCTTTTATATGGGGTAGAGCGGGCGATCTGTCGGCTGATCCCCTGGTGATCAGAGCAGAGGGGGCGGATGTCAACCGACTCAGTTTACACCCAACTGCCCTCCGATCGGATCCGTCCACAAGGAGGGGGGTGGATCCTCTTCCATTTTTATTTTTTTAGCAGGCCCTATCAGATTAGAGGGTCCTTAGGGGCAGTGCCATATTAAGAGCTTTAAAGCCCCCCCCCCCCGGGCAATGCAGTGCACTGGGGCCCTGCCTACACAATCACCCACGAGAATAAAAATGCAAATTATCGATAAGGCAATATTTATTGGTACAGCAGTGCCAGGCTAATGACCGCTTCCAAGTTGGGCGGCTGGGTCCGGTGAACACACACACTGATGGGAGTCAGACTCGCCTGTCCTGTGTGCGCCTGTTCCCGTGGAGGCGGACAGGCATTCCTGCAGTTGTGGGCTCCCCCTCCATGGCCCAAGTGGCCTGATAGCAGCACAGGGCCGACAGGCGCTTGCCAGCTGCTAAGTTCGGCGGCGGGATGCACACGGAAATCGGGACTAATGCTTGGCTGGGGCTGGGTCGCTGGGCAGGTGGGGCCCCCGGGCAACTGCCCAGTGTGCCCATTCGGTAAGATGGTCCTGCTTAGGGGAGAATAAAAGGTCTGTTTAAGTCCGCCTGAAAAACTGACAGGCGAACCTAATTGGACCCTGTATATGTGAAAGCGGCCAAACTGATAAATTAGCAGAAGAGCTTGTTCTGTTGAAAAACAACAGACTTAGGGCTCTTTCACACGGTCCGCCTCCGTAGGCGGATCTGTGCTGCTCAGCGGGGATCGATCCGCGATCCCCGCTGAGCCGGCGGATGACAGCTCCGTCTCCGCTTGCAGTGCGGAGAGGGAGGTGTCACAGCCCCCGCTGCTCTCTATGGGCAATCGGATAAGAGCGGACCGCCTGTCCGCTCTCATCCGATCCCATCCAATCCGATCCCCAGGACGGATGGAAAATAGGGTTTCCATCCGTCCGGATTTCACGGACAGGATCGGATGCGGATGGCAGCGGACATGTCACCGCTTACATCCGCTGCTCCATAGGGCTGAATGGGGCATCCGATCAGATCCGCCTAAAAAACTGACAGGCGGATCTGATCGGACCGCCCGTGTGAAAGAGCCCTTAAGCCCCGTACACACGTACCGATCGTCGGCCGAACGATCGGCCGTCTTTTGTCCGAGGGCTGTCTTGTCTGTTGAAAACTGCAAAAGACTGCACACAAATTTTGTCGGCCAACAACAGCCGACTGCAGAAGTGATGTCATGTGATGGTTAACTTTCCATGTGTTTTTTCTTCTCTGAGCATGCCCAGTCTTGCTAATGGGCTGTCTGTCGGCCGAAATCTGTACTGACTGGCGAACAATCGGCCGTTCTGGTGTTGGCCAACAAAAATTTTAATGCTTGCACGACAGATTCTGTTCGGCCGAAAATGCGCTGTCGGCTGTCGGAAGCATCATACTAACAAGCCGACAATCGGCCGATCGGTTGTCGGCCGAATATTTACGGCCGACAATCGGTACGTGTGTATGGGGCATTAGGCTGGCCATACACTATACAATTTTCTTGTTCAACTTTACTTTAGATTTACCAAAACCATGTAATATACAGGGAGTGCAGAATTATTAGGCAAATGAGTATTTTGACCACATCATCCTCTTTATGCATGTTGTCTTACTCCAAGCTGTATAGGCTCGAAAGCCTACTACCAATTAAGCATATTAGGTGATGTGCATCTCTGTAATGAGAAGGGGTGTGGTCTAATGACATCAACACCCTATATCAGGTGTGCATAATTATTAGGCAACTTCCTTTCCTTGGGCAAAATGGGTCAAAAGAAGGACTTGACAGGCTCAGAAAAGTCAAAAATAGTGAGATATCTTGCAGAGGGATGCAGCACTCTTAAAATTGCAAAGCTTCTGAAGCGTGATCATCGAACAATCAAGAATTTCATTCAAAATAGTCAACAGGGTCGCAAGAAGCGTGTGGAAAAACCAAGGCGCAAAATAACAGCCCATGAACTGAGAAAAGTCAAGCGTGCAGCTGCCAAGATGCCAATTGCCACCAGTTTGGCCATATTTTAGAGCTGCAACATCACTGGAGTGCCCAAAAGCACAAGGTGTGCAATACTCAGAGACATGGCCAAGGTAAGAAAGGCTGAAAGACGACCACCACTGAACAAGACACACAAGCTGAAACGTCAAGACTGGGCCAAGAAATATCTCAAGACTGATTTTTCAAAGGTTTTATGGACTGATGAAATGAGAGTGAGTCTTGATGGGCCAGATGGATGGGCCCGTGGCCGGATTGGTAAAGGGCAGAGAGCTCCAGTCCGAATCAGACGCCAGCAAGGTGGAGGTGGAGTACTGGTTTGGGCTGGTATCATCAAAGATGAGCTTGTGGGGCCTTTTCGGGTTGAGGATGGAGTCAAGCTCAACTCCCAGTCCTACTGCCAGTTTCTGGAAGACACCTTCTTCAAGCAGTGGTACAGGAAGAAGTCTGCATCCTTCAAGAAAAACATGATTTTCATGCAGGACAATGCTCCATCACACGCGTCCAAGTACTCCACAGCGTGGCTGGCAAGAAAGGTTATAAAAGAAGAAAAGCTAATGACATGGCCTCCTTGTTCATCTGATCTGAACCCCATTGAGAACCTGTGGTCCATCATCAAATGTGAGATTTACAAGGAGGGAAAACAGTACACCTCTCTGAACAGTGTCTGGGAGGCTGTGGTTGCTGCTGCACGCAATGTTGATGGTGACAGATCAAAACACTGACAGAAACCATGGATGGCAGGCTTTTGAGTGTCCTTGCAAAGAAAGGTGGCTATATTGGTCACTGATTTGTTTTTGTTTTGTTTTTGAATGTCAGAAATGTATATTTGTGAATGTTGAGATGTTATATTGGTTTCACTGGTAAAAATAAATAATTGAAATGGGTATACTGTATATTTGATTTTTGTTAAGTTGCCTAATAATTATGCACAGTAATAGTCACCTGCACACACAGATATCCCCCTAAAATAGCTAAAACTAAAAACTACTTCCAAAAATAGTCAGCTTTGATATTAATGAGTTTTTTGGGTTCATTGAGAACATGGTTGTTGTTCAATAATAAAATTAATCCTCAAAAATACTCATTTGCCTAATAATTCTGCACTCCCTGTAATGTCAAACCTAAACACTTTCAATTTGTATGCAATCAGGCAGGCCCTTGCACTACATAGTTGAAGGTAAATCTAAAGGAAATTGAATAAGAAAATTGTAAAGTGTATGGCCAGCATTACTGGCTGGATCACCAGATGAAATAAAAGGAAAGAAAAAGTAAAGAAGAAAATGAATACATCCATCACATTCACATCTATAAATTGATATGCTGCAAAATAATAAATGTTTGCTTTTGGGTTTTATACCAATTTAAATACAGCAAAGGAAAGGGAAGGCACTGGGAACACTGGAGAGATTTACTCAAACTGGAGCACTCAGAATCTGGTACAGCAGTGCATGGTAACCAATCAGTTTCTGACTTCAGCTTGTTCACAGCATTGGCAATAAAACCTGGAAGCTGATTGTTTTCCATGCACAGTTGCACCAGATTTTGCACTCTCCAGTTTTAGTAAATACCTCCGACTGTTTTACAAAATGTCGGGACAGAAAATTATTTTTTTTATATTTTGCAAATATTTTGAGCATGTCAAGTCCTAGGATGAGCAGTGATTGGGGGAATTCAAAAAAGCAATAGGGACACTTTTCTGGCAGTATGGCCTCTTTAACGTGGCCTGAGTCTAATTTAAAAAAAGCCAAGCGCCAGTTTCAGTGTCAGTACTAACAAGTGCACCAGATTCAAGTAGCCCTTACCACCGCCACCATTAGAATCTGTTGCTATGGCTGCAACTGATTCTAAAATAATTACCACCAGTTCACAGATAAGCATACTAGAGATAATTAAGACCAACTCTGAGTTGGCGTACAGAGAGATGCTAGTGCTCAGAGTTGGGCATATGAACTGGGAAGCTGTCTTTAATGTGATGGGCTGATGGGTTGCCAGGACACAGGCTCCCTAGCAACTGATGACTCATCTTGGCCCTTTTCAGCTGCTGCCCGAGAGATTCCATGACTGACCAATTAATATAAACAAATGGAGGATGCTGGCTGATATTATTATCCAATTATGGCCTTGGCCTTAAAACAGGGTCCCCATCAGAGTCCCCCTTACATCAGAGCCCCCATTGGGTACTCCCTTACAGCAGGGTCCCCATCAGAGTCCCTCCTCATATTAGGGTTCCCATCAGGGTCCCCCTCCGTGAGTCCTTAACAGAGTCACCCCAAAGTCAGAGTTACCTCAAAGTCCACATCACTAGTCCCCTTTACACCGCCGTCTCCATAGAGTCCCCCATTACACAGTGTCCCCATCAGAGCCTCCCTTACATCACAGTCCCCCCAAACACAGACAGTGTGAGTTCAGGGACATGCACGCACCCGCATCCACAGGAATGTCTAATTAAGACACAGCGGCTGTGTCTGTGCAGCCACTGTAATCAAATAGAGTAGACATTAATGGGACTGCCTGCATGGGAATGCATGGAACACCTGTGCAATCCTGCTTTTGGTAAGCATGGGCATACTGTATAGTGCGCCTCCTGTGAATAAGGACTTATTATTGGAGCATTAAAATCTGTCCGCAATAATCGTAAAATTTAATCCACTGCTATTCTGTTTTGCTATTGTAATACAATAAACAATGAGATATAGTACATGATAATATAAGAGCAGAATGGCGGAAAAAGCATTAAGCTATTTATTGAGCTGTTATTAAGTGATTCATTATATAGTTCAGCTGGAGATTGGACATTATGCCATGCAACTTTTTGAACTTTCGTGTATAGTTGTTATTATTTTAATTTGGATGAATTGGAAGATTGTTGATTTCTGTTGAGCTCAATTCAGCTTTCCCTGGTCCTGCTATATATAAATTAGCAACCCTTAACCACTTAAGCCTGGAAGATTTTACCCCCTTCCTGACCAGGCCCTATTTTGCAATTCGGCACTGCGTGATTTTAACGGACAATTGCACGGTCATGCGACGCTGTACCAAAACGAATTTGACGTCCTTTTTTTCCCACAAACAGAGCTTTCTTTTGGTGGTATTTTATCACCTCTGCGATTTTTTGATCATGCGCTATAAACAAAAAAAGAGCGACAATTTTGCAAAAATAACAATATTTTTCAAATTTTTTTATATGAAATTCCCCCAAAAAAAATGTAAAAATCAAACTTTTTTTAACATTTTTGGCCAATTTGTTTTCTGCTACATATGTTTGGTAAAAAAAAAAATCGCAATAAGCGTATTTTGATTGGTTTGCGCAAAAGTTATTGCGTTTACTAAGGGAAAGATTTTTGTCATTTTTGTTGTTTTTTTTTTTCTTAACGAGTAATGGCGGCGATCTGCGATTTTTTTTTGCGGGACTGCGACATTGCGGCAGACAGATCGGACCCTTGACTGACATTTTTGACACTTTTGGGGGTACCAGTGACATTACTACAGTAATCAGTGCTATACATATGCACTGTTACTGTAAAAATGACACTGGCAGGGAAGGGGTTAACTTTATTGGGGAAGGAGGGGTTAAGTGTGTCCCTAGGGGTGTGCTTCTTACTGTGCAGGGATTTGGCTTTTTATATAGCAGCAGAGATCTACGGTCCTACATAGCAGGACCGTATGATCTCTGCTGTTACACAGGGAAGAATGACAGGCGGCTTTGTTTACATTAGCCGCCTGCCTTTCTCCCTCTGTAACTGACGATCGCGAGTGACCGGCGGACACTCGCGCTGAGGTGTCCGCGATCGAGCAGGGGCGGGAGCGCGCATCCGGCGGCGCGCACTCGCCCCCTATTGGCTCACAGGCTAGTGACGTACCGGTACGTCACTTTGCCTGCACGGGGCTGACCGCCGCAGTATATGTACTTGTGGCGGTCTGCAAGTGGTTAAGCTGGCCATACACTAGCCGAAAAATCGTTCAAACCCATTTTCAAAAAATGAAAAATTGGCCGTGAGAGCAGACGATCGTGCCATCATGCAATGACCAAATTTTGAACGATAAATCGGTCAATGGATGTTTTTTGTTCAGTTTGTCACAAATGCCTAGTGTAAACAGTTCAGCCGAGAAACACTTTAACCTTGCAATTTACCGATTGTTCGGCAGAATTTTCCAAACTGTTTCGATTTTTTGGCTCTGAAAAGTTAAAAACGATTTTCTATTTTTCCCCTTTAACTGGACGAAAAATTATAGATTTTCAAACGATTTTTCGGGTGGCCAGCATTAATCTGCTTTGGGGCAACCATTATATACTTGAATAGGTTGCTGAGTAGATATAGATTTTGGCTAACGTGATGTCCGGATGTCAAATGTGTGTAAAAGACTACGAGGTCTTCTTTTAAATATTGATGTGGTGAAGGGGTATATTTATTGCTTGATTTCGTGTTTGGTATTAACTAAGCATAAATAATGAAAAGCTAAAATTAGATTGCTGGAGATACTATATAGTATATTTCTTCAGTATATGCCACATAATTCAATATTTAGCGGTCATGAGAGAAGGCCTACCCTAGCTCTATCGAAGTCCATGGACTGGAGTCCATTGCTCTAGCCAGGGCATTCAACTCCCACAGATTTTCCTTAAATTTCCTGTTGTTGACCCGGCTTGCCCTTGACCTGTATGTTCTCTGCTCCTGGCTTGACCCCCTGGCTTGTTCTACCAACCCTTCTGCTGCTTGATCACCTGTGTATGACTCCGGCTTGCATTATGGACTTGTTACTACTTGCCTGCTATCTACCTGCCCTCCTGTGTATGACTTTGGCTTGCTCTTGTTCCTGCTACCTGCCTCTGCTACAGACTGAACACCCGTGTATGACCCCTGGCTTGGCTTTTACTACCCCCTCCTTTGTGCACTATTGCCAAGAACTTCTGGAGTTTCTGAGAGACATCTGCTCGACTGTGCATCTGGCCTGTCCCAGCATTCTTCAGGTGATCACCGGTCCAGCTCTTCAGTACAGTACTGGCAACCTGTGCTTCTTTGGGCACTGCACCTCCTGTATCATCTTCAGGGGTGTTCTGCACTTAGCCGCAAAGGCGCCCTCTCAGCACTTCAGCCTCCAACCAGGTATGTGACAACTCATCTGTGCATTAAGCTCTCCTGACCCCTGCTCACTGTGTACTACACAGTCCTGACCTCTCCTCACTTCGTCTTATGCACTATTGACCCCTTGAACTCTATGCATTGCTTACTCCTATCCCCTGCACTCTGTGTGTTACGCTCTCTTGACCCCTGTACTTTATACATTACACACTCTTGACCCCTGCTCCAAGGCCAGCGCTACCGCTAGGCAAACTAGGCAGCCGCCTAGAGTGCACTGCCGCCTAGGGCACAGCCACAGTCGCTTACTTACCTACTGACAACTGGGAGGAGAGGGCGCCTGGAACTTGTCAGTGCACCTCGCCCTCTCCCCGGCTGTCTGTCTGTGGCGGCGCTGCAGCAATCAGCAGCATCCGGGTGGGCGGCCTGAGAGCCTGGGGCGTGGGAGAAGAGCTCCACCGGGGCAACGCCTCCTCCCTGACCTCGCCGTGCTGAGAACAGTGACCTGAAGCCGGCCGGCCACTGGTTTTCCAGCATGCACGTCCGAACGGCTCCAGGTCACCATTCTCAGCCAATAGCAGAGTACTGCCGGAGTGTTCTAATGGGGGGGCTGCCCCTGTCAAAACACAACAGCTCAGCGGGGGAGATTGCTGTACTAACGTCAGGTCGTTAGTACAGTGGCTCCGAACTGAGCTGATAGAATTTATAGTGTGTACCAGGCTTTAAGCACTTCAGACCCCTGCGCTCTGTGCAGTATGCATGCAAGTTTTAACCCCCTCCCACCGCTGACACAATTTGGTCACAGGCAGAATTGACTGCGGCACGCAGCCTAATATTTTTCTCCGAGTCCCCAAGGCCGTATATGTGCCTGTATATTGGTATGATTGTTAGTTTATTAGGGATTAGGGGAATAAAACCCCAAGTCCAAAAAAGTTGGGACGCTATTGACATAAAAACAGAATGCAATGATTCGCAAATCTCATAACCCATATTTTAGTAACAATACAAAATAGAAAACACATCAAATGTGTAAACTTGGTAAATGTACCATTTTAAGTAAAAAATAACGTTGTTTTAAAATTGATGGCAGCAACAAGTCTCATTCTTTATCAAAAATAATTAGCTGTGACAGTAACACTGCTGCTGATATGTTACTAATTCACTGCTGAAGGATTTCAGCAAACAGATCATTAAGCACAACCAGCTTAAGTTCGGACTAAACCTTGAACATAGGTGTGCACAGGGGGTGTGCCAGGTGTGCCTGGGCACACCCTAATTACTATGTGCATTGCAGATTCTCCCTACTTCCCCCTTGTTGGCCCCCCACCCTGCAGTGCTGCTGGCTTCCCTCCTCTCCCCCGGCTGCTGCGGGGGATGTTTCAGGATGGAGAGCAGGGAAAGGGATAGTAAATAGTTCCTTTTCTAAATGAACACAGTGAACACACTTGCTCACTGTGTACATTCATAACTGAAGCATATGTAACTGTTTGCTATGCTTCACTTTGTGAATGAACAGGAAGCCACTCAGTACAGAGCACTATCCATGCATGTGTGTTTAAAGCGGAGTTCCACTCAAAAGTGGGACTTCTCGCCTTAAATACTCCTGACCCCCTAACAGGCGACATTTGGCATGTCATTTTTTTGGGGGAGGGGGGTATCTGAATTTGACAGGTACCCACTCGCACTTTTAGTCGGGCTGCCTAGGTGGCTTGAGCGGAAGTTCTCCTCTCCCCCTCCCACCCCGCAATCTTCTGACACACGTCACAGGTCCCAGAAGATTGCCCGGCCATTCACGACATGCAACGCGACTCGCGCATGCGCAGTGCACGCCCGGCTGTGAAGCCGCAAGCTGTCATAGCTGGGTGCCCACACTAGAGATGTCAGAGCCGCTGAGAGGAGAGGGAGAGGAGCGAGGCTTCGGGCGGCCGCATCGCTGGATCCAGGGACGTTGAGTGTGTGTTTATTAGAAGTCAGCGAATACACTTTTTGTAGCTGCTGACTTTTAATAAACATAAAAACGGGCGGAAATCCGTTTTAAGCTGCAGGGTGCACACCCTCCTATCACAATAGGCTGCGCTCTCCCTCCTATCACAATAGGCTGCGCTCTCCCTCCTATCACAATAGGCTGCGCTCTCCCTCCTATCACAATAGGCTGCGCTCACCCTCCTATCACAATAGGCTGCGCTCTCCCTCCTATCACAATAGGCTGCGCTCTCCCTCCTATCACAATAGGCTGCGCTCACCCTCCTATCACAGTAGGCTGCGCTCTCCCTCCTATCACAATAGGCTGAGCTCACCCTCCTATCACAATAGGCTGTGCTCACACTCCCATCACAATAGGCTGAGCTCACCCTCCTATCATAATAGGCTGCGCTCTCCCTCCTATCACAATAGGATGAGCTCTCCCTCCTATCACAATAGGCTGCGCTCACCCTCCTATCACAATAGGCTGAGCTCTCCCTCCAATCACAATAGGCTGCGCTCTCCCTCCTATCACAATAGGCTGCGCTCACCCTCCTATCATAATAGGCTGAGCTCTCCCTCCTATCACAATAGGCTGAGCTCTCCCTCCTATCACAATAGGCTGCGCTCACCCTCCTATCACAATAGGCTGCGCTCACCTATGACCCTGAACCATCCTGAGCTTGAACCTCATCCCTAATGAACTGTGTGGATTCTGGAGGGTTGGTGACTACAACGCCCTATTATTGAGACAGTGTGCAATGCATCGTGTCAGCACATGGAGAGGCTGCGCTCTCTCTCCTATCACAATAGGCTGCGCTCTCCCTCCTATCACAACAGGCTGCGCTCTCCCTCCTATCACAATAGGCTGAGCTCACCCTCCTATCACAATAGGCTGTGCTCACCCTCCTATCACAATAGGCTGCGCTCACCCTCCTATCACAATAGGCTGAGCTCTCCCTCCTATCACAATAGGCTGAGCTCTCCCTCCTATCACAATAGGCTGTGCTCTCCCTCCTATCACAATAGGCTGCGCTCACCCTCCTATCATAATAGGCTGCGCTCACCCTCGTATCATAATAGGCTGCGCTCACCCTCCTATCACAATAGGCTGCGCTCACCCTTCTATCACAATAGGCTGCGCTCACCCTTCTATCACAATAGGCTGCGCTCACCCTCCTATCACAATAGGCTGCGCTCACCCTCCTATCACAATAGGCTGCGCTCACCCTTCTATCACAATAGGCTGCGCTCACCCTCCTATCACAATAGGCTGCGCTCACCCTCCTATCACAATAGGCTGCGCTCACCCTCCTATCACAATAGGCTGCGCTCACCCTTCTATCACAATAGGCTGCGCTCACCCTTCTATCACAATAGGCTGTGCTCTCCCTCCTATCACAATAGGCTGCGCTCACCCTCCTATCATAATAGGCTGCGCTCACCCTTCTATCACAATAGGCTGCGCTCACCCTTCTATCACAATAGGCTGCGCTCACCCTCCTATCACAATAGGCTGCGCTCACCCTCCTATCACAATAGGCTGCGCTCACCCTCCTATCATAATAGGCTGCGCTCACCCCTCTATCACAATAGGCTGCGCTCACCCTTCTATCACAATAGGCTGCGCTCACGCTTCTATCACAATAGGCTGCGCTCACCCTTCTATCACAATAGGCTGCGCTCACCCTCCTATCACAATAGGCTGAGCTCTCCCTCCTATCACAATAGACTGAGCTCTCCCTCCTATCACAATAGGCTGCGCTCACCCTCCTATCACAATAGGCTGAGCTCTCCCTCCAATCACAATAGGCTGCGCTCTCCCTCCTATCACAATAGGCTGCGCTCACCCTCCTATCATAATAGGCTGAGCTCTCCCTCCTATCACAATAGGCTGAGCTCTCCCTCTTATCACAATAGGCTGCGCTCACCCTCCTATCACAATAGGCTGCGCTCAACTATGACCCTGAACCATCCTGAGCTTGAACCTCATACCTAATGAACTGTGTGGATTCTGGAGGGTTGGTGACTACAACGCCCTATTATTGAGACAGTGTGCAATGCATCGTGTCAGCACATGGAAAGGCTGCGCTCTCTCTCCTATCACAATAGGCTGCGCTCTCCCTCCTATCACAACAGGCTGCGCTCTCCCTCCTATCACAATAGGCTGAGCTCACCCTCCTATCACAATAGGCTGCGCTCACCCTCCTATCACAATAGGCTGCGCTCACCCTCCTATCACAATAGGCTGCGCTCTCCCTCCTATCACAATAGGCTGAGCTCTCCCTCCTATCACAATAGGCTGCGCTCTCCCTCCTATCACAATAGGCTGCGCTCTCCCTCCTATCAGAATAGGCTGCGCTCTCCCTCCTATCACAACAGGCTGCGCTCACCCTCCTATCACAATAGGCTGCGCTCTCCCTCCTATCACAATAGGCTGCTCTCACCCTCCTATCACAATAGGCTCACCCTCCTATCACAATAGGCTGAGCTCTCCCTCCTATCACAATAGGCTCACCCTCCTATCACAATAGGCTGAGCTCTCCCTCCTATCACAATAGGCTCACCCTCCTATCACAATAGGCTGCGCTCTCCCTCCTATCACAATAGGCTGCGCTCACCCTCCTATCACAATAGGCTGAGCTCTCCCTCCTATCACAATAGGCTGCGCTCACCCTCCTATCACAATAGGCTGAGCTCTCCCTCCTATTACAATAGGCTGCGCTCTCCCTCCTATCACAATAGGCTGCGCTCACCCTTCTATCACAATAGGCTGCGCTCACCCTTCTATCACAATAGGCTGCGCTCACCCCTCTATCACAATAGGCTGCACTCACCCTTCTATCACAATAGGCTGCGCTCACCCTCCTATCACAATAGGCTGAGCTCTCCCTCCTATCACAATAGGCTGTGCTCTCCCTCCTATCACAATAGGCTGCGCTCACCCTCCTATCACAATAGGCTGCGCTCACCCTCCTATCACAATAGGCTGCGCTCACCCTCCTATCACAATAGGCTGAGCTCTCCCTCCTATCACAATAGGCTGAGCTCTCCCTCCTATCACAATAGGCTGTGCTCTCCCTCCTATCACAATAGGCTGCGCTCACCCTCCTATCATAATAGGCTGCGCTCACCCTCGTATCATAATAGGCTGCGCTCACCCTCCTATCACAATAGGCTGCGCTCACCCTTCTATCACAATAGGCTGCGCTCACCCTTCTATCACAATAGGCTGCGCTCACCCTCCTATCACAATAGGCTGCGCTCACCCTCCTATCACAATAGGCTGCGCTCACCCTTCTATCACAATAGGCTGCGCTCACCCTCCTATCACAATAGGCTGCGCTCACCCTCCTATCACAATAGGCTGCGCTCACCCTCCTATCACAATAGGCTGCGCTCACCCTTCTATCACAATAGGCTGTGCTCTCCCTCCTATCACAATAGGCTGCGCTCACCCTCCTATCATAATAGGCTGCGCTCACCCTTCTATCACAATAGGCTGCACTCACCCTTCTATCACAATAGGCTGCGCTCACCCTCCTATCACAATAGGCTGCGCTCACCCTCCTATCACAATAGGCTGCGCTCACCCTCCTATCATAATAGGCTGCGCTCACCCCTCTATCACAATAGGCTGCGCTCACCCTTCTATCACAATAGGCTGCGCTCACGCTTCTATCACAATAGGCTGCGCTCACCCTTCTATCACAATAGGCTGCGCTCACCCTCCTATCACAATAGGCTGAGCTCTCCCTCCTATCACAATAGACTGAGCTCTCCCTCCTATCACAATAGGCTGCGCTCACCCTCCTATCACAATAGGCTGAGCTCTCCCTCCAATCACAATAGGCTGCGCTCTCCCTCCTATCACAATAGGCTGCGCTCACCCTCCTATCATAATAGGCTGAGCTCTCCCTCCTATCACAATAGGCTGAGCTCTCCCTCTTATCACAATAGGCTGCGCTCACCCTCCTATCACAATAGGCTGCGCTCAACTATGACCCTGAACCATCCTGAGCTTGAACCTCATACCTAATGAACTGTGTGGATTCTGGAGGGTTGGTGACTACAACGCCCTATTATTGAGACAGTGTGCAATGCATCGTGTCAGCACATGGAAAGGCTGCGCTCTCTCTCCTATCACAATAGGCTGCGCTCTCCCTCCTATCACAACAGGCTGCGCTCTCCCTCCTATCACAATAGGCTGAGCTCACCCTCCTATCACAATAGGCTGCGCTCACCCTCCTATCACAATAGGCTGCGCTCACCCTCCTATCACAATAGGCTGCGCTCTCCCTCCTATCACAATAGGCTGAGCTCTCCCTCCTATCACAATAGGCTGCGCTCTCCCTCCTATCACAATAGGCTGCGCTCTCCCTCCTATCAGAATAGGCTGCGCTCTCCCTCCTATCACAACAGGCTGCGCTCACCCTCCTATCACAATAGGCTGCGCTCTCCCTCCTATCACAATAGGCTGCTCTCACCCTCCTATCACAATAGGCTCACCCTCCTATCACAATAGGCTGAGCTCTCCCTCCTATCACAATAGGCTCACCCTCCTATCACAATAGGCTGAGCTCTCCCTCCTATCACAATAGGCTCACCCTCCTATCACAATAGGCTGCGCTCTCCCTCCTATCACAATAGGCTGCGCTCACCCTCCTATCACAATAGGCTGAGCTCTCCCTCCTATCACAATAGGCTGCGCTCACCCTCCTATCACAATAGGCTGAGCTCTCCCTCCTATTACAATAGGCTGCGCTCTCCCTCCTATCACAATAGGCTGCGCTCTCCCTCCTATCACAATAGGCTGCGCTCTCCCTCCTATCACAATAGGCTGCGCTCACCCTTCTATCACAATAGGCTGCGCTCACCCCTCTATCACAATAGGCTGCGCTCACCCTCCTATCACAATAGGCTGCGCTCACCCTTCTATCACAATAGGCTGCGCTCACCCTTCTATCACAATAGGCTGTGCTCTCCCTCCTATCACAATAGGCTGCGCTCACCCTCCTATCATAATAGGCTGCGCTCACCCTCCTATCACAATAGGCTGCGCTCACCCTCCTATCACAATAGGCTGCGCTCACCCTTCTATCACAATAGGCTGCGCTCACCCTTCTATCACAATAGGCTGCGCTCACCCTCCTATCACAATAGGCTGCGCTCACCCTTCTATCACAATAGGCTGCGCTCACCCTCCTATCACAATAGGCTGCGCTCACCCTCCTATCATAATAGGCTGCGCTCACCCTCCTATCACAATAGGCTGCGCTCACCCTCCTATCACAATAGGCTGCGCTCACCCTTCT
This sequence comes from Pelophylax lessonae, assembly GCF_965119305.1. Taxonomy (NCBI): domain Eukaryota; kingdom Metazoa; phylum Chordata; class Amphibia; order Anura; family Ranidae; genus Pelophylax; species Pelophylax lessonae. The sequence continues at coordinate 642,169,305 of NC_138769.1, forward strand.
ATCACAATAGGCTGCGCTCACCCTTCTATCACAATAGGCTGTGCTCTCCCTCCTATCACAATAGGCTGCGCTCACCCTCCTATCATAATAGGCTGCGCTCACCCTCCTATCACAATAGGCTGCGCTCACCCTTCTATCACAATAGGCTGCGCTCACCCTTCTATCACAATAGGCTGCGCTCACCCTCCTATCACAATAGGCTGCGCTCACCCTCCTATCATAATAGGCTGCGCTCACCCCTCTATCACAATAGGCTGCGCTCACCCTTCTATCACAATAGGCTGCGCTCACGCTTCTATCACAATAGGCTGCGCTCACCCTTCTATCACAATAGGCTGAGCTCTCCCTCCTATCACAATAGACTGAGCTCTCCCTCCTATCACAATAGGCTGCGCTCACCCTCCTATCACAATAGGCTGAGCTCTCCCTCCAATCACAATAGGCTGTGCTCTCCCTCCTATCACAATAGTCTGCGCTCACCCTACTATCATAATAGGCTGAGCTCTCCCTCCTATCACAATAGGCTGAGCTCTCCCTCCTATCACAATAGGCTGCGCTCACCCTCCTATCACAATAGGCTGCGCTCAACTATGACCCTGAACCATCCTGAGCTTTAACCTCATACCTAATGAACTGTGTGGATTCTGGAGGGTTGGTGACTACAACGCCCTATTATTGAGACAGTGTGCAATGCATCGTGTCAGCACATGGAAAGGCTGCGCTCTCTCTCCTATCACAACAGGCTGCGCTCTCCCTCCTATCACAACAGGCTGCGCTCTCCCTCCTATCACAATAGGCTGAGCTCACCCTCCTATCACAATAGGCTGCGCTCACCCTCCTATCACAATAGGCTGCGCTCACCCTCCTATCACAATAGGCTGCGCTCTCCCTCCTATCACAATAGGCTGAGCTCTCCCTCCTATCACAATAGGCAGCGCTCTCCCTCCTATCACAATAGGCTGCGCTCTCCCTCCTATCACAATAGGCTGCGCTCTCCCTCCTATCACAACAGGCTGCGCTCTCCCTCCTATCACAATAGGCTGAGCTCACCCTCCTATCACAATAGGCTGCGCTCACCCTCCTATCACAATAGGCTGCGCTCTACCTCCTATCACAATAGGCTGCTCTCACCCTCCTATCACAATAGGCTGAGCTCTCCCTCCTATCACAATAGGCTCACCCTCCTATCACAATAGGCTGCGCTCTCCCTCCTATCACAATAGGCTGCGCTCACCCTCCTATCACAATAGGCTGAGCTCTCCCTCCTATCACAATAGGCTGCGCTCACCCTCCTATCACAATAGGCTGAGCTCTCCCTCCTATTACAATAGGCTGCGCTCTCCCTCCTATCACAATAGGCTGCGCTCTCCCTCCTATCACAATAGGCTGCGCTCTCCCTCCTATCACAATAGGCTGCGCTCACCCTTCTATCACAATAGGCTGCGCTCACCCCTCTATCACAATAGGCTGCGCTCACCCCTCTATCACAATAGGCTGCGCTCACCCCTCTATCACAATAGGCTGCGCTCACCCCTCTATCACAATAGGCTGCGCTCACCCCTCTATCACAATAGGCTGCGCTCACCCCTCTATCACAATAGGCTGCGCTCACCCTTCTATCACAATAGGCTGTGCTCTCCCTCCTATCACAATAGGCTGCGCTCACCCTTCTATCACAATAGGCTGAGCTCTCCCTCCTATCACGATAGGCTGCGCTCACCTATGACCCTGAACCATCCTGAGCTTGAACCTTATCCCTAATTAACGGTGTGGATGCTGGAGGGTTGGTGACTACAACGCCCTATTATTGAGACAGTGTGCAATGCATCGTGTCAGCACATGGAGGGTACAGCCTGGGCGATTATTTACAAGATAGAATAACCCCCCAAACCCGGCCTGACACCATAGAGATCTGTGCCAGGCATCCAATCACACCCCCTGCTGTGTACGTCTGGGCACCGCTCCTCTTACACAGAAATATAAAAGGAGCCCCTGACAGAAGACTAATATTTATACCAGGTGTGCCGTGTCTCCTATCAGACTGTACTGACAGGGGACACAACACGGAGCTGGGCCGGCGGCCATTTTCAAGGAGACCATATATCGGGGAGAGGAGTCTGGGACAATTCCCTCCAGTAGTGAGGACATTGAATACCCGGAAGCAGCTCCCCTATCAGCGGCATGTCTGCGAGCCCTGCACTGCGCATGCTCATGTCAGGACTGGGATTTCGCGGGTTTGGGGGTGTTGGATGATTTCGCGCCGGATTTGAAGGTGAAGATCGGAGTCGGTGCTCTGAGTGGAGGAGACGATGAGTCTGTGGGTGGACAAATACCGGCCCAGCGCCCTCGGCAAGCTGGACTATCATAAGGAGCAGGCGGCCCAGCTGAAGAATCTGGTAACTGAGACACTTCTATAGAGAACATACATTATACAATCATATCTTATAGAGGATCTTATACTGTACGATCATTTCATATAGAGGATCATACACTGTGCAATCATCTCCTATAGAGGATCATATACTGTGCAATCCTCATCTCTTATATTGTAATATCTACAAAATAAGACCATACACTGTACAATTATTTCATACCCTGTACAGTATAATCTCCTCTATTGGAGATTGTACAGTATGAGAGGATTGTACAGTGTATGGTATTCTGTAGGAGACTGTACAATCTCATATAGAGAACCATATGCTATACAATGTGACATTATTGTACAGTATATGATCCTCTGTATGAGATGATTGTACAGTGTATGGTCCTCTATAGGAGATTGTACAGTGTGTGAGGAGATTGTACAGTGTATGGTCCTCTATAGGAGGTTTCTTCTTCTTCTTTTTTTTTTTTTTTTTTTTTTTTTTTTTTTTTTTTTGTTCAGCCAGTGGTTTAAACAAACAACACAGCCCTGATTCCGCAATCCACACATCTGACATCTGGATTCCTCTGCTGTCAGAATACACCGATCGGCGCTGCAGCCAAATGGCTACAATTACTGGTTGAATGGAAATTCTCCAGCAGGACCTGGAGCTGCACGATTAATCATTTAAAAAAAATCTTGATTCAACCCCCTTCATGATCTTAATCCGGCATTTCCATGATTCATCATTCACAAGTGCAGAGCCGTTCTCTGCTCACAGCTGTCCAAAAAAAAAAACAGCTGGCAAAGTTTATCACAACATTGCTCAGGGCTGAGATAACCATAAACATTGTATCATTTGGTTCTTTTAGGCCCCTTTCACACATACGGTCCGTTCAGTTCATCAGTCACGTCAAAATGTATCAGTTTTCTATCTGTTTTTCATCCGTTTTTTTGTTCGATCCGTTTTTTTTGACGGATGAAAAATAGGGCATTCATCCGTTCAAAAAAACGGACATTGATGGAAGCGGATGAAAACGGATGTAAGGGATGATCATCCATTGTCATCCGTTTTTACATAGAGATGCATTGATGTCCGTTTTTCATCCGTCATCGGATGAATGAAAAACTGACAAACGGACTGTATGTGTGAAAGTGGCCTAAGGGCTCTTTCACACGGACGTTCCGTATGTCCGTATATCACCCCATCTGTTTGTGGGTGATATGCGGACATAATGCATGTCAATGGCATTGCGGATGACCATCCGCTGACATCCGATTTTCGTCCTTTCAGTTCTGTTCAGTTTTTTGGAACAGAACCCTATTTTTCTTCCGTTTAAAAAATGGAACAGACGCAAAATCGGATTTCAGCTGACATCCGCAATCCCATTGACATACATTATGTCCGTATATCATCCGCAAACGGATGGGATGATATGCGGACATACGGAGCGGATGACACAAGTTTCATCCGTGTCCGTAAAAAAAAAAAAAAAAAAAAAGTGACTGAACAGACGACAAAAACGGAGCGCCCGTGTGAAAGAAGCCTATGAGATCAAAGGGATGAACTTTGGTCTGTAAGGGAGAGCAGTTTAACCTATTAAACACTAAGCCCTTTTTCTAACACTTGTTGCTTACAAGTTAAAATCAGTATTTTTTGCTAGAAAATTACCTTCAACCCCCAAACATTTATTTTATTTATTTATATATATATATTATATATATATATATATTTTTTTTTTGTAGCAGAGACCCTAGAGAATAAAATGGCGATCATTACAATTTTTTATGTCACACTGTATTTGGGGAAAAAATACTTTAAAGAGGTTGTAAACCAGTAACATTTTTTTTTTGCAACCTGAAAGAGAAACACATAATGAGCTAGTATGCATCGCATACTAGCTCATTATGAAATACTTACCTTAGAACGAGCCCCCGCCGTGCCGCCCGCTTACCTGTATGATGGCGACATGTCTAGTCGCCTGTCTTCCGGGATCGCGGCATCCGGCCATCTGATTGGCCGGAGCCGCGGTGACGTCACTCCCACGCACGCGCGCGGGAGCCGACAGTCACGGCACGGGCTCTGAAGGAACGGCACCAGCGGCCGTTCCTTCAGAGCGCATGCGCCAGTGACGTCACTGGCTGCATGAAAGGTAAATATCTCCTAAACGGTACATGTTTAGGAGATATTTACAGTACCTATAGGTAAGCCTTATTATAGGCTTACCTATAGGTACAAGTGTCAGAGGAGGGTTTACTTCCTCTTTAATAAATAAAATAAAAATAAAACTATAAAGTAAAGTTAGCCCAATTTTTTTTTTCAAAAAAAGATAATGTTCCACCGAGAATCGTGATCTTTATTCTAATGATTCTCATTTTATCCAGAATCGTGCAGCTCTAGCAGGACCATTGGTGGGAAGTTGACCTCTCATGAATGAGAACAATCCTACTTGGATCAAAATTCAGAGAGTTCTTGTTGAACCGGCTGAATTTCAATCGATGTGCAGCCAGCTTAAACATTGACAGATCTGCTTGTATGGATCCACATTGAGCAGACGGTCTCAGTAGTGTCAGATTATAGTGTGTATGGCAGGCTTAACGCTGAACTCCGGGGAAATAAACTAGACCCTGCCACTGGGTGAGAACTGACTGCCACTGACATCACTATTGACACTAATACAGTGATCAGTGCTAAAAATATTCACAGTCACTGTACTTATGACACTGGCTGGGAAGGGGTTAAACATGTGCCTAACAAGTGTTAATATGTGTAATGTGTGCTGCTTTTTACTAAAGATTTTGTTGTTTCTTATCCCTGCTTGCAGGGAAAAGAAACAGAAGAGAGAAGATCATTCCTTCTATACAGAGCCCTGTGCTGATTGTTAAAACCGAGCTCTGGGCTGTGGTTGGACAGGGGCAATCAGCAGGTCTCGGCCACAAATCATTGGCTGAGACCTGCTGACAAACTTCCACTCTGTATAATCACCCCGCTGTGTGCAATGTACCCAATAGAGGCCGCCCATCCACAGTACATTGCAGGCTGGCGGTCCAGAGGTGGTTCTAATAATAAAAAAAGATAAGCTTTACAATAACTTTAAGAAACCTTCACACCAAGTGCCCACACACTGCCCATGTGTATTGTTCATAATGATTTCACACTTTATGTACATATAAATGTAGAGATCTCCTTTAGAGCGTTTTATCCCCAAAAAAAAAACAAACAAACACTGCATGACAATGGCATAATGTGCTAGTATTTATCGCATACTAGAACATTATGAAATACTGACCTTAGAAAGAAGCCCCCACACGGTCCCCTGGACACCGTTGAGGAACCGGTCCTGTTCCCTCAGCATCTCTTCCGGGTTTGGCGGTTCCGGTGCTGTGAGTGGTCGGAGCAGCAATGATGTCACTCCCACACATGCGCGCGGGAGTTCACTTTCCGGCAAGGAGCTCTGAAGGTCTGGCGAGATACACCGGACCTTCAGAGCACATGTGCCGCTGTTGTCAGCAGCTGCATGCAGGGGGAATATCTCCTAAACCATGCCGGTTTAGCAGATATTAATTATACCTACAGGTAAGCCTTATTATAGGCCTTATTATAGGCTTACCTGTAGAGAAAAGGTAAAAAGCGGAGTATACTACTGCTTTAATCAGAGCGTTTACTGTAATTTTAGAGTGAATACATGAAAACCTGTTCCAGATTTGAAATCAGTATTGCTATTGCAGGTACAATGTGGAGACTTTCCTCACCTCCTTGTGTTTGGACCATCTGGAGCCGGAAAGAAGACCAGAATAATGTGCTTGTTGAGAGAGTTGTATGGAGCTGGTGTAGAAAAACTTAGGATCGAGCATCAGACAATAACGGTAATGTGGCACTAGTTTGGTTGTTGGTTTTTTTCCTTATTTTTTGATTAAATGCTTTATCTGCTATAGATAATAATAAACACCTGATATGGAAATGCTAACCTTTTTCTGACATACTTCATACTGTATTACATATTCAGGTGTGCACACAGAACATATTTTATCGGCAGGCATTAGAGCTGCACAATTAATTGTTAAAAAATCACGATCTTGATCCCCCCCCCCCCCAATCTTAAAACTGCATGTCCTCGATTCTTAGGCTGCATTCACATGTCAGCGTATGGATCACGGGCAGAATCGCCGCGATTCCGCCCGCGATCCCGCCCGCGATCCGGAGATTATTGCAAATCGCGGGACGCCTGTGCATTGCCCTTGATTTGCAATAGCACCCCAAACGCTGAGCGATTTTGCCGCGATTTCCGCCTGCCGAATCGCGGTAACATTGCGCAAAAAAAAATCGCGGGACGCATTACGCCCAAAAAAGTACAAGAGCTTCTTTGGAGCGTATTGCGTCCCGCGATTTTTTTTTGCGCGATGTTACCGCGATTCGGCAGGGGGAAATCGCGGCAAAATCGCTCAGCGTTTGGGGTGCTATTGTAAATTACGGGCAATGCACAGGCGTCCCGCGATTTGCAATAATCTCCGGATCGCGGGCGGAATCGCGGCGATTCTGCCCGCGATCCATACGCTGACATGTGAATGCAGCCTTACAGAGCTGTTCTCTGCCCACTCACAGCTGACAAAAAAAAAGAGCCTCCAGCAAATGTTTATCAACATTGGCTGCTAGATAACTATAAACAGAATGTTTTACATTGTATCATTTCTTTCTTTTAGATTAAGCCCCCGTTCACACTGGGGCGACCTGTCAGGCGACCTGGTCGCCTGACAGGTCGCCGTAGGTCGCCTTCTATAGAGAAGCTGTGGACCCGTTCTAATAGGAGCGACACAGGTCGCTCCGACTTAGAAAAAGGGTCCGGAGCTTCTTTGGGGCGACCCGGAGCGACCTGCATAGACTTCAATGTTATGAAGTCCGTGCCGGCCGCTCCGAGGTCGCGGGGCGAGCAGCACGCCGCGACCTATGAGGTCGCCCGGCAAAGTAGCGTCACCCCAGTGTGAATGGGGCCTAAGATCCCGTTCACACTGGGGCGACGCTACTTGCTGGGGCGACCTCACAGGTCGCGGTGCGCAGCTCGCACCGCGACCTCGGAGCGGCCGGCACGGACTTCATAACATTGAAGTCAATGCAGGTCACTCCAGGTCGCCTGACAGGTCGCTCCAGTGTGAACGGGGTCTTAGAGACGGTTCACACTACCATGACTCAAAGTCGCCCCTACTTTGGGTGACTTTGAAGTCGCCCATGCAGCACGACTTCATTGCGGCTTGCAAACGACTTCTCATAATAGAAGTCAATGCAAGTCGCTCCGACTTCACCCAAAAGTAGTGCAGGAACCTTTTTGTAAGTCGAAGCGACTTAAGTCGCTCTGATTAGAATGGTTCCTATAGCACAGCATGGAGCACTACTTGGTCGCCTGACAAGTCGGAGTAGTGTGAACCGGCTCTAAAGGAAGGAACTTCCGTCTGTAAGTGAGGTCAGTTTAACCTCTTAATGCCGGTTCACACTGATGCGATGCGGGAACACTGTAAATATACTGCATGTTCCCCCATCGCATCTGCAGCACAGGCAGTTCACACTGCCATATGCGATACGCTGGGGGTGTCAATTCAAAGTTAACGACACCCTCAGATCGCGTATCGCAGTGCGATCTGACAGTCCGCACAGGAATTGGATCGCACTGGTGTGAACCACCATGTGATCCGATTCTGCTGCGGACCAAAAAAAGGGTCCTGTGCGAGTTCACTGCGATTGCGGTGCAAATGGCTGAACTCGCACTGCGCAGAGATCGCATGTGATTTTAGGAGCAGTGCGCTCCGAGTCATATGTGATGTCTGTTATCGCAATAGTGTGAACCGGCACTTAAGACCAAGCCTTTTTTCTGACATTTGTTGCTTACAAGTTAAAATCAGTATTTTCTGCTAGAAAATTACTTGGAACCCCCAAACATTATATATGTATATGTATATGTATATATATATATATATATATGTATATGTATGTATGTATGTATGTATTTTTTTTTTTTTTTCTCTCTTTTTTTTAGCAGAGACCCTAGAGAATAAATAAGGGGTCGTTGCAATCTTTTATGTCACACTGTGCAGAAGTCTTTCAAACGCAGTTTTTTGGGAAAAAAGAAAAACTTTAATGAATTAAAAAAAACTAAACCGTAAAGTTAGCCCAATTTTTCTGTATAATGAAAAAGGTGTTATGCCGAGAATCATGAGCGAATCGTGATAGTTTTTCTAAGCAAAAAAATAGTGATTCTCTCTAGCATGCATATATTCAGTGTGATTATGTGTTGGTGGTTTATTTTCTGCTGGCCTTTTGCAGAATCACAAAGTGCTTTGCAGATCTTACTGCCCTCTGGCAGCAGCATCTACTCAGTATACAGTATATGAATTCTTTGCTTTGCCAAGTATACATGTTTATGTCTGTGCATGTCTAGGACCAGAAAAGTTCTAACCCACACAAACATTGTGGCCCCCACTGTTTTTTGAAGAAAAATCTGACATCCAGCATTTTTTGGATGCTGCAACATGCACATTCGGGGCCATGAAAATCTTTTATAAATACATTCACTTGGTACAATTCACTATACAGTAATATCTACTAGGGATGCACCGATACGATTTTTATTTTTTTTTGATTTTATAGCAAGTAAGAGTAACGATACTTTTTTTTTTTTTTTCTTGCCAATTACTGATACCTGCTGGGAACTGTCTAGTTTAAACTTTAGCTATCAGCAATAGTACAAAGCATTGAAAATTTATTTACAAATTAAATACATTTTATTTTTTTAAATTTTGCACTTTTTTTCAATGTGAAATGTGTAAATATATGTTAATGGACCAAAAGTATGTAATTGAACAAAAGCAAACTAAAACAAACAAAAAAAGTTTTAATTTATTAGTAGTTTCGTTTATATAATAGAAGTGAACAAAAAATATGAGCAGGAAAATATTAAAATTGAGAAGAATAAGGAGTTAATTAGGGCTGATTAGAGTAAATTAAGGGTTAATAAGGAGTTAAACAAGAACATTTTAATTACAAAAAAACACAACTTTTTTTTTTTTTTTTTTTTACTTGACAGGTTGCTTAACTTTATCTGCAGATCAAAGTTCATTCTTTTGATCTGTAGATAAACAGAAGGCTACAAAATGAAACAATGTTTCTTTTTATCTTTCTGTTTTGACTGTGCAACCTTGTTGATAGCGCCCATGTGCTTTTTTCTTTGACAGCTACAATTACCGGGACTTTAAAGCCCCGTACACACGTAGTGATCGTCGGCCGTAAATATTCTGCCGCCGACCGATCGGCCGATTGTAGGCTTGTTAGTATGATGCTTCCGACAGCGCATTTTCGGCCGAACAGAATCTGTCGTGCAGACTTTAAAATTTTTGTTGGCCGTCACCAGAACGGCCGATTGTTCGCCAGTCAGTACAGATTTTGTCCGACAGACAGCAGATTAGCAAGACTGGGCATGCTCAGAAAATAAAAAAGACAAGGAAAGTTAACCATCACATGAACCATCACTTCTGCAGTCGGCTGTTGTTGGCCGAAAAAATTCGTGTGCAGTCTTTTGCAGTTTTCAACAGACACGACAGCCCTGGACAAAAGACGGCCGATCGTTCGGCCGACGATCGGTACGGGGCTTAACACTTCAGCTATCAAAGGGGAACCCCACTGACAGCTGAATGAGTCATTGGTTGTTAGGGAGGTGGCGGCCCCGCTCCTTAATTAACCGGTAAATGCTTTTTTTTACTTTTCAGCTGTCAGGAGGGTATCCCGCTGACCGTTGAAAGAACTGAGCCTGAAAATATCGGAGCGTTTGCACGAGTACCGATACTTGTGCGAATGCTTAGTATCGACGCCGGTATCGCTGAAACCCTAATATCTACAGTTAACATTTTCCCTAATATGCTGCGCTAAACCACCTAATAAACTATTTGTGTGAATATATTACTAATCAAAATAAGTCCTGTCAATAAAAACAGTGCCAAATATTGTGTGTGTGCCGATTAAATTGTGAACAGATTAACAATCCATACAATAATCGGTCTATGCCATAAAAACGTCACTATCCTTTACCCTTAGGATCACAACAAATCTCAAGCCACCACCTAGAACAAATAGGTGGATTCTCACATTATAACAACTCTAAAATCATCAAAAAGGTCATACAGCGCTTATTCCCCTTTTAAAAGTCGGAAACCACTTAAACCTCTGGCTCAATGATGTTTCTTCTATAACAGGTGCACTCCACAAATAAATCCAGCCATAAAGGATACAGAATTAGGACAGATAATGCTCTCTGTATAAAAGTATTTGACACAAAAACGAATGATTATGCTCCTAGGCAGAATATCGCTTTTACTTAGCAGGATATGACCCACGGCTCACCACTCTGTACAGAGTTTGTCTGACAGCTCCAGTGCTTGCACGGATCGGGCTGCTGCTCCAAAGGAAAAGAAATCTCCACTCTTAGTGTGCCTTGTGGTGCTCCACCCTACGTGTTGCGTCTAAATTACTTTTTCAAGGGGGAAATGGAATGGAATGAAATGGAAGGATCAGCATCACATGTCAGTGTTACTTCAGCAGTCTACATGCAAATTAACCAGTTCTGGACTGGAAGGATTTGCCCCCTTAATGACCAGCCCATATTTTGCGATTCGGCACTGCGTTATTTTAACGGAAAATTGCGCAGTTGTGCGACACTGTACCAAAATAAAATTGATGTCCTTTTTTTCTCACAAATGGAGCTTTCTTTTGGTGGTATTTGATCACCTGTGTGATTTTTGTTTTTTTGCGCTATAAACAAAAAAAGAGCAACAATTCTGAAAAAAAAAAAACAATATTTTTCACATTCCGCTATATAACATTCCCCAAAAAAAATTTAAAAATCAATTGTTTTCATCCTTTTAGGCCAGTTTACATTCTGTTACATATTTTTGGTAAAAAAAAAATCGCAATAAGTGTATTTTGATTGGTTTGCGCAAAAGTTATTATGTCTACAAATTATGGTAAAGATTTGTCATTTTTATCTTTATTTTTTTTACTAGTAATGGCGTCAATCTGCGATTTTTAGCGGGACTTTGTGACATTGCGCTGGACAAATTGGACCCCTAACACCTTCTTGACACTTTTGGGTGTACCAGTGACATTACTTCGGTGCTAAAAATATACACTGTTACTGTAATAATGACATTGACAGTGAAGGGGGTTAACCTAGTGGGTGATCAAAGGATTAAATGTGAGCCTAGGGGAGTGTTTACTAACTGTGGGAGGGGCTTGTGAAATTACCATAGAGACCTGTGATCCTATATAGAAGGATCACACCAGCTCTGTGATCATTTCAGAGGAGAGAACGATTGGCTGTGTTTACAATAGCTGGCCGTCCTTCTCTCACAGTGGGGAGCGATTGCGGGTGGCTGGTGGCAAACGTGGCCGCCCGCACCATGCATCGACATCCCCCCCCCTGCTTAGTGGGGATGGTAGCGCGCCTCTGGCGGTAGCACGCTCACCCCCCAGCACCATGCACGCGGCTGACGTATTACTACATCAGTTCGCGCAGCCGAGCCAGGCTGCCACAGTAAAACTGCGGCTGGCAGTCAGCAAGTGGTTAAAGTTAACCCCAAACCCTTCAGACTGACATCAACACATTAGGGCATTTTGATATTTGCATAAGTCGTCTAACCAGCCCACTGCTTACATCAGAGCCGAGGGATCTTGAGAGAAGTTCTGATGCAGGATGCTGTGCTGTTTTCAGGAAACTATGTTTAGCATCCTACCAGTCATTCCCAGCAGCCATGCACTCTTTACATTAAGAAGCACAGAAACCCAACAATGATGTCACTGATTCTAAATGTATGTAATGAAAACGGGAAGGCTTACCTAATAAGTCATTAGCATGTTAGAGAGGGGGGGGGGGAATATCCAGGGAAGACCAATCATAAGCAGATTAACTCTCCACTTTTAGGTTATGCTATACGGCAGTGGTCCTCAACTCCGGTCCTCAGGGCCCACTAACAGGCCAGATTTTAAGTATTACCTTGGGGAGATGCAGACTAGAGTACTGCAATCACTGAGCAGCAAATGATATCACCTGTGATGTATTTCAGTTATCTTGCAAATCTGGCCTGTTAGTGGGTCCTGTAGGCCAGGGTTGAAGACCACTGCAGTATACGGGATATCACAAGCTGGCCGTACATTATGCACATTTCTTATTTCCTTTAGAATTTACCTTCAATTATGTAGTGCAAATGCCAGCCTGATTACATACAAATTTGAAAGTGTTTAGGTTTCACCTTGTATTATATGGTTTTGGTAAATCTAAAGAAAAATTGCATAATGTATGGCCAGCCTAAGACTCTAAACCTAACGTCCTTAGTGCATAGTACAACATAGTTAGTGTGCATAATGCATGCTAAAACAACGTTTAATTTGTGCAAAATGAAAGTTGCTGTTTAAACTTTTCACTGCTAAGGACCTAAAGTGGAATTCCTGTCTAAGGCAGGCTATACAGGGATCGAATCCCGGCTGGTGGAGATTCAAACTGTTTATGGGCACTGGGCAGGCTTAAAGTTTTTTTCCTGCGAATATCGCTAGCAGCTGCTATAACCGATAGCAATAGTCCCTGTCTTCCCCCCCCCCCCCCCCCCCCCCCCCCCCGGGAGAAGACAATGGCCTGGTAGGAAGGATTTATGCATCCCACTGTCTGTGATGATGGGGGCATTGAGCAAATTTCTTTCCTGCAACTGCTGGGAGCTGTAATGTCACTCAAAGGATCCCATGTCCCAACCATTGTCCCTTCTCTCCCCTGTAGCCACCACTCACTTACACAGGGGAGCAAGGGCTGCGGATCATATGACCGGAGTGAATTTAAAATAGGTAAGTAAGCACCTCTTTTAAGACAGATTAGGTAGCGGGAGAGAGGAGGGAACATTTTTAAAAATAGCCTTAAGGGCCATACACAATATAAGATTTTCCGAAGACTTTTTCCTTCAGATTTACCTTTTCTATGTAGTGCAAGGGCCTGCCAGATTGCATACAAATTGAAAGTGTTTAGGTTTGACCTCATATTATATGGTTTTGGTAAATCTAAAGGAAAAAGTCTTCAGAAAATCTTATAGTGTGTATGGCCCATTAGACTGGAATTGTGCTTTAAAGGCTTATGTCAGAACAGAACAGCTTCCAACTGGCCAGCTCAGAAGACCTTATGTCTCTAATCTATGCACCATGAACTTCTAGTAGAAGAGTCCTATAGATTCTGCTAATTAAAAGAATAGCTGCAATCGGTGACTAACAAGCATCATTGCAGTAAAAGTGGAAGGCACAGACATGGTCTGACACAAATCTGTTTTGTACTATCCTATTAGACGAGTCTATTCGCACCTACTATGACGGTATTCCATGCATTAATGCATAACTTCACTTTATTCCATCAGACACCTTCTAAAAAGAAGATTGAGATTAGCACCATAGCAAGCAACTACCATTTAGAAGTGAATCCAAGGTATGCCCAATATCTGGTTTATGGTTATTTCTGAACGTTGAATTGTCTTTGATGTTTATTGGAATCACTTTTTTTATTCTTGTGACAAAACCTCCAGTAAAGAGTCACCCAATTTCCCCCCCACCCCCCATGTGGTGCTTATAGACTGGAAACAATTATTTGCAGAAGTAAACCACATGCAGCTTTTTTTCTGAATCTTCTTGTATTGTTATTAGGGAAGCAATGTAGAAGGTTATAGTTATAAAAATTACTAGTTTCTTCTGTCATTATTTCAGTTGACTAGTTTAATTGTGGAGGATGCTTGTAACCTAATATACTTGGCCTTTATCGGGGGTTATTCTCCTGTTTCCATGCGCCAGGGATGATTCTTACAAACATATTCTGAGTAAGAATAACCCAGACTGACTGTAATTGTTGTTTCCTTCTCAGTGATGCTGGCAACAGTGATCGTGTTGTTGTTCAAGAATTGCTGAAGACTGTGGCCCAGTCACAGCAACTTGAGACGAGTACACAGAGAGACTTTAAAGGTTTGTATCAAGGCCTAAAATATGGCCGGCTGTGGGAATCTCTTTAACCACTTTACCACCGGAGGATTTTGCTGTCTTCCGTCCAGGCCACTTTTTGCGATTCGGCGCTGTGCAACTTTAACTGACAATTGCGCGGTCGTGCAACGCCGTACCCAAACGAAATTTACGTCCTTTTTTTCCCACAAACAGAGCTTTCTTTTGGTGGTATTTGATCACCTGTGCGATTTTTACTTTTTGCGCTATAAACAAAAAAAGAGCGTTTATTTTGAAAAAATAACAATATTTTTCACATTTTTTTTTTTATGAAATTCCCCCCAAAAAAATGTAAAAATCAAATTTTTTTTAAAATTTTTGGCCAATTTGTTTTTTGCTACATATTTTTGGTAAAAAAATCACAATAAGCGTATTTTTATTGGTTTGTGCAAAAGTTATTGCGTTTAATAACAAAGGGAAAGATTTCTGTCATTTTTTTTTTTTTTAACGAGTAATGGCGGCGATCTGCGATTTTTTTTTTTTTTTTTTTTTGCAAGACTGCGACATTGCGGCGGACAGATCGGACCCTTGACTGACATTTTTGACACTTTTGGGGGTACCAGTGACATTACTGCAGTAATCAGTGCTATATATATGCACTGTTACTGTAAAAATGACACTGGCAGGGAAGGGGTTCATTTTATTGGAGAGGGAGGGGTTAATGTATGCCTGGTGCTTACTGACGTGTGGGGGGGAGGTGACAGAGTGACACAAGGACAGATCCAGAGTTCAGCTATGCTGAACCCTGCCTGTCACTTCAGAGATCCGCCCGCTGTGTTTACACACAGCGGGCGGATCTCCAGACTCGATTCCCGACGATCGGGTAAGAGCAGCGGCGATCGCCGCTGCTCCTCCCCTGGCCCGACTCCCGCTGTGACTGAAAACAGCGGGAGCGAGCCTCCGGCGGCGCGCACACGCCGCCCACAAGGGGCGGAGTCCAGCGACGTAGGTCTACGTCGCTAAACGGGAACGAGCCACTTTGCTGCAGTAGCAGCAAAGTGAGCGGGGGTAAAGTGGTTAAAGGAAACTTGTCATGTTAACCTAAAAAAACTTACATTATTTTGGGTGCCTGAAAATGACTTCACTTGTAAACAAATTGGCAACTAAAACTCTGATAAATCGCACATTCTGAATTTTGATTCGGAGTCAGAATAAAATTGCACCTTGCTTGATTAAAGTGTACCTCATCCCCCTAATAAATTTGAGCCGTCATCAGATCATAAACAGAATATGCTAAAATGTATAAAAGAAGAGCAAATAAATGATTACCTCTCTGTGAGATATGTTAATTCACACTGAGTATGGATCCATCATTTTTAGACCCCTGCACCAATCCTATATTTATAAGTGAAGGTTATTTTCATTACATGTGCATGTGATTCATTTTTCTAATTCCTTCTTCTTCTTCTTCTTCTTCTTCTTCTTCTTGCAGTTGTATTGCTAACAGAAGTGGATAAACTTACCAAAGATGCTCAGCATGCTTTGAGAAGAACCATGGAGAAATACATGGCTACTTGCAGACTCATTCTGTGTTGTAATTCTACATCTAAAGTCATTGCTCCAATACGTAGTAGATGTTTGGCAATTCGTGTACCATCTCCCAGCATTGAAGAGGTAAAACTTCAGTTAAATGGAAATTATTTTTTCACAACAGGATCCTGGCGTTTTTAAATTCTTATCTTGCTACTTTGCCTAAAGCACTTTCATTGCTAAACATTGTGGCCTCTTTACCAGTTAGATTTGCCCAGGGACTGCAGAATTGTGATCTGTCAAGTTGTAACAAAGCAGTGATGCATCTTGGTATTTTTTGAGGCAGCTTAGGTTAAACCACTTCAATACCGGACACTGGCACCCCCTTCCTGCCCAGGCCAATTTTCTGATTTCATTGCTTTAAATGACAATTACTGTACCCATATGAAATGTTTACCATTTTTTTGAGACAGTGCTTTCTTTTGGTGGTATTTATTCACCACGATGTTTTTTTCTTTTCAAAATAATCGAAAAAAAAGACTAAAAACTCTGAAAAGATAAAAGTTTTCTTAGTTTCTGTTATAAAATTTTGCAGTTATTTTAATTGATGAGGCTGCGCTCATGGGTGCTGATCAGGCAGCACTCTGTGTGAGGGAAGGATAGCCATTAATAGTCAAAGACCTGTTGTGTTTACATCTGTCATTGCTTGTGATTGGACACCACAATCATGTAGTAAAGCACTGCTGTAATTGGCGCTTTACCCCTGTCTGTGATGCGCTGTGTCCAAGGCACAACGCAGTCACAGAGCGTTTCCAATGCACGTGCACAGGAGGGCTGGAAGTGGTTAAATAACAAAAATACAACAGTAGCAGTTTGGGGACTCTACTATCCTGACAATATTACACTTTGAAAACACATCAGATCTTGATGGGGAAATCTCATGCTGAAAAACTATACTGATATGAACTGGGTAATGGGTTAGGAAAGAAAGGATGCCACATTGTTTAATGGAAATGAAAAATTTTACCCAGCAGAGAGCTGAATTCAAAGACACCCCAAAAATCAAAATGAAAAAAATGATGCAGCAGTCTAGTCCATTTTTGCTGAAATTTCATTGCAGCAACTCAAAATGATACTCAGTAGTTTGTATGGCCCTGACATGCTTGTATGCATCTGACAATGTCGGGGCATGCTCCTAATGAGATGACTGATGGTGTTCTGGAGTATTTCCTCCCGGAACTGGACCAGGGCATTACTGGGCTCCTAAACAGACTGAGGTGGAACCTGGCGGTGTCGGATGGACCGAGACAATGTCCCAAAGGTGTTCTATTGGATTTAGGTCAAGTGAGTATGGGCGCCACTCAATGGTATCAATTCCTTCATCCTCCAGGAACTGGCTGCATACTCTCGCCACATGAGGCCAGGCATTGTGTGCACCAGGAGGAACCCAAGACCCACTGCACTAGTGTAGGGTTTGATACTGGGTCCAGGGAATTCATCCTGATTCCTAGGGGCAGTCAGGGTGCCATTGTCTAGCCTGTAGAGGTCTGTGCATCCCTCCATGGATATGCCTCCCCATACCATCACTGACCCACCACTAAACCGATCATGCTGAACAATGTTACAGGCAGCATACCTATCTCCACGGCTTCTCCAGACCCTTTCATGTCTGTCACATGTGCTCAGGGTAAACCTGCTCTCATCTGTAAAAAGCACAGGGCTCCAGTGGTGGACCTGCCAATTCTGGTGTTGAATGGCAAATGCCAGTCGACCTTCACAGTGCCAGGAACTGACCACAGAACCCACTAGAGGATGTTGGGCCCTCAGGCCACCCTCATGAAATCTGTTTCTGATTGTTTGGTCTGAGACATTCACATCAGTGACCTGCTGGAGGTAATTTTGTAGGGCTCTGGCAGTGCTAATCCTGTTCCTCCTGGCACAAAGGAGCAGATGCCAGTCCTGCTGATGGGTTAAGGACCTTTTACACCCCTATCCAGCTCTCCTAGAGTAACTGCCTGTCTCCTGGAATCTCCTCCTTGCTCTTGAGGAGTTGGACTGCCTGTGCAACCTCTATAGCAGTGGTCCTGAACTCCGGTCCTCGGGGCCCACTAACAGGCCAGGTTTGCAAGATAACTAAATTACATCACAGGTGATATAATTTGCTGCTTAGTGATTGCAGTATTCTAGTCCGCATCTCCCCAAGGTAATACTTAAAATCTGGCCTGTTAGTGGGCCCCGAGGACCGGAGTTGAGGACCACTGCTCTGTAGGGTCCAGGTAAGGCCTCATGCTACCAGTAGTGACACTGACCCTAGCTAAATACAAAACTAGTGAAAAACTGTCCGAAAAAATGGGTAGGGGAAAAAATTTCAGTGGCCTCCAGCTGTAAAACCATTCCTGTTTTGGGGGTTGTCTCATTGTTGCCCATCTAGTGTACCTGTTAATTTCATTAACACCAAAGGATGTGAAACTGATTAAAAACCCCTATCTGCTACTTAACTGACCAGAACAATATCCCAGGAGTTTAATTGACTTGATGCTATACTCTGATTAAAAAGTGTTCCTTTAATTCTTGTGAGGTGTGTGTGTGTGTGTGTGTACACCCCACATTTTTGTAAATATTTTATTCTATCATTTCAAGTGACAACATTGAAGAAATGACACTTTGCTACAATGTAAAGTAGTGAGTGTACAGCTTGTATAACTGTAGACTTGCTGTCCCCCCGAAATAACTTCACACACAGCCATTAATGTCTAAACCGCTGGCAACAAAAGTGAGTACATCCCTAAGTGTCCAAATTGGGCCGAATTAGCCATTTTCTCTCCCCGGTGTGATGTGGCTCATTAGTGTTACAAGGTCTCAGGTGTGAATGGGGAGCAGGTGTGTTGAATTTGGTGTTATCGCTCTCACTCTGCCCTGCTGGTCACTGGAAGTTCAACATGGCACCTCATGACAAAGAACTCCCTGAGGATCTGAAAAAAAAGAATTATTGCTCTACATAAAGATGGCCTAGGCTATAAGATGATTGCCAAGACCCTGAAACTGAGCTGCAGCACAGTGGCCAAGGCCATACAGCGGTTAAACAGGACAGGTTCCACTCCGAACAGGTCTCGCCATGATCTACCAAAGAACTTGAGTGCACATGCTCAGCGTCATATCCAGAGGTTTTGGGAAATAGACGTATGAGTGCTGCCAGCATTGATGCAGAGGTTGAAGGGGTGGGGGGGTTAGCCTGTCAGTGCTCAGACCATACGCTGCACACTGCATCAAATTGGTCTAGACAAGCAGACTAAGGCCATGGATTACTGGAACTGTGTCCTGTGGTCTGATGAGACAAGATAAACGTATTTGGGTGTCAAGCCTGTGTGACGGCAACCAGGTGAGGAGCTACAGTTTAAGGGAGCCATGAATGCCAACGTGTACTGAAGCAGCACATGATCCTCTCCATTCAGAGACTGGGCCGCAGGGCAGTATTCCAACATCATGACCCGAAACACACCTCCAAGGCGACCATTGCCTTGCTAAAGAAGCTGAGGGTAAAGGTGATGGACTGGCCAAGCATGTCTCCAGACCTAAACCCTATTGAGCATCTGTGGGGCATCCTCAGACAGAAGGTGGATGTGCGCAAGGTCTCGAACATCCACCAGCTCCGTGATGTCGTCATGGAGGAGTGGAAGAGGACTCCAGTGGTAACCTGTGAAGCTCTGGTGAACTCTATGCCCAAGTGGGTGAAGGCAGTGCTGGAAAATAATGGTGGCCACACAAAATATTGACACTTTGGGCCCAATTTGGACATTTCCCCTTTTTGGGTTGTACTCACTTTTGGCAGCAGTTTAGACATTAATGGCTGTGTGTTGAGTTATTTTTAGGGGACAGCAAATGTACACTGTTATACAAGCTGTACACTCACTACTTTACATTGTAGCAAAGTGTCATTTCTTCAGTGTTGTCCCATGAAAAGATGTAATAAAATATTTACAAAACGTGAGGGGTGTATATATATATATATATATATATATATATATATATATATATATATATATATATATATATATATATATATATATATATATATATATATATATATATGTGTGTGTATGTATATATAATATAAATATATACACTTTTTTTTTTTTTTTTTTAAGCTTGATGATTTCTCACCCAATAAAAGTTCCGGGCAGGATTCATTGATCACTATTATAAGAAATATGATTTTCTATAGATATCAACACTATCTATGATCTTATGTCTCTGCGCATTGCATTGCGCAGTAAATCTAATTCAAAGGTGTTTATTTCAGACCTGCTTGCCTTCCAGTAATGCAGGTCAAATGTATCTTCAAGGAATTCTGAATGATCTTAGAAATGTCTCATGTGAAGAGCACAATGCATATCCCAACGAATCCCACTGATGCCGGCAGCCTTTAGCTATGCACGTCACCATTTTTACTATCTTCCACTTGCTTCTTTTAGTGAAGATTATCATCAGTGGAGCACGCCAGTTTAGACTTCCCTTTTGTTTAGCCTCTTGACAGATTTTGTAGCATTTATAGACCAATTTTAGAAAAATTGGCTCCACATTGTGCTTCCTGCTGATGAAAGTGGTGGCACAACTCCAAAACGTTGATGGGTTTTCAAAGCTTCTACCTTGTCTCTGAAAATAAATTTGGCAGCCATTTATTGGGAAGAACATATTTCTACTAATTGTCCTCACAGGCTTTTCTACCGATGTTCTTGTATAAAGGTGCATTTCTTGCACTCTTCCAATGAAAAGGGCATCGACTATACAATACTTTGGGGGTTTTGTTATCAGGACCCCCAATGACTACATCTGTGACAACATAGAACCTCTACTTGCTACTCTGAAAACACATACACAGACTTTGGCATGACTTCCACTTGGGGTGATGGGCAGAGTAAACCTCCTCAAAATGGTCCTCCTACCCAAACTTTTATTTGCATTTTGGCACTCTCCGATCCTACTTCCTCTAAAAATATTCAGTTATTGACACTATCCTTAACTTCTTGTCTGGGGACAGGGCGACTCAAATTACCCTGGCTTACTGTTAAAAACCTGACTACACGTGGAGGCGTAGCTGTACTGGACTTCCACTCCTACTACCCTTTTACAACTTGGGAGCTCTCCTTTACCAAACACTTTTCTGTGGCCAACCAAACCAAGCCTCATACACCCCTCTACAGGTGATCTTTAGAGGACGGGGAAACTTAGTCTCAGCCAACACATGGGACTACATGCTATCTCACCACAGATGCATCTGGGAAATAGCCCTTCAAAAAATAAAAGCCACACACATTCACACCCATATTTATGGCATAATCCACATCTGGGGGAGCTAGCTTCTATCCCAGACATTGACATATGGGCTTCAAGGGGAGTAATATATTTATTATCAAGTACTATGCACCACTGGTGTGAAACCATTTCAATCCCTAAAAGAGGAATTCAAACTGCCCTCATATATGTTATTCAGATATCTCCAATTAAGTCCCGCTCTTCAGATCCAGCTTCCACTCTACCTAAAATACCCTGGCTGGACGTTATTATTGGGGACAACCAAACTAAATGATAAGTGATACCTGCTATATATCTTGAACTACGTACCAAGTTCCTCAATAGAGTGGTTGACGAGGCGCAAGCCCGTTGGGAGGAGGACATCGGCCTTTAGATGAGAGAGACTGGGATGACATTTTAGAAAGCCCCAGACTGTCGTCACCCAGACTTTACATCATACACAAAGCTAACCTAACCCCACTAAAAATTTCTAAGTATCGCTCAAACTGTAGCCCGCAATGCCCCAGATGTAACACACAGTCAGACACCGTCTTACATTTAATATGGACTTGTCCAGAAATTCAGGCCTATTGGATACAAATAGTAATTTTCCTACACAACCATATGGGTTCACCTCTCCAACCAGACCCCAAACCGTGCATACTAGGTCTACTTCCTGACATTAATGCAGATACGTTTTTTGCCAAATTCCTACACTAAACTCTCTTCAGCGCCCGGGAACTTATAGATCAGTTATAGACGCAAGCCCACCCCCGTACCTTACAGGCTTGGATAGCAGACATGAACTCTATCCTCCCTTACAAAGAGATGATCTATCGCCATAGAGGCTGTCCAGCCAAATAAGACAAGGTCTAAAACAGATGTTTGGAACAACCTGTCACCTGTAATGACTGAGCTCTTGAACAAGGCATATAATAAACGTAGGATATAATTACTGATCCAATTATATAAGCATATGACGATAACAGATCACCACGTTTTTAATAGGACCAAATGTTATGTATCCATGAATATAACTAAGTTTTTTTCCATGCTCTGAAATCGCCAATGGAAATATTATATTACCTTAGTTCTAATACTGTTGAACTTTATCCTTCTGGATTGTTTGAAATGTATCATTCTCTCATGCTTTAATTACAAATACACTTGCTTTTCAAAGTATAAAAAAAAAAGGTGCATTTCTTGCAATGGTCCTATCTCTGTGCTGAGTGTTATCTTGCAGCACAGATCTAACCAAGTATGTCTTTACAGATTTGCACAGTTTTGTTTAGCGTATGCAAGAAAGAAGGACTATCTCTACCACAGGAACTCGCTCGAAGGATTGCAGAAAAATCCGGAAGAAACCTAAGAAAGGCTCTTCTAATATGTGAAGCTTGTCGTGTCCAACAGTATGTAAACCTTTTAACTGAAGTGTTTTTTATATGTATAAACATACAAACCCAACATATCCCTACACATTGTTTTTGCCCCATTAGCAGTTGCATAGAGACTAGATAACGTTTTACAGAAATGTAAAGTGGGCTGCATTTATTATTTTGAACCCCCTGATGGCAGTGCTACATCAGTGAAGAAATTTCTGGGATTCAGTACACTTCTCATCTCTACTCTGACAGCACTTTTATATTTGGACATGCAGATTCAATTATAAAATGCGCAGTGCATGCTGTACATTTTCCCAGACCATTTTAGTGCCACTTTTACATGCTGCAGACATGTAAGAGGCTATTGTCCTCTGCTGTCACAGTAAGAATAATTGGCTGCAGTTCTCTCTTATCCTGGTAGCCCTTTTCTTTCATTGCAGACCCTGTTTTCAGAATAAGTTAATTTAGGTAATACCTAAGAAATGTTAAACTGTATACAGTACTGTAAATCGTTAAAGTTATTCTGAAGTCTACATTTTTACCTTGATATGTTTTATGCATTAATGTAAAAAAACTTCCCACTACCATTCCTACCCCCCACATCCCTAAACACTTACCGATTCAGTCACCGATTCAGTGCTGGGGACAGCACCACTCTCTTTTCCTTGTCCCACAGCAGACTTTGAGAGAAGGGGAACCCTAGGCTCCAAACTCCTGTCAGTGTGCCAGCACGGGTACCCCCTTAGCACATGCCTTTCTGAGGGGGCACCCAGAGGAAAAAGGAGCAGATAGCGAAGGCAGGGAACCACCAAAGAGTAGGTAAGGTATCACTCTGTGGAAGGGACTACCAAAGAGTAGGTAAGGGATCACTCTGTGGAAGGGACTGCCAAAGAGTAGGTAAGGGATCACTCTGTGGAAGGGACTGCCAAAGAGTAGGTCAGGGATCACTCTGTGGAAGGGACTGCCAAAGAGTAGGTAAGGGATCACTCTGTGGCAGGGACTGCCAAAGAGTAGGTAAGGGATTGCTCAGTGCAATATCATTGAACGGAACAGGTAAGTGTAATGTTTTTTTACACAAAAAAAGTGCATTTAATTTAACTTTAAGGTGAATAGAGTGCAGAACATGGTTATTTTTTTACTTTTTTCCACGTAGACAATGAGCCTTGCTGACTAAGAATCCGTGGTAAAATCTAGTTTGCTGCAACACTGACAATATCACCATTAGCAGAAGGTACACCAAAATTGTCCCAGACATTAATTTCTTTTCTTCATCCTTCTTTGGCGAAAAGCAATTCTAGTCAACCTGTGGAAAATGTTGCTGCATGTGAAATTAATAGTTTGGCAGCTAACTAAATTTTGTTGAAATTTGGATAGATAGTATTTACCACATACAAATGCCTTGCACTGAGATTTTATGTGGTGCTCCGATAATATAAACAGTGGACAGACCAAACCTTTAACCCAAGGAATGTAACTTAAAACGGTAGTTTATATACATGTTTGAAAGGCAGTCAAAAGAACACAGATTTGGTGAAAGATTTGCTTTTAAAGGTTATGCTTTTTTAGGCAAGTACATTATGTGTCTATGTGAGTGTATGTATAACGCAGCTGTGCTTGATGTCTTTAGAAACCTGTTGGTTAAATAAAATGTGTTTTTTCTTGAATAGGTATCCCTTCAGTTCAGACCAAGACTTACCAGAGACAGATTGGGAGGTTTATGTGAAGGAGACAGCCAACGCCATTGTTAGTCAACAAACGCCACAAAGGTCAGCTTACGGTTATCTTTTTGACACAAGTTTAGCGCTTGGCTACATTTTGAGACCTTCTTTTTTTTTTTTTTTTTTTTAAGACGGTAATTCAAAGTATTAGCATATCTTATTGCAACTTTTTTTACTCTCTTGGGTTACTGCTGTATATCTTTTTTTCTTTTTAATTTTTTATTCTCCCTATATTGTCATGTGTTTTTTTTTTTTCCTAGGTTACTTGAAGTTCGTGGTAGACTTTATGAGCTTCTGACGCACTGTATTCCTCCTGAAGTCATAATGAAGGCATGTTCATAGACTTCTATGTAACATATCTGTTTTGTTGGTACATGATATAAAACATTTTATGCATTTCTGTATTAGAGAAGAAGATAACCTAAAACTTAGTTTATTAGCAATTATTAATGTTTCTCTCGTAATGCTGCTGCTTCATTGATTGGAGATAAATTAGATACCAACTGACACATTTTGTTAATTAACGAAAGCAGGCTGGATTCAACTCATGGAATTAACATTATCCTTATGCATTTTCAGAAAATGCTCTTTTGGGTACTTATGGCTCCAGTCCCACATGCATTGCTGGGTGGCTTTCCTTCTAGATGTTGTTGTTTGTATTGCAATAGTTTAAATAATCCCACCTTTTTAGTGGGTTTGAGCCTGGCAATAATGATTTTGGATGCCCAATTCACCAAGGGAGGTTAATTGCATAATTAAGACTCTGGCAGATCCCAGCAGGTACAAAACATGTTTAGTATCGTATATTTACACACACAACATTCTAGACTTTTAGCTTTGGGCTGAATCTGGAGATCTTTTAATAGCTTTTGTATTAAAAATCATCTGGTTCCTAAAGGGTAGGGTATGGGTTTCTATGACATATGAAATGCCATACTATCCAGGGCAAGTGAAAAACAAGGGGTAGATTGACGCTGACATAGTGAGGTTCTGCTGGTACTCCATAAAGGTTTTTGTGGACTTTATAGGCGAGTTTTATCTAACATTGCAACCATTTTACTCATGTGGTGTAAAATCTAAAAGGAAATGTAGCTGAAGGTTGGATAACACTTAGGGTGCAAATAGGTTTGTCAGGTGAATCGGGATGTGTTGGGGTCTCCCCATTCTTTGTCGTCTTGTCAGTGTCCTTGCTCTGTCTCTGTGTGAAAGAGAGGTACTGATTGGTTCCCTCTGCTAGATCAGACAGTTTAGGGTTGATAAACTAAAACTGGAGAGTGCAAACTCTTGTGCAGCTGTGCATGGTAGCCAATCACCTTTGATCCCTGGTTCACACTGATGCGCTGCGGGAAATGCAGCGAATCCTGTCCGTTTCCCGCTACGCATTGCAATCACAGTGTCCATGCAATTTGCTGTGGAGGTCAATGATAGATTAACGACACCCCCAAACATATTGCAAAATGCAGTGCGATTGCCAGAATCGTATGGCATGGATTTGAAGCGATTCAGGTGTGGGGGAATAAAAAGGTCCTGCACCATTTTGGTGCGGAAGCGATTGGAGTCATTCAAATTGTATGGCTGAAATCGCACCACACAGATATCACATGTGATGTACACAAGAATGTGGCACGATTCCTGTGCGAATCACATGTTGTGTTCCACATGCACTAGTATGAACCCAGGCTCAACATCAGCTTGTTCAATTAAAGCGGAGTTCCACCCATTTTTAATAGGTTGGAATGCCCTTTAAAACGGCTTTTACCAATGGAAACTTTTTTTTTTTGCTAGTAAATACCTTAATTTCTGCTTTATTCCTCCTCTCCTCACTTCCGGGTCCGATCGGCGATGACGTCATTTGGCGATTCGCAGTGTCTGCTGGGATGTATTCTATTCCAGAAATCTCGCAGTAGCTGAACTGTACTGAGCCGTGCCTGCCCCGCCTCCGCCCCGCCTCCTCTCATTGAGTTGTATTGTATGAATGTATTAAGGCCGTTCTCTGCCCCCCCTCCGCCCCGCCTCCTCTCATTGAGTTGTATTGTATGAATGTATTAAGGCCGTTCTCTGCCCCGCCTCCTCTCATTGAGTTGTATTGTATGAATGTATTAAGGCCGTTCTCTGCCCCGCCTCCGCCCCGCCTCCTCTCATTGAGTTGTATTGTATGAATGTATTAAGGCTGTTCTCTGCCCCGCCTCCGCCCCGCCTCCTCTCATTGAGTTGTATTGTATGAATGTATTAAGGCCGTTCTCTGCCCCGCCTCCGCCCCGCCTCCTCTCATTGAGTTGTATTGTATGAATGTATTAAGGCTGTTCTCTGCCCCGCCTCCGCCCCGCCTCCTCTCATTGAGTTGTATTGTATGAATGTATTAAGGCCGTTCTCTGCCCCGCCTCCGCCCCGCCTCCTCTCATTGAGTTGTATTGTATGAATGTATTAAGGCCGTTCTCTGCCCCGCCTCCGCCCCGCCTCCTCTCATTGAGTTGTATTGTATGAATGTATTAAGGCTGTTCTCTGCCCCGCCTCCGCCCCGCCTCCTCTCATTGAGTTGTATTGTATGAATGTATTAAGGCCGTTCTCTGCCCCGCCTCCGCCCCGCCTCCTCTCATTGAGTTGTATTGTATGAATGTATTAAGGCTGTTCTCTGCCCCGCCTCCGCCCCGCCTCCTCTCATTGAGTTGTATTGTATGAATGTATTAAGGCCGTTCTCTGCCCCGCCTCCGCCCCGCCTCCTCTCATTGAGTTGTATTGTATGAATGTATTAAGGCTGTTCTCTGCCCCGCCTCCGCCCCGCCTCCTCTCATTGAGTTGTATTGTATGAATGTATTAAGGCCGTTCTCTGCCCCGCCTCCGCCCCGCCTCCTCTCATTGAGTTGTATTGTATGAATGTATTAAGGCCGTTCTCTGCCCCGCCTCCGCCCCGCCTCCTCTCATTGAGTTGTATTGTATGAATGTATTAAGGCTGTTCTCTGCCCCGCCTCCGCCCCGCCTCCTCTCATTGAGTTGTATTGTATGAATGTATTAAGGCCGTTCTCTGCCCCGCCTCCGCCCCGCCTCCTCTCATTGAGTTGTATTGTATGAATGTATTAAGGCTGTTCTCTGCCCCGCCTCCGCCCCGCCTCCTCTCATTGAGTTGTATTGTATGAATGCATACAATACAACTCAATGAGAGGAGGCGGGGCGGAGGCGGGGCAGAGAACAGCCTTAATACATTCATACAATACAACTCAATGAGAGGAGGCGGGGCAGAGGCGGAGCAGGCACGGCTCAGTACAGTTCAGCTACTGCGAGATTTCTGGAATAGAATACATCCCAGCAGACACTGCGAATCGCCGAATGACGTCATCGCCGATCAGACCCGGAAGTGAGGAGAGGAGGAATAAAGCAGAAATTAAGGTATTTACTAGCAAAAAAAAAAAAAGTTTCCATTGGTAAAAGCCGTTTTAAAGGGGATTACATAGATCTAAAGTTCCAAAAATGGGTGGAACTCCACTTTAAGCTCTGACCAAAACAAACCTGAAAGCTGATTGGTTTCTTTGCAGAGCTGCACCAGATTTCACACTTTTCAGTTTTAGGCAGCGTTAGGCAAGTCCTGCTGGAAAAAGAAGCCGGTCAGCAGAGGGAAGCATGAAGTGCTCTAGAATTTCCTGGTAGAGGGCTGCACTGACTTTGGACTTGATTAACACAGCTGTAAGCCTTAATCATCATAATTAAAATAAAGAAATGCTTGAAATATATCGCCTTGTGTGCAACGCTTCTATATAAAATAGGAGTTTCACTTTTTGAAGTGAATTTACTTAATTGTAACTTTTTGATGATATTCCAATTTTATTAGATGCACCTGTAGGGCTACATTCACAAGGGCACATATCTGTGGGTAGTTTCTGCAGTCAGAGGTGGCTAAATGCCGCAACTGAATGCATTAACACTCTGTGCTATGGCTGCATACAAACAGGCCGATTAGCTGTGGCCAGAACTCTAGAAATGCTGACCCTGGATGAAAACTGTTTGCTTCTAGAGTCAGTCAGAGGTTTCAATCCTCATTCTCTAACTGCTGAAGTTGGTACAAAAATGACCGCTACTGGTTGTCGGTAGTCCCACGCAGTTTATGCATTCAGCATTTACAACTGCCCAAAATAATTGCCTAATTTCTTACCAGTGGCCAGCCCTGGCGGCTGCTATTTGGCCATGTGAGACGCCGTTCACAATAGTGCGACTCAGTGCAATTTTAATGCAACTTTATAATCTCTAGCACTCAAGTCGAAGGAAAGTCACATCAAAGTGGTGCAAGAACCTTTTCAAAGTCACCGCTAGCATAGATTGGAACTGATGCCATTTGAATTCAGTAGGCTGCGACTTGTCATACGTCTTTATGGGATTGATTTACTAAAACTGGAGTGTACAGCTCTGCATAGAAACCAATCGGATTCCATTTTTTATTTTTTTTTTTTTTCTGAAGCTTATTCGAACAAGCTGAAGTTAGCAGCCAATTGGCTCCTATGCACAGCTGCACCAGATTTTGTACTCTTCCCTTTTAGGGCTCTTTCACACGGTCCACCTCCGTAGGCGGATCCGTGTTGCTCAGCGGGGATCGATCCGCGATCCCCGCTGAGCCGGCAGATGACAGCTCCGTCTCCGCTTGCGGAGAGGGAGGTGTCTCAGCCCCCGCTGCCCTCTATGGGGGATCGGATGAGAGCGGACCGCTTGTCCGCTCTCATCAGATCCGATCCGATTACTGAACGGATGGAAAAATAGGGTTTCCATCCGTCCAGATTTCACGCACAGGATCGGATGCGGATGGCAGCGGGTGTCAGCAGAAGTGTCTCCGCTGACACCCGCTGCCCCATAGAGCTGCATGGAGGATCCGATCAGATCCGCCTAAAAAACTGACAGGCGGATCTGATCGGATCGCCCGTGTGAAAGAGCCCTTAGTAAATCAACCCCATAGTGTCCAAAGTGGCATGAGAAGTTTGCACTAGTGTGAGCAGGGCCCTGAATGTAGGCTTAGGGCTCTTTCACATGGGCGATCCGATCAGATCCGCCTGTCAGTTTTTTAGGCGGATCTGATCGGATCCTTTATGCAGCTCTATGGGGCAGCGGGTGTCAGCTGAGACACCTCCGCTGCCATCCGCATCCGATCCTGTGCGTGAAATCTGGACGGATGGAAACCCTTTTTTTCCATCCGTTCAGTAATCGGAGAGGATCGGATCTGATGAAAGCGGACAAGCGGTCCGCTCTCATCCGATCCCCCATAGAGGGCAGCGGGGGCTGAGACACCTCCCTCTCCGCTCTGCAAGCGGAGACGGTGCTGTCATCCGCCGGCTCGGCAGGATCGCGGATCGATCCCCGCTGAGCAACACGGATCCGCCTACGGAGGCGGACCGTGTGAAAGAGCCCTTAGTATTGCAAATCTCTAACGGGTGTTTTTTTTTTTTTTTTTTTTTTTAATTTTTGTAACAATTGCAGCCTTTAACCTAAAGTCAATATTTTATTTTAGGCCTAATGGTGTCTAAGCTACATAAGGCCATACTAACCAATCATCTCTCAAAGTACTATCTGGACATACTTTAAAAACAAGTCAGCCATGTCAGGGCTCATATTTCTGTCTTTTTACAAGTGTTTTATGCTGCTTTTGAATCTTCATTGCTAACATTTATATGTATTCTCTGTTTACTATGCAGTCACTGTTATCAGAGCTTCTCAATAACTGTGACGGGCAGTTGAAAGCTGATGTGGCGCAGATGGCGGCTTATTATGAACATCGGCTGCAGCTGGGCAGCAAAGCAATTTATCACCTGGAAGCTTTTGTGGCAAAGTTTATGGCCATTTACAAGAAATTCATGGAGGATGGACTGGAAGCAATGATGTTCTAGCAGAATTGACTTTTTCACTCTTCATCTACACATTTGATAGACTTGTTGTTCGTTCAATATATTCGCACTTGTACCTTATATTTCCTGCTTGGCACTTGCTGCCCTTTGTATAGTAAATATCTTTTGCCAGAGGTATGTTCACCATTGATTATTTATTATGGTTTGTGCTTCTTGTAAATGCCAGGTGATGAGAATGCATGATTCTTTGGTTGCTTACATCTGCCATTCCTCAAAGAACAGAAGCTCATAAAGGAAATGTATTGGGGGGACATAAGTCTGCCACTGCTGTCATATCCTTGAAAAACTGCTAGTTGCCTGGCTTTAATGCTAATTCAGCTATTTTATTACATTCTCAGTAAATGAACCGCTACAGATCAGGAATTCAGATTTTTGCTAGTTGCATACTTATTTTCAGCTAGCATTTCAGAAGGTATTGTAAGACAGATACTGTCAAGCAACTAGTATATTCCAAATGAATGGCTTTCTTTTTCTCTCAGTAAAGCAGTGCATAGGATATATATATATATATATATATATATATATATATATATATATATATATATATATATATATATATATATATATATATATATATATATATATATATTATGAATTTTTTTTTTTTTTTTTTTTCATCAGCAGGTTGAAGGAAAAAAAAAACGCGATTTCCTCTATCCACACACTTGATACAGATGAGGGAATCCTCCCCGCTGAGCTACTGGTTTCCGGCAGCAGAGAGGCTTCCCTGCTGTCAGAATACACTGATCGGCATTGCAGGCGACAGCCTGCAGTGCTAAATAGAGCTAGGAAAATCTGACAGGGTAGTTTTATAGAAGTTTATCAATAGATCACTTAGTGCTGATACTTAGTTTGAAATTAAGATGGTCCCTGCTGAACCAGCCAAATTTGGATCCTCTTATGGCTGACTTAAGTCTGTTTTAAGAGGTGGAAACTTGTATAGAGCAGTTTGGGAAGATATTGCAGTTTATAAAACTACTACAGAAGAGCCTTGTTTTTCTACTTTGGAGAAGATACTCTGGGCCCAGAAGCTTGGAAGCAAAACTCGGCTGATAGCAATCTACTGTGCAGTTTGTTGTCAGTAAGACAAAGGCAGCTGGTTTTTGGTGCAATGTATGGTCAGTGGAATGTTGGAGCATGAACATAATAAATGGTTCTGCTGATTGTACTGATTAACAAGCTGATTACTGCTCAGGACAAGGAATGGGAGCTGCTCAGCTTCCTGCGAATGACAGGACAAACAAGTTTGTCATTCACAGCAACAAATCATTCTTTGCACTGTTATTTGAGTGAGGAGATATTCTCTTTACAGGTGCAGAAAGGGCCATTGGTGGCGAAGGAAGTGTAAGAAATTAAATGCAGCCCTGTAGTCATGAATGTGTCATTGTTCGTTTTTTTTTTTTTTTCCTAATGCAAAGAATGTAAGTACCAGAATTTGACCTGCTATAAAGCTCTGGAACTCCCTGAACAGCAGAGCTGGCGTGTGAGAGGAAGAAGCAAAACAGAGAGAGATGAGCTCATCACCCATTTTCTGGCATATTCTTAATACCCCTGGTGGGGTAGAGAATCGCTTCATCTGGACAGGACGCCTAGGGTCATGCAGCCAAGAGGGAACTATACCTGGACTCTGCATACAAGAGCAGGGACATACTGTAATGTTGTCAGTCAGCACTGGGTCCTGTGGGCAGTGATCTCCACAGGGTCCTGAAAGTACAAAAACCCTGTATGGAGGCCACCTGGTCTGTAATTGCTTAGCATCATTAGGGGTACTTCTGGCAATGGGGATGCTTACCTGCACATCCTGATGTCTCAGTCTTACAGGACACAGGCTGGATGGGCAGAGATCTTGGGCTATAGGCTTCAGGTAATTGGACACTAGCAAAGCTTTCGGACAAACAACCTGGGGGTACCCCTATAACTCTACCGTGCTCAGTGAGACGCCTTTTTGCAAACGTCCTTTGGTAATGGATATCTTCCCACGTATGGAGAAGTTTTTTGGTTTTGTTTTATGCTTAGCCCGTTTTCCTTATTTTGGATTCTTCAACCAACTTTACTGCCGCTACTATACCATTAGAAGCAGTGCATCTCAATCAGTGTAACTTTGGTTATACCGTGGGAACTATACCTAGGCCCTATGCTGTTGGGTGGCTTGCAATGTTACTTCAGGCACTGGATTCTGCTCTGGTGCTCACTTTGGCGCTGAGTTTAACAAGGTAGTTAGCCGCAGGGTGCTATACAAGTCTAGGGCCACGGTGCATTCCTTTTGGTTCCCAGGTCCTGATGACCTCTCTGGCGGTATGCCCACCATGGTGGCGGAAGCCTGGGACCAGCAGCATGGAAGACAGGTTTATTCTAGTTTTTGGAATGATACTGTAACTTTTATAGCAACGATGAGGCTCCTCTCCTATTACTTGCAGTACACTTATTTAAGTGTCCCCTGAATAATATTCGCTTTCAGGAAACTGAGAAGGTGTTTGACTTTATCACTTATTGGTTAATAAAACTATCAAACTTGGTGGTAAAAATATCATTATTCAGAGCTTAGGCACAGTTTAATGACTATCACTCTCCAGGTTGCACCTTTACCACCTCTTCTGCTCAGAGCCCTTATGTGGTACTGAGGCACTTCCTTCTGCCCTTTTGCCACAGGGTGGTTGACGCCTGAGTCCCTGTATATCCTTCTACAGATGTGCTTACCCTATTTCCGAACCCTACACTGTGAGTATCCCATAGGGAATATCCTCACTGATCGCAATGGTGGGAACTACATGAAAAACTCAAGACAATCTCATTCTGCTGAAGGTTTGCCAGAAGTGGTAGCAGGGGACCTGAGAAGAGGAGGATCGGGGCTGCTCTGTGCAAAACTATTGGTAAGAGCAGGTAAGTACGACATGTTATTTTAAAAAAAAAAAAACAGTGGGTTTACAATGCCTTTTAAAGAGTCCCTTGCAGGCCCAGCTCTGCTACCGACTATTGATGCAATCTCTGTCAAACTGCAGCTGATTGTCCAATCAACAGGATCCTGTATTCCAGGACCATGTTCTAGCAGAACATTTAATAACACTGCCTTCTGCCATAATTTTCTGTGTTGATTTAGAACAAGTCATAACACAATTTTCAGAATGTGCAGAATTATGATTGAAAGTTAATATTTTTCATGTTTATTCATTTGGCTAAAATTTTAGTTACACATTTAATAAAAAGTGTAAAATTGGCAAAATACTTTTTTTTTTAATTGACAAATACTTTTTGCTACACTTTGTAATAGAAACAAAATGTTATTGTATTTATGTACAGGAGAAAAAATAGAATATGAAACAAACACTGGTCAAAAAAAAAAAATCCAAATTTTTTTTTTTTTTTTTTTGCTGTAGAGTGCATAGAAAATGAATTTTTTTTTTTTCAAGACTATTCTCTATTTCTACTGAAATAAAACAATGTATTCCTTTGTTGTATTCGATAATAAACGTATGCCTGAATCAGTAGGCTCATAGCTGTAAAAAATTGCTCTGGTCGATAGGGGTGTATAGATATAAGAGCCGATGTAGTTAAAATTACTAAACCTCAATTCATGGTTTAACCACTTTACCACTGCTCACTGAGCTGCTACTGCGGCAAAGTGGTTCGTTATCGTCTGACGACGTAGACCTACGTCGCCAGACATTCCCCTCTCTCAGCGGCGCGCGCTGTCGGAGGCTCCCGCTGTATTCAGTCACAGTGGGAGTCGGGCCAGGGGAGGGGAGAGGCGGTGATCACCGCCGCTCTTCCCGATTGTCGGGCAATCGAGTGTGGAGATCCGCCCACTTGTGTAAACAAAGCGGGCGGATCTCCTAAGTGACAGGCAGGGTCAGATTGCAGGGTTCAACGTAGCGATCTGTCCCTGTGTCACTCAGTCACCTCCCCCCACACATTTCAGTAAGCACCAGGCATACATTAACCCCTCCCTCTCCAATAAAAATTAACCCCTCTCTGCCAGTGTCATTTTTACAGTAACAGTGCATATGTATAGCACTGATTACTGTAGTAATGTCACTGGTACTCCCAAAAATGTCAGTCAGGGGTCCGATCTGTCCGCCGCAATGTCGCAGTCCCGCAAAAAAAATCGCAGATCGCCGCCATCAAAAAAATGACAGAAATCTTTCCCTTAGTTAGTAAACGCAATAACTTTTGCGCAAACCTATCAAAATATGCTTATTGCAATTTTTTTTACCAAAAATATGTAGGAGAAAACAAATTGGCCTAAAATGATAAAAAATTTAGATTTTTTTTTGGGGGGGGAATTTCATATAAAAAAATGTGAAAAATATTGTTATTTTTTCAAAATTTTCGCTCTTCTTTTTTTTTGTTTATAGCGCAAAAAGTAAAAATCGCACAGGTGATCAAATACCATCAAAAGAAAGCTCTGTTTATGGGAAAAAAAGGACGTAAATTTCGTTTGGGTACAGCGTCGCACGACCGCGCAATTGTCCGTTAAAGTTACGCAGTGCCGAATCGCAAAATCCTCCGGTGGTAAAGTGGTTAAAAAATTAGGTAATGGAATCTACCAATAACCTGTTCGAGCAAAGGTTTAACTGTAGGACAAACGATTTAAGGATAAGTTCACCTTTCTGAACATGTTACATCCGTATTAGAGGTGTAACATGTTCAGCATCCTCCCTCTCACCCCCTGATCCCCCCCCCCCTCTCTGTGACATTGGGAGGGGGATCTCTCTCCCCCCCCCCCCCACACACCTGCTGTCACAATATAAAAACAGTGCAGCTGTGTGGATGTCCACCCACTCAGCCATGTCATTCATTCACAGAGTTTTGTGAATGAATGAACTACAAGTACTGTCTTTCACCATGGCAGATGCTTTTGTTCTCAATAAACTGCAAGGGCACTGGTGAGTGCTCTCGTAGTTCATTGATTCTTCCCGGACTTCAGTAACTGCCGGTACCGGAGGTATGGGCAAACAGCTCTACTGAGAGTCTGCAAGATCCAGACATTGCACCCATGATCTGCTGATCGTGAATGAAATGCTCTGCAGGCTCCTAAGAAAAAAAATAATAAATGCACATTTTATACCTGAAAAAAACAAGTGCATTTATTTCATAATTTTTTAAAAGTGAACTTCTCCTTTTAAGAGGTATTGCGTATAATAAATGAGGCCATTACCTAGTCTATATTCCCTGAATAAGTCAGTTATGATGAAACCTGGGTTGGGTTTTGGCCAAGAAACTTTGACATTTACAAGGTACATTTCCTATAAAATCTTGAAGTACAAAAATTGAATGTTATAAAAAGTTTTGTACTTTATAACTTGCAGAGCCTTAAATTGTGTAAGGAGGGTTTGGAGGTAGTGATAATGTTTGCAGGTGCCAGATTTGGGTCACATGGGAACCGAGACCACTGGCTTATCCAGTCAGGACATTGTTGTGAACACTCTCCAACCAAATAGGCACCATTTAAGGATAGCAGGTTTCTTTTAATTTTAGGCAATAAAACCCTATTATTTTATGCTATAATCTACCTTATATATACTGCTGTGTGGAACATATTGCATATACAGCAGTTATTTAGAGTTGGAATCCAGTGTGGATAGTTTTAGCAAAACAGGACTTTAGGATTATGCCATCATCCACAGAGATAACATGGTTGGACATTTTGTGTGAAAGGATTAGCAGTGATATGTGATGTTAAAGTGGAGCTCTAGTCTCCAAATATATTTTTTTTTCATAAAGGCACCCTCGTACTTCTTCTGCTTATCTTTTTTATACTTTATTAATCCCAAAAGGATAGACAACAGGTATCTAGACTGTTACAGAGCAAAAAAGAAGATAAACCATCTAAGACATACAGGTGCAAACAAGGAAAAATTATAAGGGAAGATATACAGTGCATCCGTAAATAATTCACAGCGCTTCACTTTTTCCTCATTTTGTGTTACAGCCTTATTCCAAAATGGATTACATTTATTTTCCCCAAAATTCTACAAACAATTCCCCATAATGACAACATGAAAGAAATTTGTTTGAAATCTTTGCAAATTTATTAAAAAAAAAAAAAAAAAAACACATAGGTTTTCACAGCCTTTGCTTAATACTTTGTTGAAGCACCTTTGGCACCAATTCTAGCCTCAAGTCTTTTTGAGTATGATGCCACAAGCTTGGCGCACATATTTTTAGGCAGTTTTCCTATTCTTCTTTGCTGGACCTCTCAAGCTCCATCAGGTTCGATGGGGAGTGTCGGTGCACAGCCATTTTTATAAATTCGTTTATTTAAATAGAAATAAGGCACAATACAAGTCACCAGATAAACACAATGAGCATTTGAACAATACAAAAGTATAAAACATAGCTCTCGGTCCACATTAACAGCATATAATAGCAGGATAACCACATAGCAGAACCAGGGGACAAATATCCCCTAACACACAAACTTGAGCATATCATATCAGCCCCCCCGAAACCCTGCACCAAAAAAAAAAAATGAAGATAAAGATATGGGATCAAGCGCAGAGCCAGGAGCCTAAGGGCCATGGTGGGGCGATCCCACGTCACCACCGGCATCAAACATATGGCCGGAATCAGGTGCGCGGGGGGGATGCCCCCCAACGGCCTCCCAGACGCTCCCCAGGGTCAGGGGGGATCACCGTCAGAAAGTCCGAACCGGGAGCAAGATGAGGATCCGATAAAAAACTAGAGAAATATGCCTGGAGGAACAAACAAAAAATAGAAGGGACAGCCAGAAAAGGGGAGGGAGAGGAAGAAAAAAAAAAAAGGGGGGGGGGTGGGGGACCACACGGCCCGGCGGCACCCATAATATTAGAGCATTAAAGCAGCAAGTCACGGTACTCAGCAGAGAACGTAAATTCGTGCCAGTAGTACCAGCGCTTTGTAAATTTCTCTCTGGTTCCCTTCTCCGTCGCCATCAGATCTTCCATTTCATTAATGAATTTGACTTTATTAAGCCACCCTGCCATGGTCGGGGGCTGAGTCTGCTTCCAGAGGGGGGGAATGCAACTTTTCGCTGCTGTGAACAACAACGGCAAGATGGATTTCTTATAAGACGCCCTCGGGAACTGCACAGCCATTTTTAGATCTCTCCCGAGATGTTCAATTGGGTTCAAGTCTGGGCTCTGGCTGGGCCACTCAAGGACATTCACAGATTTGTCCTGTAGCCACTCCTTTGTTATCTTGGCTGTATGCTTAGGGTCGTTGTCCTGTTGGAAGATGAACCTTTGCCCCAGTCTGAGGTCCAGAGCACTTTGGAGCAGGTTTTCATCAAAGATGTCTCTGTACATTGCTGCACTCCTCTTTCCCTCCATCCTGACTAGTCTCCCAGTTCCTGCCACTGAAAAACATCCCCACAGCATGATGCTGCCCCCACCATGCTTCAATGTAGGGATAGTATTAACCAGGTGATGAGCGGTGCCTGGTTTCCTCCAGACATGACGCTTTCCTATTCAGGGCAAAAAAGTTAAATCTTTGTTTTATCACACCACAGAGTTTTGTTTCTCATGATCTGAGAGTCATTCAGGTACATTTTGGCAAACTCCAGGTGGGCTGTCATGTGCCTTTTATTGATAAGTGGCTTCTGCCTGGCCACCTCACCATACAGGCCTGATTGGGGGAGTGGTGCAGAGATGGTTGTTCTTCAGGAAGGTTCTACTCTCTCCATAGAGAAATGCTGGAGCTCTGTCAGAGTGACCATCGGGTTCTTGGTCACTTCACTAATTAAGACCCTTCTCCCCCGATCGCTCAGTTTGGTCAGGTGCCCCACTCTAGGAAGAGTCCTGGTGTTTCCAAACTTCTTCCACTTACAGATGATGGAGACCACTGTGTTCATTGGGACCTCCAATGCTACATCTGTGCCTCAATACAATCCTGTCTCTGAGGTCTACAGACAATTACTTGGACTTCATGGCTTGGTTTGTGCTCTGACATGCACTGTTAACTGTGGGTCTTATATAGACAGGTGTGTGCCTTTCCAAAACATTTCCATTCAACGGAACATACATTTTAGGCCCCTTTCAAACACTCCGTCCGTCGGACAGAGTCCGTTTTTATCAGCAGGGGATCGATCCACCAATCCCCCCCCGCTGAGCAGGAGGATGACGGCTGTGTCCCCACACTGTATGTGGAGACACAGCTGTCAGTTCCCCATGCATCTCTATGGGGGAAATCAGATGGGAATGGACCGTCGGTCCGTTCTCATCTGATCCGCTGGACGGATGGAAAATAGGGTTTCCATCCATCCAGATTTGACGGATCGGATGTCAGCGGACATGTCTCCGCTGACATCCGATGCCCCATAGGGATGCATGGGGGGACCGTTCAGATCTGCCAAAAAAACGGGCAGGCGGATCTGAACGGTCCGCCTGTGTGAAAGAGCCCATAAGGATAAGCAGTGGAGACAGGATGCACCTAAGGTAAATTTTGAGTGTCATGGCAAAGGCTGTGAATACTTATGTGTATATGATTTGTTTTGTTTTTTATTTTTGAAATAAATTTGCAAAGATTTTAAACAAACTTCTTTCATGTTATCATTATGGGGTATTGTTTGTAGAATTTTGAGGAAAATTATAAATTTAATCCATTTTGGAATAAGGCTGTAACATAAAATGTGGAAAAAGCGAAGCATTGTGAATATTTTCCGGATGCACTGTATCGCAGTCTTGCATAAAATCGGCAGTGGATGCAATGAAAAAAACATACACGTAAGTAACAAATATCAACACTCCAACCATGGATGCCAAATTTTGTCATATTTCTGGGGACAATTCCTATTAATATATGTCAACTCATACATAGGTAACACCTCGTTAATGGTAGATTCCCAAGAGGATAATGTAGGAGGGGGGATACAGTATGTAGATCAATAGTTTTGTGTATCTAGGTCTTTGCTCATCATCATGTATGCCCAGTAATGTTAATTCTGGAGTACAGGGGAGAGACAGTTGTAAATGGATATTTATAAGATCAAAGACTTCCATACAGAACTGCGCCACCTGTGGGCATGTCCAGAACATTTCGAAGTAAGTGCCCTCCTCCGAGAGAGACCCGAGTACAATCAGAGGACTGCTGCGGATAGATTCTGCGCAACCTCTGCGGTGTAAAATCTGCTTTCTGCAAAAACTTAGTTTGAAATAATTTATACCTGGATGTTATAACTAACCTGGAACAATCTTTAAAGCATTCCTCATTGATTTTCCTATCAAGAGCTGCTATATCCGCATGCCATTGTTCCTATTGTTAAATAAATAATTACTCGCATAAATCCGCAGGCAGGCTGTGGCCATTGCTGCTTTGGGCATCTGATGCCTGCTCCTATTTGTTTATGGATTCTGTGCAGCTGGCTACCCAGCATGCACCTACCGATCTCGTGTCTGCGCAGTAATGACAATACGCAACGCACCTTGTTGACTACAGGTTGCCATATCAATGTTGGCAGAAGTTCCCACCTCGTTGCTCTGGCAACCTGTCAATCAATTTCACTATTAAGCTTCCAGAAGACTCCTGGGATTGTTGCCAATATCCCAGGAATCCTAGGAAATCGCCTCAGCAGCCGGGACAGAAAGTGTCATCTACATATATAAAACAAAAGGTATTTAAGAAAAAGAAAAAATTGCTATTGTAGACTGTACTGCGGGTGGGCATTGTGATGCCAGGAACATGTAAAAATGGGTGGAACTCCACTGTATTGTGAGAATAAAACTGGCCATACAAGGTTCAGTTTTTTTTTTTTTCCATTCAGCCAGTGGGCTAAACAAAACAGAACGAACCGATTCCCCCATTGACATGTTCGAGGTGAATCCTCCCCGTTGCACTATTGTATTCTGACAATGGGGAGACTTCCTGGTCCTCAGAATACACTGATCAGCACTGCAGCCACTAAGTATCTTTTATCTGATAGGGTGGTTGAACAGAAGTTGATCTGTAGATGGACTTCTGTTTAACTGAAGAGGCTAGAGATGAATTGAAATTCATCCGGTCCCTGCTGAACTAGCGGACTTTTGATCCCTCTCTGGCCACCTATAAGTGATTGTAAAGTCTCATTTTATTTTTTTTCAATAAATATAACAAATGGTGTCCCAGCAGGTTGTGGGTGAGGTTAATGCCCAGTACACACGATCCGAAAATCAGACGACGTTCCGTCCGTTTTTTTTTTTCTAGGAACTCTCAATAATATTCGCAAACAGGAGGGGTTACTCGCGATACGAATTTTCTTGGACGATGAGTCAAAAGCTTCTGGTATGCGTAACCACGCTGTAGCGTGAGGGGAAATGATGTCATGTGCGTGTGACCCCTCTAGCCACGCCTTGAGCGCCTTCGTGCCGAGCTATTTGGAATTTGTGTCTGGCCACGTTTATTTTCTCGTTTACTCGCACATTCTGTCTTATAACTGCAAATATGGAGGATTCCAGCGTTCCAGTAGCTATGCTCGGTGTTCTGGCTATCCAGAATGTTCTCAAGCAGAAGAAACAGAGAAGACGAAGATCGTGGAGTAAAGAATGGCTCCTCAACCGTTCAAAGTACTCCCACATGCAACTCATCCGTGAGATTCAGGAAAACAACCCAGATGATTTTCGGAATTATTTGCGAATGGATGATGAGTGCTTCCAGCATCTCCTGTCATCTGTCACTCCCCAGATACAGAAACAGGACACGGCCATGCGTGAGGACATTAGTGTAGAGCAAAGGCTGATAACCACCCTGCGGTATCTGGCAACAGGGCG
This sequence comes from Pelophylax lessonae, assembly GCF_965119305.1. NCBI lineage: Eukaryota > Metazoa > Chordata > Amphibia > Anura > Ranidae > Pelophylax > Pelophylax lessonae. The sequence goes on from NC_138769.1 coordinate 642,210,181, forward strand.
AAGCTTGCAGGACTTTTTTTTTTTACGACTGGAATTTCCCCACAGGCCCTTGGCAAGATCATCCCTGAGACCTGCAAGGCGCTGATCACTGATCCAGTCACGGTTTTGTGGTGGCTGTGGTTCTGCCTCCTTCCCTCGTCTGCCCCCCCCCCGAAGCCTGTCTGTAGGCGGCCCCAGCTGAGCGATGCAGTCCCTTGCCTGGCTGGGAGGAGGGAGAGGTGCCGGCGGGGTGGGTGAGTGAGGTGGTCAATCTCCAGAGCCCAGAGGGGGCTCTTCAAGTAGCCAAATTAGGTGGCCGTGAGGCCTAAGGCGACCACCTAATTGAAGAGCTGCCTCTGCTGCCCCTCTCAAAGTTCCGCCTGGGTTCAATGGACCCATGGTAGGGCTGGCCCTGGGCTCAGGTATGTATGTATTAGGGGGGGCTGCTGCACACAATGTTTGTTTTTTTTTTTTATCTTAATGCACAGAATGATTTAAGATAAAAATCCTTCTGACTTTACAACCACTTGCCGACCAGCTGCCGTAGTTTTACTGCAGCAGGTCGGCTCTATTATGCAAAACAATGTACCTGTACGTCACTCCGTGTAATAGACAGTGGGGGCGCGCGCACGCCAATTGGCCAGGGGGGAGCCAATCAGCGGGTCCAGCGGATCTGACGTCCACCAGCCACCCGCAATCGCTCCCCATGGAGACAGAACAGCGGTCTACCTATATAAACAAGGCAGACTGCCGTTCTGTCACAGATGAACACAGGGATCCTCTGTTCCTCCTATTTAGGAACACAGGTCTCTGTGTTCATCTATTGAGCCCATTTCCCGCACAGTTACAAACCACCCTCTAGGAGCACACTAAACCCTTTGATCGCCCCTGGTGTTAAACCCTTCCCAGCCATTGTCACTTTTACAGTAACAGTGCATATTTTTAGCACTGATTACTGTAGTAATGTCACTGGTACCCCCAAAAGTGTCAGATGTCCAATCTGTCTGCCCCAGTCCCACTAAAAATCGCTGCCATTACTAGTAAAAAAAATCAAAATAAATAAAAATGCCATAAATCTATCCCCTAGTTTGTAGATGTGATAACTTTTGCGCAAACCAATCAATATACACTTATTGGGATTTTTTTTACCAAAAATATTTATTTTTATTGAATATGTTTTATAGCAGAAAGTAAAGAATATTGTTTTTTTTCTTTCAGAATTGTTGCTCTTTTTTTGTTTATAGCGCAAAAAATAAAAACCGCACAGGTGATCGAATGCCAAATGTGAGAGGGGGGATAGGACACTTATGGGGGAGGGGGGGCAGGTAGAGGACACTATAGTGGGGGGGGGGGGGGGTTGTGAAGAAGAGTAAAGGACACTACAGGGGTAATGTGAAGGGAGGGGCAGTGGATGCTACATTGGGGGGGTTGTGAAGAAGGGTAAAGGACACTACAGGGGGTGATGTGAAAGGGGGCACAGGACACTACAATGGGGGAAGGGGGATAATGTTAATTGGGCAGGAGACCCTGCTATGAGGGAGGACAGAGGACACTACAATGGGGGGGAGGTTATGTAAAGGGAGCAGAACACTGGTATGCGGAGTAAGAAAACACTACTGTATGAGGGGGGAGGGCAGAAGATACTACTGTTGAGGGGGGTGATATGAAGGGGAGCAGAGGACACTATTGTGGGGGGGCACAGAACACTATGCTGTGTTTTTGTTTGGGGCTTGTTCTTTTTTTTTTTTTTTTTTAAAGAGTGTCCCTACCCTCCCCCCCCTTTTCGCCATACACAGGTATCTTTGATTTCCACCATGTTGTCCAGGTGGATCTCAACCTCTGAATGGTTGCCTACCCTCTGATCGTGAGTAATGCCTGGTACACACACACCGATTGTTGGCCGTGAATTTTCGGCCGCCATCCGCTCGGCCAATTGTAGGCTTGTTAGTATGATGCTTCCGACAGCCGACTGCGACTTTTCGGCCGAACAAAATCTGGTGTGCATGCTATAAAATTTTTGTTGGCCGTGAACAGAACGGCCAATTGTTCGTCAGTCAGTACAGATTTCGGCAGACAAAAATCAGTTGAGCAAGACTGGGCATGCTCAGAGAAGAAAAAACACACGGAAAGTAAACCAGCACATGACATCACTTCTGCAGTTGGTTGTTATTGGCCGACAAAATTAGTGTGCAGTCTAGAGCACATTTCAACCAACACAACAACACTGGACAAAAGATGGCCGATCGGTCGGCCAACAATTGGTGCGTGTGTTGGGCTTTAGGGTAGATAATTCATGTAGCATTTACTTTGTGGAATCCATCTGCCTATAGCTCAGGCATGCAGGCAAAAGAGTGTGCTTAGCCAAGAAAGTCCATCTGCCCCTCCTCCAGCAACTCAAGCAACTCAAAAAATTGAATACAAAAATGTAAACAAGTAAATATAATCTACACTCCTATCTTTTTAGTATTGTGAGCAGCATAAGGATTTAAAATAGTTAAGTTGATTCAGAGAGTTTAGTATTAAAAGATGTGAATTCTGTGCAAGCATCTCTGCCACCGCTTAGTCGTTTTTTTTTTTTCCTGCTTCCTCAGACTGACACTTACTAATATTACACCTACATACCGTAATACCTTCACCTTGATGACAGACCAACGGACAGTATTTGTTCTGCTGAGATATTTTACATTTTTTTTTCCAGGAGACTTCATCTGCTTGCTGTGGTTGTTAGAAAATGAGCAGCTGTCACTGTGCTCAGATAATACACATTTGTACAATTTGTACTTTCCATACAGCACATCCATTGACAGCAGATACTTCCAATGTACTTTTCTAGGCAAATTGCAGTCATTTAAAATGAAATGTCCGATTTGTTTGTGGAAAAATACCACTGTGCTAATAGGCAAAACACAGCCCCATACAAAAGGTGGAGTATATTTAGAAATGTATACACAGAAAACCTCACAAAATTTCCTACGCTTCTAGATTTGTCTCGTCAGCTTCTTACTTTTTCAAAGTTGACCTGAAATCAAAAATTGAAGATTTGCTATCATATTGGGAAGATGCAAATCTCAGCATGCAAGAACATCAATTTGTCACTAAAACAGCTTTACAACTGCTATGTTAACGTGTATATCAAGTGAGTGGAGGGTGACTTTATGCAGCTGCCACAACTAAGTACATCTAGACCAACCTTTTTCAACCAGGGTGCCTTGAGGTTTCTTCAGGGGTGCCTTAGCCAAATGCCTAAAAATTGCCCAAAAATTGTATACAAGCTGGCATGTGGATGAAGCCTTCCTCTTAGTTACACAAAGCCAGGGGTGTAACTACAGGGGTTGCAATTTCAACTGGTCCCCATGCTCCAGGGGGCCTGTGTGGCTCCCCTGTACAACTGAATAGGAGGGGCAGCGGGGGCCGCATGTAGAGAAATCACTGTCCACCTTTTTCCTCCTGTACCTGCAGGAGGAAAATGGAGGAGATTGGTTCCTCTGTATGCTGCCCCCACCACTCCTCGTATCCAGTTCACTTGTGTTCTGCTGTCTCTGGGCCCCTGTGTGCTCCCCTGGTCCCCCCCCCCCCACTGTGCTGCCTCCTCCCCCCACTGTGCTGCCACCCCCCCTCCTCCCCACACTGTGCTCCCTTCCCCCTTCTGTCGGCTGCTGCAGTGGATGTGTCACAATAGAGAACCAGGAAGGGGTCGGTAAGTATGTAATTTACCAGCTACTTCCTTTTCTGAATAGACAGAGTCATAGTCAGTGACATTGTAAAAAAAATAAAATGATAAAAAATAATACAATTAAAATACCAAAAAATAAAAACTACTGAGACCAGGGCCTGGCATTCCACCGCCGTGGGGAGGCCCTAAGATGGCAGGAAAGGGGCCCACTGCAGAACTTGTGAAAGGGTCCCGCAATGAGAGTAAAGAGCCCCAGGCTCAGTAGGAAAAACCCTAGGTTTGAAGGGAAGTGCCCCGGCAAGGGGTCCAGGGGGCCCTCCATGGTTTCTTGCACCGGGGCCCTGAAGGTTCTAGTTACGTCTCTGCACAAAGCCACAGATTTTCACCAGGCAACATTACAACCTTCTTGCTGCCGGCGTCCTAATGACCAATGACATCATCAGTTGATAAGGATGATGTCAATCGCCTGCATAGCATCCTTGTTTAACCCTCCCCTGTCCCTTTCCATCAGTTTTGGAGTCACATTAGCTGAGTAAGGGAGAAAAGAAACATTGGAATACTAGTTAGAACGAATTTGCAATTGTATTTTCTTTGGAAGAATAAATCCCCTTAATGTTTGGTGTCCTAAGTGTGGATGTTGCTGCATTATGTGAAACTATTAGAATCGTTTTTACATTTTAGAATGGGGTGCCTCAAGACTGTCCATAATTTTGGAGGGTGCCCTTGAGATTGTTGATCATTTTTAAAGGGTGCTGGGTTGCAGGAAAGCTAATTTTACGATTCCCTGGTCAACACAGTCGATGTTAATGGGGCAATGTCTCCCGCTGAACTACTGTGTTCTCGGGGAGCGCAAGGAGCCATCCCTGACAGGGGAGCACACAATAATTATTGCTAGTGGTTGAAGCTGTTGGCAATATTCGCATGAAAAATCTAACATGTTGGTTGTACACAATTTAATCAACTTGGGTACAATCAGCCTGCCCATACATGGTTCAAATCTCGGCTGGTCCCTGCTGAACCCTCTATGACCAACTTTAGTTTCACAAATTGAGAGGGATAATGCAGATTATATTGTTAGACCTAAAACGTTAATAGTAATAAAAAAGCAGTGCCTTAATCTCTTTCCTTACAACACAATATTTGTGGAATGACACTTTAACCACCTGCCGACCAGTCGCCACATATATACGGCAGCACAATCCCGCGAAACGATGTACTTGTTCATGGGGGCACGAATGGCGCACGCCCATTCGCCAGCAGGGAAGCTGATCTGCAGGGCCGACGTTTGTGATCGCTCCCCATGGAGACAGAATGGTGGTCTGCTGTTGTAAACACGGCAGACCGTTGTTCTGTCAGCAATCAGCACAGGTCCCTGTGTTGATTCCATATGCCCACCCCCCTCACAGTTAGAAAACACACCTAGGCAAACATTTAACCCTTTGATCGGCCCTGGTGTTAACCCCTTCCCTGCCAATGACATTATTACAGTAACAGTGCATTTTTTTAGCACTGATTACTGTAGTAATATCACTAGTCCCCCCAAAAGTGTAAAAAATGTCAGTTAGGTGTCTGATCTGTCCACCGCAATGTTGCAGTTCCGCTAAAAAGCACTGATCGCCGCCATTACTAGTAAAAAATAAGTAAATAAAAATGACATAAATCTTTTCGCCTAGTTTGTAGACGCAATAACTTTTGCGCAAACCAATCAAAATACGCTTATTGGAATTTTTTTTTATCAAAAATATGTAGCAGAAAACAAATTGGCCTAAAACGATGAAAAAATTTGATTTTTACATTTTTCTTTTTTTAATCGGGAATGGTATATAGCAGAATGTGAATATATATATATTTTTTCAGAATTGTCGCTCTTTTGTTTATAGCGCAAAAAGTAAAAATCACAGAGGTGATCAAATACCATCAAAAGAAAGCCCTATTTGTGGGGGAAAAAATGAAATGACATCAATTTTTTTTGGGTACAGTGTCGCAACAACTGCGCAATTGTCAGTTAAAATAATGCAGTGCAGAATCGCAAAAAAATGGCCTGGTCATTAACGGGGAAAACCTTCCGGCCCAGAAGTGGTTAAGCATTATAACATTTTCCATATAACCTCATATCAGTCATTAGTAAATATTGGCTCTGAGCAAACATAGAAATGGTCCATTACCTTACATGACAACTGATGACTGTTGTGCAGTGTCTTTCTGGTAACAGGATTAGTACCCTGCAGCACTTACCAGTTTATGTATTACAGTGGCTCCAAATAGAACCAAAAATACACTGGGCTTGATTTACTAAGAAAATAGATGATTTAATAAAAATAATAATAAAATTATGTCTGCACTTTAAATACCCAATCATTTGTGGGGGAATTTGCAAAGAAAAAAAAACAGGATTTTATTCATGATTATTGAAAGGGTAACTCCACTTATGTGGGGGGGGGGGGGAATAGCAAATAAAGAAAAAATAACATAGCGTATATAATTGCAACACAAATCATATTGTAGTTGAATGTTATTTTAAAATTGCCTTTGCTTTTCAATCTTCAGCTGCTGTGATTTTCTGAAAATTAAATGCAATATGGCTACTTGGAGGTGTTCTGTACACTGAAACATCATTTCCTGCTTGTGTGATTGGCTCACCAATTTTCCCAGAAGTCTCCCCTATGATTCAAGTCAGGATTCAGGCATCCCGTGCAACAAAAATGTCATTTTTGGGGAATGTTTTTTTCTTGACAAAAGTGGAGTTACGCTTTAACTTCTTCCGGCCCGTGCTATAGCCGAAAGACAGCTACAGCGCGGGCTCTAATTTCCGGGAGGCCGTCTTTAAACGGCCTCCCAGAAACAGGCTCCCCGCGCGCTCCCGCGAGCACGCATCGGAGAAAATCTGTGTCGGCCGTGTACCTTGGACACAGCCAATCACAGATCGTGGTAAATGGCCAATCACAGCGGCCATTTACCACGTGATCGGACCGTGCAATGAGAGATGATCTCATGTAAACATATGAGATCATCTCTCATCGCCAGCTCTCCTTCCTCACACAGAGACTGCAGTGTGAGGAAGAGGAGAGCCGATCGGCGGTAAGGGGACACAGAGGAATGTAATCAGGGCACTGATCACCAGTGCCCTGATTACACAAGAGGGGAAAAAAATGCCATAAGTGCCCACAATCAGTGCCCATAGTGCTGCCAGTCAGTGCTCATCAGTGCCTGCTCATCTAGGCACTGATGGGCACTGACTAGCAGCACTATGGGCACTGAGTGTGGGCACTTATGGCATTTTTTTCCCCTTTTTTGTAAGAAATAAAAACCCCAGAGGTTATTAAATACCACCAAAAGAAAGCTCTATTTGTGTGAAAAAAATGATAAAAATTTCATATGGGTACAGTGTAGCATGACCGCGCAATTGTCATTCAAAGCGTGACGGCGCTGAAAGCTGAAAATTGGCCTGGGCAGGAAGGGGGTGAAAGTGCCCGGTAGGCAAGTGGTTAAAGTAAGCAAGTCATCACTTTTTTCACTTTGCAGACTGAACATTCATTTATAGGGGAATTATTATTTTAACACATTTTGTTTAAAAAATAAAAATAAACCAAAATAAAAGAGTAAAAACATTTTTACACTTTTTAGAAAGGCCATTGTCAATGTATATATTTCCAGTCATTTTCCAAGAGACCCATAAAAGAGATTATTGGTTCTTCCCTCTATAGGAAACAATGGGCAACAGATTAACCCCCCTCATCCCTCAGTGACACCCAAACATTTGTTGTTTTCTGTTTGGCCAAAAAACTGTTAAAGCGTAACGCCAATTTTGTTACAAAAAAAAAAAAAAACCTTTTCCCACTGGGTGATCTCTGTACATTTGAAGGATTATAACAACCTTTGTTGCAGATTCCTACCTTTTGTTATTCTGAAGAAAGCACTGTTTGTTCCTCTGTGCTGAGTGGGTCTAATGGGAGTGGTTTTATAATTATCAATCAGCTGGGACAGCTGCAGAGCTCTAATGAGGAAAGCTGTTGGGCCTGCATCCCTTTAGACGTGTTTCTATTGGGAGTATCTCACCAAAAATAAAATTTTTGTTGCAGGGAATGCCAGAAATCTGACTTGTATCTTAGGCAGACTTCTGGGAAAATTGGTAAGCCAATCACACAAGCAGGAAATGATGTTTCTGGGGTGTGGTCAGTATACATTCTGTGTACAGAACACCTCCAGGTAGCCATATTACATTGCATTTTCAGAAAATTACAGTGGCTGCAGGTTGAAAAGGAAAGGTAATTTTTAATAACATTCAATTACAATATGACTTGTGTCACAATTGTATATTATTTTTTCTTCATTTGCTATTTTTTCCCTACTAAAGTGGAGTTACCCTTTTAGTCAGTGGTTCCCCTTTGGTCCCAGATTTGCTGTGGCCTATCTGGATTTTAGACTGGAGGAGTATCTCTTTTTGAGCTGTTAATGCCTTTCTGAATACTTCTGAAGCCCATTAATATTGTCTTCTGTTTTGTCTCTTAAGCTGGTCTTCTGATTACTTATAACTGAAGGTTCTCAGACAGCCGATGCGTCTGGTGCCATATTGTTGGGTCCAGTGCTTCTCTCAGAACGCTGGATGTCATTTCTGGGTAGATTCTACAAACATTTCTTCCTTTGGAGGATATTGAGGACTGTTGCAGGCTGTTTATGCCACTAAAGTAAACTGTATTCTGTGTAGCTAGGAATTTGGATGTCTGAGAAGACAAGCTGGCCTCACATTTCGTTCAAGAAAAAGATTCTGAGCATTTGGTAGAATTGATATAGGTGGTGTTTAAAGCCTAGTACACACAGGCCGAGGGTTGGGCGGCATTAGCTGGTTCAATAGAAACCGGCCGACATTCTGCTTGTGTGTATGGCAGCCGGTACGACAGAAGTTAGCTGTTTGGCCGGCTTCTGTCGGAGGATCATGACCGAAAGAAGTCTGCCAATCAGCCCCCGATCATCACCCTCAGCCAATGGCTAAGAGCGCTGACCAGAGTGTTCCGATTATTAATACAGCGGCTCCGATCTGAGCTATCAGGTTTTTTTTGTACAACCGGCTGAGTTGAATGAAAAAGAAACTAGTAGTCATGGGCATCCGCAGAACTTTTTTCGGGGGGGGGGGGGGGCATCATTTTAAGGTGACCCATGCTCTGCCCCTTTTCAACAATGTCATGAAGGGGAGGGGCTTAGTCATTATACTTATTTTGAGTATTTATTTTTTAAGAGCAAACAGCAGCATTTATTATTAAAGCAATTGTTAACATAAAAAAAAAAAATAATAATTATCCTGTTCCCATGTTATACAGCACAGTGCTTTGCTGTGTAATTTGGCCCCTTCTATCACCTAAAATACCTGGCTGATCCTCCCTGGCTATGTCCTCCCCTCTGTAAACTGACCACAGTATACCATGGCTGCTGAGCCCTGACACCGTGGTCAGTTTACGTGCCTCCGTCATCCACAGCTCTCCTGTCCTCCCCTGTCCTCTCTCACCCCTCCCTCCCTGCCTGTCTGCCCCTGTGTCAGTGTCCTGCCCCCTCCCCTCCCCTCCTGCTGCTGTAGTTTAATTTAAAGTTTCATATCCTGTCTACAGTCTGTTTAATATTCTTGTGTGCTCCTGTGTCTGTTTTATAAAAATAATCCATTCTTTACAAGTTTTCAGAGTGCCACTCATCGCTCACAGGACCTGTCGCCTCTCTCCTCCTCATCCCCTGCCCTCCTCCTCCCCTACCGACTGACATCAGTGCGGAATCCTCGGCCCTGCCCGCTGCAGAAAGCTCTCAGATGGGTAGAGGAGAGAGCCGACCGGTCACATGAGTGCTCGGCCCTCTGAAAACTGGTAAAGAACGGCTTATTTTTTTAAAAACACATACACAGGGGCACAGGGTTATTAAACAGACCAGACAGGATGGGGGGGGGGGGGGTTGGGGGCAATTTGCCCCCCCCCCCCTGCCCCTGCCTGCGGACACCCATGCTAGTAGTGTGTATGAGGCTTAATGCAGTAGCTTTTTTGGCAGAAAGAATTGGTAGAAGCTTCTGCTAGGGTCAAAGCTTTAACCCTTTTGTTGCCAGAGACGTAAAGCATACGGGAGCACAGAACCACTGCCAGCTTCCCAGGTCAGTAAGCCCTATGTCGCTTGCATTCCCCAATATGCTATGAACTCATGATCACTTCAGTGGCTATGAACTTACAACAGGAAAAAAAAGCAACAAAAAACAGCCAAGATCAGGGTCTGACAAGCAGCCGATTGCAGCTATTCACCTAAAATGTGAGCCCACCGCTAGTCCTGTCCTATTTCTTCCTTTTTCCTTGCTGCTCCGTAAGTCTTATTTGCTCTACCAACCTCCCCCCTACTCCAGCAGTTGCCAGGGCACAGGGGGGGTCGCTTTCAGAACAGAGATCGGGGGGTGTTGGTAAACATCATGTTTACCGAACCCTTCCTTTCCTGAATGAACACTGTGAATGATCAGTACTAATCAATCACTGTTTACATTCATAAATGATAAATCGTAAACATTTTATGGAGAATAGTAAACAACTTGTGATGAAACTGGAAGCCTCTGTACAGATTGCTTCCTATTCAATCATTCATTAATTTACTGCAATGAAGGGGACAGGGGATATATGTTCCTTACTTTGTCTCAAAAGTGAGGCATTAGGGGTCTGTTTAGACTCCTGATATTTCACCAAAGCCCCCCAACAAGGGTGTTAAAATAAGTAAAATTGTGAAAATCATTAAAACAAAATAGTAAAAATTAAAAGGGCATAATTGAGGGCTTATTCATACAGATGCTGTGGGCCATATACTGTGATGAATAGATTGTTTATGCGGCAGTCCATGGGGATACAGCGCCTGTATGAACATATCGGTCAGTCCTAATTTGACAAGTGTGCAGGTGTGAGTGAGCGACCCCGAATGTACACTGAGTTCAGGGCCACTTACCTGCACATCTGTCAAATCTGGACCTGCGGCTGTGTTTGTACAGCCGCTGTGTCCCCATAGAGCAACCTAGGCTGTCTTCCATGTAGCTCCAGGCGGCTTCATTTGCGTAAACCAACCTCTCATCACATTGTACAGGCCACAGCGCTTGTATGAATGGGGTCCCAATACCTTACTTACAAAGCAATGTCCATAAAGACACGGATGAGCGAGTTTGGGGTAGAGGAACTTGATTGGCAAAGTCCTGACCTCAACCTGAAAGAATACCTTTGGGATGAATTAGAGCAGGGAATGCGAGCCAGGCCTTCTAATCCAACATCAGTGTCTGACCTCACAAATGGATTTCTGGAAGAATGGTCAAACATTTTCCATAGACACACTCCTAAACCTTGTGGACAGCCTTCCCAGAAGAGATAAAGCTGGTACAGCTGCAAAGGGCGGGCCAACTCAACCCTACGAATTAAGACTGGGATGCCATTCAAGTTCATGTGCGTGTAAAGGCAGGCCTCACAATACTTTTGGTAATATAGAGTAAATCCCTTTATGCATGTAACTACTAAGATGTGCGGTTACATGCATCCAGCCATGGTGTTTGTCAGCCTGTCATGTATTTGCACAGGCTGCTGCCCACATCTGTACACAAACACAATTTGGTCTCCTGGACACAGAATAATGCTCCTTCTTGATGCTGTACGACCATTTGTAGCCATGTGAATGAGGCGTAAAACAAAAAAAAAAAATGTGCAATTCCACACATTGTAACATACACCAGTGCAGTCCACACATGGCACCACAAATGGACCTTAGCACAATGCATAGATGAAAGCTAACCTCAATATTGTTTTACAGCTTTGTGTACCTTCTATTTTCACAGATTCACAAAAAGAGCAATTTAGAATATACAACATTTTTGTTATTTATTAATGCAGTATTAAATCCAGAAGCAAACATTTACATAACAATGACATAAAAAATATTGCATTGTTTAAATGTTTGTAAATACCTTTTACAATATTTGGAGTCAATGAAGGAGGTCTAATCATCTTCTGATGCTTTTCATTGGCCTTAGGAAGGGCCTCCAGGTATCTAAAAGCTGGGTACACACGGGCTGAAAATGGTTGGTTTGGCAAGAACCGCCAACTATCAGCCCGTATATACAGCTGTCTTTTCTGCCAATGGCTGTTAGTACTGATCAGTGTGTTCTGGCAGGGAGGGGGAGTGGGAATACACAGGGCTGGCGCTACTTTTAGGCAAGGTAGGCACTGGCCTAGAGCACACATCAATGAGGGGAGGTAGGCAAGGGTGTAGTTAAGGGGATCCAAGCCCCTCCACCAGAATGTCAATCCCTAGTGCCGCAGGGAGCTAGCTGTCCCGCAGTGGCTGTGTCCCAACACGTGACCTGAGACCTGAACCACAGGTACAACAGTAATGTTCCCTGGTAGTGGAGCATGTGTTCAAGCACCAAGCAATGAAAGGAAAACTGTACTTTGGGTGGAGAAATCTTCACCCTCTGTACAAGCAAGGTCCCAGCCTTGAGGGAGAGAGAGTCCTGTGATCAGGTAAGTGATCATCAGCAATTGGGCAGTGGAACACGCTGGGATTGTGTGGAACTGAAATTGAACACCTGCTGTCTATTCCGCCAAGGTGGAATACATGCCCGCTGCCACTCATCCCATCCCACTGCCATATATCCCATCACATCCCACTGCCATTTATCCCATCCCACCACCGCTGCCACTCACCCCATCCCACCACAATCACTGCCACTCATCCCATCCCATCACCGCTGCCACTCATCCGAACCCATTCCACCACCGCTGCCACTCATCCCCTTTCATCCCACCACTGCCACTCATCCTATCCAATTACTTCTGCCATTAATCCCATCCCACCACCGTCACTCACCCCATTCTACCACAACCACTGCCACTCATCCCATCACCACCACTCATCCCATCCCTGCTGCCACTCATCCCATCCCACCCCACCACCGCTGCCCCTCATCCCATCCTATCCCACCACCGCTGCCACTCATCCCCTTTCATCCCACCACTGCCACTCATCCTATCCAATTACTTCTGCCACTAATCCCATCACCGCCAATCACCCCATCACCACTGCCACTCATCCCATCTCACCACAATCACTGCCACTCATCCCATCACCACCACTCATCCCATCCCATCCCCGCTGCCACTCATCCCATCCTATCCCACCACCGCTGCCACTCATCCCATTTCACCACCACCGCTGCCACTAATCCCATCCTACCACCATTGCCATCCATCCTATTCCACCACTGCCACTCAGCCAGGAAGGGGGGGGGGGGATGAGGTTTTGCCTAGGGTGTCAAAAATATTTGCACCAGCACTGGGAATAAAAAGACACAGCCGGCGAGATCGTCGCACTAGTGAATACTCAGCTTAAGTATTGCTAGATGAAGAGATATCATTACTTTAATCTACAAAGAAAACTAAAGGGAGCTTCCATCTTCAGCCACATTCCACCCTTTCCCTGGCAGTGTCACAGGTACGGAAAGTAGAAGCCTCAGTGGGACAAATATTTAGAGCTGATAAAGGCTCTAAACAAAACACCTTAATCAAACATTATAGAATGGAGGTTCCTTTGCAGAAAGACCTAGCATTTGGCAGGAAAGTTCAACAAAGTGTTGACACACCCAATAATTCCTCATGTGACGGTCCTGGAACATTCCTAGAAATACTGTTACTGGTAAGACTAGCGGGGAATATAAAATAACAAAACAGTGAAACGCACCTGAACACAACCACTGGTACAATGCAACTAAGCTGTCCCCTCCGGCTTTAAATATATGAAACTGAAGTCCAAGGGTTGTAGCACATTAACAAAGATTATTAGAAAAAGGTAATACATACACAATAGTTTCCAAATTTGCAACGGTTTCAGGCCAATGCATCCAGTCCTTCCTCTGGCACGAAACACAAACCAACAGCATACCCAATTACCATTATATAAAAAGGATAAGGCAATTTACAATAGAGTTGTCAGATCTGATCAATTTATTCCTCCTTCTCCCTGTATGCCGAAGGATTCCATTTATTTTTTTCCCAATGTTTGCGATCTGCACTTTTTACTGGGTTACCGTTTACGAGACGTAGGTTCAGATGATGGAGCAATATTTGTTAGTGAATGTCCTCCGTGAAAAATTGAAGTGGTGTATGAGTCTCTGTGTGCATTGTAAATACTGTGAGAATACGAGTTGTTAAAACATGGTTCACAGGTACATCAATGCAACAGCATTAGTGCATATATTAGTAAATCAGCCCCAGTACATCTTTAGAAAACATAGATATTGTCAACTGTAAAGCATACAGTATAACCTACACTAGCCTCTGCAGCTATCTTTTTTTAATATTTAAATTTATTTATTTTCAATACAAAATATACAAAAAAAAAAACATTTTCTACCTCAGGCAGATTCATAGTTTCTCCCCCCCCCCTCCCTCTTTGCTGGATCCCTCCTTCTCTCATCTCCACCCCCTCCTCCAACTTCTTATTTTTTACAAATCTCTGCATATTTATTCATTTTTTCTTAAATCTGTCCACCTTTTCCAGATTCCGTGAACTTTTTCTGTCTCTACTACCTCTCTACTACTCAAATATTCCATGTTGTATATATAATCCTCCCTCTTAAACCATTCCCTTATTGTGGGCCCTTCTAGTTTTTGGGATTACTTTACCTTTGCTGCATTTAGGAGATACGGCAACCCTGTACTCTTATACTGTTTTTTTAGTTTTGCTAGTATTATGGTATAAGCAGCACCACGGGTCCTCAGGGATCTTTATGCCCATAATCTCTTCAATAAGTTGACATACCCCTTGCCAATATTTTTGTATTTTTGGGCACTCCCACCATATGTGGGTCATTGTGCCCTTCATATTGCAGCCTCTCCAACACAGTAGAGATTTCTCTGGTTGATATTTTTGTGCCTTAACAGGAATTACGTAGCATCTTCCAAGGCACTTGTATTTAATTTATATGGTATTTATATCTGCAGTATAACCGTATACAGCTCTCAGTATGTTACCCATTTGTTCTGTTAACTGTGCTCCTATTTCCCAACGAATGGAGGTACTTTTGGCTCAACCACATCCATGAGGATCCTATATATCTGTGCTATACAGTGCTTCACCTTTCCCTGTGAATAACACAGCTGTTCCAGTGGATTTAGGTCCTTTTCTGATCTAATACCATTTTTCTTGAAAATAAGATCTACCCCGAAAATAAGACCCACTGTTATTTTCAGGGAGGGCTGCAATATAAGCCCTAGTTTAGTGTCTGTAAAATCCTAGCATACACTTTATTACTGTTTTATATGATGTCCAACGTTTTTCTGTAATCTAATAATGTGAAATACCTTCGGCACATCGCTGCACTGCACTCAGCTGATTCCCCACTCTGCTCTTCTCATATCTGTCAGTGGGGGATCTCAGCCCCTTCCTTCTGCAGTGTTCAGAGAGGGTCACAGAAGCGCCGAGCATTATATAATAATAGTGTGAAATACCTTTGTTACAGCGGGGGAGAAGAGAAGGAAGAGCTTCGGGAAATCAGCTGAGCGCCGAGCGGCGCTGTACCAAAGGTATTTCACACTATTATAATATAATGCTCAGCGCTTCTGTGACCCGCTCTGAGGTCCAAGATCCCCTATTGACAGCTATGAGAAGTGAAGGAGAGGAGAGCAGAGCGGGAGATTAGCTGAGCGGCGCTGTACTAAAGGTATTTCACACTATTAGATTACAGAAACACACTGGACATTATATAAAAACAGTCATAAAGTGGATTCTAGCATTTTACAAACACTAAACTAGGTTCACACAGGGGTATTCTGACAGGCAGGGAGGGCGATAAGACCTACCCCGAAAATAAGTCCTAATGTGTCTTTTGGTGCCAAAATAATATAGGACCCGGGCTTTTTTGGGGGAAAATACAGTAGGTTGTGGTAGTGATACCACAAAATGCTTTAGCTGCAAGTTCCTCCATTCATTCAACTTCCCAAATTCTTCTCTGTGCTTTAAGTCCTGAAGTGAATGTATCATTCCTTTTTTTATAATATCTTTTAACTGAGTATTTCCAAATTGTGTACCTTTACCCAGAAAAAAATAATTTGTGTCTGATAATGAAATTAAAGGTGAATTATATTGCTAGTGTGCTTGCTTGTGTATTTTATCCCATATCCTAAATACATTTCTAATTAATTTGTGTGAGATAACATCTAACATTCTGTACTTATGTGGGATCCAGATATTTTTACCTAATTGTGTTTTGCTTAATGTATTTTCAATCTTTACCTATCTTTTTTCATTTTTTTCCTTAGCCTATTCTACCATTCGTGGTAAATTTACAGAGTCATAATATCTTTTAATATGTGGCGCCGCTAGCCCCTCGTGTGCTTTATCTTTACTTAATACAGAGAGCTGTATTCTCGGTTTTTTACAC
Organism: Pelophylax lessonae; assembly: GCF_965119305.1. Taxonomy (NCBI): domain Eukaryota; kingdom Metazoa; phylum Chordata; class Amphibia; order Anura; family Ranidae; genus Pelophylax; species Pelophylax lessonae. Next base: position 642,226,257 of record NC_138769.1, read on the forward strand.
TGCCATATGAATTTTGAAATCATTGTTTTTAATGTTTTGAAATATGCCTGGGGTAGTTCTATTGGCACCATCTGGAATTTGTATAAGATCTTCAGTACTATTACCATCTTTATTATATTTATTTACCCTACCCACAAAAGTGGCGTTATGGTTATGTTTACTTGATACAACTTCTCTACAGACGGTGTCAACTTTAACCCCAGGTATTTTAACTATGATTTAACCAAAGCGAAAGCAAACTCTCCCTGCAAGACTTCTTGTTCTTTTTTACTCAGACTTATATTTAGGATCTCAGACTTATATTTAGGATCTCAGACTTTACTAGATTGATTTTCAGGTTGGATAACTTTCCATATCGTTTTGATTCCTTTATTAAATTGGGTAAAGTTATTCTAGGGTTTGGTATATAGCACAGGACATCATCGGCGTATGCTGCTATTTTATACTCCTCTCCAGTGATCTTCACCCCTTCTATGTCTGAGTTGTTTCTTATAGTTGCCAATAGTGGCCCTAATGATAGAATAAACAGAAGGGGGGAGAGTGGACACCCTTATCTTGTCCCGTTATACATTACAAATGTTGGCAAGGGGGAGAGTGGACACCCTTGTCTTGTCCCATTATACATTGCAAATGTTGGCGACAGACTCATTCACTTTCACTGACGCGGTTGGATGGTTATATAGTGCTTTAATCCACCTTATCATCTTGGGTCCTACTCCCATGTACTCTAATGTGCTCATTATAACCCCCCAGTCTACTCTGTCAAATGCCTTTTCTGAATCTATTGACAGAAGTAGCGGTGGGGAATTACTTTCATTTTGTTCATCAGCAAAATTGTTCTTGTCCTGTTATCTTTACCTTCCCTTCCTGGAATAAACCCCATCTGATCTGTATGGATCCATTAAGGCATCAGTTCTTTCAATCTAGTAGCTTATACTTTTGCATATAATTTTGTATCTACAGTTAATAATACTATTGGTCTATAGCTGGAACACAATGTTGCATCTTTCCCATCCTTGGGTATTATGGTAACATGTGCCTGCAGTGATTCTTTCCTCATTTCTTTTCCTTCACCAAGTATTCATATATGTACTTAATTTTGGTACTAATTGCGCTTTGAATTTTTTATAATAGTATATTGTGAGTCCATCCCATTCTGGGCTCGTACCTGTAGCTGTATTTTTAAGAGCAAAAGTAATCTCCTCATTTGGTATTGGTTCTCCTAAAATTTGGAATTTATCCACTGAGCCTTTGGCGCAGATTTTCTTCCCTTATGTAATCTTATATTTTTTGAGTTCTACTTAACTCCTCCTCTTTACCCCTTTTTGTCTCACTGCAAATAGGCACTACAGTACCTCTGATATTTCAGTTGTCGAGTAAACTATCTCCCCTTTTCCTTTTTTAATTTTCCCAATGAAATGTATTGATTTTTTTCTTTTTTATTATTCTTGTTAGGTGTTTTCCTGGCTTATTTCCCCATTTGTATCTATCTTTGGCCATTTTATTAAATACCGGTCTTGTTTCTTGTTCCATTAGGTATTTTAATTCTTCCCTTTTTAATACTAAAGCGTGATGCACTTCTTTATCCATTTTCTTTTTATGCCCTTGTTGCAATTCATAGATTTCTGATATTACCCTATTCATATTCCCTTATCATATACTTTTTTCTCTTGGCCCCTATCGAAACCAATAGACCTCTATCATACGCTTTATGTGCCTCCCATAGTGTGGGCTTCTGATACCGCTGGAGTTTCATTAAGCTGGAAAAACTGTCCTAATTCTTTTATTTTTTTTATCTGCCTTATCCATTAATTTTAATTCCATTGCTACTGGAGCATGGTCTGATATTGATATAATTTCTATAGATGTTTTTACTACTGATTCTAACAATCTGTGTTCAACCAATATATACCCTAGGATTAAATTCTGATCTGGACTCATCTTTTCTTATGAGGCTATGTAAATAAATGAAATAATCTTGTATAATTGATTGTGAAAATGGTGGTTCAGATTTTTAGATATTAACATATCAATATAATGTATTTTGTATACTGTATTTGTTATATATTATGTATTTATGACACAATATGGTTCCAATGATTATGATATGCTGTTATTTGTGTTTCATGCTTGAGGAAGGGCTGGTTGCTTTGGCCAAAAACTGTTTCAAAATCTTGAAACATTTTCATTATTCAATATTTTTTCCAATACATTTTTTTGGCTTGCTCCAGTCCCTAGAATATATATATATATATATATATATATATATATATATATATATATATATATATATATATGAGATGGAGGAGTAGTTGGCTCTCATTGTAGATGTGTTTATAAAGTGAGTCCACAACAGACAGGAAATATTTTTAAGAGCAGACCTCTTTTTAAAAAGCCAGAAAGCAGCAAAACAGTCCAACATAAGGTTTCGCAGGCAGGAGATCTTCTCCAGCTTCAACAGAAGATACAAATATGGGAAAATGCCAAGCCACCTGGCTCATAAGCTCACTCAGCTTCAACTACAGCATCACGCTGCATCTCTTACCAGTCTTTTTGACTGTGTTGTCCAGCTCTTCTGGATACTTGGCTATCTACATACACTATATATATATATATATATATATATATATATATATATATATATATATATATATATATATATATATATATATACACACACACACACACACACACACACACACACACACACACACACACACACACACACACACACACACACACACTTTTTTCCCCTCATCTTTTGGGGTATTTTTCAATTAATGCTCAAAAAAACCCAAATAACAGTAAAAAAAAATATATAAAAAAATTAGTCCTACAATTTATGGTCTCTGCAGGAAGTCACACATCAATGATGTTGGATCATATCCAACTTTATTAAAGCCAGACAAAGCACACTCTAGTCTAGGATTGCCCCGCTCTAACATTTAATCCAATGTGGGCTTTATCACAGACAATCGCTCTGTCACACATTTTTCAGTGTGATATTTTCATACCCTTTTCACACCTGAAAACACCCTAAGTAGCAATAGGCTGAAGATGACTTTGGGTGAGCAGCCTTCCAAAGGGCCAAAAGTAAAGGTTGTTCCCTTTTGACTTATACACAATTGGAGTTTGTCGATATTTTTTTTTTTTTTTTTTTTAATTTGCTGAATTAGGGTTGAACCAATTTTTGTCTAATATACTCATCACAGACACCTCAAAGCCCATAATGTCCCAGAGGTCAGTGTACAAAACTCCTATTACAAAAAGTATGCTTTCCTGTAATATATATATCTTTTTTTTTTTTCTAACAAATTATTGACCCTGACTGATATTTACTTTAGGTCCTAAGATCATACATTCATTTGTTTACATTTTTATACTTAATTTACACCCAATTTGTTTTATTCAAACTTTTAAATTGGTACTATATGCATCCATAGTATATCTGCTGGTCGTTTTTCTGCAATATTAGATGTGCAGATAATGCAGATTATGCAGTTTTTATGTAGGTTTTGTTTTTAAGAAAATCCCCAAGATTTTCTAAACCTTTAACAGTGAGATTAAGACAACAGAAAACTGGGTCTACAGGAACTGATAATATCTCTTACCAGCAAACCAAGCTACGGGAAGTGGAAATCCCTTTAAAATAATGGAGGGACTACCAGTGTGGATTATAAAGTGTTAGGATTATAGAGAGCAACACAGACCTTAAATTCCAGCAATACAATAAACTACTACTTACTTAAAAGGGCTTTCTGGCATTAAAAAAACAATTATCCATATCGGATTTCAGTCCATTATGCCTCCAAAGGCTTACTTGAAACACAAGGATTTCTATCGATATTTATTGCCTCCCTAATTTAAATATTTGCAGATTGTGTTACCTGATCTAAAAGTAGACCCACCAATCCTTAATAGGGGTAATCAGGATGGGAGCTTGAGTTAACGGGGATTATCAAAGCATAGTTTAGGCTAAAAGAGGGATCAAGCATCGTGTCAAAACTGAATTTAACACAGTCGGGAGGTACTATACAGTGGGTACGGAAAGTATTCAGACCCCCTTAAATTTTTCACTCTTTGTTATATTGCAGCCATTTGCTAAAATCATTTAGGTTCATTCTTCTTCCTCATGAATGTACACATAGCACCCCATACTGACAGAAAAACACAGAATTGTTGACATTGTTGCAGATTTATTAAAAAAGAAAAACTGAAATATCACATGGTCCTAAGTATTCAGACCCTTTGCTCAGTATTTAGTAGAAGCCCCCTTTTGATCTAATACAGCCAGGAGTCTTTTTGGGAAAGATGCAACAAGTCTTTCACACCTGGATTTGGGGATCCTCTGCCATTCCTCCTTGCAGATCCTCTCCAGTTCTGTCAGGTTGGATGGTAAATGTTGGTGGACAGCCATTTTTAGGTCTCTCCAGAGATGCTCAATTGGGTTTAAGTCAGGGCTCTGGCTGGGCCATTCAAGAACAGTCACGGAGTTGTTGTGAAGCCACTCCTTCGTTATTTTAGCTGTGTGCTTAGGGTCATTGTCTTGTTGGAAGGTAAACCTTCGGCCCAGTCTGAGGTCCAGAGCACTCTGGAGAAGGTTTTTGTCCAGGATATCCCTGTACTTGGCCGCATTCATCTTTCCCTCGATTGCAACCAGTCGTCCTGTCCCTGCAGCTGAAAAACACCCCCACAGCATGATGCTGCCACCACCATGCTTCACTGTTGGGTCTGTATTGGACAGGTGATGAGCAGTGCCTGGTTTTCTCTACACATACAAAGAAAGCTCTGTTTGTAGGAAAAAAAGGACGTCAATTTCATTTGGGTACAGCGTTGCACGACCGCGCAATTGTCCGTTAAATTCACGCAGTGCCGAATCGCAAAAAAGGCCCTGGTCTTTGAGCAGCCAAATCCTCCGGGGCTTAAGTGGTTAAGGGAAGTGTGTGGGTACTCACCCGTGATGGGTGAGGAATTCTGTATTAGCCATAAAAAGGAGAGGTCTGACTCACAGTCCTCTCTGTATTAGTAGAGAGGTATTTGGGACCTGGAATTTCGAAGGCTCTGAAGGGACATTCGGGCGGGGAGGGCCTCCACACTACAGGGACTCCAGTCCCCAAAGGATTAAGAGCCTCCAGGAAGCAGCACTTAAAACGGGAAGTACCGTATTTTCCGGCGTATAAGACGACTGGGCGTATAAGACGACTTCCCCTAATTTTCATCTACTGGTAATACTTATACTTAGGTTACCTTGGAGATATTATACTCGGCGTATAAGACGACCCCCCATTTTTGGGGGATTTTTTTGAGGTTCAAAAGTAGTCTTATACGCCAGAAAATACAGTAGTATTATGTGTGGGGGTGTGAGTAGGAGTTGGAGAGAGACACCGGTTTGTAATGCTGCACGTTTGCTGGAAGCTGCCAGATAGCCAGACTGGGACTGTGCTCACCCTGGGGATAAGTCCCATCTATGAACTGTATGTTTCCTTATATTTTGTTGATGTTGTTGTGCTGAAGATAAGCTGACTTTTTGTGTTGCATTTTTGTTTTGCTGCTGGAAGCTTTTCTTTGTGTTTGCCTAAGTCCCAGTTCACACTAGGGCGACCTGTGAGGCGACCTGGTCGCCTCACAGGTCGCCTCCCATAGGGAAGCTGCGGACCCGTTCTAATAGGAGCGACACAAGTCGCTCCGACCTAGAAAAAGGGTCCGGAGCTTCTTTGGGGCGACCAGGAGGCGACCGCCATAGACTTCAATGTTATGAAGTCCGTGGCGGCCGCTCCGGGGTCGCGGCGCGCTGCTTGCACCGCGACCTCCGAGGTCGCGGCGCGCTGCTCGCACCGCGACCTCCGAGGTCGCGGTGCGAAGTAGCGTCGCCCCTATGTGAACGGGGCCTAAAGAAAAAAACACACCTCTTTGTTTAAAGTTAAACGGCTTTGCACATGGTCCCATGGAGCTATAACCCCCAAACTTTATAGTATGTAAAAAAGAAAATATCAGATAAACAGTACATTTCCTTTATGCAAAACACTCTTTTTTTTCTTACCTTAAGGTGATGCCACTCTAAGTAACAAAGCAAAGCACACGTGTCTGACGCAGTGGCCCAAAACAAAAGAGGCAGAGCCATTTGGGATAACTCATAAGAATCAATGATGGAAAAAAAAAAAAAAAAGAAGAAGAATCAATGAGCACGTATGGTAATTTTCTAAAGATTCTGCAGGTAAATAAGCTGTCTTGAGCTTAGCCCATGTTCTCAATGTTTAAAACATTTGGACTGTCTATTAAAGGCTTACAGTGCCTTGAAAAAGTATTCATACCCCTTGAAATTTTCCACATTTTGTCATGTTACACCCAAAAACCTAAATATATTTTATTGTGATTTTATGTGATAGACCAACACAAAGTGGCACAAAACTGTGAAGTAGAAGGAAAATGATAAATGGTATTTAATTTTTTACAAATTATTATCTGAAAAGGCTGGCATGCATTTGTATTCAGCCCCCCTGAGTCAATACTCTGTAGAACCATCTTTCACTGCAATTACAGCTGCAAGTCTTTTTGGGGATGTCTCTACCAGCTTTACACATCTAGAGAGTGACATTTTTGCCCATTCTTCTTTGCAAAATAGCTCAAGCTCTGTCAGATTGGATAGAGAGCCTCTGTGAACAGCAATTTTCAAGTCTTGCCACAGATTCCAAATTGGATTTAGGTCTGGACTGTGGGCCGTTTTAAACACATGAATATGCTTTGTTCTAAACCATTCCATTGTAGCTCTGGCTGTATGGTTTAGGGTCCTTGTCCTGCTGGAAGGTGAACCTCCGCCCCAGTCTCAAGTCTTTTGCAGATTCTAACAGGTTTTATTCTGCCATGGACTTTCACTGTATTGTTTATTTAAGCACAAGAGACTCCATCTTGTTCTCAATGTTGAAATGGGTTCTGTAACCTTCACATATCACACAGACACAGCTTCTGCTAGAAGCTCTCTCTACCTTTACGCCCCTCTCCCCTATCAAGGTTTTACTATTGCAATGGTTTTATTCGCTAGCTTTTATTAACATATTTCGATGTGTTCGTTTTTAATTTCGCACACCACCCCTTGCTTATCTATGTATAAAAAAGCATGCAATAATACATTTTGTCAGAAAGGACATTTGAGAAACAGAGATTGCGTTCAGTGAATCTGTTCCTGCATATGCAGAGTTAACTTTTATTTAGAGCCTCACCCAGAAATTTCTACAAAAATTGTGGAGAGTCAGATATCAGGAGTGGGCAGAGTCGCCAGAAGGAACTGCGCTTTGATCGGGATCATCGGGAATGCAGACCTCTAAATGCCATCTAGGTAAACTGTCCTTAAGCCTGCTTATATTTTCTGCCTTTCCTATGTGTCCTACCTATCTGTCGGTTCTCAAGGAAACCAGGCCCACTCTCTGACCTTTCTGGTTGGGTAACCTATGTGTGTGAATGTGTTTGTGTCCCCCTTAACAGGTTGGACTGTGTGATGATAAGGAGAATCCTCTGCATTTCCCTGCTTTGACTCCTTGTGGGCGACCTGGGTCAGAGTTGCATGGTAGGGTCAGATAAAACCCACAGCGAAGAGAGAAGAGTCTCTAAAGCCCCGTACACACGCAACGAATTTCCACCGACCGGTCGTCTGTCTTTTGTCCAGAATGGTGTTTTGTTGGTTGGAATGTGCTCTAGACTGCACACAAATTTTCCCGCACGACAGAATTCTACTTCAGAAGTGTTGTCATGTGTTGGTTTGCTTTCTTTGTGTTCTTTCTTCTCTGAGCATGCCCAGTCTTGCTCATAAAATTTTTCCCTGTCTAAATCTGTACTGACTGCACGAAAATCGGACGTGTTTTGACGGAGGACAAAAATTTTATAGCCTGCACACCAGAATTTTTTCGGCCGAAAAGTCGGAGTCGGTTGTCGGAAGCATCATACTAACAAGCCGAAAATCGGCAGATCGGTCGTCAGACGAAAATTCCCGGCCGAATTTCGACTCGTGTGTATGGGGCTTTAGTAAGTGTTTTGTCTATGGTCATAAACCCCTTCTATCCACATAGATAATTGGAGACTACTCTTTTGTAAATATGTAGATTTGCTGTCCAATTTGTTTTAGAAGGATGAGGTTATAGGCACAAGGAGAGAAAAGACTTGCCGGTCATCATTTTAATTAAGGGAATGAAGGGTGAGAGACCCTCAGAAAATGCCCAGCGCTAGATAATATATGAACTGAAGGTACGGTTCCGCCTATAGTAAACCCATAGATAAATGGGTAGAATGGACAAAAGAAACAGCTAAACCTTTAAAATCTTAAGGGACTTTAAAATTACCAAGTATGGCAAAAATTTCTGCATGATTATGGCCCCCTACTGTGCAGTGAAGGAATGTGGAGAATAGCTTGCACAAGGGAGACCGAAGCTAAATTAGCAAATGAAACTGGCTTGACAGAGATGTTTTAAAAAAAGTAATGCCCAAATTTACGTTTGGCCAGAAGACTCTTTAGAGGAGGACTCTGTAGAATTCTGCCTGTGGAGTATTTTTAATTCAAAACTCCCCTCTGCTTTTTCCACCAGAATTGGAAGCAATTTTTGGGCCACCAGCAAATATAATTTAGATCTGTTGGACTGCACCCCAGTTATAATAAAAAAATTAACCAGGGGCCCAACTCCCACAGATTAAACAGTACCTAATGAGTATTGCTCAGACAGAGGGGTTAAAGAATAAGATCACGCAACTGAAAGCAGCAGGGGTTGTTGTACCAATTAAGTCCCAAGTTTCCAATTTGCAAAGAAGCCAGATAAGAAGGGTGGGTAAGTAAATTACCGCATGGTGCATGATTTGAGAGCCACTAAAAATATAATTGAGGCAGACACCCCAATCGTGCCCAACCCCCGCACTTTACTTAGTGGAATATCTGCCTCCAGCACCTGCTTTAAAGTGATTGATCTTGCAAACTCTTCTGTTTTCAGTGTCCCTACACCCAGATTGCGGTCTCCTTTTTTCATTGACCCATAATGCCCAAAAGTTAGCATGGACAAGATTGCCTCAAGGCTGTGTAAGTAGCCCCTCTGAATATAATACTGCATTAAAGCAAGTATTGGACCACTGGTCCCCCTCACACCCAAACACAGTTTTGCTTCAGTACATAGAGGATTTGCTTGTTTGATCGGAAACTAAGAACATATGTAGTAGATAAACAGTAATCTTTCTCAGGTTTCTCTAGAACAATAACAAGAAGTTAGCAAAGATAAGCTACAATACTGCCAAGAGAAAGTGATCTTCCTGGGTCACTGCATTTCACATGGAATCCATCACCTAACTTCAGATCGAGTTCAAACTCTACAAAAATTTGAAAAGCCACAAAATGGACGGCAACTACGTGCCTTCCTGGGGTTAATGGGATATTATAGAGACTGGATTAAAAATGCATCAGAACCTATGGCTCCTCTTTTTGAGGCTACCACTACAAACCTTTTCAAGCTCTCATGGGAAAATGAATTGCAGATGAAGGAGCTTATTAAAATTGTGTCTGAAGTTCCCGCCCTTGGACTTCCTGACTACACCAAGACCTTCTCATTGTTTCGTCATGAAGTCAATGGATTTGCTACAGGTGTACTCACCCAGCTACATGGAGACAAACAAAGGCCTGTGATGTTATGTATCAGCCTCATTAGACCCTGTCATCAAAGGCTCCCCCAGTTTTATGTGAGCCATAGCAGCCTGCATTTTTCTGCTAGACAAGTAACTGAGCTTGTACTTGACTCTGCTCTGACCCTGTATGTGCCACATGCAGTACAGGAATTCATTAATCAAGTGAATACCAGACATGTGTCTGCCAGTAGTTTTGACAAGTACCAGCTCTTTTTGCTCCATCAAATTTATCAATCAAATGAGGTGTTACTTTAAATCAGGTTATTCTTCTTCTAATTGATGAGGAAGGTGCAACAAATGGTACTGATGTAGAACCTAAGGGCCCTTTCACACGGGCGTTCCGCATGTCCGTATATCATCCTATTTTTTTGCGGATGATATACGAACATAATGCACATCAATAGCATTGCGGATTTCAGTGGATGACCATCCGCTGACATCCGATTTTCATCCTTTCAGTTCTGTTCCGTTTTTTTGGAACGGAACAGAACCCTATTTTTGTTCCGTTTAAAAAACTAAACGGATGCAAAATCGGATGTCAGCAGTGTCATCCGCTGACATCCGCAATGCCCATAGACATACATTATGTCCGTATATCATCTGCAAACAGATGGGATGATATGCGGACATACGGAGCGGATGACACAAGTGTTATCCGCTCCGTGAAAAAAAAAAAAAAGTGCCGGAGCGGATCGCAATGCGGTCCGCTCCGTGTGAAAGAGCCCTAAGGGTTTTTCTCATGATTGTATGGCTCTGATGGAGGTAGAAAGGGCCTCTGTCACACCAGCAAAAGAAGAGCCTTTATCAGATCCTGACACACACTTATTCGTAGATGGTTCCAGATTTTATACTGATGGTCAGCCACACACAGGGCTTGCTGTAACCACTACAGACACTATTTTACATCAAGAAGCATTGACACCCCAGATGTCAGCACAGGAAGCTTTAGTTGTGTGCTGTTGTCATAGCATGTCAACTCCTAGAGAATCAAAGGGGAAATATTTACACTGACAGCAGATATGCGTTTGGAGTGGCTCACGATTTTGGGCCCATTTGGAAAGCACAGAACATTCTGACTAGTACAGGGAAGCCAGGGAGACATGCAAAACTCATAGGAGCGGCTATTTGAGGCCTTTCAGAAACCAGCAGAAGTTGCCATCTTGAAGGTAAAAGGACATGCAAGGGGACAGCCAGAGGACATGCTTTAGCGGATCAAGTGGCAAAGGATGCTGTCTTTATGGCATTTGGAGCCATACCCATTGTAGGGGTCGCCCAGGTAACAGGGAAAGATTTCCGTCAAGAGCAGTGGAATATAGAAACTTTAATTAAGTTGCAGAACCAGGTGCCTGACAAAGAGGAGGATAAGTGGATCACATGTATTGCTACCCAATTACATTGGTAGAGCGCTGAGAACAGATGGTGTCTACCCAGGCGTTTGTACCCAGTTTTAGTACAACTGGCACATGGCGTAAGTCATCTTACTAAGGGCGTGATGGTGGCACTTACCGACTGCTATTGGATAGCACCTGGATTTAGTGCACTTGCAGCCAGGTTTTGTGCTTTATGTCTCACTTGTGTTCTTTACAATGCAGGGAGGCCTGTCAATGCTCCCCAAAAGCATTCTCCTAAGCCAGATTTCACTTTCCAAAGAATTAATTTAGATTCCCAGAATATGCACCTATGAGTATGCATGTTCTAGGAGTATTGGCGCCTATGAGACATGTTCTCAGGTTGGCCTGAGACCTGGCCAGTAGCTAAAGCAAATGCAAAAACAACAGCAAAGAACATTTTGAAGAAATATTTTGTAGATTTGGAGTACCTGAAAAAAATTGAAAGTGACAGGAGGAACCCATTTTACAGGAGAAGTGATGAAAGAGGTAATGGAAGCCCTTCACATACAGCAAGCTTTCCATACACCTTATCCACAAAGTAGTGGTAAAGTGAGATACTCAACGGAATTTTGAAAAACAGATGTGCAAAAATTAAAGCAGATACAGGAAAAACGATGGGTGGAAACTTTGCCAATAGCCCATATTCTCTACAAACTACCCCTAAAACAACCACATGCGCTGCCCCCTATGAGATTTAATTTGGAGGGCCACCCAAAATAGGGCTATAATTTCCTCAACAGCTGCAGGGTTCTCACTCTAGTCTGTTAAAACATGTTCAGATTTTGCAAAGAACATTGAATAAAGTACATGAAGGTGTTTATAACTATCCCCGACCAGATTCTGTTTCAGGTGTTCAAAGAATCCAACCAGGTGACTGGGTGTGGTCAAGCAACACATCAGAAAGCCGCTAGAACCAAAATTTAAGGACCACGTGGCTCAGTCAATCAAGCTGCCGCAATCTGTGAACCTGGAAGGAAGGCCCGGTGAAGATGGAAGAAGCGGTTACAGCACACCGCTGGAGGGCTTGGTTTCAAGGTTAGTCTCTCATAATGTGCTGGTATGTGGTGTATACTAGCACATTATTGTATTGCCTTGCAGGAAGAAACTTTTTTTTTTTTAACAAGAATTTATTACCACTTTACATTCTTTACTTAAAAAACACAATGGTACTGAATGTAAAGTACATACAGTACATGCATAAAATAGCCTTCAGTCCTAACACGCTTTGTATTGCACACTTATAACAATATTTTTTTGTGCCTTCAATACTGTCATTTAATGGGTAACAAAAATAGAGTTCAAACCACTGGGAGCTTATGGACTAATTTTATAAGGTAACATATACTGTAGCAGATACTTGGATCTAGCAATATCCAGAGACACTAAAATGTAAGCAAATTTTTGTAATCTATTACAGTTCTATTCATCCAAATTGCATAGGTATAGGTAAACTGCTGTATTCCACGGCAGCAAAACATGACCGTAGACTCCATCAAGGAGGAGAGCATAGAAATCCCACACAAACCTAGCCACTAACAGGTTGTCTAGTCTAACTACCTCCAGCACAGGGAACTGGAAGCTGATCATCCACCCCTTCCGGCCATCTTTATTTCCAATCCATCCCTTCCAGCCATCTTTATTTCCCATCACAGCCAAAGACTTAAGGCTTTCATCAGGTGCTTTTACACACTGCATGTGGGAGCAGCTCCTGGGAACGTGTACTATACAAGCCGACCACCAGCTTCCTAGTGGACAGCCACCCAATAACTTACACAGCACTGTGACAGACTGCCCCCCCATGCAATCTCCCATCATGTTTCCTGGGCTCTGATGTCCCATGTATGGGCCTGGGACAACCATTGTGGGTATTGCTGGATAGGGTGGAGGTAGCTCAGCAAACCTCTTCTCGCTGATCCTCCAAATGAACAAAGAGGCCACAGCCACATGTATTAAGTAACCTCCTGGTTCAGAGTTGTCATTCCCCGGCTGGGTAAGCATCTAATTGACCATGATCTGTACAGAGTGTATGACAGAGTGAAAACAATAATTATAGGGCTATTATTCAAGTTTAACTCTAAACTGATGACCTGTAAGACCTTTTAACCCTTTTGCTGCCAATCCCTGTGCTCCACTTTTAAACTCAGATGGCCAGACCGTTTTTGCAATTTTTCCTTTGCTTTTTTGCTTTTCACTTCTAGCTTTCAGAATTTGAAAAATACCCCCCAAACCATATAATTTGTGAAAGCGCAGGACCAGTAGAATAAAATGATGGCGCTACTGATTAAGGTCCCAAGATATTTTTGCAAATGTTTATCAGAACAATATTTTTCCAAAAAATCCACTAAAATCATTAGCAGATAAAAACACAGCAAATTTTACAAAGTTCCTACTAAATATAAAAGCTTAACCTGTATTGAGTTAATAAAAAATACTTGTAACTTTTTAAATTTGTGCCTTTTTGCGAAAGTGAAAAATCGAACTGACGCAAAAGTCAAATTTCTCTAAAAATCTGAAGGTTTTCATTTTCCCTTACAGCTTTCAGAATTTGTGAAAGACCCCTGAAATTTTCTATAAGCATATGAGCTCTAGAATAAAAAGAAGGTGCTACTAATTTTTTAGGCCTTGCGGTATTTGCGCAAATGTTTATCAAAACAATAGTTTTGCAAATAATACACTAAGGGCTCTTTCACACGGCCGCTCCGTGTGAAAGCCCTGCTGCGGGACTTTTTTTTTTTTTTTCACGGAGCGGATGACATTTCTGTCATCCGCTCCGTGTGTCCGCATATCATCCCATCCGTTTGCGGATGATATGCGGACATAATGTAAGTCTATGGACATTGCGGATGTCAGCGGATGACACCGCTGACATCCGATTTTCCTTCCTTTCCGTTTTTTACACGGAGGAAAAATAGGGTTCTGTTCTGTTCCAAAAAACGGAACAGAACTGAAAGGAAGAAAATCGGATGTCAGCGGATGGTATTTCGCTGACATCCGCAATGCCATTGACTTACATTATGTCCGCAAAAAAATAGGATGATTTGCGGACAAGCGGAGCGGCCGTGTGAAAGAGCCCTAAAACCATTATTAGCAGATAAAAACACAGCTAATTTTACAAGATTCCTGCTAAATTTCTAATAAATATAAAAGCTTAACCTGTATGGAGTTAATAAAAAAAAATTTGAAATTTTTACATTGCGCCTTTTTGCAAAAAGGTAAAGATCGAACATAATGCAAAAATGTAAATATCCACATTTTTTTTTAAATCTGAAGGTTTTCATTTTTCCCTTACAGCTTTCTGAATTTGTGAAAGACTCCCAAAACCATGTATTTTCTGAAAGCATATGACCTCTTGAATAAAAAGAAGATGCTACTGATTTTTTTAGGCCCCGTGGTATTTGCACAAATGTTTATCAAAAAAGTATTTTCGCTAAACGTACACTAAAACCATTATTAGCAGATAAAAACACAGCTAATTTTACACAATTCCTGCTTAATGTCTACCAAATATAATAGCTTAACCTGTGTTGAATTAATAGATAACAAATATTTGGAAATTTTTACATTGTGCCTTTTACCAAAATGGTGAAAATCGAACGTACCCAAAAATTTCTCTAAAAATCTGGAGGTTTTCATTTTCACCTACTGTACATATTTCAGAGCCTTTTACAAGACCCCCCCCCCCCCCCCCTCAAACCAAATATTTTCTTAAAGCACATGACCAGTAGAATAAAAAGAAGGTGCTACTTATTTTTAAGGCCCTGCAATTTTTGTGCAAATGGTTTATCAAATCACTATTTTCACTTTTCATTAAAAAAAAAAAAAAAAAAAAAAAAACACAAACACAATATAACTTACGTAATTCCTACTAAGAACCTACTAAGGACTTGTTCAGTGAGGTATGCCAAAGCGTAAGCCAATGGAGGGCCTTGTTTACCTGCATGGGGATACACAGGTATTCTGTGCATCCCTGCACAGGCAGTCCTATTCATGTAAATTGGGAAGCACTAGCTGCAAGGACAGATCCGGATTAGAAGACCGATCCCCCGCTGATTCCATCCTATGGAGGAGTCTGTGTGAAAGGGGCCTTACGATGATATTTATTTTTTTTCTTAAAATTTTTTTTAATGGTGGGAGGGCTTTAGAGAGACATCAGGGGTCTAAACAAATCTCAAATGTCTATTTTTTTTTTTAAGAAGAGAAAGGGACTGAAGAGAGTTCAGTCCCTTTATCTGCAGGATCAGCTGTAATACTTGGGAATACGTGGAAGCCTTTAGTGCCGGGTCACACTTGTGCGATGCGGGAAGGCTGCAAATTTGCAGCCTGTTCCCGCATCGCAAACGCACATCTGGCAGTTCACACTGCCATATGCGATAGGCAGGGGGTGTCAATTAAATGTTAACGACACCCCCAGTTTGATCGCATATCGCAGTGCGATCTGACAGTTCGCACAGGATCGGATCGCACAAGTGCGATACGATCCTGATGCGGCTGAAAAAAAGGGTCCTGTGCGACTTTTGTGCGGGTGCAGTGCGAATTTAGCCATACAAAGTGTATGTCTGAATTCGCACTGCACATCCGATCGCATGCAATGAAGGAGCTGTGCGCTCCGATATTACATGCGATCACCGCACACGCTATAGTGTGAACCAGCACTTACAAAGCAGCTCCCATTCATTTATACACTGGGGCATAGTAAACAATGTTGACTATGCCACAGTGCCAGCTGAACATAGGAGCGATCTGTATTTGTTATTTTACAGCGAATCATCATCTTTTTATGAGGGTGTCAGCCCTTCTCACTACAAGAAAAGTAAATCGGACAGCTGTAGAACCAACCAGATAATTTTTGTTGAACAGCTGATCAATGGCTGGAAAAAAAAAAAAGAAGATGATACCAAGCACATTGTTGCAGCCACATTTTTGGTAAGATCAACAGGCATTATCTGTACTTGTTGCAAATGTTCCTTTTCCGAATAAAAAAACAAAAAAAAAACAAAAACAAATGCACACATCACATCTAAGTAGTGGTAAGCTGCAATAAATGGCATTTTTAGTTTTGGGTTTAGGTATCCTTTAACCACTCCTACTACCCCCATCTCACAGTAAAAGTTGGTGCTTCTCAATAGATAAGTAAGCATTCATATTGCACTTGGAAAGAAGTAGTTGTGTTAAAAATTGTAACTGTATCTTCCTGCAGACAGATTCACTTTAATTCCTTTGTACCTTGTCCATCCCAACATCTAAAAAGGAAGAATAACATTTATTCAACAATAAATTTACTGTATAAAAGACATTTATTTAAAATATGATGACTATTTGCATTTTTCACAGCTATTAAATACAAAAATTATGTTTAAAAAAACGGTATAAAAAAACATTTAGTAAATTAAAAATAAAGAAATACTTCACATAGGAGGATTCTTTTCTACGACGACGCACCAGTTGGAATGGTCATAAAATGTGCTTACAACAAGGAGTTCAGGAATATATTGTTCTATGAGATCACAAAGTTCATTCTGTTTAAATATGTGATAATATCGAAGATAGTCTGTATTGTCAATTGTGGGGAGATGCTGATCTTTCTTACATTTAATGTCAGAGTTTGAACACAGCTTCCTATCAATTGGTCCATTGCAATTAGCTTCCAGATCTGGTAACGGAACATTACCAAGGTCTTTGATTATTTCTCCGCCAAGTTCTACATTGGAAGATGTGCAATAACTTTTGTTAGAAAATGGAAAGGTAAAGAACTCTTTGAGTTTGTTAGTATTATTATCCAGGTCCTGTGTGTATTTTGGTAGAAGGTCACCAATTTGTTTTACAAAATGAGGTTTGGACAATCTGGGTGGATGCACGTTTGCAGATTTTCCCAATTCAGTGCAGTAGTCGTACAGTCTACATAGAATGCTTCCATGCTTCTGGTCACTGCCTACATACATACTGCTTATATCCAGCCCTGATTCTAGAGACCGTGTTAAACATCTTGATAAATGGAGGCCATTTTTAAATGCTAAAGGCATCCTATCAACAAATGAAGAATGTTTAGTCCTAATCTTTGAAAGTATATTGCTTTGAACCCTACTCAAAAGATTGATCAGTGGCAGGTTATTGAATTCTGGTTCATTTAAGTCCTTCCTTTTTTCTGAAACCTTTTGTGGCTCCCTATTCCATGGTATAAGCAAGTCTTGCTTCTCAAATTTCCTTCTTTTCTGTTCCATTGCCCATACATATATCATCATCCGTCCACCAACTCTCAAAATTCGGGCCATCTCTTTAATAGCTCGTACACGGCGCTCCTTTGTTGAAAAATGATGGATTACTGGAAAAAAAAAATATTTAAAAAAAAAAAAGTTTGCCAAGTCATAAGAATGCCAAACACATTTTTAGGAATTTATATAGTATCAGTGTGTACTTCTTTATGCTTTTCAATGGTTTCTAACTGAATTTTTCGGATGTACCCCTCTTTAATTATGGTGCTGCTTGCTCTGGGCAAGTATTGCAAGTTTACATTTTAGCTTCTGGGAAAAAAGATAAGTACACAGTTAAAATACATATAAGGGAGCAGTTTTACCTGCCAAGGGATTTGTATTTCTCACCATCCAGTCCTGAGACTTAGACAGGCCATTCACAGAGCAATTTATTTCCTGCAACCACAAGTTTAGGGTAGGGAATGACCGATACGTTTTTTTCAGGGCGGATACCAATATTTTGGTCACAACGTATCGGTATCGGCCGATATTTTGTACATTTAAAGTTTTGAAAAATAAAGAAAATTTTTGACACAAATGTGTTACTGAACATGTTAATTTTTGTTTAATGCTTAATGGCTGGCTTGCTGGCACCCTGTGGTGGGTGGCTGGCTGGCACCCTGTGGTGGGTTGGCTGGCTGGCACAGGGGCTGTGGGTGGCTGGATGGTACAGGGCCTGTGGGTGGCTGGTACAGGGCCTGTGGGTGGCTGGCTGTCTGGCACCCTGTCTGTGGGTGGCTGGCTGTCTGGCACCCTGTGGTGGGTGGCTGGCTGGCTGGCACAGGGTCTGTGGGTGGCTGGCTCGCTGGTACAGTGTCTGTGGGTGGCTGGCTGGTACAGGGCCTGTGGATGTGGGTGGCTGGCTGGCACCGGGCTGCTGTGGGTGGGTGTATGGCTGTGATACACTCCAGCGAGACTAGTCCCGACTCCAGAGGAGGCTGTCCAAGGCAAGGGAGGCAGACTAAGAAGGCAGAACGATGTCACAAAAATATCGACAACATCGTTCAGTGTCGGGGCCGATACCGATATATCTGGGAAAGTGCATATCAGCCGCCGAAAATCGGTCTATCCCTAGTTTGGGGGGGGGGGGGTGTTGTCAGCCCTTTCTGCCAGGAGAAGACAGCGATTATTGCTAGCAGCCTTACCAGCTGCTAGCGATAATTGGATGTGAACTCCGGCAGGCTGGTTGTCAACTTGGTAAATTTAGCCTGCCCATACATGGTTTGAATCTGCTGAGCCAAATAAGATTTGAACAGTCTATGGCTCACTATACACACCTCTGTCAAACAACACAGCAATATCTGGCAATGTAGAAGAGCTGATCTTTCTTTGCTGCAGTTAAAATGTATGTAAAATCCTGCAAGTGCAGAAAAATAGCTATTGATCTGCCAAAACAGAGAGTGTCCTAACTTTTTGTTGTAAGCCTGACAACACTACATCGACTACAGTGAAATCCTAGGCACTGTTGTCAGCTCTACCTGAATTCTAGCTGTAGAACATCTCTCCCTCTCCTAATCTTCATACACAGATGTCTATAATTGCAGCACTTTTAAAGTGACATGTGCATGTATACAAAGATGTACAGAATGTTTTTCATTTGCCCAAATGTACAAAAGTTATACTTAGGCAGGCTAATTAATTCCCCAAAAGAGGGATGTACTAATGCAAATGCTTATAAAACATGAACAAAATATACAAAGACCTAAAATTGTATAAATATCCCAAATTAGAATTTATCCCAAAAAAAAAAAAATGGAAAGAACCTTTAAATTAAAAAACCAAGCAAAAAAAATAAAATATAACACCAGCAAGAGACACTTAAATACTGTAAATAACGGCACAATAAATAAATAACACAACCGGTTAAAAACAAATGAAATTGCTCATTCCCTGTGGATTTATTGGACCAGATTTAATTTTAGTCTATAAATCTAACTAACTGTAAATCATGTCGGTACGTGCAGTTTCTCGGATTTTTGATTATCTTAATAGGGCATGTACCCAAATAACATACTTTTGTTTAATCCCACAAGGCAACCTAATTGAATGATTAGATTTCTTTTTCAAAGAATCTAGAGTTATGTTGAAAAGCAAAGTTGAAATCCATTTTATTCCCTGAATATTAGACCAGGTAAATACTCAGGCAGGAAAGGCTGAGAAAATATGTGCAGCTAGTTTCATGCAAATATCATGCGCTGTACTACTGTCCCACACTCCAATGTCAAAGATAACAAAGATGTTTGGCTCATATCTTTGGTTCCATTGCACATTGTTAGTATAATGGCAGAAATCATGTCATATCCACATGTACATTCCACTTGTTGGTTGCACAATGCACCATTATATTTTCTGTTACTGTAATATACAAACACAGCATTTAAAAGTAGTTTTTGAGGTTCCAGATAGTAAAGCAAATGGTGTTCAGCATGGCTCCTAATTCATGTTATAGCTGCACTCAAACTCTTAATATTGTAGGTAACAATTCATACTTGCTGTATTTACAAACAGAGCGTAAAGCCGGCCATAGACAGTTTGAATCTTGTCCAGTTCAGCAGGGACCAGCCAACCTGTGGTTGCTGGAAAGAAAATCGCTCCATCCATGGCACCGGTTTAAGTAAGCAGCAGTCAATGCAGCAGAAAAGAATGACAGTAAGCAAAGCACAAGAGTAAAATTGGATTTTTGTAAGAACTTACCGTAAAATCCTTTTCTCTTAAGCTCATTGACAGACGCAGTCCTCGATTAATATCAATTGGGTTATACTGCCCTCTACAGGAGTAGGACACTAGGCAGAAAAAAACGTTCTGGCCACACCCCGGGGGCAGTCCCAGGGGGTACATCTTCTCCCTCCCCGCTACAGGATGTTAGTTATGTCACAAAGCAGTGTCAGAGAATTTAACCCAACCCAACTCAAAATAGAGGGGTGGGTACTGCGTCTGTCAATGAGCTTAAGAGAAAAGGATTTTACGGTAAGTTCTTACAAAAATCCAATTTTCTCTGTCGCTCATTGACAGACGCAGTCCTCTTGATTAATATCAATTGGGACGTCCCAAAGCAGTGCCACAAATGAGGGGTGGGATAACAGAAATCAAAATCCAATCTAGAAGGCCCAACCGGTGCCAACCAGAAGTTTTAAAGGCTCATCAGACAAACGGATGAGACTCAACTGAAAACCCAACAGAAAAAACCCTCGAGGTAGACCACCGGTCTTCCTCAAACAGCGGCCTGCAGAACCTTGCGGCCAAAAGAGGCATCCGCCGATGCCATCAGATCAACTTTATAGAATTTTGCAAAGGTATGTACCGACGACCATGTAGCCGCCTCGCAAACCTGAAGCACTGACGCCTGATGGCGAAAGGCCCAGGAAGCACTAAGCGCCCGAGTGGAGTGCGCCTTAACAGGGAACGGAGGCTCCCGACCCTTAATAGAATAAGCCTGTACCACCGTCTGTCTGATCCATCTGGAGATAGTCGCGGCAGATGCAGGCAACCCCTTCTTAGGGCCATCCGTGATCACAAAAAGTGAATCCGTCTTACGAAACGAGTCCGTAGTATTCAAGTATACCCTGATCGCCCGAACCACATCCAAGGAATGCAACGTGAATTCCCGAGGATGAGTGGGCTTAGGACACAGGGAAGGCAATACAATGTCCTCATTCAAATGAAACTCTGAAACCACCTTAGGAAGGAAGGATGGATTCGGACGAAGAACCACCTTATCCCTATGAACCACCAGATATGGGGAACGACAGGATAATGCGGCCAGTTCTGACACCCTGCGTGCAGAAGTGATAGCCACCAAGAAGGCCACCTTCTGGGATAAAGTAAGCAAGGGAATCTCCCTGATATTTTCAAAGGGAGTTTTCTGAAGAACCGACAGCACCAAATTAAGATCCCAGGGCGGCAAGGGTGTGCGCACCGGCGGAGCCAGGTGCCGCACCCCCTGGATGAAACTCCGCACCAAGGAATGAGTAGCCAGAGGCCTCTGAAAGAAGATTGCTAACGCTGAAACTTGACCCTTGATAGTGCTCAAGGACAGTTTCTGCTCAACCCCCTTTTGCAGAAAAGCCAATATTCGGGCCACCGAGTAAGAACGTGGAGGGAACCCAAGGGATTCACACCACGCGTTATAAGACTTCCATGTGCGATGATAGACCTTTCTGGAAGTCGTTTTCCTTGCTTTAATTAGAGTAGGAATAACTGAAGCTGACAACCCTTTGTCCTTCAGCACCTGGGTCTCAATAGCCAGGCCGTTAAAGCCAGCGATTGTAAAGCAGGATGGAAGATCGGTCCCTGAGACAGCAGATCCTCCGAGAGGAAGTCGCCAAGGAACGTCTGCGACCAGCCTGACCAGGTCGGCGTACCAGGCCCGATGAGGCCAGTCCGGAGCTACCAGGATGACTGGAATTCTCTCCACCTCTATCCTGCGAAGAAGTTTCGGCAGCAACTTGAGAGGAGGGAAGGCATACAGTAGCTGATACTGCCCCCACGGGGCGACCAGCGCGTCTGCGGCGTCTGCTAGAGGATCGCGGGAGCGAGCTACAAACCTCCGCACCTTCCTGTTGAGCCGAGATGCCAACAGATCCACATCCGGGGTGCCCCAACGAAGGCACAGTTGGTGGAATACCTCTGAATGAAGAGACCATTCCCCTTGATCCAGAATCTGACGGCTGAGATAATCTGCCTGCCAATTCTCCACCCCCGGAATGAATACCGTGGAGAGAGCTGGAACAAATCGTTCCACCCAACGAAGAATGCTGGCCACTTCTATGGCCACCAGAACACTTTTGGTGCCCCCTTGGTGATTGACGTAAGCCACGGCCGTGGCATTGTCCGACTGGATCCGAACCGGGCTGCCCTGGAGCTGCTCGGTCCAATGAATCAGACAAAGTCTGATAGCTCTCAGTTCCAATACATTTATCGGTAACCTGGATTCTTCCAGGGACCAAAGCCCCTGAACAGATAATCTTCCGAGAATTCCTCCCCATCCGGATAGACTGGCATCCGTGGTGACAATTGTCCAGTATATCGGAAGAAATGATTTCCCCTGGCTGAGCATCGGAGACCGAAGCCACCAGACCAGAGACTCCCTGGTCCGCTCGCTCAGTCGGATCCGATTGTCCAGGGAATCGGGATTCCGGTTCCATTTGAGAAGAATCTCCTTTTGAAGGATTCGGGTATGGGACTGGGCAAATGGTACTGCCTCGAAGGAAGCCACCATCAGACCCAGGACCCCCATGCAAGTCCGAAGGGAAGGCCAGTTGACGGACAGGAACAACTGAATCGTTGACTGAATCTTCTGGAGTTTCTCCGCAGGGAGAAATACCTTTGCCAGGGATGTGTCTAAAATTAGACCCAGATATTCCAGCCTCCTGGTGGGAACCAGAGATGACTTCTGCAGGTTCACCAGCCACCTGAACTTTTGCAAAGAGATCATAGTGATCAACAAGTTTAGCAACAGAGCCTGCGGAGACTCCGCACGGAGAAGAAGATCGTCTAGGTAACCTAGAATCGATATGCCCTGCTGTCGCAACAGCGCCAAGACTGGGGTCAACACCTTTGTGAAGACCCGGGGAGCCGAGGCGAGACCAAAGGGTAACGCCGCAAACTGATAATGGTTCTCTCCTACGGAAAAACGCAGGAAACGCTGATGTCCTGCGTAAATGGGAATGTGAAGATAGGCATCCTTGATGTCTATGGACGCCAGAAAATCCCCCTGATGCAGGGAGGGCGCTACTGTGCGAATGGACTCCATCTTGAATTTTTGTACCCTGACAAAATTATTGAGTGCTCTTAAGTCCAGAATTGGATGCACCTTGCCCTCTTTCCTGGGTATTGTGAATAGGTTCGAATAGAACCCCTGAAAACGTTCTGTCCAAGGAATGTGGACCACCACTCCTTGTTGCATCAAATCCGTTACTGCCCCCCACAAAGCTTTTAAGCGATCCGGGGATAGTCGAATATTGGAAGGGAAGAATCGCACCGGTGGAAGTGATCAAAACTCGATCTTGTATCCCGATCGTATGACTTCGCGAACCCATTTGTCCGGGATTCTGGAAAGCCATGGATCCGGAAACCGGTGAAGACGTCCCCCCACCCCAGATATGGGTGGGGGCGCACCTTCAGGCTTTAGTGGTCTTATCCTCAGCTCTGGAAGAGCCGGACTTTTGTTTACCCGACCAGCGCCCCTTGAAACCTCCTGGAGGGGCTTTGGAGGGCTTTGACTTATCGCCCACCCCAGCGGGACGAAAAAACTTTTTATGAGCGGAAAAGGAAGGCCCCCGTCTCTGTCGAGGTCCTTTACCCTTAGTATTCTGTGGCAAAAAAGTGCTCTTGCCCCCGGTGAGATCCTTGATAATCTCATCCAAGCTGGCCCCAAACAGGCGATTCCCTTGAAAGGGGAGATTAGCCAAAGCTTTTTTGGAACCTTGATCCGCCGACCAGCACTTTAACCACAACACACGCCTGAGGACCACTGCTGAAATCGATACACGCCCCAACAATGGAGTGGCGTCCAGAGCGGCGTCACAGACAAACTGTAGCCCTTGTATCATCTGTTCCAGCAAGTCTGATATTGCCGGGGGGATACTTCTCCCCTCTAGGTTACGGCGTAACAACTTGGTCCATTCTGTCAATGTCTGTGAGACCAGACCAATGGCAATCACTGGCCTAAAGGCTGACCCTATCAGGGAAAAAATGGAGCGGGATAGCGCTTCCACTTTGCGATCCACCGGATCCCTAAAGGACGGTGCGTCCTCCAACGGAATAACAGTAGCTTTATTTAGTCTGGAAATCGGTGAATCCACCAATGGTGGTACCGTCTACTTTTTAAGGAGGGATTCCTTAAACTGATAGCGCCTAGCAATCCGTTTGGAAATACCAGGGGTTTGTTTTGGAGGACCCCATTCCTCT
This sequence comes from Pelophylax lessonae, assembly GCF_965119305.1. Classification (NCBI taxonomy): domain Eukaryota; kingdom Metazoa; phylum Chordata; class Amphibia; order Anura; family Ranidae; genus Pelophylax; species Pelophylax lessonae. The sequence continues at coordinate 642,250,456 of NC_138769.1, forward strand.
TCAATTATATTACCAAAACATTTGGGCAAGGGAAACACCTTCGCCATCTTGGTAGGTTTGAGAGTACCAAAAGGAATTTCAGTATCAGCTACCTCTGCCGTTGTAACCTCAAGTCTTAAGGTTTCCCGGACAGACACAATTAGTGCATCCACCAATGCTTCTTCTAGTGCCATGGCGGAGGCAGAAACGTCCTCCTCACTATCTGAGGACACGGTACCCGAGACACAAGCCCCCGAAGAGGGACCTGCAGCCGCAGCGACAGGCTCAGAATCTGTATCTGATATGTCAGATGAAATAGGGGTAGGCGGGGGTCGTTTCTTCGCCCCCCGTCCCTGACAGGCCACCTCCACCCAGGATACAAAAGACTCTGGGACCGCTGATAATGCATCTATAGTGAGTGGAGAGTTGGAGGGTCCCGTGGTCACCTCGAGGGGATCAGGTGGGGATACATGTGTCGCAGGGTCCATGGCAAAGCCAGGCACCTGTCAGCAAACAAATGACAAAATTTGAATTTAAAGAAAAAACTTTTTCTCTTTAAAGTAATCCCTCAGCACAATGGCGCCCCTCAGTGACCACTTGCTTTGGAGCCCCCACAGCGAAAGAAGAGATACCCCCAAGGCTTACCACCTGATGCACAGAAGTTCCTACCGGACTACTTTCAGCGCTGTCTTTACAGGACAGGAAGTCTTGTGGATTGATCTACCCGGGTAAAGGAAGCAGCCCCGCCCCTTCCGGCACTCCTACCGCTGCTCCACGAGGCTGGGTGTATCCAAGATGGCCGCCGCCATAGCGGGGACATCTAGGCTACGCCAAAATGGCGGCCCTGCGTGGCCCACGAAAAAATGGCGTTCCGCGTGTTTGCAGCCTCTGCCGGTGTCAGTGCGATGCCCGTGGCCCCATACCTGACCGCTTCCATGCTACAGCCGACCGATCGACTCAAAAGGATGGTGTTCCGGGCTGCAACCGACCAATCAATGGTAGGTGTCTGACAATGTTCTTAGTGGGAATGCCTGCGGCGCCATCTCCATCCCTGACCAGCCCAGTTTTATGGCTCTGAAATGATGGTGTTCCGTGCGCTGCAACCGACCGATCACATGGTAGGTGTCCGACAATCTGCCTGATTGTTTTACTGGCCATCCTCCATCCCTGACCAACCTTAGCGATTTAAGCGGTAAGTGTTTGACAATCTAAATGACCGTTCACTAGTAATGCCCGTGGCATCATACTCCATCCTTTACCCCTTAGTCATGGATTGGGATAATAAGTCTCTAACCAAGCCTGGAGCTCAGTGACCAATTGTATATCTTTACAAGACAAGCCTTACTTGCCAACCCCTAATAGGTGGGGAAGATAGGAGGAGTATGTTACAGGATAGAGGGGAACCCGGGATTATAAGGGTCCGATTATCCCACGGAGGGGGCCCGTGTCCACCCGACAAAGGGAGAGGGGTGGACCTTCTACTCACCATACCGGAACAGGCGGGCACCAACTCCTGACAGAACCCCTCTCCACCACGGTGGGGGGCTGTCGGCCAACACAGACGCCGCGACTCCAATTCAGATTGGTCGTAGGCGTCCTGGCGAGACGTTTAACTCGCAGGGCCAGTCCCCGACCAGTGGGACTATGTCACGGCCGACCCAGCGCGGAGCTAGGGCCTGCACGCGTTCGCAAGCCGGCTGGGGTGACCACTGGATCTCAACATCCAGCCCGTCGCCCAGCTCCAGCATAATTGCTTGAATGTGTCGCAGCTGACCCAGCACGGAGCTGGAGCCTGCATGCGCTTGTAGGCTGGCTGGGGTGATCACTGGACCTCACATCCAGCCCATCGCCCAGCTCCAGCATAATTGCTTGAATGTGTCGCGGCTGACCCAGCGCGGAGCTGGAGCCTGCACGCGCTTGTAGGCCGGCTGGGGTAACCACTGGACCTCAACATCCAGCCCGTCACCCAGATCCGGCATAATTGCTTGAAGATCTCACAGGAACAACTGGAGAAAAAAGCTAACTAAAAAAGATTTATCTAAAAAAAATCTTGCCAGGACCAAAGATCCCAGCAAGGAACTTAGGTCCTTACTCCTGACTAGACAGAAAAAAACTAACATCCTGTAGCGGGGAGGGAGAAGATGTACCCCCTGGGACTGCCCCCGGGGTGTGGCCGGAACGTTTTTTTCTGCCTAGTGTCCTTCTCCTGTAGAGGGCAGTATAACCCAATTGATATTAATCAAGAGGACTGCGTCTGTCAATGAGCGACAGAGAAAAGTTGTTAAAGATGGAACAAACACACCCTATAAAACGGAATGGTCTGTGCTCGCTATAGTATTCCTTTATGGTAACACCGAAATCAAATCCATAGGTGCTTGGCATAAAAGCCTGCAACATTAACAAACTCATTTATGTGGAACCTGCAGGTTATGAGCATGTGATGATCCACGCTCTAGTACCACAGTTATGCATGACATTTGAATATAAATGCCTGCATTGGCAAGACTTACTGCTACCTATTTTGCAAAGCACTTTACTAAACTCTTCCAGTTCCGACGTTGGAAAAAGAAAAGGGGAATGGATCAATTAAATCTGTTCAAAGTTAATCTGTCTGTGTCTTGAGAAAGATGGATTGAGCGCCACTGAAACATTGACAAACTGCTGTTGCTTTGAATTGTCTCTCCTGCAAGACCTGTGAGTGGCTCTATACTGGTTTTAAATTTGGATGCATTTCTTTATGGGTGAGCACCTGAGCATTTACCTCATACATAAGAGTGTGGTGTCTACCCTTGGAACTGGCAAACAGAATCTGTAGATAGCGAGAAACTCTGCTGTGAACACTGCAGGCCATCACACACGCACGTTACCCTGGTATAATCATCCCTTGGTATGGGAGTTCATCAGCGGGGATTGAGCAATGTCTGTAATGTGCTACCCAAGACTGGAATGAGTGACAAAGCTGTGGGGCATGTTTGCCCCTTATCCAGTCTTCGTGAAGAAGTCTCGCACAAGGGATGAAAATGCATTAAGTGACAAGCTTTTATATTCAAGAAAGTTTCTAACTATCTATGGATTCTGTTTGCACAGGCTTGATGGATCCATTCCACTATTCTTTTTCCTTTGTCAGGACTGGTAAGGTGCTTCACCAAATGAGTTTAGTAGGCCCACTAATGCAGGCATTAATGTTCAGGTTACATACAGTATATGACTGTTGCAACAGATTGACGGTCATCACATCCTCATAACCTACAGATTTCACACACACAAGTTTAGGCTTAGATTGCATGCTATTGTGCCAATCAAATATGGAGGAGATGTCTGTGTGAGCACATAATACTATATGATTTTGGCAAATTCTTTCAAGTTGGAAGTTGTGTTTGTTTCATCTTTAAAAAAATGTATGCTTGTTCTTTACGGTCACTTCATGCTGCTGCATTGCCTGCTGATTCCTTACGTAGTGAGTATTTGGATACAGCATGACTTGTACGAGTTGTGACCTATAATATTAGTTGCATGATTATTCAGATACATATCTGTAGGGCACAGACTGCCTGTCTGTGCGATCTTTCCCTGCATTGGCAAAAGCATGAATGATCATCTGTGGCCTGGAGCTATAAAAATGTCAGTATTACTACTATGCAGCAGCCGTGTTTTATGTACAATTATGAAACACCAATCGGCAAAAGGATCAATGCTGGCTCGCACTGCTTCCTCTGCACACAGCTTCTGTACACGGTTGCTCTGCTTTTTATCTATAGATGAACTCACGTTTGAATGCAATTATAGCAGGAATTAGGAGGTGTGATGAACATAGTTTCCTTTACTATCTGCAACTACATAACTGTTGTCAAACACTGTGCTTGCATATTACAGCAAGATATATGGGACTCAACAAGTGGAGCGTACATGTGGATAAAATGTCATTTCTACCATTAGACTAACAAAGTGCGTATGTATGTTAAATCCATGTGATCCAATTTTCTGTGTTCTGTAACATCTGAATGTGGGACAGTAGTATAGCAACACATCTGCATGATAATATCTGCACATATTAACACAGTCCCAACTACTATACTTTCCTAGCTGGGTATGCACCTGATCTAAAATTCAGGGAAATTTTGCATTGAACACTACTTTTTTTAAAAAAAATGTATAATTATGATTCAATTAAGTTGTCTTGTGGGATAGAATAAATGTATGTTATTTTGGTACATGCCCCTTCAGATCATTAGAAACTGATTCCAGCAGTAATAACAAACTGCAGAGATTGACGTGATTTACATCTAGTTAGATTTATAGTCTCAAATAAAATATGATCCAACAAATCTATGGGGATGAACAATTTTAAAGTGTTTTTTTTTTACCCATTGTGTGTGAGGCATTTATTGTGACATTATTTACAGTATTTTTATGGGTGTCTGTCACTGTGCACTCTCCTATCATTATGTGACCTATTCGTACAAGAGCACTTCTTCTGTTGTTTCTGCCTCTCCTAGTCTGATTCTTGCTGTACAGGAAGTTGCAGGAAGCAAATACCAGTTTAAATTCAAATTACTTATACTGCGTTTAAAATTAATGTAATGCTGTATTAATGAATACAAAGCTGCAATAATTATTGTGTTTTAAATCATCCTATTAGTTTAGTTTTAAGGAAGAGTGGTGGGCAAGGCATGAAGGGTAGCAATAGGCGACTGTGGGTGAAATAAACCAACAACAAATGGACAGTGTAAATAAACATTTACATGCAGCAATAGAACACACCAAATCGTATTGGTTGCTGGAGTTACATGTGTAGCGCTACCCCCCGCAGGAGCTGCATGATATTCAGTCCCCTTATTCCTGCACAACCAGGCAACATGCTTTTCCAACTTGCAAACAGACACAAGAAATCAGTCCATGGGCTTGTTTTGTTGTTGGATAGGGGAAAACAACTTGGATAGGAGTATAGGGATTATGGGATGCCCAACTTGACTTGAAGAGCAGATAAGGACAAACCTCCTTCTCTATGTACACAAAAATAAAGATCCTGGACTGTACTCCTTCTGGAATAATCACAGTCTCTATGGATCAGTGGCAAAGTTCCCTTTAGTGAAAAAGCCACAAAGTCCCAAACTGTATGCAGGAGTATAGTGTCTTCTCAGTAGAACCTCACACAGTTCTAACGCTTGTAGATACTACCAGCCCAGCTGTCTGCTCTAAAGAATCCCCCAGGGTCAGGAATTGGGATTTAGCACAATGCTGCCCCTGGAAAGTATGCTACATCTGGCAGTCTCTCCCCTCGTATGCCCCTGGATGTACTGAGGTACTCACACTGTCCTTTTCACCCTGCTGCGCTGGGCAAGAATCCTGTTCAGGCCTTCAACTGATAAGATCCTCCCATGCCAGCCCAAATGTCTTCTGCACAAGAATAATCCCTCTCTTAAGTCTTCCTCTACTTCCTTTCCTCAGATCCTGTCTGTAGGTAGAGCCCCCTGACCCGGGGTCCCCTCCCAGGCCACATGCAACAACCTCAGCACTCTTCCACTCAGCTCCCCTGCTGATCAGGCTCTTCCATAATTAAGGGCTGACCCAGCCCCCATGCCAGTGCCTTCTGCCTGGGGATTGGCCGGATTCCCTCAAGTATGCAGATCAGGACCTCCTACTCTCCACTCACTAACTACCAGAAGCGTCTCCAAGCTTCTAGAACCAAGGGGAGGTTCTAGACCTTCCCTGCAGAGCCCTCCAGCCTGACCTGCAGTAACCCAACCTAATTACAGACTAATATTTAATCTCATTATGTGGTTGTGAATGCTAATTGCCAACAAGAATAATAATTCTGAACGTGTTCATTTTATGTCTTGCTTGCTGACCTTGATCTGCCAGTTTCCAGCTTCGAATGTGTATGTCATGGTTTTAGGTAGAGCAGAACGTTGAAGCAATCATATTTTTGGGGGAAAAAATGAACAACATTTGATATGAATAAATACGGCATCTAGATAGAGAAGTACACATCAGTAACAATCTGATCTATTTGAGTCACTAAAGTGAACACAGACCATTAGCTGAAAGCCAGAGAAGCACATCCTACATTCCAGATAACTCTCATTTATTCCCTTGGAGAATCCATGATCAGTTGAACATTACAATAATGGATATGGACATCCTTCCAACTGAATGTGTATTGCTGAAATATTGCAAGTCGTGCATGTTTAATTTCAAGGAAAGGCAAAATACAAAAGTCATGAATATGTGAAGGCAATAATATAAATTTGTTGGCTTTTTGTTTTTGATACAGTGTTAAAGAAAAATTTACAATCCCTAGAATTTTGGTCCTATAGCAAGAACAAAAGAGGTCTTTATTAGGATTCTGCTTCTAAAGGCTGCAATACACGGCCTGATTTGCTCTTGTACTGCCAGAGAGCTGAATTAAAGGAAATCAATTGATTCTACCATCTAAGCTCAAAGCTTGGACAGAGCAATCTCCGCTGCCAGCTTTTGTATTCAGGCAGCTGCGGCACCCATGGCTGCCCGAATAACCAAACAGTGACAGCGGTGGATAAGATTAAGCCCTCATTCACATTGGAGGCGGGTTTGAAATGGCGCGAGCTCAGCTGAACTCGCCTGATTTCAAACCTGAATTTTATTGCTAGCTGGGGGGGCAATTTGATAGACATCTGTGGGGGGTCATGCATAGATGTCTATTGAAATCGTCCTCAAAGTAGCCAAAAGTAGTGCAGGAACAACTTTTGGAAATCAGTGCGGTGCCACAAAGTCAGCGTCGCATCGATTCAGATGGAGCTGTACCCGGCAATAGGCTCTGATTTGGCATGCGATTTGACATGTAAAATTGTATGTCAAATTGCCCAATGTGAACGGGGGCTCAGTCACAAACCAGCTAATTGTTTTTCACCTGGCTCATGTGGTTTTGAAATCAACATTTGTTGAGCCAGGTGGTGCTTACCAATTCAAGTAAAATCAGCCAAAATTTGAATGGTCTATGGGGAGGTTAAAGGATAGGCAGCCTCTCCCCCCAAATTCCCCCATCCCTATGACAGCGGGTGAGGGATCTTCTCCCCGCATTCACGATCACAATTTGAAAATAGCTTCCTGTAAATTAATGCCTACAAGTACTTCCAGCAAGTGCGGCTGATGGCTTGTAGTTTTCAATGAACTACGAGGGCACTGGTGAGCACTCTCATAATCCATTAAGCTTCCTGCTCTAAAGTAACCTGCCTTCCTGTACCAGGTACGGCAGACTGCTATCCTGAGAGTCTGCAGGAGCTGGAGATTTCACCTGCAATCTGCTGATCGTGGATTTTTTTTCTTAGAAAAGAAAAAAGAAATGCACATTTTTTTTTTACCTGCAAACAAATGTTCAGAAGGTGAACTTATCCTTTAAGGGTTCCAGACAGCAAACTTATCTCTGTACAAAATGTGTTTATATCCATATATATCTCTAATCAGTTAGAAACCTTTAAACTGACAACACAAAAATGAAGAATGCCCCTATATCAGTGATGGGGAACCTTGGCACCCCAGTTGTTTTGGAACTACATTTCCCATGATGCTCATGCACTCTGCGGTGTAGCTCAGCATCATGGGAAATGTAGTTCCAAAACATCTGGGGTGCCAAGGTTTGCCATCACTGCTCTATATCATGTATGTCTACTGCCCCACTAACTTACCAGCTATAGAGAGAGCAGCATCAAAGGCGCCATCACGGTATGGCAGCTGGAGTCCATCACATACCATTACTTCATAATTTCGGTTTCTTGCAGCCTCTGCCAGTGGTAAGCAGTAATCCGATCCGATTTTAAAAGTCTGACTGTTGATATGCAGATATTTCCCATTTCCACAGCCTGAAATTATATCAAAATTAATTACCGTATTGGACAGGTTGCATATAAAATTAATTTGAGATATATTATACACACACACATACATAATATATATATATATATATATACATACACACACACATATATATATACAGACACATACATACACACACACACACAAATATATACATACATACACACATACAATCTCACAAAAGTCAGTACATCTCTCACATTTTTGTAAATATTATATCTTTTCATGTGACAACACTGAAGAAATGACACTTTGCTACAATGTAAAGTAGTGAGTATACAGCTTGTATAACAGTGTAAATTTGCGGTCCCTTCAAAATAACTCAACACACAGCCATTAATGTCTAAACCTCTGGAAAAAGTGAGTACACAAGCTGTACACTCACTACTTTACATTGTAGCAAAGTGTCATTTCTTCAGTGTTATCACATGAAAAAGTAATCCCTTTTCTGGCCAGTCCTACACTGCTTTGCCACTACAAATGCTACAGTGGACACCATGCCAACATGAGGCATAAAGACCCAAGGTGGGGAAGAACAACTAGGTTCCGATATGGTCACTGACCTGCGTTCCAACAGAGAAAAGATATACATGTGCTCAAATCCCAAAAGCTTGTACATGTATTTAAACTATCAGGTCCTAAAGGAGTGTGACCACATATTAACACTACAAATTCTGCATGGGCCCTCTGCACATTGCTACACCCTTTCTAGCAAACGATGCAATGAAAACCAGGGATAACATGTTTAGGCTGACTTACTGAGTCAGTCATCCCTCTTCTGGCCATTGCATATAGACCTAAGGTGGGGGAGAGCAACTAGGTTTTTCATTGCATAGTTTGCTGGAAAGGGTGTAGCAGTGTGCATAGGGTCCATCCAGAATTTGTAGTGTTATTTGTTCACACCCCATTAGCGCCTCAGTTTAAATACATGTACAAACTATTGGGATTTGAGCACAGGTATATCTTTCTCTATGGATGCACACAGCCTGGCTCAGGAGAGATCCTGCAGGTGTGCCCCCATAGGAAGGGACTTCCTATGGTGGTGTGCCGAGAACAACAGGGGACCCAAAAAGAGGAGGTTCGGGACAGCTCTGTGCAATACCATTTCGCAGAACAGGTATCACATGACAAGCATCACTTTTGCCATTTTACAAAAAGAAAAAATTAAGCATTACAACGTTTTGGGCCATATTTGCTTATTACCTTTCCACGCTCTTCATTGACGTTTGCACAATACAAAACAAAATACACTGCCCATGTGACTCGCATCCCATTTCAAATGTGGTTCATAGAGACAATGGTACTGAGCCGCTGAGGGCTCTCTCTCTATAATATATATATATTTATTTGGAAAAGCAAGAATGTAATATTAAAAATCTCTTCAGTAGATTGTCCCATGCTGAGGAAATGTTAATGTTTCTGTGTGAAATAAGCTGCTCACTGCAGTGCAGGCTCATAGTTCAGAGACCACTTCTGGTCCAAACTAACAACTGTGAAGCAAATTACATGGGGTACACATAAGATTTGTAAATAAGCCTTGCGGGCTAAAACTAAGTGTAAATCTTTAAGTGTACCCCAAGTTTTTCTACGCTTTCATAAAATAAAACCCGTGTGAAAACCGCACTAGCCTGGTGACCACATTTCCTATTTAGAAGGTTTGGAAACGTATCTCTAAGTAGGTCTTTCTTGGTTCCCGTCGTCTACTTTAAAAATGACAACAATCTTTAGTGAAATAACTTTTTCATTTTTACATGCTGTAAGTTTCTGACATTTCCTTCCATCCAACAAAGTTGAGGGATTTTTTCTATTGCTATTATACTTTTTTTTTTTTTTTAATGAATTACTGCATTCATTTTCTTTTTCTAATGTGATATTCTTCTGTTATGATTGTTTAAACAATTGACCTCAGTAAACCATTGATGTATACCAGTTCGACACACTCCCATAGAAACTTACCTGACACAGATTGCTTGTATCATCCAAATAATTACAACCTTCAGCCCCTAATTTCACTCTTCTGTTTCTTCAGAAAGAGGAAAATTAAAAGGCTATGTATTTAAATGAGTCATTACTGCTAATTGTTAGCAGCAATTGTTTTCATTTGAATTGGAATCAAATTACTGTTGCCAGGCTGTGCGTAATTTTGCTGAAAATGTTTCTGATAAATTCTAACCAAACAAGAGAACAGAAAGCCTATTATTCAAAGTATAATATGTGTTAACGTTCACAAATAACCACTGTATTGAAACGTAAACTTTATCCTTTGGCATTGCATTAGCAAACCTGGAACAAGATTCATTTGCTTAATTGGTATATTGTTTTCATGCGAAATATGTAAAATTCTGGCATACATCCATATTTCTCCATGAGCTATAAAGATTTCCGAAATTCAAAGTCTTACTTTTGACAGCAAAGAAAAGTAGATAAATTGCGCAGAAGAAAATTAAAAATAAAATAAGTAGTAGCTTACTTTCATACACGATATGCTCAAAGTATGAGGACAAATCTGTAAATTATTGGGTTCAGGTGTTGCCAGTGAAGGGTGAGGTTTAATTTACAGCATATAAAGACATTTTAGACAGTTGTGCATTGAGCCTTATGATAACAGTTGAGGAAGGCCCATGTTTGTCCCAGCTTGACTCTACCCCTGTACACAAACCAGTTCCATAAAGACATGGTTTGAAGATTTGTGGAGGAACTGGAGTGATATGCACAGAGCCCTGACCTCAACCCTTTTGAATACATTAGGGATGAATTGGAATAGCAATTTATTGCCAGATCTAATAAACTGGACCTACAATCATCCACTAAATTTCAGTTGTAATCAAATTATATGTATCTAACGTAACCAAAAGAACCTTGTACTGGCAGAATGTTGGGGTTACCATTACTCTTTCTATTAGGACTAGTTGTCTGACTACCTTTAGTTGCCTGATCCAGAACATACAAGCATTATTAAATAATCGAGAGAAGACCGAACTGGGGAGACAATCGAACTGGGGAGATGTATAAAAAGCCTTTGCATCTGCAGAACAGTCATTTTCAGAAGGGTCACCAATGGCAGCCTCCATATTCTCTCACTACAGGTTTCCTTTAGGTTTTTTTTTGCTATATACAGTTTTGATGCATGGACCCGAGACTAATTTATAGCGTGAACCATCCACTTATCAAATGTCAATGGACAAGAGCAGTGCTGACTTTGGCCATAAGATGCAATGGGAATTTTTTTGTTCAGTCTATACAATTAAGTCATAAAATACTAAGGGCTCTTTCACACGGTCCGCCTCCGTAGGCGGATCCGTGTTGCTCAGCGAGGATCGATCCGCGATGCCCACTGAGCCGGCGGATGACAGCTCCGTCTCCGCTTGCAGAGTGGAGAGGGAGGTGTCTCAGCCCCCGCTGCCCTCTATGGGGGATCGGATGAGAGCGGACCGCCTGTCCGCTCTCATCAGATCCGATCCGATTACTGAACGGATGGAAAAATAGGGTTTCCATCCGTCCAGATTTCACGGACAGGATCGGATACGGATGGCAGCGGGTGTCAGCAGAGGTGTCTCCGCTGACACCCGCTGCCCCATAGAGCTGCATGGAGGATCCGATCAGATCCGCCTAAAAAACTGACAGGCGGATCTGATCGGATCGCCCGTGTGAAAGAGCCCTAATGTTAAACACGAAAACGTATTTTGATTGATGTGAAAACAAATAAACATTATAAAAACATTCTAAATCACATGCTTGTGATTCGTAATATCAGTATTTAAAGTATTTATTGAAAATTGTTCACAGTACACAGACAAGCAGGACCAGTATTGTCTGGTACCCCGCCCTCCTTCCATCAACCCAGCAGAAAACAAGTTATAGCTATACATAACTTCTATAAAACATACATTAAACTTCATCTGTTGTCACACATATTTTTACGATCAAGTCATACTAATCAACTAAGTATTCTCTAACTATTTCTTTTTATACACACATTTTTTTGGTTATTTTTAAGCTTGAGAATTTTTGCTTTAGCAAATGGAAAGCTAGTTATTGGGGAAGGAGAAGAAAGAAAAAGTGCTTAAACACAGATTTTTCAAGTTTTCATGTGTTTTTCAGGTGCTCCCTTTGAGTTCTTTAATATTATTATACAGTTCATAAACAATGGATAAGAATGCTACTTGCCGATGCGCACATGTAACAGCAATTCAACTTAAAAAACTAAAAAAGCAGTTTCATGATACAATAGCTGCTGCTATAAAATCAGTCCATCATTTCAAATCATATGCCTCAAAAACAGAATTTCTAAAGCATTAGCAGTGCTCCTCCAGTGTAAGCAACACTGTGTATATGTGTTTCAAAGTCCCTATTAAGGATAGTTCACATGCTGTTGAGTGTTGAGAGTGCTGTTTTTGTTGGGTGGAATAGAAATATCTACGTATCTGGTCCTTGGAGTCATGCGTGATGTTATGAATCCACAAACACCATCACCACACCTTGTGGGTCCCACTCCCTTCAAATTATGCACTCACCAGATCTCAAATGAATCACGCCTTATCGCTTTAAAACACTTCTTCAATGATAGACATCACACTAGACAGGCTACTTCTCCATATTCCAGTATGACATTTATTGTAAAAAACCATCACCCTCTAAAAACACATTTGCAAAAGTTGCATATAAACGAGCATTGGTAACATACAGCTATGCAGATTGACATCAGCATGCTACCCGATCCGACAATCACCGTGATCATGTTGGTACCAAGCAAGTGGTGAGATACAGCAGGGAGATTCACATGTGTTGACATAATGTTACCAATGCTCGTTTATATGCAACTTTAAGTGTGTTTTTAAAGAGGGATGGTGTTTTACAATAAATGTCATAGGGGGTTACGCTATGGAGTGTGGATTTGTCTTTTTGTAAGATGGACACCGCTGGGAGTGCCTTGCAAATGTATTCAGCCCCCTTGAACTTTGCGACCTTTTGCCACATTTCAGGCTTCAAACAAAGATATAAAACTGTAATTTTTTGTGAAGAATCAACAACAAGTGGGACACAATCATGAAGTGGAACGAAATTTATTGGATATTTCAAACTTTTTTAACAAATAAAAAACTGAAAAATTGGGCGTGCAAAATTATTCAGCCCCTTTACTTTCAGTGCAGCAAACTCTCTCCAGAAGTTCAGTGAGGATCTCTGAATGATCCAATGTTGACCTAAATGACTAATGATGATAAATAGAATCCACCTCTGTGTAATCAAGTCTCCGTATAAATGCACCTGCACTGTGATAGTCTCAGAGGTCCGTTTAAAGCGCAGAGAGCATCATGAAGAACAAGGAACACACCAGGCAGGTCCGATATAATGTTGTGGAGAAGTTTAAAGCCGGATTTGGATACAAAAAGATTTCCCAAGCTTTAAACAGCCCAAGGAGCGCTGTGCAAGCGATAATATTGAAATGGAAGGAGTATTAGACCACTGCAAATCTACGAAGACCTGGCCTTCCCTCTAAACTTTCAGCTCATACAAGGAGAAGACTGTTTGGAGATGCAGCCAAGAGGCCCATGATCACTCTGGGTGAACTGCAGAGATCTACAGCTGAGGTGGGAGACTCTGTCCATAGGACAACAATCAGTCGTATACTGCACAAATCTGGCCTTTATGGAAGAGTGGCAAGAAGAAAGCCATTTCTTAAAGATATTCATAAAAAGGGTCATTAAAGTTTGCCAAAAGCCACCTGGGAGACACACCAAACATGTGGAAGAAGGTGCTCTGGTCAGATGAAACCAAAATCAAACTTTTTGGCAACAATGCAAAACATTATGTTTGGCATAAAAAAGCAACACCGCTCATCACCCTGAACAAACCATCCCCTCTGTCAAATATGGTGGTGGCAGCATTATGGTTTGGGCCTGCTTTTCTTCAGCAGGGACAGGGAAGATGGTTAAAATTGATGGGAAGATGGATGGAGCCAAATACAGGACCATTCTGGAAGAAAACATGATGGAGTCTGCAAAACACCTGAGACTGAGATTTTTCTTCCAACAAGACAATGATCCAAAACATAAAGCAAAATCTACAATTTGAATGGCCAAGTCAAAGTCCAGACCCGAATCCAATCGAGAATCTGTGGAAAGAACTGAAAGCTGCTGTTCACAAACACTCTCCATCCAGCCTCACTGAGCTCGAGCTGTTTTGCAAGGAGGAACGGGCAAAAATTTCAGTCTCTCGATGTGCAAAACTGATAGAGACATATCCCAAGCGACTTACAGCTGTAATCGCAGCAAAAGGTGGCCCTACAAAGCATTAACTTAAGGGGGCTGAATAATTTTGCACGCTCAATTTTTCAGTTTTTTATTTGTTAAAAAAGTTTGAAATATCCAATACATTTCGTTCCACTTCATGATTGTGTCCCACTTGTTGTTGATTCTTCACAAAAAATTACAGTTTTATATCTTTAGCTTTGAAGCCTGAAATGTGGCAAAAGGTCGCAAAGGCTCTGTACTTTTTTGAGCTTCAAGTTCCAAGCTTCAACATATTAATCAGTTATGAACAGGCACCATTGAATATAATAGGAATCTAGATGTTCAGCATTGAAGCACTTTGGCAGACGTACTTCAAGCGGTATTAACCCCAAAAGCTAACATTCAAATATAATGCAGCTTACAAATTCCTAGATGTGATGGCTGCATTCATTTTCTTTATTAGGCTTTATTTTCATCTGGTGATACAGCCAGTAAGCAGTTACAGGGATGAGAAAAACCATTTAACACCGACAGGGGTGTTTGGCTTTAGTTTGTTAGTGAATTTAAATCTGCTAATACATTTAACATTCCCCTTCCCCCCAGACTGACAATGTTGTCCAAAGGTGCCCCCTCTGCTCCTTTATCCAGAGTGGGGGCACTCTAATACAGGAGGCGTGTTACTAAAAACAGACGGGAAAAAATCCTAAAAAAAGAAAACAAATGCAGCCACCACATCTGATTGTTAAGCTACAATAAGGAAGGATGGATTAGAACCTCCATTTAAGCGGAGTTCTGGGCACAGAAAACATTTTTCAGTGAACATACCCCCGGGACAGTCAGGGCTAGTACATTCCACAATGGCTAGCCTCTGTTCTGTCCGGTTTCGCACTTACCTGCAAGAAGAAATACTCACTTATAAAATTTCTTCCACAGCATTGCCATCTCTCTTGTGGGCAGCTGAAGCCGGCGCGGTCCTCTTCTGCATCTTCTTCCGCGTCCTCTTCTCCCAGAATGCGCCTGCACCGGCCCCTCTTGTCACTTCCGGTGCGGCGCCGCATTCCTCCACAGCTTCTGGGCAAGCCCAGAAGCTGTTTAGCAGGGGAATGCGGCGTCGCCCTGGAAGTGACGAGCGGGTCCGGTGCCGTCGCATTGATTCCTGGGAGCGATGACGTTCAGCTCCCAGGAATCATCGCAAGACAGAAAGTGACGGCGGAGCCGCGGCTCAGAGGGAGGAAGTACACTGAGGTGAGTATTTTCGATCTTCAATTACAAGGTGAGTAAAAAAAAAAACCTAACTATCCAATTCCTTTTCAGGTGAAGGAGAACTAGCGAATGGGCACAAAAAAAAAAAAGATCGATTTTGTGCCCGGAACTCCGCTTTAAGTGTTTTTATTATGGTCTCTGTCCGCACTGGGGAGCCTCATCATCTTTATTTGTCTTGGAGGCCATCTTCACTAAGACAGAAAGGGATGGGAAATTTTACATTTTGCAATATTCAACGTTACAAGAGGTGAGGATAAATCTTCCAATGGGGACACCTGTTTTAGTGACAGTCCAAGATAGAAATCCCCCTCTATTTTCACATAGGCAGTCCAATCAGGTGCGCAGGTCAGTTTTTTTAGGCAGCGCTGATTGGACTCTCCATTCACCCCTATGGAGCGGTGGATGTCAGTGGTGACATGTGCGCCGACACCCGCCGCCATCCAATCCTGTCCACCAAATCCAGACGGATGGTGACCCTATTTTCCATCCGTCTGGGGGATCCGATCGGATACGATCTGGTGAAAATGGACAGGCGGTCCATTTTCACCCAATGTTTCTATAGGGGAGAGCCGGACTGTGTCCGTCTGCGCTCTTCACAGTGAGCGGAAACAGACCTGTCATTCGCCTGCTTAGCGGAGCGATCCCCCGCTGAGCAAAGCAAAGCCTGCCGAGCGGACCGCTCGTGTGAAAGGACCCTTAAGTAGAAAAAAAAAACCTGATAACCAATTTACACTTCTGGTTCGGGATGAAATTTATAGATTCACTTCAGTACAAACAGCCTGTCAGATTTTTTTGTATGATCACAGCCACTGGCTATAGCTGGCAGCAGTGATCATTGTATTCTGCCGGCGGGGAAATCTCTCTAGTGCAGGGCAGTGAATCAAGGGATTTTCTTTCCTGCAGCACGTTGTTGAAGGAAAGAAAAAATTGCATTGTATATGGCCAGCCTTATAAAGAACATGAACTGTAAGGCACTGAATAGATTTAGTTTGGAGGCATTTTTCAAGATAATCGCAAATTCATGCGATCAACGCCGCATACTCTAAGGCACATGTGTCAAACACAAGGCCCCCGGGCCATTTCATGTGGCCCTCGCACCTCTCCTGCAGCTGCAGGAGAGCTCTAGCCCTCCTCCAGACCCTGTGCTTTCTGCTTTCCAGCAATGCCTCTAGCTTCAAGCACAAGGTAAGGGTGGTGCACTGTAATGTAAGGAAGGGTGGGGGGCTCAACTTCTGATGGTGGGGAGGCTTCTGACGTCTTATGTACGGGTAAGCGATGCTCTGGACACCTAGGTTCACGGATACAACCGGCCTTTTTTAGGGCAATCATATTGCTGATGCGGCCCTCGATTATATTGAGTTTGACACCCCTGCTCTAAGGCAATGTGTATATATATGCAGACTTATTATATTCATACTGAGTTTTTAAAGTGCTCTACGCAGTAATGATAATGAGGTGACTAAATAAATGATACAAAAAGTAGTGCAATGCTAATGCTAATCCCAGCAATGGGATTAGCATTAGTATATATTCAAAAAAACTCCATCAGATCTCATACAATAAAAAAAACTTGATTTGTGAAAGTGCTATGCTCTTGAAGTGCAATAGTGACAGTACGTGGGTATCTATATAAAAAAATGTTCAATTCTATTTCATATCACAGCAAAGGTCCCTATAGAAAGTCCAGCATAAAGGTGCCATGCTCAGTCCTTATTACACCTTCTGAAAATCTTCCATCAGGAAAAATCTTGTAAAGTGCAAAATGTGCAAAGTGCAATCTTGTGCAAGCATGAACAGGGATGGTGACACCCTCCGTGCTTGGGAGAAAAATATGGCAGAAATGCACACTCACCAGAAGATGTTGACCCCCTCTTACCATATGGCGGGTAGGGGTCCAAATAGGCTTGCAAGATCTCCTTGAACTCAATGGGGGTGCTTATTATAGGTCTACCGAGGGGGGCTCCTCCACACACTGGCTGCTTCTCCACTGTTAATCTCAGGATCATAGGGCATGAAAAAAAAAAAAAAAAAAAATTCCTCCTCATGGTGTAGTAGTTTAAAATGGCAATATTTACTCAAATACGCCCCACTAGGGCTAAAAGGGATTATACAAATCCATAGGTCATACCAATAAGATGAACTATGCCATTAAAAGCAATAAAAGAGCACTCGTGCGGCTTCCCGCACTATAGCAAGTGAGTCGCGCCTCACCGGAAGAGCCTGTGTCGGCGTGCGTTCCAGGCTGAAGCGCAAGAATGTAGCGACGTGCCTGTCCTGGACTGTAATTAGCAGATGTATACACAAGGTTCAATTGTGTATTAACCACTTCAACTCTGGAAGGTTTACCTCCCTTCCTGACCAGGCCATTTTTTACAATGCGACACTGTGTTGCTTTAACTGACAATTGCGCAGTCATGCGACGCTGTACTCAAAAAAAAAAAAAAAGAGGTAATTTTTTTCCCCCACAAATAGAGCTTTCTTTTGGTGGTATTTGATCACCTCTGTGGTTTTTATTTTTTGTGCTAAAAACAAAGAATGACCGACAATTTTGAAAAAAATCCAATATTTTTTTACTTTCATATTTTTGTTAAAAAAATTCCAATAAGCATATTTTGATTAGTTTGCGCAAACATAACCGCGTCTACAAACTATGGAATATTTTTATTTATTTTTACTAGTTATGACGGCGATTAGCGACTTATAGCGGGACTGCAATATTGCGGTGGACAAATCAGACACCCAACACTTTTTTGGGGACCAGTGACATTATTACAGTGATCAGTGCTAAAAATATGCACTGTCACTGTACTAATGGCACTAGCAGGGAAGGGATTAACATCAGGGGAAATCAAAGGGTTAAATGTGTGCTTAGGGAGTCTGGGGGAGGTGCTTTTACTACTTGAAGACATGGATTGGTTTTCCTGTTTCACAGGAACTCAGGGTTCAGGTCTTCTGTATACTGACAGAATGGCAATCTGCCTTGTTTACATAGGCAGGCTGCCATTTTGTCAGTGTACCAAACGATCAGCGAGTGCCGGCGGACATCAGGTCTGCGGGACCCACTGATCAGCTCCCGCTGTGTAAAATCACAGCGGGAGCAAGCCATTGGTAGTGCGTGCTCAAAACCCAGAAGTGCAGAATCACGTATATATATTTTTAACAACTGAAACCACCAAGCTACTCATTCACTCCCTTGTTATTTCTCGCCTCGACTACTGCAACTCCCTTCTCTTAGGCCTACCACTTCATAGGCTATCCCCTCTTCAGTCCATCATGAATGCTGCTGCCAGGCTTATCCACCTTACCAACCGCTCAGTATCTGCCTTCCCTCTCTGCCAATCCCTACACTGGCTCCCGATTGCCCAGCGAATTAAATTCAAAATACTAACCATAACATACAAAGCCATTCAGAACTCTGCCCCGAGCTACATCACCAACCTTATCACCCAAACCGTCCTCATCGCTCCTCTCAAGACCTCCTACTCTCAAGCTCCCTTGTCTCCTCCTCTAATGCTTGTCTCCAGGATTTCTCCAGGGCCTCCCCCATCCTCTGGAACGCTCTACCTCAACCTGTACGGCTATCTCCTATTCTAGCTGCTTTCAGGCGATCCCTGAAAACTCATCTCTTCAGGGAAGCCTATCACACCTTCAACTAATCTTCCATCAGCTCATTCCCTACTGTTATTACCTCTTGTACCCCCTGCCCCACCCTATTAGATTGTAAGCTTATCTGAGCAGGGCCTTCTTAATCCTCTTGCATTTTATTGTATTGTATATGTATTGTCTCCCTCTAACATTGTAAAGCGCTGCGTAAACTGCTGGCGCTATAGAAATCCTGAATAATAATCTATCTACTTGATTCTGCACAGTGCGGCCGCCCTGTAGCAGTAAATCAGCTGTGGAGCGGTCCTAAAGTGGTTAAGCACTGACTAAACAGTGGACCATAGCCAGGGTCAATACCAGACAGTGGATGAGCAATTGATAGCATCATCAAACATTTCAATGGTGCCCTTTCATTACAGTCAGTGCTAGGGCAAGCTCATCTGGAGCCCAGGGTGAGCATGCCAAATTGTCCAGCCCCCCCAAGATGTAAGAGAAAAAATCCCTCCACAAAAACACTGAGCACTAATCTGTATGATTACCCCCAAGCATAAATTCCCCTTTCTCCCAGTACTAATTCCCCCTCTAAGCACAAAAATGTCCCCCTCCCCCCATCCCCCCAGCTCAAATGCCCCCCCCCCCCCAAAAAAAAAACAATTCACCCCTCCTAGCACAAATCCTCTACCCCTAAAATGTCCCCTCTTAATACACATCTCCCCCCCCCCACTTTAAATTCCCCCAAATCTCCCCTCCTAGCACAAATCTTTCCCCATCCCTCCCTTCCAACACAAATCTCCCTAAAGCGGTAGTAAAGCCTGCTTTGTGATATTTACCTACAGGTAAGGCTTATCTTTAGGTAACATGAATATCTCCTTAATGTTCACCTTCTAGGAGATACAGTATTCACCCTGGATGCAGTCCGGCATACGGTGCCGGACCTTCAGAGTTTCATGCTAGAACCAAGGGCTCCCACACGCATGCACAGGAGTGACATCATGGCTCTGGCCACTCACACCGCCCGAACCCAGAAGACAGACCGGGAAGGGAAGATGTCAGCCCTCGTAGCGGTGACAGCGCACTGTTGGAGGGCTGCCTTCTAAGGTAAGTATTTCATAATGTGCTAGTAATGAATACACTATGCAATTGGCTTACAGTTTTTTTGTTTTGTTTTTTTAAACTGCTGCGGTTTACTACCACTTGTCATGCAATTTGGACCTGTCAAATTGCATGACAAGTTGCACCAATGTGAACAGGGGCTTAATCACCACTCTTAGCAGCCCCCGCCCCCAAATTTCACCTCCTAGAATAATACTTATCCACATGAAGCACCCCAAATTCCTTCCAACACAACCATCCCCCTAATCTTCTTGTGGCACCCCCACCTCACATGATACTACAGTGCCCAGGGCAGCCATCCCCCCTGCCCACCCCTTGTCCTGGCCCCGATTACAGACCACATGACCAATGCCTCAGGATTGGCTGCATGATTGGCACCAATGAAACTGAAGAATAGCAATAACTTCAGGAAAACTTTCAATGTTCTTTATGACTTTAGTGAGCGTTCTAAAATATATATTTGTGAGAATATAGATAGACCATAGAGAATAATGCTTTCCAATTGGATATTGCTTGTGACAGTTGGGCAATTTCTAAACTCAGAGAGGCAATGAGTGCATCAGACAGTTGGAGATTGTTCCTCTTGTTTGCACATCTACCCCAAAGCAGAACCCGATTCTTCAACTCCTAGATAAAGAATGTGGAATCTAAAATACTGTGTGCACGCCACTGTCAGGCCTCATGCACACTGGGCTTTAAAAAAACACTTTAAAAGGCATTTGACTTTTTCAGCCTGTTAAAGCAATCATTATGTTAGCTTATGTGACCCTGGCGAAGTCACGTGGCCCGTGACGCAACTAGTCAGGAGGGAGTTGGGTACATCACTTCTGGTTTTCGGACAATCCTGGAAGTTTGTGGCTTCTGATGCTGTTGTAATTGTTGTTAAAATGTGAGTTACTACATTTTTTATATAATAAATATTAATTGGAATACTACACAATGAGGATTTGCTTTCTTGTATACCCAACCCATATCACCCACTGGAGGAGGGGAGCATGTGAGGACAGACCCATATACCATCGCATTGCTGACTGGAAGAAAGGATATGATATAGCCACCCATGGAGAGGAACTGCTTACACCCCAAATGCTTTTAGACCTTCTAGTCCAGGGAATGAGGTGAGCTGCTAGCACACAGTGTGGATTGAGGTGCAAGGGAAAGTGATCACATCACTGAGGAATTTGATGACATTTGCACAACTGATATCACTGGACACACTGATTTTGTTCTGTAATGGACACTATTTTATGAAAATCAAGTAAACAACATGTATTGGTTTTCTCACTTTATCTCTGTATTGATTAAGATTTAACCTATTTGCACATTTTTGCATTATTTACAGCACTGTTTTTTTGGTTACAATATAGGGGTACTATTTTAATGCTGGGTTGTGATAGGACATAATAATTTTATTTGTATTTGCGTTATTTTGCACATCTTGATGAGAAGTTTGTTGCAGCACTGGCACTTTGAGTACAAATCAAGTAGATAAAATGTTATAATTATTCACATTATTCAATATCTACCTTGAGAGATGAGACACATGTAATATTACTGTTTTCAATTCTTTATATAGTTTCAATAATCTTTTTGTTTTTGAAGCATGGCGCCACTTCATATTCCTAAACAAGTGTGCAAAACGTGGCTTTAGGCTTCCTGCCAGGAGCAAAGACATCCGGGGGAGGAAAAAATATCCAGCGTGAATGATGCCTCAGGGCTGGGGAGGGAACGGAAGGGGGGGGGGTCATTATTGTAGCAGATTGTGGTGCTCAATGACTGTCAAGACAGATATTCCCCTTCCCATTGTTCTCAGAGAGATATCTGAACATCTATGGCCAGACATTCTGCTGTAACCAGATAGGTGCCAGAAACAGAAATAATAAAACTGACGAGTAGTACATAGGAAAATGCTTATTTGTAGGATTTCAGAAATATATGAGTTAATCTCTACAATGCTATGGCAACTAGTAATGAAGTGAAGATCTTTTAATTAAAGCACTCACCAATATCCGCCACCAGACTTCCTGGCTCCTGAGCTAATAAGAACTCTTGTACCTTTGGCCAGGCCTTGTACCGTTTGTCATTGAAGTAAGGAGCAATCTTCTCATATACATTATGAACATGCTGTCGTTCCAGGTGGCTTGCCTCCTTTTCCATTGCTCCACTCACTGCGTCAGCAAACAGATCAAATGGCCTAAAGCGACATAGAATATTCTATGAACCCAAAACTTTGAAAAGTGAGATAGCCAGTTATGATTTATAAATAGGCAGCATCTGGTCAACTTATATAGTGTCTATCATACTATGGGACACAGAAACCTTGTGAACTTAAAGCGGTTGTAACCCTAAAAAAAAAAAAAAAAGGGATCCTGTTCCTTTAAAGCATTTGATACCGCATAGTGCTTGTGCGGAGTCATTTGTCCCTCTACGTTGTAAAATATCTGGTTGATCCTGCCTGTTCCTGTGTCCTCCTGTGTGTGCTGACCACGGTAATTATAGCTGCTGATCCATGATCCCGTGGTCAGTTTACTGTATGTGCCTCTGTCAGCTGGCAGTCACTCCCACTACCTCTCCCCCTCCTTCCCTGCCTATCAGCTATTGAGTCAGTGCCGATCTGCTCCCCGCCCCTCCCCTCCTGCTGCTATTCTGTTTAAATGAACTGAGCCTAATAACTTCCCTTTTGTTAAAATCCCTTCTGTTATAGGAAGCCATGTTTCACGGTGTCTATGTGTTATAAAAATTATGCAGCTCGATACCTTATTTCAGAGTGCAGCTGAATGGTCACGTGACCTCTCGCCACTCTCCTCCCAGCTGACCTCAGAGGGGAATCTCAGCCCCTCCTGCTGTAATCCTCAGATCGAGAAACGAGAGCAGCGGGACATCACGTGACCGCACAACGGCGCTCTGAAATAAGATATTTAGCTGCATATTGTAGGCAAACACATACACTGTGCAACATAGCTTGCTATAACAGAGGGGTTTCCAATAATTAGGCAGAGTGTCTTTACAACCACTTCAATCAAACTACTACATAACAGTCTTCCTTATGATCATTTATTTATTAGAGTATTATTAAAGTAGATGTAAACTCTTCTTGACAGTGGAGGGAATTAAAACGCATTAGGCTTCTTTCACACGGCCGCTCCGCTGCTTTAGTCCGCTGCGGGACTTTTTTTTTTTCACGGAGCGGATGACATTTGTGTCATCCGCTCCGTGTGCCCGCATATCATCCCATCCGTTTGCGGATGATATGCGGACATAATGTAAGTATATGGCATTGCGGATGTCAGCTGATGACACCGCTGACATCCGATTTTTCTTCCTTTCCGTTTTTTACACGGATGAAAAAATAGGGTTCTGTTCCGTTCCAAAAAACGGAACAGAACTGAAAGGAGGAAAATCGGATGTCAGCGGATGGTATTCCGCTGACATCCGCAGTGCCATTCACTTACATTATGTCCGCAAATCATCCGCAAAAAAATAGGATGATTTGCGGACACACGGAGCGGCCGTGTGAAAGGACCCTTAAAAAGTTTTCACCTTTGCAAAATCTGCACTCAATGCTCACAAACCCCCGACCCATGCGCTCCGTGATGCGCGCACTACCGACCCCTGCGCACCGCGATGCGATCACTCCCGACCCCTGCGCACTGTGACGCAGTAAAAAGTTTTCACCTTTGCAACATCTGCACTCAATGCCTCACACTCCCGACCCCGAGCTTGGTGATGCGCGCTCTACCAACCCCTGCGCACCGCGACGCGATCACTCCTGACCCCTGCGCACTGTGACGCGCACACTCCCGACCCCTGCACGCTGTGTGTCACGTAGTCTGAAGTCTAGGCACATGTGCACTTTACAGATAAAAGTAGAAGTTCAGCTTTTCCAGAAAAATGAAAAACTTTAAACCACGTACGCTGTCCTTGTCCCCGCTGTACTTACTTCGGTGGGTGATGTGCTGTCAGTGCCCACACAGCCTATGCAGCAGTAAAGGGATTTTTCATTTTTTCTGTGGGTCTCCCCAAGATGGATCAGGGAGATTCTGATTGGTCAGAGTAGGCACAGAGCATCCCTCTGATCCATCCTGGATGTGGTGCAGAGAAAAGCAGGGATTTCAAATCCCTGAACCACCGCACCAGCTGCGAGGGGACTGCTGCTCACAGTGGCAAGTACAGTGCGAACCGGGGGAGGGTAGGGGGTTAGAGTCTTAGTTCACCTTTTGATTTTTTTCTGTAAAAGGTGAAAATTAAAAATAATAAAATCAGCACAGGAGACAGTACATTACATTTAATGAGAAGCACCCAGCGTGCTGGCTATCATAGTTAAAAATCCTCTGTCCCCCTTCTCGTACCAATGTAGCCGTAATCTTCCGATGCTATGGGGGGGTTAATAGAGCTGAGGGATCTGTTACAGGCACTCCTCAAGGCTGCCAACTTTGCTTGGCCCCTCTGCCTCCCTACTCCATTCATAGAAGCTGTACTATAGCTTCCATGAATGAAAAGCGATTTTTGAATAAAGGACAGGATCCTCTTCCATTCATAGAGTACTTGTCATTCATCGTTATAGTACAGGTTCTATGAATAGAGGAGGGGGCGGAAAGGGCAGGCAGAGTTGGCATTCTTGATGACTGCCTGTGACAGATCCAATGCTTGCATTACAACCGCAGCCCCAGAAGATTATGGCTTTTATTTTTTACCTAAACTAAAGCCTCATACACACACGTTTTTTTTTTTTGTTCAACACAGTGGGCTGAACGAAAAAAAAAATGATAGCTCAGGTCGGAGCCGCTGTACTAACACTCTGATGTTAGTACAGCAATCTCCCCTGATGTTCTATTGTGTTTCGACAGGGGGGAGCCCCCCCCGCCAGAACACTTCGGTCAGCGCTCTCAGCCATTGACTGAGAGCACTGATCGAGAGTCGGTCAGCACCCTCTGGAGCTGTTTGGCTGGCTTCTTTCGGACCAGCTGCAGCTGTCGGCCGGTTTCTATTGAACCCGCCGATGCTGCCTGACATTCAGCCAGTGTGTACTAGGCTTAAAGCAGTAGTATACTCCGCTATATGACTTTAACCTACAGGTAAGCCTATAATAAGGCTTACCTGTAGGTACAATTAATATTTCCTAAACCTGCACGGTTTAGGAGATATTAAACCTGCATGCAGCGGCTGACGTCTGCGGCGCATGCGCTCTGAAGGTCCTGCTGACCTTCAGAGCTCCTTGCCGGATATTGCCGGAAAGTTAAACTCCCGTGCGCATGCGCGGGAGTGACGTCATCGCGCCTCCCGCCACTCACAGCGCCGGAGCCGCCGAACCAGGAAGAGATGCCGAGGGAGCATGTCAGCTCCCTCAGCGTTGTCCAGATGACCGTGTCAGGGCTTTGTTCTAAGGTAAGTATTTCATAATGAGCTAGTATGCGATGCATACTAGCTCATTATGCCTTTGTCTGGCAGGATTTGTTTTTTAATACAACCGCTTTAAGGCTTTAAAGAATGGTGTAGTTCAGTAGCTAAATTCACTTAATGCATAACAATAGCAGCATGAGACTTTCTGGAGCCTTTATCTCAAATCAAATCTAAAAGAGAATCAGCAGGTCAAAATAAATTGCTTTTGAAATAATACAACACTGAAAAAAAAAAAACTATTAACTATAAGTCAAAACATTATAGCCAAGACATTACGTTATTTCACAGGAATCCAACTGTCGTGGGAATTCTGTAGAGACGGGAACTCTCTACATCTGAGATAAAGTAACCCTTTCTTTTGTACAGGGAGCTTTCCCTGTTCTGCCATTTACAATATACAATACAAGGCATGCTTTGAGGCAGCCCAATGATAACTTCAGTAGTTAACTAAAACACAGGTCGAGATCTTGAAAGCACCCCCAAGGTCTAAACCATAGGTGCTCAACCTATGGCCCTCCAGCTGTTGGCGAACTACATTTCCTATCATGCCTCTGCCCTTGGGAGTAATGCTTGTAACTATCAGCCTTGCAATGCCTCATGGGATTTGTAGTTTCGCAACAGCTGGAGGACCACAGGTTGAGCATCTATAGTCAAAACGTTCACGTGGAGCTATTACAAATCCATGGCCTCACAAATGCTGGAAAATGGGACCACAGGTCTACTTTAAGGCCCAGTCACATGAGCAACCAGGAAGTGGTAAAAGCAGGCAGCTGTGCCACACTTTTACAGATCGCCTATCTAAACAAAGGCATGCACCTGCTCAGAGCGGCCGCTGCAAAAATTTATCAGCATGTCGCTTTTGGATCCATCCTGCCTTGTATCAACGGGTCAGGCTGGTGGTGGAATGGTTTGGTGGATATTTTCTTGGCACACTTTGGGCCCCTTGGTACCAATTGAGCATTGTTTAAATGCCATGGCCTTCCTGAGTATTGTTGCTGACCATGTCCATCCCTTCATGACTACAGTGTACCCATCTTCTGATGGCTCCTTCCAGCAGGATAATGCACCATGTCACAAAGCTCAAATCATCTCACCACTGGTTTCCTGAACATGACAAAGAGTTTCTTGTAAATGGCCTCTACAGTCACCAGATCTCAATCCAATAGAGCACCTTCTGGATGTGGTGGAACGGGAGATTCACATAATGTATGTGCAGCCGACAAATCTGCAGCAATTGTGTGATGCTATCATGTCAATATGGACCAAAATCTCTGAGAAACCTTTCCAACACCTTATTGAATCTATGCCATGAAGAATTAAGGCAGTTCTGAAGGTGGTACTGATCCCGGTACTAGCAAGGTGTACCTAATAAAGTGGCCGGTGAGTATATATATATATATATATATATATATATATATATAGATGTGAATGTACAATGCCTTGCGAAAGTATTCGGCCCCCTTGAACTTTGCGACCTTTTGCCACATTTCATGCTATAAAACTGTAATTTTTTGTGAAGAATCAACAACAAGTGGGACACAATCATGAAGTGGAATGAAATTTATTGGATATTTCAAACTTTAACAAATAAAAAACTGAAAAATTGGGCGTGCAAAATTATTCAGCCCCTTTTACTTTCAGTGCAGCAAACTCTCTCCAGAAGTTCAGTGAGGATCTCTGAATGATCCAATATTGACCTAAATGACTAATGATGATAAATAGAATCCACCTGTGCGTAATCAAGTCTCTGTATAAATGCACCTGCACTGTGATAGTCTCAGAGGTCCGTTTAAAGCGCAGAGAACATCATGAAGACCAAGGAACACACCAGGCAGGTCCGAGATACTGTTGTGGAGAAGTTTAAAGCCGGATTTGGATACACAAAGATTTCCCAAGCTTTAAACATCCCAAGGAGAACTGTGCAAGCGATAATATTGAAATGGAAGGAGTATCAGACCACTGCAAATCTACGAAGACCTGGCCGTCCCTCTAAACTTTCAGCTCATACAAGGAGAAAACTGATCAGAGATGCAGCCAAGAGGCCCATAATCACTCTGGATGAAGTGCAGAGATCTACAGCTGAGGTGGGAGACTCTGTCCATAGGAAAACAATCAGTCGTATACTGCACAAATCTGGCCTTCATGGAAGAGTGGCAAGAAGAAAGCCATTTCTTAAAGATATCCATAAAAAGTGTAGTTTAAAGTTTGCCACAAGCCACCTGGGAGACACACCAAACATGTGGAAGAAGGTGCTCTGGTCAGATGAAACCAAAATCAAACTTTTTGGCAACAATGCAAAAGGTTAGGTTTGGCGTAAAAGCAACACAGCTCATCACCCTGAACACACCATCCCCACTGTCAAACATGGTGGTGGCAGCATCATAGTTTGGGCCTGCTTTTCTTCAGCAGGGACAGGGAAGATGGTTAAAATTGATGGGAAG
Source organism: Pelophylax lessonae (assembly GCF_965119305.1). Lineage (NCBI taxonomy): Eukaryota > Metazoa > Chordata > Amphibia > Anura > Ranidae > Pelophylax > Pelophylax lessonae. The sequence continues at coordinate 642,278,336 of NC_138769.1, forward strand.
ATGGATGGAGCCAAATACAGGACCATTCTGCAAAAGACCTGAGACTGGGACGGAGATTTGTCTTCCAACAACACAATGATCCAAAACATAAAGCAAAATCTACAATGGAATGGTTCACAAATAAACATATCCAGGTGTTAGAATGGCCAAGTCAAAGTCCAGACCTGAATCCAATCGAGAATCTGTGGAAAGAACCGAAAACTGCTGTTCACAAACGCTCTCCATCCAATCTTACTGAGCTCGAGCTGTTTTGCAAGGAGGAATGGGCAAAAATGTCAGTCTCTTGATGTGCAAAACTGATAGAGACATACCCCAAGCGACTTACAGCTGTAATCGCAGCAAAAGGTGGCGCTATAAAGTATTAACTTAAGGGGTCTGAATAATTTTGCACGCCCAATTTTTTATTCGTTAACAAAGTTTGAAATATCCAATAAATTTCGTTCCACTTCATGATTGTGTCCCACTTGTTGATTCTTCACAAAAAAATTACAGTTTTATATTTTATGTTGGAAGCCTGAAATGTGGCAAAAGGTCGCAAAGTTCAAGGGGGCCGAATACTTTCGCAAGGCACTGTATATGTAAAGTAATGGGGCTGTATTTATTATACACATACATTTTAATTAGATCCCTTCTTTATACCACCATGATAAAAGGGGCTGCTATGGACTAAACAAAGACAATTCAGTATTTGGATTTGCACTGCTCTGAGAAAATGCGCAGGGCTGCCATTTATTCTGAATGGCACCCCACGCATGTAAAAAAAAATTAAAAAAAAAAAAAAAAAAAAAAAAAAAAAAATCGCAGTGCGCGTGCAAAATGACCATACGTTTTCCCTGCAGGCTGCGTTTCGCACCTTCTGCGGGAAATGCAGGCATGGCAGCCCTTTGAAATTAATGGGCTGACGGTGCCCATGCAAACACAGCCTGCAGAAATGCACAGATGTGAACCTAGGAGAATGACCTAGGGCTAGAAGGTTAGCCAGGAGTCACCAAATGACAGTTTCCATCTGAGGCTTCTCACATGCTTTGTGACACAGCCCCTTTAAAACACAAGGGTGCTTTCTGGCCTTTTTGCAGCACTGTACACAAAGGGACTGTATGTCCTTTTTTCCTGCAGAACAATAAGCCTGTAAAAGCTGCAAATCAAACAATGTACTAAACAAAGTAAGAAGAAAGGCTGGGTCACCAAGCGGTCCTAAATGGTTGTAGTAAATTTCATGGTAAATCATTACCTGTATAAAGATTGGTGGCGTTATATCAGCTTCTATGTCCTAGCAGAAATGAACACATCCTCCCGGCCGGAGATTTCTGCCTGGAACAAACAAAAGGAAGCAAAATTCCACCTGAATGAAAGTTTTGCTTCACCTGGCAGTGGGGGAGGGGAAATCCTGGGTGTGCAGCCAATGAGAGACATGACAGATCCTCTGCAGGCTGGCCCCTCTGATGTCCTCTGTGCTTACTCATCAGCCACACAGCCACTCCTCTGAGATGGGAGACAAAAGGTGCTGCTACATAATGTGAACAATTGACTTTTCTGTCCACTGACAAGCTAAAACTTGTCATCTGTCCATGTTTAAGGTGAACTCTAGGCACACAGACTTTCATTTAAATGTACAAAAATTAGATTATCATCAACAAAAATTATTTTATTCAGTAATTCAATTCAAAAAGTGAAACTCATCAACTCATATATATAGATGCGTTGCACACAGAGTGTCCGTCCATAACCACAAAAAGTGAGTCTGACCTCCGAAAGTACTCAGCAGCTGCCAGATATACCCGAATCGCATGAACCACATCCAAGGTATGCAAAGCAAATTCCCTAGGATGAGCCAGCTTGGGACACAAGGAAGGAAACACAATGTCCTCATTCAAATGGAAGTCAGAGACAACTTTGGGCAGGAATGGTGGACAGGGACAAAGAACCACTTTATCTCTATGGACCACTAAATAGGGACTGCGACAGGATAATGCCACCAATTCCGATACCCTGCGAGCCAAGGTAATAGCCACCTAACAAGTAAATAGATACCCAACATGTTACGGTTTAAAATTGCGCACACTTGTGGAATGGCGACAAACGACAGTACTTAAAAATCTCCATAGGCGATGTTTTAAATATTAACGGTTACCAGTTTAGAGTTACAGAGCGGATCTAGGGCTTGAATTATTGCTCTCGCTCTGACGATCGCAGTGATACCTTACATGTGTTATTTGAACACCGTTTTAATTTGCCGGCGCGACTTAGGTATGCGTTTTATTTTGTGCGCAAGCTCACGGGGAAGGAAGCTCTTTAAAAAACATTTTTTCATATTTATTTTATTTATTTTTTATTTAATCACAGTTTTTTTAGAAAAAAAGAAAAATCTGATCACTTTTATTGCTGTCACAAGGAATGTAAACATCCCTTGTGAAAGTAATAGGCAGTGACAGGTACTCTTTACGGAGAGATCAGGGGTCTAAAAGACCCCAGACCCCTCCACTGCACTTCAAAGTATTCAATCTGCATTTTTGAATACTGATATTTTTTTTAAATCTGCGCCATTGGCAGCCGAGTAAACCGGAAGTGAGATTGTGACGTTGCTTCCGGGTTACTAGATCAGAGACCCGATTGAAGCCGAATCTGGTTTTGTTTGGGACTATAACGTCCCGGCTGATTACTCAGATCTCCTGATCGGACAGAGTCACAGAAGGCAGTGGCAGGGGAGGGGGACCTGTTTATTTCCTGAAAGCCGACCGCAGGCATCATCCCCGTACAGCCACTTCTGCAAGACGACGTATAGGTATGTCGGTTTGCGGGAAGTGGTTAAAGAGCATTTTTTCCAAAAAAATTGCGTTTGAAAAAACTGTTGTGCAAATACTGTCAGACATAAAATATTGCAATGATCCCTATTTTATTCTTTAGGGTGTCTGCTAATATATATATATAATATTTGGGTGTTATTAGTAATTTTCTAGCAAAAAATACAGATTTAACTTGTAAACAAAAAGTGCCAGAAAAGGCTTGGTCTTCAAATGGTTAATATTTCTTAACCACTTAAGCCCCGGAGGATTTGGCTGCTCAAAGACCAGGGCCTATTTTGCGATTGAATTTAACGGACAATTGCGCGGTCGTGCAACGCTGTACCCAAATGAAATTGATGTCCTTTTTTTCCCACAAACAGAGCTTTCTTTTGGTGGTATTTTATCACCTGTGCGATTTTTACTTTTTGCGCTATAAACAAAAAAAGAGCGACAATTTTGAAAAAATACCAGGAAATAACATGAAATTCCCCCCAAAAAAATGTAAAAATCAAAATTCTTTTAACATTTTAGGCCAATTTGTTTTTTGCTACATATTTTTGGTAAAAAAAATCACAATAAGTGCATTTTGATTAGTTTGCGCAAAAGTTATTTCATTTTTATTGTTTTTTTTTTTAACTAGTAATGGCGGCGATCTGCGATTTTTTTTTTGCGGGACTGCGACATTACAGATTGGACCCTTGACTGACATTTTTGACACTTTTGAGGGTACCAGTGACATTACTACAGTAATCAGTGCTATAAATATGCATTGTTACTGTAAAAATGACACTGGCAGGGAAGGGGTTAACTTTATTGGCAAACAGTGGGTTAAATGTATCCCCAGGGGCGTGATTCTAACTGTGGGGGGGGGGTGTGGCTTGTGATGTAACCACAGAGACATACAATCCTACCTAGCAGGATTGTACAGTCTCTGCAGTTACACCAGGGAGAATGACAGACGGCTGTGTTTACATCAGCCGTTTGCCTTTCTCCCTCTCCACCGCGAGTGGCCGGCGGACATCAGAGCTGCCGATTACTCGCGCGGGGATGCCTGTGAACAAGCGGGGGCGGGAGTGCGCCGCTGGCAGCGCGCGCGCGCCCCCCACAGGCGACTGAGCGAGTGACGTACCCATACGTCACTTTGCCCAGTAGCGGCTGCCTGCCGCAGTATATCTGCGGTGGGCGGTCGTTAAGTGGTTAAAGAGGAACCTCACTCTGGGAAATAAATGAATACAAAATTAAAAAATCAGCTACAAATCCTGTAACTGTTGACTTTTAGGCTCCATTCACACCTGGCCATTTGATGAGCAATATGATTTCAAAATGCTGTGCTAAAATGACAAATCGCACATTGCGAATTTCACATGTCATTCATTTTAATAGCACCTAAAAACGCGGTGCGGTTCTGCTACCATAGTCACATGATAAATCACTCTGCAATCATGGTAAACCGCATCGCACGAAGCCTGTCGTGCAAAAGAAGCTCCTGATCCTTTTTTTGGGACAAGCTTCACGTGATTCGGTTTATTTACCCCTTACGGACCGCCCACCGTGTATTTACGTCGGTACTTTGATGTTAAATACCGAGGTTATGGCAGCAGATAGCTGCCAAAACCCCGGTAATTTTTTAAACGGCGGGCGGTCCACTTTAACATAAGGGTGATCCCAGGATCACCCTTATGGGCGGCCGGAGAGGTGACACCCCCCCCCCCCCCGCCCGGTCGTTCTCCCCCCTTACCGGACCTGTCGGTAGCGGGAAAAACAATCCGGTCTGCTGTCCCCTCAGACATGAAGTCGAGTGAGGGCAAGATGGCCCTCACTCGACTCTATGGCCTTGGAGGACCGGAGCGACGTCATACGTTGCATCCTAGCAATGGATTTAAAGAGACCATTTTTTTCATCATGAAAAAAAAAAGACTTTTCTTTTTTATTTTCTTTTTTAGTGTAGATGTGAGATCTGAGGTCTTTTTGACCCCAGATCTCACATTAAAGAGGTCCTGTCATGCTTATTTCTATTACAAGGGATGTTTACATTCCTTGTAATAGGAATAAAAGTGATCAAGAATTTATTTTTTTTATAAACAGTGTAAAAATAAAAGATAAAATAAATAGGAAAAAAAAAATTAAAGCGTCCTGTCCCCGTTAGCTTACGCGCAGAAGCGAACGCATAAGCAAGTTGCGCCCACATATGTAAACGGTGTTCAAATCACACATGTGAGGTATCACCCTGATTGCTAGAGCGAGAGCAACAATTTGAGCCCTAGACCTCCTCTGTAACTCTAAACTTGTAACCTGTAGAAATGTTTAAAATGTCGTCTATGGGGATTTTTAAGTACCAGTGTTTGTTGCCATTTCACGAGCTTACGCAATTTTTGAAGCATGACATGTTGGGTATCTGTTTACTCGGTGTAACATTATCTTTCACAATATAGAAAAAATTGGGCTAACTTTAATGTTTTCTAATTTTTTAATTAAAAAAAGTGTTTTTTCCAAAAAAATTGCGTTTGTAAGACCGCTGCGCAACTACGATGTGATACAAAATATTGCAATGATCTCCATTTTATTCTCTAGGGTCTCTGCTAAAAAAAATATATATAATGTTTTGGGGGGTTCTAAGTCATTTTCCAGCAAAATAAAACTGATTTTAACTTGTAAACAACAAGTGTCAGAAAAAGGCCCAGAAGTGGTAAGAAGAGGCGTGTCTTGCTAATTCAGACTTTGCAGACAATATTTGGTATTATTCACAAAGCTTCAACCTCAAGAAGGCAGTGCCTTACTTCCTTTCATTTATTTATTTATTTCAGGTACTTATATAGCGCTGTCAATTTACGCAGCGCTTTACATATACATTGTACATTCACGTCAGTCCCTGCCCTCAAGGAGCGTACAATCTAAGGTCCCTAACTCTTATTCATACATAGTAGGGCCAATTCTATACAGGATCCAATTAACCTACCAGCATGTCTTTGGAGTGTGGGAGGAAACCAGAGTGCCTGGAGGAAACCCACGCAGGCACCGGGAGAACATGCAAACTCCAGGCAGGTAGTGTCGTGGTTGGGATTCAAACCAGCGACCCTCTTGCTGCTAGATGAAAGTGTTAACCACTACACCACTGTGCCGCCCAATAAAATAAATAAATAAATAAATAAACAAATAAATAAATAAATAAATAAATAAATAAAATATTAGTCTCATCTGATGTAACACAAAGCCCATCCATATTTGATATCATCCTACATCAATATTATTGGAGTTTAATGATTTTTTATTAATATAAGATGATTAATAGAGGGGTGATGGATGGATACTAATGCTGGCCATACACTATACAAACACATTTTTTTTTGAACAAGGAACACTGGACCTTGAGAGCAAGTGATAGTTCCATTGTGTAATGACCCAATTTTGATCGATAGATCCTTCAAAGGACATAAATGAATATGTTTTTTTGTTCATTTTGTCACATATGCCTAGTGCAAACAGTTCAGGCTAGAAACACATTAACCTTATCAATTTATCGTTTCTTTGGCAGAAATTTTCCAAACTTGCCCATTTTTTGGCTCAAAAAAGATCACAACTGATTACCGATTTGTGCCCCTTAACTGGCCAAAAAAACAAACAGACTGTCCAAGTGACAGATTTTCCAACAATTTTTCATACAGTGTATGGCCAGCATTAGATTGATAGTATATACAATGAGGGGATTTACTAAGACTGGAGCAGTTGTTTACAGCAACCAATCATTTCATTTTTAAAGCTTAGCTAAACAAGCTGACGCTGGATGCTGATTGGCTAATCTGTAGATCTGTTCCAGATTCTGTCTGCTCCAGTATTGGTGAATTCCCCAATCAGTAGATATGTTCAGTATAATGATCCTCCCATTGACATTAGTTGTAGCTATTTTGTGTGGTTGTAAACCCTCCCATATACCCAGTGAGGTGACTGGTCTCAGGTGATAAACCTACATAAGTTGTATATGTTTCTCTGCAGTCTTCTGGGGCTCAGATAAGTAAAGGGGGGGGGGAGCTGCACCCAGAAGGTCTTTTACCTTCATACATAGAATGCACTAAGGTAAAAAAAAAAAAAAAACTTCAGCCTTTAGAACCGCTTTAACAGCTTGTTCACATGTGTGGTAGCCCTTGCCATCCATCTGAAAAGCGTTCTGAGGTGGATCACTTTTCAGAGGCATTTGACAGGTGTTTACAAACACACAGGACTCTACACAGAGCAGCGATCTGGCTGTTTCTTCTCCCTGCAAAGCAGAGAGAGAAACGAGCAAGATTTCTTAGCAAAAGCAGCACACATTACACTTGTTAGGTACACAGTTAACCCCTTGATTGCCCCTTGATTACCCCTTCCCAGCCAGTGTCATTAGTACAGTGACAGTGTATGGTGTTGTATCTGATCACTGTATAAGTGTCACTAACGATGTCGGTGTCAGTTAGTGTACCTCCCAGCGAGGGTCTGTTAGCGCCAGATTCCCCGCCACACTGTCAGAGTCTCACTATAAGTCGCTGATCACCGCCACTACAGTATAGCATCACAGCTGTGTAAATTCCAGTATATAAGTAATTCCAGTATATAAGTATATATTAAGTAAAACTAAAACAGTAAACTAATCATGTTTTGTTCTTCTCTTTTCAGATTGTTGATTTTTTCTGAAGTGCTTTAATCGTTTTTGGAGATTTTTATCCCAAGTGACTCCTGGATACTATTCTAGTTTTCAGGCTTATTGCTGATCTTGGCAGTCTTTAGTTCATCATTACATACGTTGTGTCCGGAAATTTATAGAATTTTCTGATACACACATCGCAAAGATGCTTTTACTTACGGTTTTAGCAAGACAAATGGCGGCAAGTCTTTGGAATTACTATGTTCCAGTAAGTATTTATTGTTCTAGATTTACTCTTGTAATATGTATAGCACTACCCCCGCAAGGGCTGCTGATTTTCACCAGTTTAGATCCAAGCAGTACAGAGGCTGACTGTTCACACAAGCAACACTCCATTCACTCCACTCCATTCCATTGCTTGGTGGCGGTTCCCCATCCGGGGAAGGTGTTCGTTTGTCCATGCAGGAGCGCATACATGTACCCACTTTTTGGACTTATAGTCTGGATTTGTACCCCATTATCTATTTCCATTGTGGCTGATTGATGTCAGCCTAGTATCCATTAACCCCTGGATGCTATTTCCTATGCGGCTGAGATCTCAATTTACTACATGTCCCACCTACTCCTGTTCTGATCTACGACACCCTCCTTGTTAGTTACATGTGGCGCTATTGCCTTATTTTTCTTCACAGCATTATACAGAATACCTTATTATAATGCTCCAGATGAAGCTAATTGTAGCAAAACATGTCGAGCAATGTGAATACTAACAATGTGAAAAATTGAATACAGCATCAACTGATCTTGTTGGACGGCGGTTTCATCTTCTGTCACCCTTCATTAAGATCCGCTGGATGTGAAGTATTTATTTGTACTTTATTATTAAGAGTTTTTGTCCGTATATAGTTGGATATTCTGTATCAAACATTTATCAACGCCACTGTTACAGCAAATCAGTGTGTGCCTTATTTAAGGCTAATATTCATATTTTATTGTACAAAGAAAACCTTCCTTGTTTTTATAAGAATTAGCAATAAAAATTGACTTTTTAATACCTCCGTGCCATTAAAGTCCTTGCCTTTCCAATCCTTCCAACACTCCATTCACACTGGCTCCGGTAAACGGTCTAGGGCAGGGTTTCTCAACCAGGGTTCCACCAGAGGTTGCTAGGGGTTCCATGAGCAATTACTGCCTCTCAGATAAGTTCCTACAGACACCATTGATATTTTTAGCTATCTGTAAGAGGTAATTCTTCCTAATGCCAACCACATGTGTAACCTCTTGCCGGCCGCTAACCGTAGTATTACTGGGGCAGAACTAAGAGTAATTAACACACTAATGTCTAGCATTATTGCCTAGCAACCTACGCTAGGAGGGTGCTACATGCAGGGCCAGTTCTACCCATAGGCAAACTAGGCAGCCGACTAGAACAGGCTGCCACCTATTTCTCTTCTCTCTGCAGTGCACACCTCAACTGCAATGCACAGTACACCTTCACTACACTGCACAGCACACCTTCACTGCACATCACACCTTCACTACACAGCACACCTTCACTACATTGCACAGCACACCTCCACTACACTGCACAGCACACCTTCACTACACTGCACAGCACACCTTCACTACACTGCACAGCACACCCTTACTAGACTGCACAGCACACCTTCACTACACTGCACAGCACACCTCCACTATACTGCACAGCACACCTCCACTACACTGCACAGCACACCCTTACTAGACTGCACAGCACACCACCACTACACTTCACAGCACACCTCCACTACACTGCACAACCTTCCTTCTCTACACTGCACAGCACACCTCCACTACACTGCACAGCACTCCTCCTCTACACTGCACAGCACACCACTACAAGGCAGCTCTCCTCTTTCAGCCAGAATCCATGCAGGAGAGAGCACACACACTGTACACACTACACACTTTCCCATCTGTCATAGCAGAGGTATAACACAGCCCCTAGTCCTGGACCATTACAGGGGGAGGATGCTCTCTGGGGGTGGGGGGCTATATATATATATATATATATATATATATATATATATATATATAAAAAGTGTAGGTGGAAGGTGCCACAAAAATCTCCACCACTTCCATCTCCACCATATACACGGGCAGGACAAAGGGGGTGGAGTCCGGGGCAGAACAAGGGGGTGGGAAAATGAGGTTTTGCCTAGGATGTCAAAATGTCTTGCACCAGCCATGGCTACATGTACATAAAACTATATTATTGATACATTTATTAACCACTTTACCACCGGAGGATTTTGACCCTTGACTGACATTTTTGACACTTTTGGGGGTACCAGTGACATTACTACAGTAATCAGTGCTATACATATGCACTGTTACTGTAAAAATGACACTGGCAGGGAAGGGGGTTCATTTTATTGGAGAGGGAGGGGTTAATGTATGCCTGGTGCTTACTGACATGTGTGGGGGGAGGTGACTGAGTGACACAGGGACAGATCGCAGGTTCAGCTATGCTGAACCCTGCAATCTGACCCTGCCTGTCACTTAGGAGATCCGCCCGCTTTGTTTACACAAGCGGGCGGATCTCCAAAATCGATTCCCCGACGATCGGGGAAGAGCGGCGGTGATAACTGCCGCTCCTCCCCTGGCTCGACTCCCGCTGTGACTGAATACAGCGGGAGCGAGCCTTCGGCGGCGCGCGCAAGGGGAGTGTCTGGCGTAGGTCTACGTCGCCAGACGATAACGAACCACTTTGCCGCAGTAGAGCTCTAGTGAGCAGCGGTAAAGTGGTTAAATAGCTACATTTTATGTGGAGTTCCATTTTAAATCCTGTATTTTCACTTACCTTTTTTTTCTTTCTTTTTTTAGACTGAAATACTTGCTGACCAAAAGGAGAAGATGACTGAGGAGAAGGAGTTGATAAAGAGAGAGGTGGAGGAGAAAAGCATGGAGGAGTTTGAGAGCAAGAGGACAGTGGAGGATAACAGCAGGAAGAGGGAGGAGATGACAGAGGAGAAGGAATTGATGAAGAGAGAGGTGGAGCAGAAAAGCATGGAGGAGGAGGAGGAGAGTAGGAGGACAGCGGAGGAGGAGGACAGCAGGAAGAAGGAGGAGGAAGAGAAGATGGAGGAGGGGTTAATAAAGAGAGAGGCAGAGGAGAACAGGATGGAGGGGAGGAGAAGGAGATGACAGAGGGGGAGGAGGAGTTGAAAAAGAGAGAGGCGAGGAGAAAAGGATGGAAGAGGAGGAAGACAGCAAGGAGGAGGAGGACAGTGGGAAGAGAGAGAAGGAGGAGATGAGAGAGGAGTTGATAAAAAGAGAGGTGGAAGAGAAAAGCATGGAGGAGTTGGAGAGCAGGAGGACAGTGGAGGATGACATTAGGAGGAGCAAGGGGGAGGATATGACAGAGGAGGAGGAGTTGATGAAGAGAGAGGTGGAGGAGAAAAGCATGGAGGAGGAGGAGAGCAGGAGGACGACGGAGGAGGAGGAGAGCGGGAAGAAGGAGGAGGAGGAGATGACAGAGGAAGATGAATTGATAAAGAGAGAGGCAGAGGAGAAAAGGATGGAGGAGAAGGAGATGACAGAGGGGGAGGAGGAGTTGATGAAGAGAGAGGTGGAGGAGAAAATGATGGAGGAGAAGCAGCACAGGAAGGAGGAGGAGGACAGTGGGAAGAGAGAAAAGGAGGAGATGAGAGAGGAGTTGATAAAAAGAGAGGTGGAGGAGAAAAGCATGGAGGAGTTGGAGAGCAGGAGGACAGTGGAGGATGACATTAGGAGGAGCAAGGAGGAGGATATGACAGAGGAGGAGGAGTTGATGAAGAGAGAGGTGGAAGAAGGAGGAGGAGGAGATGACAGAGGAAGAGGAGTTGATAAAGAGAGAGGCAGAGGAGAAAAGGATGGAGGAGAAGGAGATGACAGAGGGGGAGGAGGAGTTGATGAAGAGAGAGATGGAGGAGAAAATGAAAGAAGAGGAGGAGGACAGAAAGAAGCAGAGGAAAGAGGAAAGAAAAAAGATGAAGAAGGAGTTCAAAAAGGAAAAGGAGTTAAAACAGAAGAAGGAGGAGAACAGAAAGAAGAAGCTGGAGCAGTGCTCAAAGAGAGATGAGGAGGACAGAAAGAAGATGAGGAAGGAGAACAGAAAGGAAACGAAGGCAGAGGAGAGAAAAGAGAAGAAAGAGGAGGAAAGAAAGAAGAGGGAGGAGCAAAACAGAAAGAAGAGGGAGGAAATGGACAGAGAGGAGAGGGAGGAGCAGTGCAGAAAGGAGAGGGAGGAGGAGAAGGACAGAAAGAAGAGGGGGGGACACCCCAGAATGAAGTCAGAGGAAGAGGAGAGCAGAGGGAGCAGGACAGTAAAATGAGGGAGGATTCCAGAAGGAGGAAGGTAGAAGAGCACCGAAATAAGATGGAGTACATCAAGAGGACAAGGGAAAAAGAAGAAAGAATAAGGAGGAGGAGCACAAAAAGGAGATGGAGAAGTACTCAGAGATGATAGAGGAGAGCAGAAACAAGGTGGAGGAGTGCAGAAACAAAGGGGAGGAGGTACAGAGAAAGTGCATGGAGGAGCACACACAAAGGATGGAGCAGAACAGAGAGCAGAAGGAGGTGGAGCACAGAAAGGAGATGGAGAACCACTTGAAGAGGTTTCACGAGTGCAGAAAGAAGATGATGGATGTGCACAGAAATAAGATGGAGGAGGAGGACAGAAGGAAGACGGAGGAGGAGGACAGAAGGAAGAAGGAGGAGGAGGACAGAAAGAAAAGGGAGGAGGAGAGCGGAAAGAAGAGGGAGTAGATTGACAGCAAGAAGAGGGAGGAGTGGTGCAGGAAGGGGAGGGTGGAAGAGGAGGACAAAAAGAGAAGGGATGAGCAGCGCAGAATGAAGCCACAGAAAGAGGACAGAAAGCAATGGGAGGAGGATAGCAACATGAGGGAGGAGTCCAGAAAGAGGAAGGATGAAGAGTACAGAAAGGAGATGAAGGAGTACATAAAGAGAACGTTGGAGGAGAGAAAGCATAAGGAGGAGGAGCACAGAAAGGAGATGGAGAAGTACTTAGAGATGATAGAGGAGTACAGAAAAAAGGAGGCGTGCAGAAACAAAGGAGAGAAGGTGCAGAGAAAGTGCATGGAGGAGCACACACAAAGGATGGAGCAGAACAGAGAGCAGAAGGAGGTGGAGCACAGAAAGGAGATGGAGAACCACTTGAAGAGGTTTCACGAGTGCAGAAAGAAGATGACGGATGTGCACAGAAATAAGATGGAGGAGGGGGACAGAAATAACATGGACGAGGAAGAAGAAGAGGGTGGAGCAGCAGAAAAAGAAGAGGGAAGAGAAAAGCAGAGAGAAGAGGGAGAAGCAGTGCGAAAAAGAGAGGGAGGAGGAAAACAGAAAGAAGAGGGAGGAGAAGCTTGCAGCTTTCAGTTTTCAGCTTGATGCAAGTCCATCCTCAGCATCTACCCCCTCCCCCAATCCTTATCTCCCTTTATATAATCCCTTCTTCTTCATGCCCAGTCTCCCTTTTAGTTCTCCACATGTACTGTATCCTGCTGAAGCTATACACACCAGGATTTTTTGACCTATCTGATGTTCATCTGAATGGTCTTTACAAGTTTTGAAGTAAAAACATTCTACAAATGATGCACTTCTTAAATAAATTAATAAAGAATTTGGGGAAAAAACATTTTTACGATCTGCTTGAATTTTCACCATTTCTGAGATGTTTTCAAAGTAATGATCCTACGCAAAATTATGTAGGAAACAGTAATGTTAATGATTGAATAATTAGGGTTGAAAACTCATAAAGATAATTAATACTTTAGTACAAGTAAAATGAACAATAAACTTTAACCCCAGGTAACCTAGGCACCTACCAAAGTACAGTCGAGGAGTAATAGAGACAATTGTAATAGAGACAAATAAGTTTCTAGTACTGCATTATAACAATACATGGTTTTACCAGTGATTTTTCCATTCTGTTTTACAAATAGATGGGCACTAAAACATTTTATGGTGCAAGGTCATGCCCTTTACTGGCTCTTATACCAGAAAATCATGAAGATTCTGAGGCTGATATGAGTGATGAGGATGACCAAATAGAGGATCCTGATTATCAGCCTGCACAAGCAGAAGACAATGGAGACACGTCTTTTGAATCAATGGATGAGGAGGAAGTTGTCACAACACCACCAATGAATAAGAAAAGGAGAAAAGTAAAAAAAAAAAACACCCTGATAACAGTTTCCTTGGCAGATCCAAATGACTCGTTATCCCTAGTTCACCCTCAGGCCCAAACAAAGGCACTAGGAGAATTTGGAAATATGAAGATATTGATGCATTCCATGATAGAACATATTGTGCACCATACCAATCTGTACTCTGCACAGCAGTTGGGGGATCCAATCAAAACTAGTACTGAAGAGATAGAACATTTCCTGGCAATACTTCTTTTCATTGGTGTTTTCAACTTCCCAGCCATAGAAGACTACTGGCACCACGAGTCACGTTTTAACGTGATAGCTGATATTATGTCGAGGAAACAATTCAAGCTGTTATGCTGACATGTTCATTTTAGTGATAATCGGGAGTGCAACAACAGTACAGATCGATTTTACAAAATCCGGCCACTTTTTGAAATGCTTTATGAGCAGTGTCTTCTCATCCCATCCACTTACCAGCACAGTGTGGATGAAGTCATGGTGGCATATAAAGGCACAAGGGCTGGCACTCTCTGCCAATATATTGCCAACAAGCCAGACAAGTGGGGCTTTAAATTGTTCTGCCGGGCCAGTTCATCTGGCATCACCCATGACTTTTTGCTATATCAAGGGGCATCCACCTTTTTCAATGTGGTTCTCAGTGAGGAGGAGCAGGTGTTACCTTTAGGGGCCAAACCGGTAATAACATTATGCAAAGCCATTGCACAACCACGGCTTTCAGTCGTCTTCTGTGACAACTTCTTTACCAGTTTCAACTTGGTGGAGAACCTGCATTCAAAACTGGGTGTTAAGTGCATCGGCACTGTCCGATCAAACCGCATTGGTGGAGCTTCCCTGATGACAGACAAGGAGTTGATGAAGAAAGGAAGGGGAGCTTTTGATTACAGGTCTGCTGACGGGGTGATCGCAGTAAAGTGGTTTGACAACAAGTGTGTCAATCTTCTTAGCAACGCTTGTGGTATTACACCTTTGTCAACTGTCAAACGGTGGAGCAAAGAGGCCCACGCAAAAATTGATGTACCATGCCCATCACTCATTCCTGCATACAACCAACATATGGGAGGCATTGATCTTTCAGACATGCTAGTACACATGTACAAGACCCCAGCAAAGTCAAGGCGCTGGTACTTTCCCGTTTGGATACATCCTTGACCTAAGCATCTCAAATTCCTGGCTGGTCTACAAGAGGGACTGTGGCCTATTGAAAGAGAAACCAATGCCTCTCAAAAGGTTCCTCCTGGCAGTTGCCCACAGTTTGGCGCAAGTCAATAAGCAAGCATCTAAAGTTGGCCGACCATCATCCTCTTCTCCACCACAGATGTCATCTCATCAGAAACAATATACTCCAAGACCCTCCCGACCACAACCAGATGTGCGGTATGATAATTGTGGACATTTGCCACTTCATTGTGACAAGCCAGGGCAGTGCAACCTCTGTCCAAAGGGTGTTTTGAGGTGGAAGTGTCAAAAGTGCCAGGTTTTCCTATGTTTTAATGCCAACCAGCAAAGCTTCATAGCATACCACCAGCGATAAAGTGGATCCAATAACCCAAAATATTTGTGCTGTTGCAACACAACACAAAAGAGCTAATTTTATTCAATGCTTTAAAATGTTAGCTTATTAGTTCGTTTGTTTGATGAATCTATACAAATTTTTGGTATTTAAATATTTTTTCTACTTTTACCACAAAGTGCCCTCTCAACCGTTTGGTAGAGCTCTTTTTTGTTAAAAAATATTTTTTCTGTTAAAAAAAAAAGCCTGCGCAACAAAACCGATTCTGTATGGGGAGACCCTGATACAGCTTTACCCTGATCTCTCGTGGATAACCCTCCAAAAGCGCAGAATTCTACAACCACTTTTACGCATCCTGCAAGACACTGACATTACTTATCGCTGGGGCTTTCCATTCAGCCTCTCAGCCACACGAGACGGAAAGTCGGCTTTCCTCCAGGTCCCGGAGGAACTAAGAGCATTCTGCAGAACTCTAGAGATCCCTACTCCAGAACTCCCCGGCTGGGACATCATCCAACCTCCGTCTCCCCCACCCCCTATCTGGCAAAGGGTCACCCACAAAAAAAAAAAACGAGGACGTCCTATGGAGTCCCCTTTATCGGGCGCGGTGGCTGGGGAGTTTTGGCGGGCACCCAACCGGTCTCCGACCTGGATTGTGTGACTGGCAGGGATTCAGCCACTTTGGGCACTTGCCCTGACACGGGGCACTTTTGTTTTACGTTAGCACTCTGCCCATATGCCATGTTTTTATGCTTTGTTTTTGCGTGACTTTCGATAACGTTGACTTCTTTCTGCAGGCCCATTATGGAAGTAAGCACTACATACAGCACTTGGTTTCTGACACTTTCCCCACTAAGGTGTCTTGGAATTTCAAGTTCCTCATTGATTGCGTTTTGCCGCCCTCATCATCGTCCCGATGGCGACAACCTGGAACATTTGGTATAATGTTGTTCATTTCAGTTCTACCCTTGTGTCTATACTTAACCGGTTTCTCTTTTTCTCCTGCTTTTTTCAATTCCCTTGGCACCTCACTCCTGGAAGGTTTGGGATTGAGTTGGTGAGTTCCCTTAGTATATAATTTCTTATTTTGATTTTCTTTTTTCCTGGTATTTATTTCACATCTCTGGGCTATGAATATCATGGTGTGTACTTCCTTCATAACGTTCACTCGTCCTGTGCACTTTCTGATCATCGGTATATTATTATTCACTCACTACACCGCACTTTCCTACTTCTATTCCCCTTGTTGGCCCCCACCCTGCATGGGCACTTGGAAATTTTGGGTCTGTGTTTTGATACATTCACATATGCACCTTCACTCTGTGGTTCACAATCATATTTTTAATACCACTTTGGGGTTCCTCATTACTCACAGTGTACACATTGCTCACTGTATTTATTATTATTTTTGTCCTTTTTCTTTTCTGCCTGTTTGTTTTATACTTCTTAGCTGCATTCTACATAGATTTCAAGATGTCATCACACATCATTAATTTCTGTAGGAGTTATATCGATTGACTTTTTAACAAAGTTGTCCATATTAGGAGGCACCTGGCTGGCTTCATCTTCTGACAGACTATTAAATTTCATTATTGGGCATACAACCTACACCTCCATGATTAAGGGGACATTGCCAATTGGACCGCAGCTAACCTGTTGATTTTAATCTGTTGCAAGCGCTATATATTTCACACACAGTCAATCTTGTAAGTGTTTAAGTACATTATATCTGTTTGAATTATCCAATTTTGATTTGGAGTGTTAAAATTATATTCTATGAACTAAATATATGATGTCTTGACTACATTTTTATGTCAACAGAACATTATTCAGAACCACCCCTGAGGAAGAAGATCTAAAGTCTTCGAAACGCGTTGGGTTTTGGTTTCTGTATTGTATGGTTTGACACTGTGTTGTCTATTGTTGCTTGCATTATTTTTAATCATCACAAAAAATTCTTTGTATATTTTTTCAATAAAATCCAAATATTTTTGTACATATTTAGTCTGTTGTGCCTATAAAGTCCCATTTTAGGGGAATTTCAAATTTCGGCTTTTTAACAAAGGGTAAGGTAAGGCTATGCATAAATGGCTTGTGTTTTGAGATCCTCCCTTCCGACTTCCAATTCTTTGGAATCCTATCCCCCTCGATGGCCCGATTTAATCAGATGACCCACACCCCTCCTCTTTCCCCCGCACCCCCTTTTTTTCTGATATAATATGTTTAATGTATATTGATATGTATCATTGTTTATTCTAGATATCATGATTTTACAAGAGTTTGTCTAAAATGAATATAGTCTTGGATCCTGAAGAAGCTCTGCTGAGCGAAATGCATAGATCAACAAGATGCACTTTAGACATATTGTTTTTTTTTTTTTTTTATAACTATAGGAATAATATACATATATTTTATTGTTTGTAATCTTCAATAAACATGTGATTCCCCTTATTTATAATTTTTGGTCTTTGTTGCCATTATATAGGCACATTCAAATCCCCACATCCAGTGTTTGGTAGATGTATTCCCTATTTGTCTCATTCCCCTCCCTTCACCCCCATTACTCGCCTACCAACCTGGTTATAAAACTATTGCATATCTTACCCCAGGGGACGGTGCCAGTTGATTTACAGACAGACCACCTCTCTCCACACAATCTACAATATATATTATATAGTGCATGGTTAACAGTTTGTTCAATAATGCAATAAATGGGCATGTAGTAGAGGGATAGAGGGGGTTGGGTGAAAGAAGGGGGGAGAGAGCGGAAAAATAAAAAACAAGGTGTAAGAGAAGGAATAAAAAGAGATAATAAATGGAAGAGAGAGGAAAAGAGGGGAAGGAACAAAGCAAAAGGGAGAGAAAGAATAAGAAAGATGGATAGAGAGAAGAAAGGGAAAGATAAAAAGGAGAGATGGGGGGGAACAAGAAATTAGGATAGAGAAAGGTAAAAGGGAAAGAAAGGAGAACAAAGAGAGAGTCGTACCTATAAGGGGTTTAATACTATACGAGTGGAAGGGACTCAGGGAGTGCCAAAAGTCTGCGGGTTAGGGGGATGCAAACTTGCCTTGCCCTTGGTGCTGACAACCCATGATACACCACTGGATGACAGAGCTGTTTGTGACAGGAGCATTAGTGATGCTGGCTGTGAGAGTACTACTGGTGGAGGTAGTAAGGAACACGGATCAGTGCTGCAGGAGCAGAGATGATGCAGCAGCAATGCTGGCTGTAGGAGTGGGAGTGATGCTGGCGGGGGTCAGAAGGAAACCTGAGGTAGCGCTAGGACACTGGGTGAAGAGGGAATCTTGCTGGCTGGTGGATGAAAATAGGATGGTGGTAAAGGCTGTGGGGGGGGGGGGGGTTGACATAGGAAGGCGCCACAAAAATCTCCACCCCTTCCATCTCCACCATATACATGGGCAGGACAAAGGGTTTGGAGTCAGGGGCAGAGCAAGGGGGCGGGAAAATGAGGTTTTGCCTAGGGTGTCAAACTGTCTTGCACCAGCCATGGCTACATGTACATAAAACTGTATTATTGATACATTTAGTAAATAGCTACATTTTAAGTGGAGTTCCATTTTAAATTCTGTACTTTCACTTCTTTTTTTTTCCTTTTCTTTTTAGGCTGAAATACTTGCTGACCAAAAGGAGGAGATGACAGAGGAGAAGGAGATGAAAAGAGAGAAGTGGAGGAGAAAAGCATGGAGAAGTTTGAGAGCAGGAGGACAGTGGAGCATAACAGCAGGAAGAGGGAGGAGGAGGAGATGACAGAGGAGAAGGAGTTGATCAAGAGAGAGGTGGAGGAGAAAAGCATGGAGGAGTTGGAGAGCAGGAGGACAGTGGAGGATGACAGCATGAGGAGGAGTTGATGAAGAGAGAGGTGGAGGAGAAAAGCATGGAGGAGGAGGAGGAGAGTAGGAGGACGGCGGAGAAGGAGGACAGCAGGAAGAAGGAGGAACAGATGACGGAGGAGGAGTTGATAAAGAGAGAGGCAGAGGAGAAAAGGATGGAGGAGAAGGAGGATAGCAAAGAGGAGTCGAACAGTGGGAAGAGAGAGAAGGAGGAGATTAGAGAGGAGGAGGAGGGGTTGATAAAGAGAGAGGCAGAGGAGAAAAGCATGCATGAGTTGGAGAGCAGGAGGAAAGTGGATGATGTCAGCAGGAGGAGGGAGGAGGAGAAGTTGATGAAGAGAGAGGTTGAGGAGAAAAGCATTGAGGAGGAGGAGAGCAGGAGGACAGCGGAGGAGGAGGACAGCTGGAAGAAGGAGAAGGAGGAGACGAAAGAGGAGGAGGAGTTGATAAAGAGAGAGGCAGAGGAGAAAAGGATGGAGAAGGAGATGACAGAGGGGAAGGAGGAGTTGATGAAGAGAGAAGTGGAGGAGAAAAGGATGGAGGAGAAGGAGGACAGCAAGGAGGAGGAGGACAGTGGAAAGAGAGAGGGAAGGAGGAGATGAGAGAGGAGAAGGAGGAGGTGATAGAGAGAGAGTTTGAGGAGAAAATGATAGAAGAGGAGGACAGCAAGGAGGAGGAAGAGCACAGCAGGAAGAGGGAGGAGGAGTTGATGAAGAAAGAGGTGGAGGAGAAAAAGATAGAGGATGAGGAGGACAAGAATGAGGAGGAGGAAAGCAGGAAGGAGGAGGAGGATGAGGACAGAAAGAAGCAGAGGAAAGAAAGAAGATGGAGTTCAAAAAGCAAAATAAGTTAGAGGAGCAAAAACAGAAGAAAAAATAGAACAGAAAGAAGAAGCTGGAGCAGTGCTCAAAAAGAGAAGAGGAGGACAGAAAGAGGATGAGGAAGGAGAACAGAAAGGAAACTAAGGCGGAGGAGAGAAAAGAGAAGAAAGAGGAGGACAGAAAGAAGAGGGAGGAGCAGAGCAGAAAGAAGTGGGAGGAGATGGACAGAGAAGAGAAGGAGGAGGAGAAGGACAGAAAGAGGAGGGGGGGGAGCAGCCCAGAATGAAGTCAGAGGAAGAGGAGAGAGAGCAGAGGGAGCAGGACAGTAAAAGGAGGGAGGAGTCCAGAAGGAGGAAGGTAGAAGAGCATCGAAATAAGATGGAGTACATCAAGAGGACAATGGAGGAAATATGAAAAATTATTTAATAAAATATAATGGCTGTGCTCAACCTATTGTGTGATATAGGTGAATAACAAGCAATAAAGACTAGCAAACCCAATTAGTGTTCAGATGCTATGAATAAATTAAATAGCATTAAATAGATTGTGCGAAATAAATATAATGACAAATAATAAATTAGCAAAAACCCAAGTGATTGGTGTCAATTGCTAAAATAGCTCTCATGAGTTAAATATGAAAAATAGATCTGCACATACATAAAAAAATATTGAATAATTACTGTATTACTACAATAAAGTGCAAGGTGACTAGTAGATAAATAAATATGCAAACAAAAGTCCCAACAATAGAGGTTAATGAACCACTGAAAACAGTCCAAATAACGCCATCCAATGGCTAAGGGATCCTGTGATAGTGCTTCTTCTATTAGCAACACCTCCACCAAATAGCAGGACCTTCCGGTGTGTCAAACTGCTTACTGGAAATAGTAGACCCCCAAATTATAGGGGGTCAGTAAAAGCCTTTATCACAGATATATGACAGGGTAGATGGTCAATTCTCACTATATTCATCCAACCGAATCTAAATCATCCACCTTGGAGTGTTATCCAGGATAAGAAGCTCCCATAAAATCATGCAGAGATGACACCTATTTCTTTGAATAGCGGTCAGCTGACACGGCTTCCACATGCTCACACACACCTGGCACGATCAGCTCGGCGGATTTTCAGAGGAGGGGGCCCCCGGGTCCAAGAGGAAGGGGTTCAGGCAACCCATACAGAGCACCAAGGGGGCACAGAGGGGGAAGAAGAGGTCGACGAGGTCACCGTGGGAGAGGCTCCCAGAATTGGTGGAGACCCCCCCACTATCCTCAAGACCCCGAAAGACTCCAGTGGGAAACCTACCCCTACCAGACAGCATGGGAATCTTCCCAGAGAAATGGACCCTCTCAAGGAAGCCCCAAAAATCGAGCAGAGGCCGTAGAGGGGGCAGAAAGATCAAAAAGAAAGTGGGAATATTAGGCAGTGTATTCAATTTGAGCGATGCTACCTTTTCAGCTAATGAACTTAAACTTTTGGATCTCAGCTTGAAATATGCACCTGATAAGGGTGTGGATAAATTCCACACCTTTATCGACATTGAGAAATATGTGAGAAAATTAAAAATTAAGAAGTTTTTCACGGAAAAGCCACCTAGCGGGGCTAATCTTGCCAGTACTTATGAAAATCGTAACAATTCTACATTTAATCCACCTACCTCATCCAATCACCATTTGGAAGTATTCAGAAATATGGTAGAGGAGGACATACGGAAACTTAAAACGAAATACCATTTTGTCAGAAGAGATTTTGACAAAGGGATAGAGGAACTAGAACGTAGGAAGGATATAATTATACGACCGGCCGACAATGGCGGGGGAATCGTCATTTTGAAGAAAAGAGATTACTTTAAAGAGCTGGATAGGTTGGTGGGTGACACTGTCACCTATAAAAAAACGTAAACATAATCCAACTAGCAGGTTAAAAACGAAATTAGAAAAATTAGTCAAGAAGGCCAAAGAAAATGGCATATTATCGAAGAAAGAAAAACGTTATTTGGTACCTGATGCTCCACGGCTACCTACCATTTACCAGCTACCCAAGATACACAAAAGGAGGACTGATCCTCCTGGTAGGCCCATTATAAGCGGGATAGGATCTATCTTCTCCAGGATTGGAGAGTATGTTGACCTTTTTTTGCAGCCCCTTGTACCTACTTACCCATCCCATTTACGAGACACGAAACATCCGATTAATATTTTAGAAAATCTTAAAGTACAGGACGACACGTTTATGGTCACCATAGACATCGAGTCCTTGTACACTAGTTTAAAACAAAAGGATGTTTTACTTACCATTACTACTGCCTTAAATAAAAAAACCAGCATTAGGAGAGCCCTAAAGAAATTCATCTGCGATTCGCTAGAATTAGCGATGAATAACAACTTCTTTTGGCATCAAGGCTCATACTATAATCAATTCAAAGGGGTAGCTATGGGCGCAAAGTATGCACCCAGTGTGGCCAACATCCTACTAGGAGAATGGGAAGAGCAGGCTATTTCTTCTAGACCGGAGTTGTCATTACAGTTATATAAAAAGGTACATAGATTACCTCCTGGTCCTTTGGAACGGGTCAGAGTCCTCACTAAAAGCCTTTATTGAAAGGATCAACCAAAACCAATATGGTCTAGTTTTCATCGCTACATGGAGCAGACAAGAGGTCAATTTTTTAGATTTAACCCTTGAAAAAAGAGGTAACACTATCAACACTAAGACTTTTTTCAAAGAGACCGACAAAAATAGTTTTATACCAACCAAAAGCTGCCATCATCCACAATGGCTGGGTGCCATCCCTAAAGGGCAATTTATGCGCATTCGCCGTAATTGCAAAAGGGATGATGACTATGACATCCAGCCCAATATCCTCCTGGATAGGTTTATTGAAAAAGGTTATAATCAGGTTAAAATACAAAAGATAAGCAAGAATGTAAAGAAAATTCCTAGGAAAGACTTGCTGAGTGAGAAAAACAAAAGTAATGATAGAAAGTGCGAATTTGCCTTTCTCACCAATTTCAATCGGAACTATAGGCAAGTAGAGGCCATTATCCGTACTTTACTTTTATTTTACTTTACATCTTTAATCCAGAATGATTAATCAGGGGGTTTCAATATTGGAGATAATTATTATTGGCCAATATGTAGCCTTCTCTGGGGGTTTTCTACCCTTTGGAGAAACTCTACTTCTATTAACCCGGAGGTTTTTGTTGTGCCCTCTATTTATTCTACTAATACTAGACTTGGTATGTAGAAATCTGGATCACTAAAGTTACAACTTTTTCTGTCTCTGGTCAACTTCTATACTTACTCCTATGTTTCTGATATGTCTTTGCCTGACTAGGAGTATGAGAGAGTTTGAAGAGACCAGTGTTAAGAATATCTATATAGTTTTATGTTGGTTGTCAATTTCTAATATTGATCCTATGGGTGTGCTTTTTGGCTCTTATATGACCAGAGAAGGTGGGACCAATCTGAGTATACTTCCCCTTTTTCTCTGAACTACTTATAATTACTGCCAAGTCTCATCCCCTGATTTACTCCGTTACCCCATGTGCTATGTGTGTTATCACTGTGATGCTACTTTGACAATTCACTGCGGGGGAGGATGTGGTTGAGTTAATTGAATTAACAATATAAAAGGACCATTACATTTCCCCTCCCCTGATCCAAAGAAGTCTGCTGATAGGCGGACGAAACACGTCATCCAGTGACGTTTGTTACCTCCAGGCACTGACACCTTTGCCGCCATTGTGCGATGTGCTGGGTTTTCAGTGTGACTCTGTTCCTTTAAGGAGGGGTGGGCTCCCTCTAGTCACATGTCCTCCATCTATCCCATTAGATGCATGTGCTCTCATTGTAGAGACTCTTTAAATTGTAGAGTTAGGGACTGCAGATTACAGGGTGCCTTGCCGGGGCCTGCAGCTTACGCATGTATTTGCAAATGTGTGCAACCAAACCCCTGTTTTTAACGCATACTGTTAGACAGTTCAATTCGGTTGGTCGCTGGCTGGTAACTAAGTTGTGACTGGAAATATTTTTGTTTTGTTTTTTTTTCATCTACCTCCAGGTGATGACCAGGTGTGCACCGAGCCGTCCGTAACCTCACTATCCGGCTTGTGTGGATTAATATTAGCTGGCGGCTGCTGACACACTGACCGCACTTTAACCCTGAGATACGGAGAAGCCGGCTCACGGGACTGCACTCTTCAGTTTAACTCCTGCATTTACCAGCTTACTCCTAATGAGGATACTCTGGGACTGATCTAAAAGTGGATGATTACTAACCAGCCTGTGACCGGCCTTGGAATTCCACGTCGGGGGGGGGGGGGGGTGAAGCGACAGAAGCAGTGAGTATACATACTCCCAAAACTGTTCTGGTGATATATTATCCTGCTTAGCTCTCTCCTGTTTGAATTGGATTATCCATACAAAGGTAGCTCATTGAATGGACTTATCTGTACCGCAACTTCTAAACAGGAATATACACTGCCAGCGGAACTTATAGTCCTTTTACAACTCTGTATTTAGCGCTAGGACTGTTTCATGGATGGACTCATTGACCCTTTATTCCTGTGCATGCTGAATCAGGTGTGTTCCTTCACAGCAGCACACTGACCCATTGATCAGCTCACCCTGCCCTAGGAACTCCGCACCTTGAAAAGTGACACACGCCTTTTTTAATTGAACTCTGCATTTTGAAAAGTGATACTTACCTTGATCTGGTTTTCAGCTTTATTCTTCAAGTTCACTTGATGCCATGATTAATCTGCCGGCCAGTGTATTGAAGTTTTGACCTATTGCTCAGTGGGAATTCAGTAATGTGTATTTATACACTTGCGATTGAGTGCTACTTCTCATCTTCTCATCCTGTGTCACCACCTGGATGCTTTTTAAATTTGTTTGTATGTCATGTCTTGTGACCTTTGCAGATATTTGTGACAACATGTCATTTATTGTTGCTATTTGAATAAAGTTTACACCGCGTGGGAATCGCCTTATCTTTTGAATGGCCTCTGCTATTTTCCCTTTCTTTCTAATGGTTATGTACCTTTAGGTCTCCCTACACCTTTATGGAGAGTCTGTGAAGCTTAATCCCCAATTAACCAGTTTGTTACTGGTATTTTTATGTGCGTGTTCCATTCTTACACCCATACTGTATCTCCTGGCACAAAGGGATGGACTGGGTTTAACAGACTTATTGGGAGTTTTTCCTGGACCCATTTCCTTATGTCCTACACATTCTCCTCTAATTTCTGTAATAGCCCCCCCCCCCAATCTGGTGTAAGTCTCCCTTGATGTCTTTTATGATGGGTGGGGGCCTACCATGTAGTACTTCAAAGGGGGACAATTCTGTCCTCTTTTTTCAGAGTAGTCCGAATTCTCAGCAGAGCAATGGGCAGCATCAAGGTCCACTTAATTTGGGTTTCCTGACAGAGTTTGGCCAGTTACGCTTTCAGGGTACGGTTCATCCTTTCCACTTTTCCAGAACCCTGAGGTTGATACGTGGTATGTAGTTTCCAAGTGATCTTGAGTGTGGTTGCTAATTCCTGGAGGCACTTTTGAACAAAGGCTGGGCTGTTGTCTGAGCCTAGGGATGATTTCATGGAGCAGGCTCTTGACCACTTCTTTTGTAGTCTCAGTTCGTGTGGGCCAGGCCTCTACCCAGCCCGAATAGGCGCAGACGGCCACCAGCAAATATTTGTATCCTCTGAGGGAGGCATGACAGTGAAGTCAACCAGTAATATTTCCATCGATGAGGCTACTACTGCTTGTATTCTAGGAGTTGGTATAGGCCCTTGTCCGGGGTTGTTTCGGGCACATTCTATGCATCTGCTGGTTGCAGCTTGTGCGAGTGTAGGTAGCTGGAGAATATAAAAATGTCTCTCTAGGGCCTTTAAATGGCTGTTTTGCCTATGTGTGAGGAAAGGGGAGGTAATATGGCGCTGTCAGGCTAATAAATAGGAAAAAATAAATAAATATGTCTTAAAGTGCACTGGTGATAAGGTGAATATAAATCAAAGTATATAAAACTTCATATGGTGAATCCTTAAAAAGTGTAAATAAGTTTGAAGAATTTGGTAAAAAAATGTGTATCTATATAATGATAAATAGATAGGAAATTTAAGATATAAGTGATAAATTATTAAAAATCAATGTGTAATCTTAAAGACATATGTATGACTATATAAAAGAATTATAAAGTGGTGTTATAAATATCCTCCATATATACTTAAAGTGCTAATTAATCAGATATATATTGTGCTAGTGGGCCAAACAGTAAATAGCTTTGTATAAATCTGTGCACATACAAATCATAAATAGTGTCCCAACAGTTTAAATAGCATAAATAAATAAATAAATATAAAGCGAATATATAGGAAAATTGTCCATATAAATAGCCAAATATTAAATGGTGCTGCAAATATAATTGAGTCCCAAGAAGGGTGATGAAGCAGGGATTTGACAGGATAAAATGGATTACAGGACTTCCAGACTGATGGGGGTGCTCAATACAGGAATCAGTGCTCCCCTCCTATTATTCCCGCACTCACCAGATGGTGGTACCCCCACAGGGGTAATCAGCGTTTGGGGTGACTCTCAGAGGTCCCTCCGAAGGCTGGCTAGTAATCCACTTAATCCCGACTTCGTATCTTACTCCAGGGGAAATTGATGAAAAATCCCTCCTCTTAGAGTACTCCAAAGTGTTTGAGAGATCTCATTAACCCGTGTCCCGCTTTTCACAATCTTCTCCAATTGCTCCACATCTCCACACTTAACCGCCTCATGGATACTGCTGTAACTCTTCTTCTTCTGCACCCCTGCGGACAGAGTGGACCCTAAGACCTTATAGTATCAGGGTCACATAGACAGAGTCCGGCTATAGATCCGGGTTGAACTCTTTGGTCTTGGCTGGGAACCCCCAAGTTCTCCTATAGACTGGCAATTTGATGGATTAAAAACAGGCGTTGTATCGTCATATGTCCCCGGTATAGCTGTCAGGAATCGCGGTGTGCAGCGGGCTCCTCTGGCTCCGGCGTGCGTTCCACCGCTACCGGAAATGACGCAACGGAAGGCGTGGAACCGGGAATTGCGTTGACGCGTTTCGCCCACCCACGTTTGCAGAGGCTCCGGAGGCTGCAGGCACATTGCCTATGTGTGTTCCCCTTTGGAATTCTGTTATTAATTCAGTTGCTACTGCTGCTGTGATGACAATTCTTTCGTCCTGCAGCTGGTACCACCGGTCTTCCCTGTACTTTTCTGGTTCAGTCTTTATCCATTCTTGTTCTGCCTTTGTGTAGATTGGATTCCATTCAGAAAGTGATACTGGAAACAGGGGGGCCATTATCTGTTGTGGGGGCTGCTGGAATGCTGCATCCCTGGCCACTCGATCTGCTGTCCTGTTGCCTCTAGCTACCTGGGAGTCTCCCTTCTGATGGCCTTTACAGTGGATCACTGCAACTTCAGAGGGGATCCATACAGCTCCCAAGAGTTCTGATATTTCTGTCCCATATTTGATGCTCTTCCCTCCGGGTGTAATTAGCCCTCTTTCCTTATATAGGGCTCTGTGAGCATGGAGAGTCAGGAAGGCATACTTTGAATTTACATAAACATTCAGTCTTAGTCCAGCAGCGAGTTGTAATGCCCTGGTTAGTGCAACTAGTTCAGATTTCTGAGCAGAGGTTCCCTGTGGTAAAGCTCCTGGCTCCATCACGGTCTCCTGTGTAACCACTGCATAGCCGGCATAGAGAATCCCATCCTTTACAAAACTGCTGCCATCAGTGAAGTACTCAACATCTGGCTTTTCCAAGGGGATGTCCTTCATGTCTGGCCAACTTGCATAGACTTCATCCATTACCTGAAGGCAGCCATGTGCCAGAAGTTCTGGTGAGGTGGAAAGCTGAGTGGCTGGGTTTAGGGTATTAACAGTCTCTAGATGAATTTGAGGATTTTCACACAGCATGGCCTTATATTTGACCATCTGGCTGTTAGTGAACCAGTGATTTCCTTTGTATTCCATCAGTGCCTGTAACTGTTGTGGGACTCGGGCATAGATTTCCTGACCTAGTAATAGCTCGTCCGCGTCGGCCACCAAAAGGGCTGTTGCAGCAATGGCCCGCAGGCAAGGTGGTCAACCCTGTGCTAGAGTGTCCAGTTGTTTCGGGAGGTACACCACAGGGCTTTGTCATGATCCCAGGTACTGTGTCAGGACTTTCACTGCTATTGTTCTGCCTATAGAAACGGCTCCCCCCCTTTGTGAATTTATAGAGGGGCCTGGCTTTGGCGGCAAAGTCTGGTATCCAAATCTAGCAGAATCCTGCTGCTCCCAGGTTGGGGCAGGGATCTGGCAAAAAGCTTCTTTCCTGCCCTTTCATAACTGTCTCTGGCCTTGTGACACCCTGAATCCCAGATATTTTACAGTCTCTTGGCACAATTGAGCTTTTCTTCTAGATACCTTATAACTTGCTTCTCTTAATAGCTGCAACAGTTAATTTGTTCTTCACATTACTTCCTGTTTCTTTCCTTTGATCAAGGTCTGCGCCTTCTCTGCCTTTCTGAGATTTTATTGTCAGTGCCTCTGCTAACAGGTCAACTTTGTTTAATTCTACGGCCAGAGTCTCTCTTCATTTCCGATCTGTATTTCACCCAGAGGGGTCACAGCTGTTTTTTTTTTATCAACTCTTAAATATGCTTGGCTTATTCGGTGTCTCTCCCCTGCATTGAAAAGAATCAGTAGGAGCTGCTGGCAGTCCATCAAAGTGGGACTAGGCTAAATTATTGAGCGGAATAAGTCTGTCATAGCTGAGTTGAAAAACGGGGAAAGAGTTCCGTTTCTGGCACCGGGAGTCTTTGGGGCGAAAGTGGACTTTTGACCTGTGCACCAATTGGTCGCTTCTGTGGCCGTTTTCATCCTACTTATGCTGAGTGTGTCACGCCCAGGGGGTACAATTTGGGGTATATATACTGCGACTGAAGACTGATAGGGTCTGGTCATCTTCCTGTGCAGCATAATGACTTGAGCTTGATTCCCCCAGTCTACAGGGTGGGGCTTCGGGACTTGCTCTCTGCTCATACCCTCACGTGACATGTCCCTCTATGTATGGGGGAGACTGAGTTGCTCTCTGCTACAAATGATTTCTCAGGTAAACATACAAAAACTTCTTCTAAAGGCTTCTATCCTTTTCACATACAGGACCGCTCTACAAAACTTTCACCTTAATTTGATTACTAATCTCTCCAAATATTAAACTTACATAGACCCTCAAACATAACATGGTCACATTTACTACAGAGGAAAAAAATGCATTCAACATCCTTATACAAGCAACATTTCCTCATAATTAGTTAGCTAACACAACACAAAGAGCTCAACGCATACACACATATCTTACGTTTCTGCAGTTTTACAATCTGAGCAGTCAGCTCATCATTTTCAATATTCAAACAAGTCTCATTGCTCTGAAACTTTTACAATCCAGAGACCAATGCTTTTTATTTTTAACTATTACAAATTGAGGCTTCCTGAAGATACAACGGTTTAATTTGTATATCAGTCTCTCGCCCAATTTATCAAACAAAAACAAAATTACAAGCCGGTATCCAGTCATGGGCACCTTTGTCCAAGTCATATCCCAAGATTCCGTCTATTATATCATTTAGTTCAGGTGTATCCATGGAAATTGTATCACTGGTCCTACTTTCTGCCCCGATCCTAATGTAATAGGGAAATATACCACTGTGGAGTCAGGTCATGAGGTACTTGCCACATCCTTATCTTCCTTTGGAATTTCTTCTCCTCTTGCTCCCTGTTCTCCTCCCGCACCATGCTGGCTATCTTTGAGTTGTTGTTCTACTTGCTGAATAGGGGCAGGACATGCATGTGTGGGCATAGACGCAGTACAATTTGGTCTTAAATCACCCTCCTTCTTTAGTGGGAGAGAGGAGAATACTGCATCATAACTAGATGGGGATGGTCCAGGGGCACAGGGAGAGAACATTAGAAAATACCTGTGGGGGCTCAGGAGTATATCCCGGGGCATACTGCAACCAATTTAGTCCTCCCGCCCTCAAAATACTTCATACCCCACTCTGGATTCCCTGAAAACCATGGAAATTATACTCTGTCCCCCAAAACACAATCAATTCACCACATTCATGTGGAACTCATCATTTGCTCCATCCCATGGAAAACAGGATTCTTGACTTAACCTAAAATCCTTTTCTCTTAACCACTTAAGCCCCGCAAGATTTTACCCCCTTCCTGACCAGGGCCTATTTTGCGATTCGGCACTGCGTGACTTTAACGGACAATTGCACGGTCGTGCGACGATGTACCCAAACGAATTTGACGTCCTTTTTTTCCCACAAACAGAGCTTTCTTTTGGTGGTATTTGACCACCTGTGCAATTTTTTGATCATGCGCTATAAACAAAAAAAGAGCGACAATTTTGCAAAAATAACAATATTTTTCACATTTTTTTATATGAAATCCCCCCCCCCCCAAAAAAAAAAATGTAAAAATTTAAATTTTTTAACATTTTAGGCCAATTTGTTTTCTGCTACATCTGTTTTAAAAAAAAAAAAAATAGCAAAAAGCGTATTTTGATTGGTTTGTGCAAAAGTTATTGCGTTTACTAAATAAGGGAAAGATTTTTGTCATTTATATTGTTTTTTTTTTTTATAACGAGTAATGGCAGCGATCTGCAATTTGTTTTGCGGGACTGCGACATTGCGGAGGACAGATCGGACCCTTGACTGACACTTTTGGGGGTACCAGTGACATTACTACAGTAATCAGTGCTATACATATGCACTGTTACTGTAAAAATGACACTGGGAGGGAAGGGGTTAACTTTATTGGAGAGGGAGGGGTTAAGTGTGTCCCTAGGGGCGTGTTTCTTACTGTGATTGGATGTGGCTTTGTGTGTAACAGCACAGATCAACGGTCCTACATAGCAGGACCAAGTGATCTGTGCTTTTACACAGGGGAGAATGACAGGCGGCTTTGTTTACACTAGCCGCCTGCCTTTCTCCCTCTCCGCCGGTCACGCGCGCTCGCCTCCTATTCGCTCCCAGGCTAGTGATGTACCGGTACGTCACTTTGCCTGGGAGGGGCTGACCACCGCCATATATAGTCGGGGCGGCGGTCGGCAAGTGGTTAAGTTCATTGACGGGCGCAGTTCCTGATAAATATCAGTAGGGTTATACTGCCCCCTACAGAAGTAGGACACTACACAGAAAAAAAGTTCTGGCTACGCCTATGGGCAGTCCCGGAGGGTACACCCTCTCTCTTCCTGCATAGGATGTCAGTTTTGTATCAAAGCAGTGTCAGAGAAGTAACACCAACCCAACTCAAAATAGAGGGGCGGGTACTGCGTCCGTCAATGAACTTAAGAGAAAAGGATTTTACGGTAAGTCAAAAATCCAGTTCTCTATCGTTCATTGATGGACGCAGTTCCTGATGCATATCAGTAGGGATGTCCCAAAGCAGTGCCTTAAAATGAGGGGTGGGAACAGCAGAAAAAAATAAGTCCCCAAGGCTAAACATAGCCAACCAGTCAACATAGGACTCATCAGAACAGCAAGATGAAGCCCACCTGAAACAAACAGTAAACACCCTGAAGGAAGGCCAAACAGCCCTCCAAACAGCAGCCTGCAAAACTTTGCAGGCAAAAGAGGCATCTGCAGATGCCAGCACTTCCACCTTATAAAATTTGGTAAAGGTGTGAACAGACGACCAGGTTGCCTTGTAACTTGAAGCACAGGTGCCTGTATGGCGAAAAGCCCAGGACGCACTAAGCACCCAAACAGATTGTGTAGATTGCGCCGAAACAGGGAAAGGTAGAACCTGACCATTAATTGGATTGAGTTAGCCTGCACCATCTGTCTGATCTATCTGGAAATAGTCGCAGCAGACGCAGGCAGCCCTTTTCTTGGGCCATCCGTGAGTACAGAGAGCGAATCTGACTTCTTACGAAAAGACTCAGTAGTTGCCAAGTACACCTTGATTGCCCCAACTACATCCATCCAGAGTATGCAGTGCACATTCCTTAGGATGTTTGGGCTTAGGACACAAAGATACAATGTCCTCGTTCAAGCGAACACTAGAAACCACTTTCGGAAGGAAGGACAGATCCGGACGAAGTACCACTTGTCTCTATGAACCAACATATAGGGAGAACGACAGCACAATGTCGCCAGTGCCGACACCCTGTGCGCAGAAGTGATAGCCACCAAGAAACCACCTTCTGGGATAAGGTAGGCAGGGGAATCCCCCGAATACTTGCAAAAGGAAGTTTTTGAAGAACCCACAGCACCAAATCAAGGTCCCAAGGTGGTGACGGAGGTCGCACCAGAGGTACCAAGGGTCATACCCCCTTTTGAAAACGTCATCTATGACGAAACGTCGTATGGACACGGCGTACTGACGTCATCTGATCGCGACTTGGGAGTGCGGACGAGTGGTGACCGTCCGGCCGGCGGCCTACATTTTCATGCTCCACATTCCCTCCGATACTGTAAGTTTTATTCCTTTGGTTTTAATAAAGTAAGCGGTTTTACACTATGGAAGCCTTTCTTTTTATTTGGTGGTGATCTCCTTGGTCCGGTTGGAGTTACTCAGACAGGATTCCACTGCAGTTCCCCTTGAGGTCCATCATTTCTACAGGCAATTTGACTACTCCCTGAGGGTAAGAGGCAAATCTCTCCGGTGAAGGCTGGCATGTCATCTTGCTTGTTTCCTTTGGTTTCAGTTATTTGGCTCAATCTCACCATTATCTGGTAAGAGGCGAGCCCCTTTGGTGGAGGTTTCTCACACACAAGATAACTATATAGGATTTTCTATTCACTTTGGCGTTCTACTTCCCTTTCTTTTGGTAAGAGGCGACACCTGCTGATTGAGGATTGTATTGCACTTATTTGATTTGCACCCACTTTCACTTAATCTGGTAAGGGGTACCTACAGGTGTCTCCATTTTAGATATTATTCAAGTTCCTGATTTAATTGAATTTTGGTTGAGATTCACACACTCACTTTTAGTTTTCACTTGGTGCATAAGATCTATTTGTGTTGGGTTTTACGCTATTGCGATTTATTTTCTATCCAACACTGCTGAATCAACGCGAGAATACTGGTTCCGGTCTGCTATCAAGGGGACGTGATTAATCTAGAGAACCTGCCTTTTGGTTTACCATATCTGGTAAGCGCATGTCCATAGGGAGCCTGTTTGACACTGCGATCCTAATTATTTATGGACTTTATGGACTTCATTTTCCATTATTCAAATTAGCGTGACTTATTATACAGATCATACCCCCTGGTATGAAGTTACGCACCAGGGAACGGGTGGCCAAAGCCGAAACCTGACCCTTGATAGTACTCAAGGCCAAATTTTGATCAACTCCCCATTGAAGGAAAGCCAAGATCCGAGCCACCGAGTAAGAGGAAGGGGGAGCCCAAAGAGACTCACACCACGCAACATACGACTTTCACGTACGTTGATAAATCTTCCTAGAAGTCACTTTCCTCGCTTTAAGCAGTGTGGGAATCACTAAAGCAGACAATCCCCTGTCCTTCAGCACCTGGCTTTCAACAGCCAAGCCGTCAAAGCCAGTGACCGTAAAGCAGGATGGAAGATTGACCCTTGAGACAATCGATCCTCCCTGAGAGGAAGTCTCCAAGGAGCATCTGCAACTAGCCTGACCAGGTCGGCGTACCAAGCTCGGCGAGGTCAGTCCGGAGCCACAAGAATGACCGGAATCCCTTCCGCCTTGATCCTGCGAAGAAGTCTTGGCAACAACTTAAGAGGAGGAAAGGCAGACAGCAGCTGATACTGACCCCATGGTGCCACCAGTGCATCTGCCAGAGGGTCCCGGGAGCGGGCCACAAACCTCTGCACTATCCTGTTGATGCGACGCCAACAGATCCACGTCTGGAGTGCCCCAACGAAGGCACAACTGCTGGAACACCTCCGGATGTAGGGACCATTCCCCTGCATCCAAGGCCTGTCAACTGAGGTAATCCGCCAGCCAATTTTCCACACCTGGAATGTAAATAGCGGAGAAAGCTGGAACAAGGCGCTCTGCCCAACAAAGAATGCCTATCACTTCCAAGGCCGCAAGGACACCCTTGGTGCCCCCTTGGTGAATGACATAAGCCACAGCCATGGCATAGTCCGATTGAATGCACACTGGACAGCCTGCAGGTGCCCGGTCCAGTGGACTAGGCAAAGCCGGATCGCTCTCAGCTCCAGGACATTGATCGGTAACCCAAATTCCTCCAGGGACCATACTCCCTGAGCAGAGAAGCTGCCGAGGACTCCTCCCCACCCGGACAGGCTTGTATCCGTAGTGACAATTGTCCAGTATAAGGAGAGGAAGGATTTTGGGGACCGAAGCCACCAGATCAGGGACTCCCTGGTCACCTGGCTCCGAATGTCCAGAGAGTTTGGATTCTTGTTTTATTTGAGAAGGATTTCCTTCTGGAGGATCCTCGTGAGGGATTGAGCGAAAGGGACCGCCTCGAAAGATGACATCATTTAGTCCCAGAACTTGCATGCAGGTTCGAAGGGACGATCATGTGCTGGACAGCAACAGCTGAACCGCAGACTTAAGTTTCAAGAGTTTTTCCGGAGGGAGAAACACCCTGGCTGAGGACGAGTCCAAAGTCAGGCCCAGGTAGTCCAGTCTCATGGAAAGGACCAGGGGTGACTTCTGAAGGTTCAGAACCCACCCGAACTCCTCCAGAGGTCTCACGGTGACTTCCAAATTGGTTGTCAGCACCGTAGGGGACTCCGCGGTGAGAAGATCAGCCAGGAACCCAGGACCGATATATCCCGCTGTCGCAACAGTGACAGAACTGGAGACAACACCTTCGTGAAGACCCGAGGAGCAGAGGTGAGACCAAAGGGTAACACCACAAACTGATAGTGATCCTCAACCCACGGCAATAATAGGATGTGAAGGTAGGCATCTTTGATGTCTATGAAGGCCAAGAATTCCCCTGATGTAGGGAAGCCAACATTGTGCAAACCGATACCATCTTGAATTTTTGATTCCAACTGAACCATCCAGGGCTATTAGGTCCAGCCTTGTTTAACCAGATCATGTACTGCCCCAGAGCGCCAGCAAGCGATCCGGGGACAGCCGTACATTGGAAGGGAAAACCTTACCGGAGAAATGGATCGAAACTCGATCTTGTAACTTGACCGCATTACCTCCTAAACACAGCTGTCTGGGAGCTGGGCCAGCCGCAAGTCCGAGAAGACAAAGACGTCCCCCTACCCCAGACACGGGAGAGGACGCACCTTCAGGCCGAGTAGGCCTTGTCCGCAGGTCTGGAAAAAAAACATCTTTTGTTTGCCAGACCAGGGGCTTACCAGATTTGCTGTTTGGAGGCTGAAGAGTGGGAAATTTGAGTGGAGAGTGATAACCAGTTTTGCTTTTGACTGCAGGTGACTGTTTGCATTTTAAGGGGCTCTTTCCTTGCATTTTTTGGGGGGGTTTCTTCATTTTTTTCCCTCCTTTTTCTGTCACTTTTTAAATAGCCTTTTTCTTTCTTTCTTTCCTTCCTTCAGACTACCAATTAAAGGGAGTGGTTAATTGGTCACAGGTGCTTCAGGTGCTATTTAAATTTCTGCAGGACTCCTCTGAGCTTGCTCTTTCTTGAGCTTGCCACCTTTTTGCTTGCTGGAACTCTGAGCAAGTCAAACTTGACCAAGTGGTGAGTTAAAAACCAGAGTTTAAACAGGAGATTATAACAGGAGTCTTTTGACGTGTAAGTAACATCTGAAATTTTCTATTAGTTGTATTATTGTTGTAACCAGGAAAACGTGGGCTAGCAAGATTGAAGGTTTTGTGCAGTGCACAGTGTGTTGCATGTATACAATAATGGAGCAACCGCTCCAGGATGGATACCGCTGCGACCGATGTGAGCGGGTTGCCCTTCTGGAAGCTCACATTAGAGATCTGGAGGAGCAATTTGGAACACTGGGCAGAACTGACAACCTTGAAAGGGGTCATCTGCTCACTGAGCAGGTGGCTAGTGGGGTTAATGGGGAGGGTGGAGAGGCAAGTCAGGTTTATCAGGTAGGAAGGTGGGCTAATACAGTCAGAGGGAGTGGTAGGGGCTCACAGAAAAGGAAGGCCAGCCCTGGGTTTGAGCACAATAACAGATTTGCCATGTTGGGTGAAGATGTGGGGGTGGCAAGCTCAGAGGTGGCAGCCCTAGATGTCACTGCTATCCCTGACAGCTGGGAGAGCAGTCCGTCTAGTAGAGGAAGTGAGGGGACTGTAGGTAGGTCTAGACAGTTGGTGGTAATTGGGGATTCTATAATCAAAGGATTGATAGAATAATTTGTCGCCAGGATCACCTCAACCGAATGGTTTGCTTTCTCCCTGGTGCCAGGGTTCAGCATGTGGTGGACCGGGTTGATAAATTACTGGGAGGGGCTGGCCATGACCCAGCTGTCTTGGTCCACATTGAAACCAATGACAGAATATATGGAAGGTGGAGGCTCCTTAAGAACCAATTTAATGAACTAGGCTGAAACTTGAAGGGAAGGACCTCCAAGATGATATTATCTGAAATATTGCCTTTTCCATGCTCAACACAGGAAAGACAGGGGGAGATTAGAATGCATGGTTAAAGACCTGGTGTAATAAGAAGGGATTTGGGTTTTTAGAGCACTGGGCTCATTTTCTTTGGGGTGCAACCTATATGCTAAAGATGGTTTACACCTAAATGGAAGGGGGTCTTTTGTGCTAGGGGAGAGGTTTATGGGAAGGCTGGAGGAGTTTTTAAACTAGGATTGAGGGGAGGGTGAATTTGATTATAATGGGGCAGACAGGGGTCAGCCTCTATTGGTGGGTGGAATGGGGAAAGATGTGTGTGGGGGGGGGGGTTATGGCAGAGGATAAGAAGGTTCCCATGTTACAAACAACCATTGGAAATGGTGCTATTTGTACCAAGATTAAAAAATATGCAAGATAAGTGTGCAAAATGTGACGATGAATTAAAGTGTTTATTCTACAATACCAGAAGTCTGCCAAGCAAAATAGGTGAGTTGGAAGCTCTGGTGCACGAGGAGAACTATGACTTAATTGGTATTGCTGAATCATGGCTTCATTCTTCACATGACTGGGCTATTAACCACTTCCCCCTAGGTGGACGTCATATGACGTCCAAAGTTTGCGGGTTTATACCGGGATGATGCCTCTAGCTAGAGGCATCATCCCGGTACCGTTGTTTGAAGCCGACGGTTGGCTTTCCGTCGGTACCGATCGATGCGGCTCGGGAGCCGCTCGATCGTTACCCGGGGGGGCGGGAGGGGACGTCCCCCCCCCTCCCGCCGCCTTCCGCGGCTTTTACCGGGGCTCCCGTCCCACCAGGAGCCCCGAGCACCCAGCCGGCGCGTCCGCCGGCTGGATGGAGTCCCGATGAATGCCGGAAATGGCATTGATCGGGTCTCCGATGACGTAACCCGGAGGCGGCGTCCATGACGTCACTTCCGGGTTAGTGTGCTGCAAAATGGCGCCAAATTTGAAAAACGTCTGTATGCAAAAACGCAGTTTTCGGCGTTTTGCATACAGGGAAGTGTAGTGGAGGGGTCTAGGGTCTTTTAGACCCTCGATCCCTCCATAAAGTGTACCTGTCACTGCATATTGCTGTCACAAGGGATGTTTACATTGCTTGTGACAGCAATAAAAGTGATCAGATTTTTTTTTTTTTAAAAAAAACTGTAATAAAAGTAAAAAAAATAAATAAAATAAATGGGGAAAAAAAAAAATAAATAAATTTAGCCACCCCGATCACCGTTAGCTCGCGCACAAAAAAAAAACATATATACGGAAGTCGAGCCACGAATGAAATCGCTGTTCAAACCACACATGTGAGGTATCGCCGCGATCGCCAGAGCGTGAGCAATAATTTAAAAAAAAGAGCTACACTCTAACTCTAAACTGGTAACCGTTAAATAAATTTAAAGTGTCGCCTATTGAGATTTCTATTGACCGTAGTCTGTCGCCATCCCACGGGGGGGGCGCAATTTTAAACCGTAACATGTTGGGTATCTATTTACTCGGCATGACATCATCTTTCACAATATACAAAAAAATGGGCTAACTTTACTGTTTAGTATTTTTTAAATGCAGTGAAATGTAATTTTTCCCCAAAAAAATGGCGTTTTAAAGACCGCTGCGCAAATACCGCGTGACAAAAAATATTGCAATGACCGCCATTTTATTCTCCAGAGTCTTTGCTAAAAAAATATATATAATGTTTGGGGGTTCCAAGTAGTTTTCTAGGAAAAAATACTGGTTTCCGAAATAGGCCTGGTATGGAAGTGGTTAATATTCCTGGCTATGCTCTCTTTCGGAAAGACAGGTTAAAATGGAGGGGTGGTGGTTTCTGTCTCTATTTGAGAAGTGATCTCAAAAGGAGTGTGAGAGAGGACCTAGTTAATGGAGAGTGTGCTGAGGCTGAAGCAGTATGGATTGAAATGTACATGGTTGTGCGTAATACAAAGATTATCATTGGAGTTTGTTATAGACCTCCCAGTATTAATGAGAAAGTGGAGACTGAGCTCCTGGCACAGATAGAAAGGGCTGCAAGGTATGGGACAGTGTTAATAATGGGGAATTTTAACTGCCCAGACATTGACTGGAGTAAATGGCACTGCTGGAACAGTTAAAGGGCAAAAATGTATAAGCCTATTACAAGACAATTTTATGGTGCAGTTTATTGAGGCCCCCACTAGAAATGATACTCTGTTGGACCTGGTAATCTCAAACCATGCAGAGCGTAATAATAATGTTCATATAAAAGAACATCTGGGTAGCAGTGACCATAACCTGATTTCATTTAATGTTAGCTGTAAGCAAAAAAACGCATACAGGAAATACAAAAACACTTAACTTTAAAAGAGCAAATTTTCCAAGCATGAGGGCTGCTCTCCAGGATTTAGACTGGGAGGGAATATTGGCATCGATGAGCGCAGAACAGAAATGGGAAATTTTCAAAAATACTTATATGTGTGGATGCCACAATGGCTCAAAAGTGATATGGTCCAGAAATATTTAGGTAGAATAAGGGTGGATAAAGCGCCTGGACCAGATGGCATCCACCCACGCATCCTATAAGAATTGAGCGCTGTAATTTTAAAGCCTTTGTTTCTAATTTGTTGGGACTCGTTAAGGACTGGAATAGTACCACTGGATTGGCGTAGGGCCAACGTGATGCCTATATTTAAAGAGGGATCAAAGTCTGTGCCAAGTAACTATAGACCTGTTTGTTTAACTTCAATAGTCGGAAAGATACTGGAGAGTTTAATAAAAGACCACATAGATGAGTTCTTGCCTTGGACAGAGGGGTGGCTGTATACGTAGTATACTTGGATTGGAAAGATCAGTTTGTAAATGGATAGAAAATTGGCTAAAAGATAGAATTCAGCGAGTGGTGGTTAATGATTCTTACTCTGAATGGTCTAAGCTTATCAGTGGTGTACCCCAAGGTTCAGTGTTGGGACCCTTATTTTTTAAATATCTTTAGAAATGATATAGGGTCTGGGAATAAAAGTTCCATTTCAGTCTTTGCAGACGACACCAAGCTTTGCAGTGGAATAACTTCTTTACAGGATGTCTCCAACTTACAAGCTGACCTCAATGCACTGTTTCATTGGGCAACTATGTGGCAAATGAGGTTTAATGTTGATAAATGTAAAGTTATGCACTTGGGGGCGAAGAACATGCATGCATCATACATACTAGGTGGAGTAGAACTGGGGAAATCCATAGCAGAGAAGGATCTGGGTGTTCTGGTAGATCATAAGCTTAATAATAGCATGCAATGCCAAGCTGTAAAAATCATTAGTAAGACCTCACCTGGAATATCCAGTTTCGTTTTGGGCACCAGTTCTTAAAAAGGATATCAGGGAACTGGAGAAAGTGCAGAGAAGGGCAACCAAACTGATAAGAGGCATGGAGGAGCTCAGCTATGAGAAAAGATTAGAGGAACTGAATTTATTCTCTGTTGAGAAGAGGAGGAGATTAAGGGGGGATATGATCAACATGTATAAATACATAAGGGGTCCATATAGTGAACTTGGTGTTCAGCCGTTCACTTTAAGGTCAACACAGAGGATAAGGGGGCACTCTTTAGGAAAACAGATTTTGTCTCCAAATACATAAAAGTTTCTTCATCGTAAGAGCTGTGAAAATGTGGAATAGACTCCCTCCTTAGGTGATTCTAGCTAGCTCACTAGATTGCTTTAAAAAAAGTCTAGATTCTTTCCTTGGTGTACTTAATATAAATGGGGTACTAATTTTTTTTTAGGTAAAGTTGATCCAGGGAATATCTGATTGCCTCTGAGGGGATCAGGAAGGAATTTTTTTCCCCTGCTGTAGCAAATTGGATCATGCTTCGCTGGGGTTTTTTTTTGCCTTCCTTTGGATCAACTGCGGGTATAGGATTGTGTATATGGGAATCTATGGCTGGGTTTTCAATACAGTTTTTGTTGGTTGAACCAGATGGACTTGTGTCTTTTTTCAACCTGACTAACTATGTAACTATGCAAGGGTCGCTTGTAGCCACCTGAGGAAGTCCTGAAGGACTTCGCCTCATCAACTGTCCCCGAGGGATGAAGAACTGTTTGTGAGGGGAGGAGCCTGTCAATGGCACCAACTCCAAGTGCGTGCTGAAGAAACGGGGAACGCCATCTGGGAGATGATGTTAGGAGCCTGCAGCCCTCCAATGGCTATGGATAGCTAACCCTCACCCCTCGGCCCCCCTCCCTCTAACCTCACGGTCTGGAAGCCCCATTGCTGGATTTCTTAACCCGCGCCACTCATCTGACATCACCGAAGCCATCACCGGAGGTCAGCAGAGAAGCTGAGTCCCAGAGATACAGGGGGGCGGAGGCACTGTCAGACGTCGGAAAGCAGCGTGTATCCGGCTGCTGAGGGAGAGAGACGCCACCGTTTTTTTAAGGCACTTAGCTCTGGAGAAAGAAAGGAGGAGAAGGAGTTCGGTCGACAGTGGAAAGAAAGACAGGAGGAGAGTTGGCAAGTGAGTCGGGACATTAATACAGCGGTAAAGTGGTCTGGCTATATCGGAGCGGTGAGAGGGTGAAATCCCCCCCTTTATTTATTTATTCATTTTACTTAGCATTAAAATGAAATATTTATGAATTAATTAGTGGACCACAGGAAGCTAAAGAACTTCTTCCAGAAAGGACTAGCTCTTCCTTGTCCCTGACAAAGTGAATGAAAAGTTTAATATAAGAGGTCTAGGGGGTCAAACGACCGAGGATAAAGACGTGGAGGGTTAGCAACTGGAGTTCTCCCTGGCTTTCTTTTCCCACTCTCTGGAAGGGAGTCCGGCATGCTTCTCTCTAGAAATATAGACTGAGAGACACTGGGTTTGATTACAATAGAAATAAAATTTAATGGAAAGACAGACCCCCCCCAAACATGAGGTGTATACAAGTTCCACCGGGTCTAAATCAATTTGAGGAAATTCAGGAATTTATAACTGAAGCCCTCTCTAAATTCCCTGGGAGCAGTAGAGCAGGTAAAATCTTGAAATAAATAAAGAAAAGGAGGCTAAGAGCATTATATTCTTAGAAGAGCTCCCAAAATAATGAAGAATAAACAACCAAAAGAGGGAACAGGGAAACCTGCAAAAGTAACAGCCAGCCCAGGGACCATTAAAATGTATATGATCC
Source organism: Pelophylax lessonae (assembly GCF_965119305.1). Classification (NCBI taxonomy): domain Eukaryota; kingdom Metazoa; phylum Chordata; class Amphibia; order Anura; family Ranidae; genus Pelophylax; species Pelophylax lessonae. Next base: position 642,319,838 of record NC_138769.1, read on the forward strand.
CGGAAGGATGAGGACAGAACTCTGTCCCTGAAAAACAACCAGTTGTAAAACCAAAACAAAAACACATAGGAGAACAAAAAATCCAGAGGTCAAAAATCTACAGGTGTAAGTGGAGAAGATAGCCTAGATATGTCCAAGGAGAGCACAAAGACAATGGGCGACATGGAAATAGGAAGAGAGGATGAATCAAGGTTAAAAGATCAACCGCTCACTAAATCAGAGATGATGGAAATGTTTGCAAACCTGGAGAGATCAATTAAAACTGAAATGGCTACTCTGCACGGAGACCTGGGTCATATCTTGACGAGAGTAGAAGAAACTGAAACGAAAATAGACACCCAGGGAAAAGAGATAAAAAAACTGAAAGGTCAAATGAAGAAAATACAGTTAGAACAGAGAAATATGCTATACAAAATAGAAGATCAGGAGAATAGCAATAGAAGAAAAAACCTGAGGATAAGAGGCTTGCCAGAGAGGGAAAAGAAGAAAAGCAGGAACAATAGCTGGAAAGTGTGTTTAATCCTCTTCTAGGAAAAGCAGTCACAGAATAAATAGAATTTGAAAGGGTTCATAGAATAAGGAAACCACAGAATGCCCCAAGAGACAAAACAAGAGACGTTATAGATAGATTTCACAGATACGAAGTTAGAGCTCAGATCTGGGAAGAACTGAGAGATAGGCCTATACTGAGATATGAAGAAGCAGACCTACAGGTATTCCCAGACCTCTCACAAGAAACAATTAATAGAAAACGTATCCTGAAACCAGTGGTGGAAGTCCTAAGGCAACAAAATATTTAGTACTTTTGGGGTCACCCAGCTGGCCTTGGAGTTCAGGAAGAAGGGAGGACAGTGATGCTAAGATTTCCAGAAGACATCCAAGCATTCTGTGATACCCTAAACATACCAGGTATGAAGATACCAGGTTGGAGAGATCAAGAAGAATCAGGGGGGAAATGGAGGAAGAAGATCAGTGGCAAGGGAGAACCAAGAAGAACCCGACATTGAAAAAGAAACCAAGAAATGAAATATGGGACTTTGAGGAATCTGAGTGGGGGGGCGGGGGGAAGGGGGTAAAAGGTGAAGGAAGAGTGAGGTAAAAATCGGACAGGGCCCTGAGGACTGAGGTACGCACCAGCCAACGGCCCAAAATAAGGGGGATGGGAGGAGCAGGCGAGCAAAGACAGAGCTCGACCCCAGGGCAAAGTCAATTGAAGGTGGGAGGAAGAATATTAAAAAAAAAAATTTTTTTTGTTTTGCAAAAAAAAAAAAACAGTCCCACTGCGCTAAACAGAAAAATGGTCTGGTGCCATCTGTATACCACCTCCATCCCGAAATCAACAGAAAAAGAGAAAATTGGCACGTGGGACTTTAGATGAGGTAGGTACATGTGGCTGGAAATAACAAAAGATGGATAATTGGAAAAATAATCTTTATTAAAAAGTTGTAAGTATAAAAGTCAATACCATTATGCGCATTGAGGACGCTTGTAATGGCAAACTTGGTTGAAGATCTTACGATACATATATGCATTTGGATAACATACATAATGATATGCGTACGGGTACAATACATCTAGGTCTCAAAAGTAAAAACATGGTAATATAGTATTAACATGACATATACATGTAATGCATCTTGTTCTGATGCGTTTTGCAAGTTAAATGCTCGCTTCTTCAAGAGTAAGTGCATTGAAAACATATCTAAAGAAACAAAAATAATTGTTGGAATATAACTTGAAAAACAAAAATAAAAAATTTTATTGAAAACAATTCTGTAAGTACTAGGGAACTCAGGAGTGCCCAATACTTACACACCAGTAGAGCTGGAGTCAAAGAATAGGCCCCGTGCGGCGGCGGCGGTGGTATGAGTCTGGCCCGGGAGCTGAAGGGTCCCAGCGGGCGACAAAACGGCAGAGAGGCTCATGGAAGATAGGTGACCAATATGTGGGGTGAAACCGTAAGCCTTCCATGTCTGTCAAAGATTTGGGAGTAATCATAGTATAGGTATGACAATATATCATAAATAGTAAATAATGGAGTATTATGCACGATACAGGAAGGACTGGTAGAGTGGTGCTATAGAGTAGCAAAAATGTGATACATAGTGAAAAATTATGAAAGGATTATAAATGGTGCAAGAAAGGGGGAGGAATACGGCAGACCTGACACCGGACGGTGGAACAACCATAGTGATGAAAATATGAGGTGAACAAAGGAGCCAAAATGTGAAAAATGCCAAATGAACCAAGAGGCTGATGGATAGAAGGAGTGAAGCAATAAAAGATCAAGTACTTACCAAGTTGAAATAAACTAGTGACATGTAAACAGTATGCAGGTGTAGATTGGAGAAAAGGAAAGTAACAATTGCCGTCCTTCCCATGGGTGTTCTCAGCAGGTATCATTCGTGGGGCCCTAACGTCATGCAATGGGTGGAGCAGAGACACAAGGCATCTGCAACCTCGTGGGGTTCCAAAGACCTCCCCCATATACCCGTAGATGTAGTAGCACGTGAAGTCCCACTGTGCTACAGCGCCCACCAAAGGTCAGGCACACCTTAAAGACCCCCCCAACAGAGAGAGAGAGAGAGAGAGATCCCAGAACTCACTGTCCCAATATGCATCAGCTGGTCCCAAAATGTCTGCACGAGTAACCAGCAGCTCTCCAAAAGGAAGTGAGCTTGAAACTGCCCAGGGTGAAGGGAAGGGCTCCAACTCACTGAAAAACACCTCCAGGCACTCCCACCTAGATTCCCAGCAAAGAATCCACTGCAAAATGTCCGAAACTGGGTGTACCAGGATGGCAGCCGATCACTGTAGCACATATGGCTACAAGAAAATGGTGACCGAGGTGTTCATGGGGACCCCCCAGACTCCACCACGCAATCGATCAGCAGGTAGGCCCTGGAAGTACAGACTGAGGACCCCTCCCACACGATCGCTTGTCCGCCGCCGGTGGCGCACACCCAGACCCCTCATGCGGCCTGAGAACGTGGTCCCAGCCCCTGGGAGTAGGCCCAAACAGTCCCCCGCATGGAGGGGGTGGGGGGTGGGTAGAAAAGGGGGTGCACAACAGGACAGAGGAGAACCCGGGATTGTGAGAGTCTGACCATCCCAGGGAGAGGCCCTCATCCACCCCAAAATCCGCCAGGGGGAAAAAGGGGGAACATTTACTCACCATACCAGGAACACAGGCGGGCAAAACCTCCTGACAAGACCCCTCTCCGCCACAGTGGGCGGGCTTTCGTCCAAATAGGAACGCTGCGACTGTCGAGTGCGACCTGGCGAGACGTTTAACTCGCGGGGTCTGTCCCCGTCCAGTGGGAATATTTTGCGGCCGACCCATCGCGGAGCAAAGGTCTGCGCGCGCTCGTTGGCTGGCTGGGGTGACCACTGGATCTATACATCCAGCCCATCGCCCAGATCCGGCATAGTTGCTTGTAGATCTTACAGGAAAAAATCTGGAGAAAGCCAACTAAAAAAAATTAACTAGAAAAAACTTTGCCAGGACCAGAGATCCTAGCAGGGAAACTAGGTCCTTACTCCTGAGTCTGACTAAACAGATTAAAACTGACATCCTATGCAGGAAGAGAGAGGGTATACCCTCTGGGACTGCCCATAGGCGTAGCCAGAACTTTTTTTCTGTCTAGTGTCCTGCTCCTGTAGGGGGCAGTATAATCCTTCTGATATGCATCAGGAACTGCGTCCCTCAATGAACGATAGAGAAAGGGACAATTTTCAATCCATGTTGCTAAATTATCAATCCATGGGTCTACATAATATTCATACCAGGGAAAGATTCTCATAACATACTCTTTACGTTTCAATATATATATATATATATATATATATATATATTTTTTTTTTTTTAACCACTTTACCACTAGAGGATTTTGCCGTCTTACGTCTGGGCCACTTTTTGCGATTCCGCGCTGTGCGAATTTAACTGACAATTGCGCGGTCGTGCAACGCCATACCCAAACGAAATTTACGTCCTTTTTTTCCCCACAAACAGAGCTGTTTTTTGGTGGTATTTGATCACTTGTGCGATTTTTACTTTTTGCGCTATAAACAAAAAAAGAGCGTAAATTTTGAAAAAACAACAATATTTTTCACATTTTTTTTATATGAAATTCCCCCCCAAAAAATTTAAAAATCAAATTTTTTTAAAATTTTTGGCCAATTTGTTTTCTGCTACCTATGTTTGGTAAAAAAATTCACAATATGCGTATTTTGATTGGTTTGCGCAAATGTTATTGCGTTTACTAACAAAGGGAAAGATTTGTCATTTTTGGTGTTTTTTTTTTAACGTGTAATGGCGGCAATCTGCGATTTTTTTGCGGGACTGCGACATTGCAGCGGACAGATCGGACCCTTGACTGACATTTTTGGGGGTACCAGTGACATTACTGGAGTAATCAGTGCTATAAATATGCACTGTTACTATAACAATGACACTGGCGGGGAAGGGGTTAATTTTATTGGAGAGGGAGAGGTTAATGTATGCCTGGTGCTTACTAACGTGTGTGGGGGGAGGTGACTGTGTGACACAAGGACAGATCCAGGGTTCAGCTATGCTGAACCCTGCAATCTGACCCTGCCTGTCACTTGGGAGATCCGCCCGCTTGTGTTTACACAAGCAGGCGAATCTCCATACTAGATCCCCGACAATCGGGGAAGAGCGGCGGCGATCGCCGCTGCTCCTCCCCTGGCCCGACTCCCGTTGTGACTGAATACAGCGGGAGCGAGAAGGGGGAGTGTCTGACGACGTAGTACTACGTCGTCAGACGATAACGAGCCACTTTGCCGCAGTAGTACTACGGTACTCAGATGGCAAGTGGTTAACTTTTCATTTGCTCTGCTTCCTTTTTTTTTTTTTTTTATTATTTTTCATTACTTATTACCGGAGGCTTAGGTATATTGGGCAGAAGTCCCTTACAAGGGAGGTTCTTTACCATCTTAAAGCAGAACAGCAGTTAAGCAAACCACTAAATATTACGGTGTCAAGTGTCTATTCTTCTTCACTGGAAGGCTGGCATGTACGGAAAAACATTGCAAATAAATTTTTAATTTAGAAGTTTAACACCTAAAGATGCTGAAACAGCAACAACCCTATTCTGTTAGCTTTAAGCCTCCTTTCCTGAAATTTTTGATCATACACTCTGGGGGGGATTAAAATGACTGGTTCCCACCCATTTTGTAACCTAGAGACGTCAAGACAGACACAGAGGGTAGGTTAAGGTTTTGAGAATCTGGCAAGGGATCCAAGACTCTCGACTTAACAGGATTAATTGGATGACAGTCACTTCCCCCTATCAGCGGCTGAGATGCGGTCGCCCGGCTGAGAACTGTGCTTACACGGGGTCCACTATTGCTCCGTTGCCAGGCAACGTCTCATGCACACCATTCACACTGACCTTTTCCCCCCGGGATAACTAACTGATTGAGGTCTGCCCAGGATGCACAATCATCTGACTTGGGGTTTCCTCGAGAGGTGATCAGGCTCCCCTTCCCTCAAATACCTTTGAGAGGTCCTGTCTGACTGTTATCCCAACCAAAAGGCAAATATCTCATCTGGTCCTGAAGTGGAGCTCCAACTGTCTGGTTGGTTCCTGAGTCCGGGTTCAAGGTTCGGAGCAGGCGGCCAGGATGTAGCATAGTCTTCCAGACAATTTGTCCAGTGGCACCTGAGACATAGGCATGGTCCAAGGGGCCGACTCCAGACCAATCCCCACGAGTCGTGGTGGAATAGCCACCCGTCTCGGTTTTTCCCCCCATTTTTTCCAGCCAATGCACAAAGAAATGTAGCAGCAAACAGTTTCTGGAAACCAGAAATGGAGTCCAGACGCAAACTTCAGGAAAACAAACCTTTTTATTCGCTAGCGAAGAAGACAGCAGCAACTCAAGTCAGTTTGGCAAGTACCCAAATAAGCATGTACATCACATATACTGCATATCAGCAGTTGAGTCACAGATATATATTTTCCTAACTAGTTTTGCAAGTAATACATATTCTTCTCTATACAGATGTTCCCTGTAACATCTAATCTATGGAAATTGGAAGACTGGATGATGGGAGGATGGTTACAGAGGACACTGAAAAAGCAACCGTGCTGAATGCTTTTTTCTCGTCAGTCTTTACACAGGAAACGGAAGGGTACACTGACCATTACTGTATGATTAGTAGTAATATACAGGACTTGCCACTATGGCTAACACAGGGTGAAATCAGGGAAAGGCTGGATAAATTTAACACAAACAAATCACCAGGCCCGGATGGCGTACATCCGAGAGTACTCAAGGAAATCAGTAAGGTTATATCTAGACCACTGTTCCTGATCTTTGCTGACAGTATTAGGACAGGAGATGTACCAGGGGATTGGAGGAAAGCTAACATGATTCCGATATTCAAAAAGGGTCAGAGGCATATACCGGGAAATTATAGGCCTGTCAGTTTGACATCAATAGTATGTAAACTTCTGGAGAGGAGGATAAGGGACTATATCATAGAGTTTGCTAAAGACAACAACATCATCAGCAGTAACCACCACGGGTTTACAAATGGGCGTTCTTGTCAAACCAATCTCTTAACATTCTACGAGGAGGTGAGCTGTGAGCTAGATAGGGGCAGACCAGTGGATGTGGTGTACTTCGATTTCGCTAAGGCGTTTGATACAGTTCCCCATAAGTGCTGAATTTATAAAATAAGGTCTGCAGGTATCGACAGCAGGGTTTGCTCTTGGATACGGAACTGGCTAAAAGGGCGTGTCCAAAGGGTGGTAATAAACAGCGCATACTCAGACCGGTCTGAGTTAGTAAGCGGGGTCCCCCAAGGCTCAGTCCTGGGACCAACCTTGTTCAATTTATTCATAAACAGCATTGAGGACGGGATCAGTAGTTCGATATCAGTTTTTGCAGATGACACAAAATTGGCCAGAGCAATAACTGCACAGCATGAAGCAGATATCCTACAGAATGACCTGGACAAAATAACGGAGTGGGCAACGACTTGGCAAATGAGGTTTAATGTGGAGAAGTGTAAGGTTTTGCACTTGGGGACTATAGACATAAAAGCACAATACACATTAGGAGGGGAACCCTTAGGGGAATCAAAAATGGAGAAAGATCTGGGAGTCTTGGTTGATGATAGACTAGGCAATAGTATGCAATGTCAAGCGGCAGCTGCCAAAGTCAGCAGAATATTAGCATGCATAAAGAAAGGGATGTATTCCAGAGATAAGACTATAATCCTTCCACTTTATAAAACTCTGGTCCGACCGCATCTGGAGTATTCTGTCCAGTTCTGGTCGCCAGTCCTCAGGAGGGATGTGTTGGAGCTGGAGAGAGTCCAGAGAAGGGCAACTAAACTAATTAGGGGATTGGAGGACCTTAATTATGAAGAGCGTCTGCAATCGCTTGATTTATTCTCCCTGGAGAAGAGACGCCTGAGGGGGGACATGATAGCAATTTTTAAATATCTCAATGGGGATCTCAGCTTAGAAAAAAAGCTGTTCAGTAGAAGGGATTGCATGAGGACTCGAGGGCATACAATGCGATTAGAGGAGAAGCGTTTTAACCTCAGGCAACTTGGGGGGTTCTTTACTGTTAGGGCTACAAGATTGTGGAATTCTCTACCACAAGAGGTGGTTTCTGCAGGTAGTATGGTGGCTTTCAAAAGACTCTTAGACATACATCTCAAGGATCAGAACATTCAGGGCTATGTGAGATGATTACAGCCACACACACCTACACAGGTTGAACTGGATGGACTATTGTCTTTATTCAACCTCACCTACTATGTAACTATTTAACTATGAAATGAACATTCCCGGTTTCACACTTATCTGTATTCTCAATAGTTACAGGAGAACAGAGAGAAAGAGATAGAGCGATTTGTACATCTAAGTTTTTTAATAAAGATGCTGACTTTCATCTTGGAACGATTTTCTCAGTTTTTCATATAAAGATTATGGCTTTTATTTCAGAATTTTATTTTTGGATAAGATGGTTCAAGGACTCTTCTGTACCTTCTGGTGTCAAGAATTCTCTCTTTACAAGAGCAGCTAATCTGTTGTTGCCAAGCAATTAATATCTCACTTTGAGGCTACCAATGCTTAGTAATAAATAAACAGATATATGCCACTGTCATTGTGGGTAATGGCTATCAGAATGTTATTTCACATAGTAATTATAGTTTAAATGTATAACAAAGACTGCAATACAAAATTATAGATGTCCTACAGTATTGTACAAGCTCAAGGGCCAGCTCAAGCTGCATAATGACAGAATGATTATGCCTGGCTTTACTTTGTTTCTTGGCCACCAATTTCAGCTTGTATTTCCCACTGTTTGATAAACGTAGCATGGTAAAATGTATTTCTGTCTGTTGAGAGCTCCCCTTTTTTTTATAAATGTGCCACAAATGAGGTTTCAGCTTTTGCATTACTCAATTATGAGAAAATTAATTGCATGACATAATTCCTAAAATCGGGTGAGATTGATCAGAGCAGAAAGGCAGAAATGATGTTGAGCAATGCCAACGTAGAGGATGAAGCCTCATCGGACATATTAGCAGAGGGAAAAAAATCACACCAGATGGGCTTTATACAAACATGGAGTAGACCAGTCCGTTGACAGATGGCTCATCACACCATTGTTTGGAGAATGGACAAAGTCCCAACATCACAACTGTCACATTTTTGACTCCGATTATTAGGTTTTCTAGACTATACCAACAAGGGAAATGTTGGTTTAACTTGCAGTGATAAGGTTCATGTTTTTTAAGCTAGGTCTGTACAAGCTGTTCAAATAAACTGATTCTCTAAGTAAATATTAAGCATTTAGAATGCATTAGCAGAGGGGTCAATGGTAACCTCTGTTGAGTTGGGGTGATAAAAGGACTGACCTTGCCTATCCTTTAAAAAATCCAGTTCTTATGATATTAATAGGCTTTCGCAGCACATACATGGAGACTGAAGCGTCTGCGTTTGTAGCTTGACTAGGATAGCTCTGTGCATGAGGGGTGCCTGACCCTTCAGACATACCAGGAGCATATGGAGCCAGTGTTGTAGAGGCTCTTCACAAAAGCCAAGTGCCAGTGGCTATTAACGTGATGGCGATGGTTATGGGGATTGCAGGGAAGCTATACCCACCAGGAAAAGACAGTGATTATTGCGAGCAGCTAGAGCTGCGATAATCACAAGTATATCTGGCAGGCTGATTGTATCCAAGTTGATCAACTTGGTACATTCCGCCTGCCCATACACGGTTTGAAATGCGGCTGGTTCCCGCTGAACCGGCTGAGATTCGAACCATCCATGGCCAGCCTTAATCTTTTAAACAAAAGCAGATGATGAGATTTCAGCAATTGCCTTGATAAATAGGAGACATGTTAGGACAATTTATATCTATTAGAAAGTTATAAAGATGACATGGGTTCACAATTATCCATAAACAAGCTTTTGGGCTTGAAGCACCTAATGGCGGTAAAGGGAAAAATATTCTTGTTTTTAATTTTAGCTCCATTTGGCATACGAAGTTAAAAGGCATTTATACAAAAAATGTAAACATTAGAACTTCTGCTACATGAGGAGGATTTGGACTTGGGGGTATCAGAATGTGGTCCAGTTTTGGTCACTAATTCTCAGGAAGGATGTGCTTAATTTGGACTTTTGAGTCCAGAGAAGGGCAACAAAGCAAATTAGGGGGTTCTCAGTTATGAGGAACTATTACAAACGTTAAACTTTTTCTCCCTGAAGAATAGACACATAAGAGGTATATGATTGCAATATACAAATCTTTGAATGAAGATTGTAGCATTGGGAGAAAATAGTTTAATCTTGGGTCTCTGAAGACGCAGGGCCACGCTTATACAAAATTAACCACTTAAGGACCAGGCATATTTCTGACACTTGTTTACATCAGTTTAAATCAGTATTTTTTGCTAGAAAACTACTTAGAACCCAAAACATTATATATATATATATATATATATATATATATATATATATATATATTTTAGCAGAGACCCTAGAGAATAAAATGGAGATTGTTGCAATACTTTAAGTCACACCGTATTTGCGCAGTGGTCTTAAAAACGCAATTTTTTGGGAAAAAATACACTTTTTTAATTTAAAAAATAAGAAAATAGTAATGTTAACCCAATTTTTTTCTATGATGTGAACGATAATGTTACGCCGAGTAAACTGATATCTAACATGTCAAGCTTTAAAACTGCGCACGCTCGTGGAATGGCGACAAACTTTGGTACTTAAAAATCTCCATAGGCGACACTTTAAACATTTCTACAGGTTACCAGTTCAGAGTTACAGAAGAGGTCCAGTGCTAGAATTATTTCTCTTGCTCTAACGATCACAGCGATACCTCACATGTGTGTTTGCATATGGGGGTGCGAGTTGCGCATGTGTTTGCTTCTGCGTGCAAGCTTAGAGGGACAGGGCGCTTTAATTTTTTTTTCTTATTTATTTTACTTTTTATTTTTACACTGACTCTTTGAAAAAAAACATTTTCCTCACTTTTATTTCTATTACAAAGAATGCAAACATCCCTTGTAATAGAAATAAGCAGGACAGGTCCTCTTTAATGTGAGATCTGGGGGTCAAAGAGACCTCAGATCTCCCATTTACACTTAAAAAGTAACTCACTAAAATTGAATATACAGTAAAGTATTTTGGGAATAGAGGTATCTCGAAATGTGAAGGATTATAAAGATTTAAATCTTAAGCCACTACTAGCCAAATTCATAGATAAATGTAGCTGCTGGTGTAAATTCTCATTGACCGTGATTGGTAGAGCTAATCTCAATAAATTGATATGGACACCGCAATTACTTTATATATTAGATAACTCTCCCATATGGATTACCAAATTTTGGTTTAGGAAAATAGACTCCCTTTTTAAGAACTTATTTGGTGGAAGAAACAACCATGCATTAAACTTTCTACATTAATGCTAGGCAAAGATGCAGGAGGTTTAGCTATGCCCCAACGCTAAGAATTATTTTCTAGCTTCGCAATTACAGCACTTCCCTGGATGGTCGGCAGTTACAGACACGGACCCAATACAGGGTCTGTTGCTGTCTGTCTATGGCGATTACCCATTATTGGCTTTACTAGAATCAAGAAATTTGCGAAGGGTGAAGGGTTTTCTGATGGGTAAATTATTCGATTAAAACATGGCAGGAAATGAAAAATATTACAAATGTTAAGGGATATACACTGCTCACATTGTTATGGAATAATTTGAGTTATGTAGAACTACAGAAATTAGAAGGTTTTGAATCTTGGAATAATAGGAGTACGGTATTTATCACAGTTGTATCACAATGGTGTGTTAAAAACGTTTTCACAATTGTGTATTGAATACGGGATCCCTAAACAAAGATTTTTTCAGTATCTCCAGCTCAGACATGCTTTACAGGCACAATCCCGCTCCCAGGTCTGGGAATTGAATAATTCTACAATAATAACACTGTTGACTAAAAGGGGTGCTAAAAGGTTTAACATTACAGTTATATTGCATACTTTACAAGAAGTTTCAAGACTCTGTAGCAATACCATCAAGGGTTCAGTGGGCACAAGATCTAAGGCCTATATCAGATGATAAATGGGAGATGGCATTGTCCACACTTCCTACGGTCTCCTTATCCCCCACACAAAAATGAACTCAACTGTTTATAACACACACAGATCCTATCATACCCCGGAGAAGCTATTTAAATGGCAGTGTAAAGACTCAGCATTATGTCCTAGGTGTAATCAGGGGTCGGCCAATTTAATACATATGCTGTGGAGATGTCCGAAACATCATTGCTATTGGCAAGGGGTTATTTCTACCATTATTTCAGTTTTTAAAATTGTATTGCCACTAGACGCGGGTATATGCCTTTTGAACATGATGGTAGATATGGAGTTCTCAGAGAATATTTTTGTCTCATTAGTGAGGAGTCTTTTTCAAGCCCGCAAACTTATAGCACAAAATTGGCTGTCACCTCACCCGCCTACAGTAGAGGGATGGAAGACACTAATAAAGGACATAATACTTAAAGAAAAAATGTATATTTCAACATAAAGGTTGTCCGGGAAAAATATGGAAGAAGTGGTTGGACTACTTTGAGGTAGCCGAGATGCCTGCCATTTAAAAAAAGGTGGTGAGGCCTCCCTTTTTTTTTTTTGTTGCTTTTTTTTTTGGAGTATTTGGTATATTTGGTTATTAACATGTGTATTAATATGCATAGCTGATCTATGTATGTTTTTGTATTTGTTTACGTATATAACTATTAATTAAAAGGATATGATTTGATAAGCAAGTCACTTTTTTTCTCCAAAAAAAGACGTTTTACGTCGCTCTGGTCCTCCAAGGGCATAGAGTCGAGTGGGAGCCATCTTGCCCTCACTCGACTTCCTGCCCATCCACACAGAGGATTTTCGGCTTTCCCTGTTACCAGCGGCTCCGGTAAGCGGGCAAAACGACCTGGGAGCGGCGGGGGAGGGTCACCAATTCCGCCACCCTTAAAAGTGATTCCTTGGCAAATACGCCACTGTGACCAATTTTATGTTAAAATAGACCGCCTGTCATTTAAAAAGATACCAGGAGTTATGGCAGCTATCTGTGGTTTAACCCTCCTCTTATGTTAGAATTCCGTTACTATCCATGATGTTAGGGTCAGTTTTGACCTGTGTTTTAAATCAGCCATAAAATACCCTCTGAATAATTATTTATCATCAAATTTGTTTCTTACCTCTTGGTTACCTTGTTAGGCTTCTTTATACTTGAAAAGATTGGTTTTAATATTTTTGGTGTGACCCCTAGACCTTTCTTTTGATAGCATACCTCTCATTGTCAAATTTAAAAAATGGTAAAATAAAGTCAGCAACTCTGAAATGAATTTGTCCTATGTTTCTTCACTTTATTTAGAGAAGCAGACAAGCAGGAAAAGAGATAGGCCCCTCCCTAACTACAGCTCACAGGGTTGAGAGGGGATTGGCTGTCACTGTTACCAAGCAGAGAGAGTGTTTATGATTTCAGTTTTGGCACTTATTAGTGTCCTAAAATCCTATATTATAACTGGGTCAGAATTGACCCTAACACCATGAACGTCTTAATTTTCACCACAGTATTTTATAATTTAGTGAAAAGGATTATTTTTCTATTACATTGTTTAAATAGAGGTTCCTGACAAAGTAAAACAATCTTGATGCAATAAACAAATTTATGTGATACTTATAGACATTCAAAACCTGAAAACGGGTCAGTTTTGACCCTAACACAAGAGGAGGGTTAACTACGTAAGGGGTTCTTTATTGTTAGAGTGATAAGGACGTGGAACTTTCTTCCACTGCTGGTGGTGTTAGTGGGAAATGTAGACAAATTCAAGAAACATTTAAATGTACATAGATATTGAAAATGGTAGTGGCACACACACTTAGGTTGAACTGGATGGACTGGCATCTTTATTCAACTTTACCATCTATGAAACTAAGTAAGTTGGGTCATTAGAAAACAGAAAAATTGGAGCGGCCATTGCAGACTTGTAAAAGGGCATAGTCAGCATCTCTAAATCTTTTGTTTTTATACGATTGCTATGGGATTTCTATTATCTACCGTAAAAAATATATTTAAAAAGATTAAAAAATTATTCAATGCACGTTATGACTCCATCAGCTTATCAATATTCACTCACTGGCCACTTTATTAGGTAAACCATCCTAGTGCCAGGTTGGACCCCCTTTTGCCTTCATAACTGCCTTAACTCTTCGTGACACAGATTCAATAAGGTGTTGGAAAAATTTCTCAGAGATTTTGGTCCATATTGACATGATAGCATGACACAGTTGCTGCAGACTTGTCTGCTGCAAATCCATGATGCAATCTCCCATTCCACCATATCCCAAAGGTGCTCTATTGGATTGAGATCTGGTGACTGTGGAGGCCATTGGAGTACAGTGAACTCAATGTCGTGTTCAAGAAAGCAGTTTGAGATGATTTGAGCTTTATGACATGATGCATTATCCTGCTGGAGGTAGCCATCACATCACTGTAGTCATAAAGGGATGGACATGGTCAGCAACAATACTCAGGTAGGCATTGGCGTTTAATGATGCTCAATTGGTACTAAGGGGCCCAAAGTGTGCCAAGAAAATATCCCCAACACCATTACACCACCACCAGCCTGAACCATTGATACAAGACAGAATGGATCCATGCTTTCGGGTTGTTTATGCCAAATTCTGACCCTACCATCTGTACATCGCAGCTGAAATGGAGACTCATCAGACCAGGCGACGTTTTTCCAATCTTCTATTCTCCAAATTTGGTGAGCCTGTGCGAATTTCAGCCTTTAGTTTCCTGTTTCCTGTTGGTGAACTTCTGCAAATGTTAGCCTTTAGTTTCCTGTTCTTGGCACCCGGTGTGGTCTTCTACTGTTGGACAGTAAGTGAGAGAAAATGTAATTAATGGAGCACCAAAAAGCAGTAAAAACAGGACAGTTCTTGTCCTGATGCTCACACACTATAAAAAATGACTGGATATACACTTTAACAAATTCCTGTGACTGCTAGATAAGTTGGAAGGGGTGTATCCTGAGTCAATCAGATTTTTCTAGCTCATCTAGTAAAAGAACATTCGCACACCCAGCTCCTCTCCAACTGCAAATATAGGCAATTTTTGGCTGTAAAATTGAGAGCCGGGACTTGCTATGTATCACATGACAGGAGTAGGTGTCCAAATGCAAACACTTCTGTTTAAAATTACATCTGCGGATAGTGTGCAGGGAGAAGTAAAATATGTATCGCAATTGTTGTTGTGACGGACTCCGGACACCCTGACTGGGTATCTCCGCCAATAAGCTGCTTCCTAAGCTCTGGAACACGAGACCCGTGAATCTGGCTATAGTTACCCCAAGAACTAGGCAGTACCAGTTTTGGAGTAAACCAGAATAAGAATTGTTTATTCATACACAGGCACAAAGAGATATACACTGTGGGACAACAACCCCCCCCTCCCCCTTAGCAGCTAATACACATATACATCCCATAATAGATTGATCTTAAGGCAGACAGAAACAATAGAACAATGGAATACAGGTACTTAACAATAACAAACCCCACCCCACCGCACTAGCAAGGGTCTATGAGATACTCCAACAATATTCAAGCAATCTGAAAAGTCAAATTGTTTATCTTTTTATATTTCTTGAGGGATATTGTTCAGAAATATTATTGTCCCAAGAGAAACATACAACACATACCACACATATAGAACCCAGGATATCCAGGGTAACACGAAAGGCTTAGTCCGGTGTGGTTGTACAGCGAGTCTGATTAGTGCAGACCCAGCTGGGGTTCTTGGTTACCCTGTGCCCCTAATAGACACAGGGTGTCTTACACATAAGAGGGGCCAGGGAAGCTAGACAAGGACTTTCCCGACCTCTCTAAAGTAATCTGGGTTCAACAAGCCCCCCACCCAAAGTGACTCCTGTCACATATCTCCCCTTTCGGCAGGAGACTAACACAGAAGGAGACCCCAAACGGGTTGACTTCGAAGTTAGTCCGTAGTTCTAGTCCCCCAATGTCTGCACCAACACAGTACCCCAAACAAATCGAAGTCCTTTAAGCCTCTGGAGAGAGGACAGGGTGGCTGGGCTCACTCCATGTTCTGTTAGTTGTGGGCAGAGGCCAGCAGCACTCTCCCCTGTTGCCAGCTCTTCTGCTGGGTTGCTGTCAGTGAATAACGAAGTCCCATCCACCGATATCAGCTCAAGCTGTCGTTGTGAGGAGCCAATGGCATTCTCTCCCTGGAGCTCCTGCGGAGTTTATTGTTGTGAGCAGAGGCCAGTAGCGTTCTGTCCAGCTGCCAGCTGTTCCACTGGGAAGTAAAGTGAAACGTCGGTGGCCTTGCACAAATCCTTCAGGGCCGCCCACTGTTGCCATGCACTGAAGTCAGCTCTTCTGCAGGACACTCACCGGGTTGTTATTCCTCAGCAGAAAAGTCTATTAAATCTCCAGTCTCTGGTGGTGTCTGGGGATCGAGATTCACCATCTCCGGTCTGTGGAACCCAGAAGATGTTATCGGTCCTGTTGTCAGCACTTCAGCTTTGGGAACAGCAATCTCCAGAGGTTCCGCTGCCGATTCTAAGGCATGATGCTGAATGTGTTCCAGCAGTTCCCTCTATGCCGTTTCCAGATGCTGTTCTTTCCTTAGCAAGTGTTCTAGATCAGGTTTAAGCTCTGAGACCCCTGCTAGACCAAGCATAGCCTCTCTATATTCTCACAGGTCCTCAAGGGTAGGTTCCCCTTCATCACCAAACACAAGCGCATCTGTAAGGCTTTCCCACAGCAATCCAGGGCCACCAAAGTCATATCCCTCCGGAGAGCATTCTGATGTCTCTCCTAAATATTCCTGCTCTGCGTGCCAGTGCAAAGCCCGCTCCGGATTGTCCAGCTCAATTTCTTGCTGGACCAGCCTGTCCAACTCAGACACCCATTGCTCCTGGGGCCGCTCTCCCAGGAATGCCATCTGCAACTCCAGTTGGTCACTGTCCCGTTGACCTGGGATTGGAAAGCACTTGTCCTGGTATATCCCAGCAAGCTGGAGGGCTCCAATCCAGAGCTCCACATGAATATGCTGCCTGAGCTCCAGGTATTGATCCACAGACACCACCTTGGGGTATACTGAAAGGGCGATCCGCAGCACCCCCTCAAACTCTGATGTCAGGTCCATATCTCTGTTGGGGCGACCAGAGTCTGCTATCCCAATCTTGGATCCCGGTGGAGGTTTGGATTAGTGATCGGCTGATATCGGTTTTTCGTTGCCGATACCGATATTTTGGCCATCGCATATCGGTATCGGCCGATATTTTGTAAATTTAAAGTTTTGCAAAATAAACAGAAATATAGACACATACCTGTTACTAAACATGTTAATGTTTATTTAGTAACATTTTTAACATTAAGGGCTCATTCTTCACACCTTACCTGCATAAAAACTGATAGGAAAACTGCAGATGCAGGGACATCAGTTTCACATCATCTGATTGTGAATGATGCATAAACTGCTGCAGTAGTGCACTCACTCTAGAAAAAAAGCTAGACATACAGCTAGACAGTGGATTGGACTGGAGTCAGTGGACTATTGCTGCAGTAGTGCACTCTCAACAATGATTTTAATCACTACTGCAGTCAGTGCAAAACTGCTAGAAAAAAAAGCTAAAACAAAAGCTAGACAGTGGATTGGAGTGGACACTAGTACTACTGCAGTCAGTGCAAAACTGCAAGAAAAAAAGCTAGACAAAAGCTAGACAGTGGATTGGCCTGGAGTCAGTGGACTACTGCTGCAGTAGTGCACTCACTGCAATGATTTTAATCATTACTGCAGTCAGTGCAAAACTGCTAGAAAAAGGCTAGACAACAGCTAGACAAAAGCTAGACAGTGGATTGGAGTGGACACTAGTACTACTACATTTTTCAATTCTCCCAGTATAGAACAATATTATACTGCAGAAAGCAGAACATTTCAGCATGTTAATGTTCACCTGTTAAATGGCTTCTGTTTTTTTCATATAATGCTTCCACTTCATTAACATGCTCACTTGGTACAGGAGAAGAGGAGAACAGAGGAGCAGAGAGAGAGAGAGAGAGAGAGGTATCTTCTAGCATGGGAAGCAAGTCTTTTGTAGCGTGCCTCATTTTCTTTCCACCACTGAAGAGGATCACCGCTTCTTCTGTCAATTACTGGTTCCTTCAAATAGAGATGAAGTTCATCATCCAGGCTCATTATTGCAGATTCAGAAGAATCCTCCGCATGAGGCCTCAATAAAACACTGAAAATGTCATAAGCAATTCGACCATGATGAAGAAGATTCTCTTCTGTTCGTTGTAGTCTTTTTGGACATTTTTCTGTTTTTGCAGCATGCTGCTCTTTCAGATTATAAAAATGCTGTTCTGGACTAGTCTTTTCGTCAGGAACCTCCTGCACCTCCTGTTAAATATGTTCTGGAAGCAATTGTTTTGCCTTGGCCAATACATCATCAGAAGAGAAAACATGGTTCTTGTATCAAGGATTCAAAAGACTTGCCAGCACAACATTTTTAATCTCTTCATGCTTCTGAAAACATATATCACTCAAAGCTCTTTGGCTTGATAGACCATCATTTGAAAGTTGGAGGGTGTTGTGTGCCATGACACTGAGGTCTGACATATCAGCAAGCCTCATTCCTTTCCGCATGTTTCCTCCGATGTCTCGAAGGAGCACAAGCATCACTCGGTCCTTGGTGATTCCCCAGTCTTCAAGCATGCCTAGAAACATTTCTCTATTGTACTCAGTGTGGGATCCTTGCATCACTTTTGTATTCAGCACCAATTGCGAATTTCCCATCCCAATACCAAAGACTATACCTTCTTCTCTGCCCCTCACAATAGGTACTCCAGAATTAACTACTTTTTTAATTTTTCAAAAAGACATCCCCTACATTGAAACAACTTCCATCGAACCCATGTTTATCTCCGATCACCACCCAATCACTTTAAAACTTTCCATCCCAAACACCATTTACTTTACGAAATCTTGGAGGTTAGATTCTACCCTTCTAGTTGATCCTAAAAACACAGAAAAAATCTCACAAATCTCAGAGTTCTTCCAACTCAATGATACCCCAGATTCCTCCCCTCTCTCTCAGTGGCAATCCCATAAATGCAATATCAGAGGGACACTCCTCAAATTATCTGCACAAAGAAAAAAATCCCACCAAAACTATATAAACTCCTTACTAAACAAAATAAGTTCTCTAGAAACTTTACATAAAAAATCAAAAGGCCCAAAACACACTCTCCGATCTAGAAAAAACATTCCAAATCCTAAGAAATTAGTTCAACAAAAAATTTAGAAAACGATTTACCCTATCGCAAAAGTTGTTCTATGAATTTGGTAACAAGAGTAGCAAGTACTTGGCAAAAGCTCTGGCTTCTAAAAAGAGCAATCATACAGTCCACTCTTTAACCTCAGCACAGGGTGGGAAACTAAATGCGAACACTGACATAGCCAACGAGTTTGCTAAATACTATGCCAAATTGTACAATTTAAAAAAACCCAACAATCAACAGGCTCTCCCCACAGACAAACAAAGCATTTTTAGGGACTTTTTATATAAAAATGGCCTTCCCACTCTCTCTCCAGATCAAGCCGGAGGCATTGACGGACCCCTCACTGCAGACGAGTTCAACACAGCCCTCAAACAGATGAAAGTGGGCAAGAGCCGGGACCCGACGGGTTTGCACTGGTTTACTACAAAACCTTTGCAAATATCCTTGTAGACCCCTTTCTCAAAGCGTTCAATTCTCTCTCTTCCTCTAAATACAATAATCCCTTACTACTGGAAGCTCATAGTTCCGTGATCCCCAAACCAGGTAAGGACAATTCCCAACCATCCAACTTCAGACCCATTTCCCTTCTCAATGTAGATCTCAAAATTTACGCAAAGATGTTAGCAAACAGATTACTCCCCTTCATTCCCTCACTCCTGTCCCCCGACCAAGTGGGCTTCATCCCCGGGAGAGAGGCGAGGGACAATACCATGAAAGCAATTAACATACACCACTACCTGACCTCTAACAAAAAACCTGGCTTTTTCCTTTCTTTGGATGCGGAAAAGGCGTTTGACAGATTGGCCTGGGACTATCTTGAAGCAGTCTTAATTAATTTGGGACTGGGCCCCAGACTCCTAAATTTCATCACGGCACTATACCATAATCCTACTGCCAGAGTGAGGGCCAACGGCCTCTTGACGGACGCCTTTCCCATCATAAAATGGGACAAGACAGGGATGTGCTCTGTCCCCCCTCCTTTTTATCTTAACATTAGGACCCTTACTAAACTCCACCCGTGCAAATGAAAACATACAGGGTATCCACATGGAAAATAGACACTTTAAAATTTCAGCTTTTGCTGATGATATTCTCCTGTTCCTCACCAATCCCCACATTTCTATCCCCAATCTCCTTCAAACGCTCAAAGAATACCAGGATCTGTCCAATCTCAAAATTAACTATTCAAAATCTCACGCCCTCAACATAACCCTCACTGGCCTCCAAGTTAAAACTTGCAAAAAGAACTTCCCCTTTAAATGGACCCCCGACACGATTACTTACCTGGGAATCCAATTTCCTAAAAAAATGTAACACGTTATTTGAAAAAAACTATTTTCCCCTTATCAAATTAATTGATTAAGATCTAAACACCTGGCAAAAAGCTAATTTTTTGTGGTTTGGAAGGGCTGCAATCTTTAAAATGAATGTCCTCCCTAGATTTCTCTATTTATTCCAGACCCTTCCAATACATATACCACAAACATTTTTCAAAAGAATCCGTTCCCAATGCAGAACCTTCATATGGGCTCGCAGGCCTCCCAGAATCAACTTCACCCAGCTCACAAAACCCAAACTGAAAGGAGGCTTGGGTATCCCAGACTTACAAAAATATGCTCAGGCTTGTCATCTACAGCGTATTGTGGAATGGAACACCCAAAGCGGGAAAAAAGATTGGATAATCTTAGAAAAATTATCTTTCTCAATCACCTATAGCAAGCTCCCCTTGGTGCACGTCCAAAACAATACCACCAGACCTGCTCAAGCACCCCTTGATTGGGCCTACCCTGAAGTGTTTCCACCGTATTTCCACAACTCAAAACATTACCTCAATACCAGGCCCCCTATCTCCCATTCTACACAACCCAGATTTTCTACCAGGACTTGACAATCCTCGATTCGCCCACAACTCATTCACTGACAACACCAGAATCATACACCTTCTTAGTCAAGGGAAAATACATTCATTCGAGAACTTGATATCCCTCCCAAATTTTTCAAACATCCCATTCTGGAATTATGTCCAATTAAGAAACTTTGTGCTCCATAGCTTAAGGAATAACACCAAACCCGTCAAATTGTCAGCCTTTGAGGAACTGTGTCTTGATCTCGAGCATAAACCACATCTCATCTCTAAACTTTACACCATCCTTTGGGATAATCTCTCCCATGGAGAAAGCCATTTTTGTGAATCTTGGTCCAAGGATCTACAAACCCCTGTGTCGGACGATCAGTGGTCAAAGATCTTTTATGCTGTCCACAAGGGGTCCGCCAACATTTCTATCCGAGAAAATAACTTTAAACTCCTCTCACGTTGGTACCGCACACCATCCCTACTTCACAAATGGAACAGAGATATTGATAATAAATGCTGGAGATGTCAGGAAAATGAAGGGAGTCTATATCACATTTGGTGGGAATGCCCCGCCATAAAGAGTTTTTGGAAACAAATCCATGAAACTATCCACAGTATCACAAACATCCCTTTGGCATTCTCCCCTCTCACTTACTTGTTCCACTTACCACCCTCTGCCAATAGGAAATACTGCAAATCTCTTAGTATGTTCCTTGTAAGTGCAGCAAAACTCTGTATCCCAAGACACTGGGGTACCTCCCGAATCCCCTCTCTAAAAGAATGGTTTATTCAAATTGAGAAACTTGTAGAAATGGAAGAACTCATAGCAATTTCCCACGACTCCCCATCCAAATTTGCTTCAACCTGGTATCCCTGGTTTCAATTTAGAAAATCTAACACTTATACAATAACTATGAAACGAATACCCTCTCCCGCCCATTTTAGGTAATTCGCCTGTTATCGTATATTTCTCCTCCTGTCGCATTACCATATCCCATATTAATACAAATACTCATAATTACATACATTGAGTTACGATTCTCACATCTACCTCCAACTTCTCGCCCCACACCATTTACCCTTCCCCTCTTACCCTACCCCCCCTCCCTATCCCTCAAGGGTAAAGATGGTGCCGGTAACCATCTCTCCCCATCTCTCACTTATATACAGCCCCTGGTCACTTGGCGTGTCCCGATTTAGTTCTAATTCCACTCTTCGATTATACGTCAAACTACCATGACCCTCCCCCTCTGAGTGGAAAACGTTATACTTCCTATCCTCACCTTGGTTTTGATGTCAAGCATATGTCAATGATTGTTCTTTGAATTCTGCTACCTTACATGACTGTTTTAGCCTATTTAATCTCTGTTCATCCGTTATAGTTCCAATGAACACTGAGAATGTTGATCGGTTTGTTCATATGTTTGTACCATCTCTTGAACTCATGCTTTTACACAATAAAACTTTTTGGAAAAAAAAAAAGATTAAGGGTAATTTAGTCTGTAGAACAATGCAATGTGATCATTGTAAAAATAGGATTAGACAAAGAGAACAATCCAATAACACTGTAACCAGCATCCAGTACTTTGGATAATTACATTGTGCACATTCAGGAACTTCCCCAACAAATTACATCACACTTTAATTATTATTGAGATTGATCGTATTCAAAATAATATCCACTGATCTTTTCTAAATAACAATATCACCTTGTGCTAGTCTTTTTGCTGATTAAAGTGGATTAAGCTTGCTTGTTACTGAACCATGGAAGAAAATGGGACAATACAGATATGCGTTTGCTCATACAATGCTTCCTAACTTATGTGATCTAAGATTACAAATTTCATGATTTATTAGATTCAGTCCGTGCCTTATAAGCATAGCACATAATCACAAAACATGTGGACTCCACGCAAGTCAGTATTTAAAGGGATTAGTTGGCAACCTTGGCCAACATCAACCACTTGTGTTAAATATATTTTAAACACTTTAACCACTTCAATACAGGGCACTTTCACCCCGTTCCTGCCCAGGCCAATTTTCAGCTTTTAGCGCTGTTGTATTTTGAATGACAGTGGGATACCTCTGCAGTAGGGCACTCACTGCAACTACAGCAGTCAGTGCAAAACTGCTAGAAAAAAAGCTAGGCAAAAGATAGACATTGGATTGGATTCGACTCTATGCAGTAGGACACTCACTGCAATTACTGCAGTCAGTGCAAAACTGCTAGAAAAAAAGCTAGGCAACAGCTACACAGTGGATTGGACTGGAGTCAGTGGGTTACCTCTGCAGTACGGCACTCACTGCAACTGCAGCAGTCAGTGCAAAACTGCTAGAAAAAAAGCTAGGCAACAGCTACACAAGTAGAACAATATTGTAATGCAGGAAGCAGAACATTTTAGCATGTCTATGGTCACCTGTTAAAGGTCTTCTGTTTTGTTCATACAATGCTGCAAATTCATAAACATGCTCAGGAGGAGTGGAGGACAGAGGAGCAGAGAGAGAGAGGTATCTTCTAGCATGGGAAGCAAGTCTTTTGTAGCGTGCTTCATTTTCTTTCCACCACTGAAGGGGATGACTTCTTCTGTCAATTACTGCTTCTTTCAAATCGAGATGAAGTTCATCATCCAGGCTCATAGTTGCAGATTCAGAAGAAATTGAATCCTCCGCATGAGGCCCCAATAAAACACTGAAAATGTCCTGAAATAGTCGACGACGATGAAGAAGGTTCTCTTCTGTTCGTTGACGTATTTTTGGACATTTTTCTGTTTTTGCAGCATGCTGCTCTTCATAAAATTATTGTTCTGGACTTGTCTTTTCGGCAGGAACCTCCTGCACCTCCTGTTGAATATCTTCTGTCAGCCATTGTTTCGCCTTAGCCAATACATCATCAGAAGAGAAAGCATGGTTCGTGCATCGAGGATTCAAAAGAATTGCAAGCACAACATTTTTAATCTCTTCATGCTTCTCAAAACATATACTGTATCAATCAAAGTTATTTGGCTTGACAGACCATCATTTGAAAGTTGGAGGGAGTTGTGTGCCATGACACAGAGGTCTAACATATTAGCAAGCCTCATTCCTTTCCGCATGTTTGCTCCACTGTCTGGAAGTTGCACAAGCATCACTCGGTCTTTGTTGATTCCCCATTCTTCAAGCATGCCTAGAAAGATTTCTCTACTGTACTCAGTGTGGGATCCTTGCATCACTTTTGTATTCAACACCAATTGCCTTTTTGTCCATCCGCTGTCAATGAAGTGGCATGTAAGAATCATTAGTGACTCTGAATCTGTTTGTAACCAGCAGTCCATCATGAATGAGAGTGAGTTGCCAGCATTCTCTGGTTGCAGCATAGCCTTTACTTTGTCAACCAACTTTTGGTGAAGCTTTGCCAGCATTTCGGTTCGATAATACTGCTCACTCTTCAGTGTGTAGCTTGGCTCAAGTATGGACATCAACCGCTGAAATCCTGAGTCAGACAATTGTAAATGGCTGGTTATCAAAGACAATCATCTCTGTGATTATTCTGCCCAGCGGTTGGGATCTTCCATCTGAATCTAGACAGTGACATGTGTTTTTTTTTTCACAAACATATCTGTTTTTGTTGCCTGGGATAGTGGAGGAGGTATTGAATCAAAATCACATTGATATTCATTTTGTTTGTTCTGTGCTGCATGATACAATTCAATAAGATGAACTCTTAGATGGGCCCAAATATTTGACATATTTTTTGTTTTTTTGCAGTTACTGATAACATGCTTATGTTGTTTGTACATGTTTTGCACACTGCTGTTTTTTGAGACGAGAAATAGTCCCAGACCACTTTTACTTTTTCTCCCCACATCCATCTCCATTTCAATTTGAAAGACACAAAAAAGATTTAAAAAAAAAATGGCTTGCTGAAGTTGCTGCTGGCATCCTGTTGTGGGTTTGTGGCAGATGCCTGGCAGTGTGGGTGGTTGCTTGCTGGAACCCTGTTGTGGGTTGGTGGCTGACGCCTGGCAGTGTGGGTTGCTTGTTGGCATCCTGTTGTGGGTTGGTGGCTGAAACCTGGCAGTGTGGGTTGTTTACTGGCACCCTGTTGTGGGTTGGTGGCTGAGGCCTGGCAGTGTGGGTGGTTGCTTGCTGGCACGCTGTTGTGGGTTGGTGGCTGACGCCTGGCAGTGTGGGTTGCTTGCTGGCACCCTGTTGTGGGTTGGTGGCTGACGCCTAGCAGTGTGGCATGGTGGCTGACGTCTGGCTGTGTGGGTGGCTTGCTTGCCGGAATACTCTGGTGGCTGGCTTGGTATCACCCTGTTATGGGTGGCTGGCTTGCAGGAACACTGTGGTGGCTGGCTGGCTTGGTGTCACCCTGTTCTGGGTGGCTGGCTTGCAGGAACACTGTAGTGGGTGGCTGGCTTGGGGTCACCGTTATGGGTGGCTGGCTTGCAGGAACACCGTTATGGATGGCTGGGACCGTGACAGCCCCGGACTGCAGCTGGCTGTACACGAGGCTGTCTGAGGCGTGGGAGGCAGTCTTAAGGCAGAGAACATGTGCAGCACGCAGGTCCCGAATCTTGTGGCAAAATATAAACTATTCCATAGACTCATCATGCCTCTCAGCTAATAGCTTGGAGTGTCTACTTTGCAAAATGGGGTCATTTTGGGGGGTTTGAAATTTCAGGGCTCTGAAACTGTGACAGGTAGTGCAGAGGTAAAATAAGCAATTTACGCCATTAGAAAACCTGAAGATGAGGATTGGTTTTCGGGGTCCCGTACACAGCTAGGCTCCCAAAAAGTCTCACACATGTGGTATCCCTGTACTCAGGAGAAGCAGCAGAATATATTTTTGGGTGTCATTTCACATATACCCATGGCATGTGTGAGCAATATATCATTTAGTGACAACTTTGTGTAAAAAAAACAAAAAGAAATAATAATTTTCCCAAAACTTGTGGCAAAATATAAAACATTACATGGATTCACCATGCCTCTCAGCAAATAGCTTAGAGTGTCTACTTTGAAAAATGGGGTCATTTGGGGGGGATTTTGTGCTATCTTGAAATTTCAGGGCCTCTGAAACTGTGACAGGTAGTGCAGAGGTAAAATAAGCAATTTTCGCCATTAGAAAACCTGAAGATGGGGATTGGTTTTCGGGGTCCCTTACACAGCTAGGCTCCCAAAAAGTATCACACATGTGGTATCCCTGTACTCAGGAGAAGCAACAGAATGTATTTTGGGGTGTCATTTCACATATACCCATGGCATGCGTGAGCAATATATCATTTAGTGAGAACTTTCTGTAAAAAAAACAAAAAAAAACAAATTGTCATCTTCCCGAAAACTTAGGGCAAAATATAAAATACTCCATGGACTCAATATGCCTCTCAGAAAATAGCTTTTGGTGTCTACTTTTCAAAAAGGGGTCATTTGGGGGGTGTTTGAACTGTCCCGGCATTTTATGCTCAATCTTAGCCACACATCACCCACTCTTCTAACCACTTGAAAACCAAGCCTTTTCTGTGACTTTTTGTTTACATGAAAAAATATTTTTTTTTTTTACTAGAAAATTACTTTGAACCCCCAAACATTATATATTTCTTTAAAGCAGAGGCCCTATAGAACAAAATGGTGGATGTTGCAAATTTTTTTGTTACACGGTATTTGCGCACATATTTTCCAAACGCAATTTCTGTGAAAAAACTGAATTTTTGTAAAATCTTACCGTAAAATTCCTTTCTCTGAGTCCTCCGACAGTTGCCGCCCCTCATAAGTCATCACTATTGTGTATTTACTTCCGCTCCGCAGGAGTAGCTAGGCATAAGACTTAGTTAAAAGAACAAAAGCATTTAGCATAGACACACCCATGGGGGGCTGTCCCACTGGTCAATATCCCCTTGCAGTGATCCCTCCCAACTCAGTTTGGTAGAATAGCAGTAGGTGTACAAGAAAAAAACCCAAAAGAGGGGCGGGGCGGCAACTGTCGGAGGACTCAGAGAAAGGAATTTTACGGTAAGATTTTACAAAAATTCAGTTTTCTCTTACGTCCTCCGACAGTCGCCGCCCCTCATAAGTCATCACTATTGGGATGTCCCAAAGCAGTGTAGACATGAGGGGTGGGAGACGCAACCACAGAAAAGGCAACGCAGTACCCACATCAGAGAAAGGAACCTCACACGCACAGTAAGAGAACCTTCTGGGCAATAGAAAAGGCTCAACAGGAGCAACAACCCAGGAAAACAAATACCCAGGGGATAAACACCCCAACAGCCAGGGACCTACAAAAAAACAAGGGTCCCCTATGGCACTGCCGCACTGAGAACTTTGCGGCCAAAGGAGGCATCAGCTGATGCCAGAACATCCACCTTATAGAATTTGGAAAAGGTGTGCACCGACGACCAAGTCGCAGCCTTGCACACCTGGGCCACCGAGGCCTGATGCCGGTAAGCCCAGGACGTACTCAATGATCTGGTAGAGTGCGCCTTAACAGGGAAGGGTGGAACCCGTTCCTTCAAAGCATAGGGTTGTTCAATAGTCTGTCTGATCCATTTGGCAATGGTCGCCACAGACGCGGCCATGCCCTTCCGAGGTCCCTTAGGAAGGACAAAGAGGGAATCCGATTTCCGAAAGGATTCAGTGGACGACAGGTATACCCTAATCGCTCTGACAACATCCAAGGAATGCAATGCAACCTCCTTAGGATGCTTAGGCTTCGCACAGAGCGAAGGCAAAACAATGTCCTCATTGAGGTGAAAATCAGAGACCACCTTAGGGAGAAAAGACAAATGAGGTCGCAAGACCACCTTATCCTTGTGAACCACCAAATAAGGAGAGCGGCAAGACAACGCTGCCAACTCTGACACCCTGCGAGCCGAAGTGATCGCCACTAGAAAGGCAACCTTTTTAGACAGCAGAGGTAACGATATCTCCCGGATGTTTTCAAAGGGAGAATGCTGTAACACGGACAGAACCAAGTTCAAGTCCCATGGAGGCAAAGGCTCCCCCCGGGGAGCAGCCAAATGTCCCACACCTTGAATAAAGGTGCGAATTAAGGAATGAGACGCCACAGGGCGTTGAAAAAGAACAGCCAGTGCAGAAACCTGGCCCTTAATCGTGGCCAGCGCCAAGCGCTGGTCCACGCCAATCTGAAGGAAAGCCAACACTCTCGTCACCGAGTATGAGCGTGGATAAAACCCCCTGGACTCACACCAGGCAAAATAGGCTTTCCAAGTGTGATAATAAATGTTACCAGACGAGGCTTTCCTAGCCTTGATTAGAGTAGGAATGACCTCCGGGGAGAGACCCCTGTCTCTCAGGACCTGGCTTTCAACAGCCAGGCCGTTAAAGCAGGATGGAAGATCGGTCCCTGAGACAGTAGATCTTCCCGTATTGGCAGTAATCATCAGTGGTAATCACCGTCCACAGCAACGGACGGAAGGATTTTCCTTCTGACACAGACGGGGACTGAAGCCACCACAGAAGATCCATTCTGGTTCGGCGACTCAACGAGACACTCAGATCTAAGGATTGAGGTAGTCTGTCCCACCTGGCCAGGATCTCCGCTTGAAGAGACCGTGTGTGAAACTGAGCAAAGGGTATCGCCTCGAAGGCCGATACCATCAACCCTAGGGACCGCATGCAGGTCCTGAGTGACGAGGATGGCTTGTCCCTGAGGGACCTGATCTCGTCCTGTAAGGTCCGGAGCTTGTCCTCTGGCAAGAACACCTTTGCTTGAGCAGAGTCCAGAACCATTCCCAGATAGGGAAGACGAACCAAAGGAGACAAGGTCAACTTCTGTACGTTGATGGTCCATCCGAACTCCTGGAGCGTCTGTACCATAGTGGACAGATCGCGCAGCAGGTTCTGGCTGGCACTCGATCTTAAGAGGAGATCGTCCAGATATCCCAAGACCGCAATGCCCTGTGCCCTTAGCAGGCGCCAACACTTTGGTAAAGACCCTTGGAGCCGAAGTGAGACCGAAAGGCAACGCCACAAACTGATAGTGGTCCTCCGCTATTGCGAACCGAAGGTACCTCTGGGGACCCTCAAAAATGGGGATGTGTAGGTATGAATCCTTTAGGTCTATAGAGGCCAGGAATTCCCCTGGACTCAGGGAGGCCACCACCGAGCAGAGAGATTCCATACGGAACTTCCGAACACGCACGAAGCGGTTCAGCGCTTTCAGGTCCAGAAGAGGACTCACCTTGCCCTCCTTTCTGGGCACAGTGAACAGATTGGAATAAAACCCCCGAAACCTGTCCCGATGAGGCACCGGGACAATCACCCCTTGGGCAAGAAGGTCCTGCACCGCCTGATGCAGGTCCCTCAGACGCCCCGGGGTCAGATGAAGATTTGAGGGAAAGAATCTGTCCGCCGGCCGGGAAAGGAATTTGATCTTGTATCCCGATCAAATGATTTCCTGAACCCACCTGTCCGGAATTCGGAGCAGCCAAGGTTGGAGGAAACCGCGCAAACGTCCCCCCACCCCTGAAACGGGTGAGGGCGCCCCTTCAGGTAGAGGCGGATTGACCCGCCGCACCGGAATTGCCGGACTTCTGCTTGCCCGCCCAGGGCTTCTTCTGGCTACCTTGGCCCTTGAAGGGCTTTCCCTTGGATTGATTCTTAAAGGCACGAAAGGACACTTGATCGGGTCGAAGCATCGTGCTCTTGCCCCCCGTGACACCTTTTACCAAGGTATCCAACGCCTCGTCAAAAAGGCGAGACCCTGCATAGGGAAAATCAGCCACCGTTTTCCGTGATGTCTGGTCAGCCGACCAGCTCTTCAGCCAGATCAGTCAACGGTTAAGAACCGCAACACTCGACAGACGTTCAGCCAAAGGGGCCTCATTTAACCGCTTGCCGACCACCGCAAGTAGATATACTGCGGCGGTCAGCCCCGGCAAGGCAAAGTGACGTATATATACGTCACTAGCCTGTGACCGGTTTGTGAGCCAATAGCGGGCGAGCGCACGCCCGCCGCGGCTTGTTCACGGAGGAGTCCGCGCGTGTGGCCGGCGGACCCGATGTCCGCCGGTCACACTACGATCGTCGGTAGAGCGGGAGAAAGGTGGGCGGCTTATGTAAACAAGCCGCCTGTCATTCTCCCCTGTGTAAAAATGGAGATCAGACGGTTCTACTATGTAGAACCGTTGATCTCTGTTTTTACAATAGGAGACCTGTCCCACTACAGTTAGAAACACGCCCCTAGGACACACTTAACCCCCCCCTCTCCAATACAGTTAGCCCCTTCCCTGCCAGTGTCATTTTTACAGTACCAGTGCATATTTTTAGCACTGATTAATGCAGTAATGTCACTGGTAACCCCAAAAGTGTCAAAAATGTCAGTCAAGGGTCCGATCTGTCCGCCGCAATGTCGCAGTCCCGCAAAAAAAAAAAAAAAAATCGCAGATCGCCATTACTCGTTAAAAAAACAAACACCAAAAATGACAAAAATCTTTCCCTTTGTTAGTAAACGTGATAACTTTTGCGCAAACCATTTAAAATACGCTTTTTGCGATTTTTTTTACCAAACATATGTAGCATAAAACAAATTGGCTGAAAATGTTAAAAAATTTTGATTTTTACATTTTTTTTGGGGGGAATTTCATATAAAAAAATGTGAAAAATATTGTTATTTTTGCAAAATTTACGCTCTTTTTTTGTTTATAGCGCATGATCAAAAAATCGCACAGGTGATCAAATACCACCAAAAGAAAGCTCTGTTTGTGGGAAAAAAAGGACGTGAAATTAGTTTAAATTAAATCACAAAAAACCCACTGTTCGGAATGGGGGTAAAATCTTCCGGGGCTTAAGTGGTTAAGGCCGCATCGCACAAGTACATGACCCCTTGGTGAATTTGATCCACCCTAGCCAGCGTGGCAGAATCAGACACGAGGGTGCGCCTAAGCACCTTAGTCCAATCCGCCACCACCTGAGCCACCATGACAGACGCAAAAATAGGTTTGAGCAAGGAACCCGCTACCATGTAGGAATGGCGGGCAAGAGACTCCAACCTCCTGTCCGTGGAATCCCGGAACACCGGGGTCTCCTCAGTGGGAATCAAGGTAGCCTTGTTTAACACGGCCACAGTGTGAGCCACCTGTGGAGGCACACACCAGCGCGAGCCTGTAGACGGCGCAAAGGGATAAAGCACTTTAAACCGACTAGGTACCGTGAAAGGACGTTTTAAATTGCGCCACAGTTCATTCAGTGTGATGAAACTCAGCGGGGCAGGGAAAAACCTGCGCCGACTTGCGGGTCCTATGTGTACCAAACAATGACACAATGCCCAGAGGACTGGGCTCATCCTCCAAGTGTAGTGTTTCTTTCACAGAAGAAATCAACTCATCCATAGTCGCGCGATCTTCAGGCGACCCTGGGGGAGAATCAACCATCCCCTCCACCTCCGCCTCCCCCTCAGACCCCAGTGGGTCCAGGGACAAACGAGACCCTGAAAAGGGCACGCCAGCCACAGCAGCCACATCACCATCTGAATCAGAGGAGAAAGACAGTCTAGGCCTTTTCCTAGCAGCTCGTTCAGCCACCAGCACCTCCATTTTGGACACTAAAGACGCCACTACTGCGGACAAATCAGGTATAACAGGGGGTACAGCAGGACTGGGGTCCCCCACCAGGGCTGAAGGGAATTTGCTGTCCTGAGATTCCATTGCACAAGTTACAATAAAAAAGTACAATAAAAAGGTACTGGCCCTTTAAGATCGCTGCGGAGTGCGCAGCCCACCGCTATATGCACAGTGAACACAGACCCCCAAAAGGAGACAAAACTGAGCCAGGAAGGACAAAACAGAGAGTTATGGAAGAGACAGTCTGCAGAGCCCCCACAGAGTGTTACCACACCGATCGCTGCTTCAGAGGAAAAGGAAGTGAGGTCATCAGAGGCTGAACTATAAGCTGCAAGACCCAGGGAAAATGGCTGCCCATAGAAATGAATGGGAGGCTTCGGCAAGATGGCCGCCATGTGCTCGGAACGATTGTTCTGCCACACACAAGATGGCGCCCGATGGCGCCAAAACACACTACACAGCATGCAGTTACCAGCCCACAGTGAAGCCAGACATGCTTGCCCATACCTAAAATGGCAGACCGCGCGGTTTTCACCCGCAGCGGCCGCCGTACACACAGTCTGCACCCCCAAAACACAGCAGTGACACAGGGGAAAGGGCCCCCAAAACCACACAGCACCGCAGTGCATGTAAAAGAGACCCCCCCCAGGGATCGCATCAGGGAGCCCCACACAGGCACAGACATGGGGAACACACAGCAACACAGGACTGCCACCCCAGACAGAGGCCCCACACAGAAAGAAACTTACCTGTACCGGATGGCGTGGGTTGCCTCTATGAACGGAAAGCCACTGTCCTCATATGACAGGGAATGCCGTTAGCCAAGAATAGGACACTGCAGCACCGCAGATGTGTCCAGTGAGGTAGCCACCTCACAGACTGCATCCCTGCTGCGAGCAGGGATGGGTCGTTCATAATGCCAGGACGAACACATGGCTGAACGCTCGATGGCAGGCTGGGGATCCCTCTGAACCTCTGCCCTGGAGAGCCGGGGCGGCCAGTCCGATTCCCAGCTCCGCAATCCATCTTCATCCGAAGACCTGACTAAACTAAGCTGACAAAATAAACAGCTAGTAAAAGAAAGAAAAAACTGACATTTGCAAAGAAAAATCAAAGAAAAAAGATTAGAAAGGCTGAGACTAGGGTTGCCACCTCATCCCTTTAACCTGGACACACATTAATTACACAGGTTCTGAGGCTGATTAAGGTGGTAATTAAACTCACTTGGTGCATTATCTGCATTATATCAGCCTCAGAACCTGTGTAATTAATATGTGTCCTGGATTAAAGGGATGAGGTGGCAACCCTAGCCAAGACTGAAGCTCCAGCACAGGGAAGCCTGACTACTCCTAGGCAGAGACAAACTGAGTTGGGAGGGATCACTGCAGGGGGGTATTGACCAGTGGGACAGCCCCCATGGGTGTGTCTATGCTAAATGATTTTGTTCTTTTAACTAAGTCTTATGCCTAGCTACTCCTGCGGAGCGGAAGTCAATACCCAATAGTGATGACTTATGAGGGGCGGCGACTGTCAGAGGATGTAAGAGAAAAATACATTTTTTCAAATTTATTGCACAAATACACTATATAATTCCAAATTGTTTGGTAAAATTTATAAAATGATCTTATGCCGAGTAAATAGATACCAAACATGACATGCTTTAAAAATTCCGCACTCCTGTGCAGCGGCAACAAACTACGTACATTTTTAAAAGCCTTTAAAAAAGTCTTACAGGTTACCACTTTAGACTTACAGAGGAGGTCTACTGCAAGAATTACTGCACTCGACCTGGCGTTTGCGGCGATACCTCACATGCATGCTGCAATTGCGGTTTACATATGACACTAGACCAACGCTTGCGTGCGCCTTTGCGCGCAAGCACGGGGGGACGGGGCTTGATTTTTTTTTATTTTGCCTTTTTATGTTATTTTGACACCTTTCCTTTTTATTTTTTTTAAATCATTTTTATTGTTATCGCAGTGGATTTAAATATCCCCTATGATAGCAATCTGTAGTGACAGGTACTCTTTTTTATTTTTTTTTAAAAATTGGGGTCTTTTAGACTCTAGATCTCTCCTCTGACCTGAACGCATCTGATCACACCAAAATTGGTGTGATAAAATACTTTCCCAATTTCCCAATGGCGCTGTTTATTTCTGACGAAACAGAAGTCATGAAATGCTCGTAGCTTCCGGTATCTTAGGCCATAGAGATGATTGGAGCCATTCTCATCTCCAATCAGCTCTATGGTTAGATAATTAAACCACTGGCTGCACTCTCGGGTTAACCGGTGGGACAGGAGAGCCCGAGAAAAACCACGGAAGGCGACAGTAGGGGGTGGGGGGGGGGTGGAGGGGACGGTGGAGTCCCCTCCCACTACATGTAAAAGCAGTCTAGCGGCCAATTATCTGCTAGGATTGCTTTTACATGTAAGCCGACCGCTGGCTGTAAAAAACGATACCAAGGTGATGCCTAAATCTGCAGCCATCATCCTGGTATAACCACTCAAAGTCCAGCAACGTACCAGTACATTGCTGGTGCTTGTTTGGCATATAGTGTAGGTTTTTTTTTTCATGCAGCCTGTGGGCTGACCAAAAAAAAGAGAACCTAACAGAAATCACCACAGGAATATTGTGTACTATTACACACCATTAACCGCCCAAACAGCCACCCACTGAATTTAATGGTGGGTATACATGACAATATTACACGTATACCTAAAAAGGTATTTTAACTGCAGTGCTGAAATCAGCCGATCCACAGCTGCTGCCATCAGAGGTATCCATATATGCTGTGCGCAAACGCTGTTTGTGTCAGAATAGATAAAATCAATGTGGCAGCCGATGGGTACCTGCAAGAGAAACAGGTTAACAAAAGAATGAAAAACAAACATAAAAAATTACTGACACGACAACTGCATCTGAAAGGGGAAGTTGGGCAGGCATGCCCCCTGGGTACAGGTAGGCAAGAATTGCTTCCTGGAATTCTCGGAAGGATCCAGTTCGTCCTGACGCCCTGTATAGGACAAAGGCATTCAGCATAGCCAATTGGAATAAATAAACAGACACTTTTTTGTACCAGCGTCTGGCTTTACGGGCAACTAAATAGGGCGCCAAAATCTGGTCGCTAAGGTCCACCCATCCTATATTAAGGTTATATTCGTGGACACAGAGGGGTTTCTCCATAACGCCAGTTGCCGTAGGAATTTGGATCGTCGCGTCTGCGTGAAGGGAGGACAGAACGAAAACATCCCCTGTATCCCTCCACTTCACTGCAAGCAATTTGTCCGTTTTCAAGCAGGCTCTCTCCCCCCGACTAATACGGGAATTTACAAGCCGTTGGGGGAAGCCCCCAGAGATTAGGTAGCACGGTGCCACATGCGCCAATTTGAAAATTCAGGAAGATGACTAAATAGTGGCACGCTTGTGTAGAAGTTGTCCACGTACAAATGGTACCCCTTTCCGGATAAGGGTGACACCAAGTCCCAAACTATCTTTTCCCTCATAGACCCGGAAACTAAATGTATAGCCTGTGGCCCTGTCACAGAGCTTGTACAGCTTGACACTGTACTTGGCACGCTTGCTGGGGAGGTACTGTTTCATAGCAAGGCAACCAGTAAACTTATCAGGGACTCGTCAATGCAGACAACTTGTTTGGGCGTAAACAAGGCTGCAAACCGCTGATTGAAGTGGTCTATGAGGGGCCGAATTTTGTGGAGCCGATCATATGCAGGGTCTCCACGAGGACGACAGATTTCATTGTTGCTGAAACGCATAAATCTCAGAATTTGCTCGTTTCTCGCCCTGGACATGGAGGCAGAGTACATGCGCATATGGTGAAATGGGCTAGTGGACCAATATAGCCGCAATTCATTCTGTTTGGTTATGCCCATGTTGAGGGAAAGGCCCAGAAAGATTTTAAAATCGGGAACCGTTATAGGTTTCCAGCCGAATGCTCTGGCAAGGGGCGAATTTGGGTTGGCGGCGATAAATTGTTGTGCATAACATTTTATTGATCCACAATAGATCCCTAAAGATCTTCCGTGAAGAACAGCTCAAACAAGTTAAGGGGCGTAAATCCAGCTGTCTCCACGTGGATTCCAGGTTGGGCAGTGAATGGGGGGGGGGGGGGAAGTACTGGCGCTGTAGAATCAGTGGGTTGCCAATTGGGATATGCCAGCGCATCAGGGAGGGCACTATGGGCCTGTCTTCGAATACGCAGTGGCTGCGGGCCACTACTCGTGCTAGCCACCGCACCAGCTTCAACTGCACTTATGGGACTCGCCACATCACCAAGTGTTACTGCAGTGCTGGTTGTACTAGGCCGCTGGCACTTGCCAGGCCCCAGAAGGATGAGCGGCACTAGTACCGACACTCTGCTCCATACAAGCACCCTGCGATTCCTGCATCTCAACAACTCCAGAATGGGGTCGGGTACACCTGGGTCTAACAGGGACCCATCCGTCGTCAGAGCTATCTGTCAGGGAGCTGCTGCTGTCATCAGGTTCGTATACTGACCCTGATTCTGCCAGTGAGGCTTCTCCATCGCTCTCATCTGACATGGTCAGTATACTATAAGCCTCTGCCCTACTGTACCAACGTTTGGACATTTTGGTAACTAAATTTACCGGTACAGTAGTGTGACTACTAGGTAATAAAAGCACCTGGTTGTCAAGGACTATTTCAAGCGCTACCAAAAAAAACTGCTAATGCTAGCAGGGATCAGGCCTGACTGCTAACACAGCAGTTTTGTGTGTTGTGTTTTTTTGGAAGTGACAGTAATCTATTGATTACTACACTTACCTGGGTGGGGTGGGCTGAGCGGAGGGGTTCAACGCAGGTGTCGGCAGGAATCAGTGCTGATCGTGCAAACACCGCATTTTGGGAACCCTAAACTATGGGGATGCTAGTATAGTTCTGATCAGATCAGATATTGATCTGTTCAAGCACTATACTAGTAATGGAAGTGTATGTGCCTGTGTGGTAATCAAGGGGTTATTTCTAACTATGCGCCGGGATCTGCGCTATTTTAGACTGACACTAACACTAGCTAATGTCACCTGTGTCACTAATAATAGTGATCAGAAAAAAGACTGTACACTATAAAAGTGACACTGACAGGGCAATGAAGGGGTTAACTGGGGGTGATCAGGGGGTTAATCTTTATTGGGGGGGTGGCGGGGACCCTAAACCTCCTTTGGTACAGAAACGAACTCGCTAGCGCTAACTCAAGTCACAATCACACTAATACAAGATACAGTAAAACTATATTACGTGTGCAATGTGACAGGGGGAAGGGGTTAACTGGATGGGATCAGGGGGTTAAATCTTTATTGGGAGGGGGTGGCGGGTATCCTAAGGATAAAAGGAATGTCCGCAAGCGCTAAACCTGGTCACAAGTCACACTTTTACAGGTATATAGAAAATGCTATATACTGTATACAGTGTGTGTTGTGAAAGGGGGTGTAGGGGTGATCAGGGGGTTAAATCTTTATTGGGGGGGTGGCGGGGACCCTAAACCTCCTTGGGACAGAAACTAAGTCGCTAGCGCTAACTCAAGTCACAATTGCACTAATACAAAATACAGAAAAACAGTATATTACGTTTGTATTAGTGTGCAATGTGACGGGGGGGGGTTAACTGGGGGTGATCAGGGGGTTAAATCTTTATTGGGGGGGTGGCGGGTATTTTAAGTGAAAAAGGGGGGGGCCGCAAGCGCCACACCTGGTCACAAATCACACTTATACAGGTATATAGGAAAATGCTATATACTGTATACAGTGTGTGTTGTGACAGGGGGTGTAGGGGTTAACTGGGGGGGGGGCGATCGAGGGTTAAGTGTGCCCATCTAAGTGTATGTGGGTGTGCTTGGTGCAGTACTCAGTTTAGATGTGCTCTCTCCTCTCGATGAATCCATGGGAGGGGAGAGCAGGTCTTTTCTGAGCCTGTGTTTACATTACACAGGCTCAGAATAGAATCTGTAGAGATATATACCCCAATAGGTGTATATCCCTCGCGCCTATAGAGATCCTATCTGGGGGAGAATGGGTTGATAAATGATTAAATAAAGGTGGGTGGAGCGGTGGTGACAGCAGCTGCTATAAGATATGTGATGAGTGAAAGAATGAAAACCCCAGAATAATGGGATTTAATAGCGCTTGCTGGTACTATTCAGGGATGGGCAATTGCTTGTTCATACCCTGGATGGTAAAATTGGCAATCAAGTGGTAAAAATAAATAAATAATGAATTATGTGTGGGTCACACAACTATATAGTAATGAACCAGTAATATTCACAATTAATTTACATAAATAAATCACAATTAAAATATAAAGCCTTTGTTGTCATAAAGTGCAAAATTTGTGCCAAAATTTGTGCCAGAAAATGTCCAAATAAACAGTTCATAAGTGACTTTAGTGCAATCGTTTCAGTGCCAAAAAAGATTTTTGGAGCACTTTATTTTCCCTAAATCGGACCTGGAGGATCGAGTTCATTCAAGGAAGGGATCCCGGACCACAGGGAACTACAAGGCCCAGCAGTTACCTTCCAGGCTCAGGAGGCCACAGGCTCTAAAGGTCTTTTTACCGTACGGTATTTAAGACCCACTACCTCTGGTGAGTGCATACCCCCACTATTCCATAAGATCACGCCAAAGTACCAGCAGTTGGACTACTAGAGGAGCCAGCACGAAGCACCTGCACTTTTCCCTTACTGAAAACTTTTTAATCTTGCACTAAAGTCACTTATGAACTGTTTATTTGGACATTTTCTGGCACAAATTTTGGCACTAATTTTGCACTTTATGACAACAAAGGCTTTATATTTTTATTGTGATTTATTTATGTTAATTAATTGTGAATATTACTGGTTCATTACTATATAGTTGTGACCCACACATAATTCATTATTTATTTATTTTTACCACTTGATTGCCAATTTTAGCATCCAGGGTATGAACAAGCAATTGCCCATCCCTGAATAGTACCAGCAAGCGCTATGTTAAATCCCATTATTCTGGGGTTTTCAGTCTTTCAGAATAGAATCTGATTGGGCAGGACCGATCAACAGTTCCAGGCCAAAAATCATTGGCCTGGACCTGATGACTGATCGGTTCTGAACCCAATCAAGCCATCAGCGGCGGCGGGGGGCGCGGGAGCGCGCACTAGACCGGCGGGAATGAGCGACGTAGTCCTACGTCACTTTGCCTGCATGGGGCTGACCGCCGCAGTAAATAGTCGTGCGGCGGTCGGCAAGTGGTTAAAGACTCCATACAACAAATGTCAAGGTTTGCTCTTTTAACAGTGCATATGCACAGAATCCTATGGCTACAAAGCTAGTTTGCGGAACTACCATGTAAAAAGTTGCTGGCTGGCTTTCCCTTTCATGGAGAACGCCTATTTGATGATGATGATCTGGATAAATATATCCAAAAGATTTCAGGGGGGGGGGGGAAGAGTTTGTTGCTACCGGTTGAGGAAAAGCAAACGGCCTTCTTTTAAGATTCTCAGCACTCAGACTCCCATTGCTTCTAATCCTAGGGAGTTGCGACGGCCCAGCCATCTGGATCTAGAGACAAGCCTTCAGGGCAAGGGCCGAAGAAATCCTGAACCTAGAGATCTACCAAGTCTACCTCTGAGCCTACCTTGTGAAGGGGCGCCCCCACTCAATCGAGTGGGGGGAAGGCTGCTACGATTATCGAAGGTCTGGGTAGAAATAATTCAGGACAACTGGGTTATTTCCACTATCTTGCAGGGATACAAACTAGAATTTCTGGTGTTCCCGCATCCTCGGTTTGTAAAATCAAACATACCTGCAGATCCTCTAAAAAGATCTCTTTTTCGGGCTCTGGACCATTTAAGGTCTCAAAGGGTGATTACAGAGGTTCTGGAGGATGAACGAATCAGGGTTTTTTACTCAAACCTTTTCGTAGTCCCCAAGCCAAACTGAGATGTGAGACCTATTCTGGATCTCACAGCTCTGAACCAGTTTCCGAATAGAGTCAATTCGCTCAGTCATGGCCTCCCTGCAGGGAGACAATTGACAACAAAGAGAGAGCCGCTCAGGTGTTAGTTCAACGGGTGGTGCTGGTCAGATCCGCCGTCCAAGCTATGAAGAATCCAAAAAAGTAGACCGCACTCAGGAAAGTAAGATGAAAACAATCAAAACTCCTTTATTCTTCTTCGGTGTAGCAGACA
The DNA here is from genome assembly GCF_965119305.1 of Pelophylax lessonae. Taxonomy (NCBI): domain Eukaryota; kingdom Metazoa; phylum Chordata; class Amphibia; order Anura; family Ranidae; genus Pelophylax; species Pelophylax lessonae. Next base: position 642,359,325 of record NC_138769.1, read on the forward strand.
GACAGTACAATGCACATAACAGACGTGCCCGGTTAACGCGTTTCACGAATTAAATCGCTTACTCATAACCATACACTGTGGAGCTGTGGAAGCCGACGTACATTTGTAGGTAAACCAAGGAAAAGGGAGGTGACCGAAGAATGTAATTGCTTGCACCTAGAATTAATTAATTGATGAGAAACAGATGTAAGTTCAGCAAGTCCACAGTCCCACGGTGAAAGGCAGATAGATACAAAACTCCTTCACCCAATGGGGGAATGGAGGTATACATACAAACGATATAAAACCATATTTATGAAAAATACAAAAAAGTACAAAAAAATATATATATAAAGATATAAAACAATGGCTGAAAAATCAGGAACCAAAAAATGAATAGAAAACTATTTTTCTTTATCATCAAATGTTTTTGAATGCTTCAAACCCCGGTGGCGTAGACATGATAGAAAAAACACACAGTATATGTGAAAAATGGTCGTTCAGTGTGTGGAGAGAATCTTTAAAATGTGGATCGTATCTATGTGAAAAAATCGTGCGTAAAAAAGATATAAATTGGAATAACATACCAAATATATTTACTGATATTGATCCCAAAACAAGTTAAAATAAAAAATATATATAAAAATGTGTAAAAAAAGTAAAAGTGAAAAATGCTGGTGAAAAAGAGGGAAAAGAAACCACAGTATTGACAATGGTTGAAAGCACGTGAATGCACATGAATGAAATGAAGTAATGTTGGTGAAAAGTGTGAAGAAAAAATATGAAAAAAAAAAAAAAAAAAAAAAAAAAAAATGAAGAAAAAATGAACTCATGAATTCATGAATATAGAAAATAATTGTAATGGTAAACAATCATGAGTGATAGATGCAATTAGAAATGTGAATTAGCATATTAATAAGGACGACTCATATGAAAAATCAAGCCATCAGCGGCGGCGGGGGGCGCGGGAGCGCGCACTAGACCGGCGGGAATGAGCGACGTAGTCCTACGTCACTTTGCCTGCATGGGGCTGACCGCCGCAGTAAATAGTCGTGCGGCGGTCGGCAAGTGGTTAAAGACTCCATACAACAAATGTCAAGGTTTGCTCTTTTAACAGTGCATATGCACAGAATCCTATGGCTACAAAGCTAGTTTGCGGAACTACCATGTAAAAAGTTGCTGGCTGGCTTTCCCTTTCATGGAGAACGCCTATTTGATGATGATGATCTGGATAAATATATCCAAAAGATTTCAGGGGGGGGGGGGAAGAGTTTGTTGCTACCGGTTGAGGAAAAGCAAACGGCCTTCTTTTAAGATTCTCAGCACTCAGACTCCCATTGCTTCTAATCCTAGGGAGTTGCGACGGCCCAGCCATCTGGATCTAGAGACAAGCCTTCAGGGCAAGGGCCGAAGAAATCCTGGACCTAGAGATCTACCAAGTCTACCTCTGAGCCTACCTTGTGAAGGGGCGCCCCCACTCAATCGAGTGGGGGGAAGGCTGCTACGATTATCGAAGGTCTGGGTAGAAATAATTCAGGACAACTGGGTTATTTCCACTATCTTGCAGGGATACAAACTAGAATTTCTGGTGTTCCCGCATCCTCGGTTTGTAAAATCAAACATACCTGCAGATCCTCTAAAAAGATCTCTTTTTCGGGCTCTGGACCATTTAAGGTCTCAAAGGGTGATTACAGAGGTTCTGGAGGATGAACGAATCAGGGTTTTTTACTCAAACCTTTTCGTAGTCCCCAAGCCAAACTGAGATGTGAGACCTATTCTGGATCTCACAGCTCTGAACCAGTTTCCGAATAGAGTCAATTCGCTCAGTCATGGCCTCCCTGCAGGGAGAGGAATTTCTAGTATCCATAGATGCATACCTTCATGTGCCTATTTTTCAGGCCCATCCAAAGTTTTTACGCTTTGCAGTAGAAAACCATAATTTTCAGTTTGTGGCCCTGCCCTGCGGGTTGGCCACGGCAATAAGAGTGTTCCCAAAGATCCTAGCTCCAGTATTGGCCGCTCTAAGGTCTCAAGGGATATCAGTGAAAGAATATCTCGACGATCTATTACGAATAGATCGATCTGCTTCGGCTCGAAGCCCGAATGTGTTCCAGACAGTTCAGTTCTTAGAACGTCTGGGCTGGATTCTAAACTTGGCAAAGTTAGCATTACAGCCGGTCCAGCATCTGGTTTTCCTTGTGGACACAATGCAGGCAAAGATAGTCTTGCCATCAAGAAAGGTCACAGACCTGACGGATCTGGCTTGATCCGTAAGAAGGAAAAAGTATCCTTTGGTACATCTTTGCATGAGGTTATTAGGGAAGATGGGGCCCTCATTTGGAGCAGTTCCCTATGCTCAATTCCATGCCAGACCTTTACAGAACAACATTTTGTCAGCATGGACCAGAGAAGTCCAGTCCCTAGACTGGTGCATGTCTCTGGTACCAAGAGTACATCAGAGTCTAAGTTGGTGGTTGATGACCAGAAATTTGTAGAAAGGGAATTCCTTTCTTCCAGTAGTCTGGAAAGTAGTTGCTACAAATGCCAGTCTCTCCAGCTGGGGAGCAGTTCTGGAGGAAGCCACTGTCCAGGGAAAGTGGTAGGGGCTAGAAAAGAGTCTTCCGATCAATGTCTTGGAAATCAGAGCAGTTTGTTGGGCTTTAAAGTACTGGACGCCCAGACTTCAGGGTTACCCTGTCAGGGTACAATCTGACAATGCCACAGCTGTGGCTTATATCAACCACCAGGTAGGCACCAAAAATCAGTCAGCTCAGGAGGTGGATATCATCCTATCCTAGGCAGAAAAATGTGTTCAATGCCTATCAGTGGTTTTCATTCCAGGAATAGAAAACTGGCAGGCAGACTTTCTAAGTCATCAACAGATGCTTCAGAGAGAATGGCCCCTACACGCGAGATCTTTGCATTGATCTGCCAACGCTGGGGGGTCCCAGAAGTAGATCGACTGGCATCCAGGTTCAACAACAAGTTGAAAAGATTTGTGTCCAAGACCAGGGATCCACCCGCAGTCGGAGGAGAAGGAGTTTTCCCTGATCTATGCCTTTCCTTTGGTTTAGCTGCTGCCGCGTCTATTACACAGAATCCAGCTAGAGGGGAAACAAGTAATCCTGGTAGCTCCAGCATAGCCGAGGAGGTTTCGGTATGCACAAATTCAAAAATTGGCAGTGCCAAGGCCTTGGTTTCTTCCACTGCGTCCGGACCTGCTCTTTAAAGGTCTGATATTACACCCTGCTTTACAGTCACTAAATGTGACCACTTGCCTATTGAAGCCTTGATTTTGAAAGAGCAGGGTATATCTGGCCCTACAGTTTCTACCCTGAAAAAATAGATAGACAATAGCGGTCTGGGACTGTGACCTGGTCTGGAAATCTTACATTACCTGGTGTGGGGCCAGGAAATGGCATCCCCGCAAATATATTGTCGGGAGGATTCTAGCCTTCTTGCAAGTAGGGGTAGATATGAAATTAGCCTTAGGCACTATTAAGGGTAAAATTTCAGCCTTATCGTTTTTATTTCCAGAGACCGAGCGCTTCACATTCCTTGGTTTAAACTTTCGTTCAAGGGGTATTACGTATGCTTCCACCAGTGAAGTCCCCATTGTGTCCTTGGGATCTAAATTTGGTTTTACAGAAATAGCCTTCTGAGCCCATGGGGCATATTTCCCTGTTTTTTTTTCCCCTGGTTCTTTTTGATTGTGATATCTTCAGCCAGAAGAGTATCAGAACTAGCAGTTCTTTCTTGTAAAGAGCCACTCTTGATTTTACATTAAGATAGGGTGATTCTACGTCCACACCCAGTTTTTTTGGCCAATCAGGACATTATACTGCCTTCCTCCTTTCCAAATCCTCAAACAGCGAAGAAAAAGTTATTACATTCTCTTAATGTAGTATTTGCATTCAAGATTTACTTGAAAAGGTCAGCTCAGAATCGAAAGACCGACCTTTTGTTCATGCTGCCAGAAGGGCCCAAGAAAGGACAGGCAGCATCTAGTCTACGATTTCTCAATGGATTCGCCAGGTTATTATCCAGGCGTATGGTTTGAAAGGGAAGGTTCCACCCAGGGCTTTTTTTCTCAGAGAAAAGATGCAGGAACTCACCCCCCCCCCCCTCCTGGGTCACGCCCCTACTGCCCCTATAGGACCGCCCTCTTTAGAGAACAGGGAACCAAGTATAATTTGGGGGCTATACAAGTTATTTGTATGGAATTGAAATAAAAAGCAATGCAGTAAAATGTGCAAAAAATTTGAAAAATCCAGCACTTACCAAAGTAAGCGCAGAGGCACTTCCAGATAAAAAAAAAAAAAAAAAAAACAGTTTTACATACCTGTTGCAGGGTTCACATGATGAGCAAAACACATACGACGGTTGCAGGCAGACAAACTGTAGGGGGCCTCCAATTATAGAGATCCTGAAAAAAACAGCAACAAAATATTAATAACTCTTTACTTACTGAACTCAGACCAGGCCCAAATAACATAACAAAATAAAAAAAAAAAAGGTTTTACCTACCTGCTGTTGCAGGGTTCACACAATGAGCATAACACATATGACGGTTGCTGGCGGACAGACTGTAGGGGGGCCTCCAATACTGGAGATCCTGGAAGAGACCAAAAATAAATATTAATTGCAGAGCTGACTTTCCCACACAGTCCTACAGCATGACATAACTTCTGATCAGCCCCAAACCCTTCACCTCCAGAATTCTGGCCAGGCCCAAACACTGCCACAGTCCAATCCATCAAAGAGACAGCCACAGCCCAGCCCAATAAAAAGACAGCCGCAGAGCCCAGCCCAATAAAAAGACAGCCGCAGAGCCCAGCCCAATAAAAAGACAGCCGCAGAGCCCAGCCCAATAAAAAGACAGCCGCAGAGCCCAGCCCAGTCAAGAGACAGCCGCAGAGCCCAGCCCAGTCAAGAGACAGCCGCAGAGCCCAGTCCAGTCAAGAGACAGCCCAGTCCAGTCAAGAGACAGCCCAGTCCAGTCAAGAGACAGCCCGGCCGGGTCCAGGAAAAAGACAGCCCGGCCGGGTCCAGGAAAAAGACAGCCGCGCTGGCCTGTCTCTTTCCTGGGCCGCGCTGGCCTGTCTCTTTCCTGGGCAGCGCTGGCCTGTCTCTTTCCTGGGCCGCGCTGGCCTGTCTCTTTCCTGGACCGCGCTGGCCTGTCTCTTTCCTGGACCGCGCTGGCCTGTCTCTTTCCTGGACCGTGCTGGCCTGTCTCTTTCCTGGACCGCGCTGGCATGTCTCTTTCCTGGACCGCGCTGGCCTGTCTCTTTCCTGGACCCTGCTTGGCTGTCTCTTTACTGGACCCTGCTTGGCTGTCTCTTTACTGGACCCTGCTTGGCTGTCTCTTTACTGGACCCTGCCTGGCTGTCTCTTTACTGGACCCTGTTGGTTGTCTGAGACAGCTCAGCACAGTCCAGGAAAGAGGCAGCCCAAGACAGTCCAACAATTCACAGGAGGCTAGCTAGTAAGGAGAAGGATACAGCCTGCCTGGCTATATCCACCACACACACCATCCACGATCTTTCCTGCGGCCAACCACACCGACGGTGACTCACATGGCGCCAAAAACGAGCTTCTGGTCGGTCTGCAACGAGAGGCGGAACGGAGTACAGATCACTCCGCGCCTCCACCTTCCCCTATCATAAGCTGCAGACATTTGATCCCTCAGTGGCCGGAGTACAGGATAGGGGAGTACTTCAGTGTTTATCCCTCCGCAGCTGCCAGTGCTTTTTTAATGGCAAGAGCAAGTGCGGATACAAACAAATTAGTGCTCTGGCATAGGTGCCAGGACTGCGTTCCGGTGCGTTCCGCCAGAAATAAAGCCCTGGTTCCACCTTTTCTGGTAAAGGCACACTCTACCAGAAGAGTAGCAGCCTCTTGGGCAGTTCACCATCATCTTCTATGGCTCAGATTTGCAAGGCCGCGACTTGGTCGTCGGTGCATACGTTCACTAGATTCTATCACGTGGATTTTAGGACCCGGGAGGAGTCTGCATTTGGCCGCAGTGTTCTGCAGGCAGCTATGTAGATCTTTTGTGGTCTGATGGCAGTATTTATGGTGTCCCCCTCCCCTCAAGTGCATTGCTATGGGACGTCCCATATGGAAATGAATATGGCTCTGTGTCCCATGATGTATGATAAAGAAATATGGATTTTTCCTTCAACTTATCTGGTCCCTCCCCTCTTGTATGGGATGTTTATTGCTTGCTTCATGTGTAGGAGGAGTTATATAGGGGGACTTCCTGTCTAATTGGTTGCCAGTGTAAGTGGCATATAACCTATATGGTAATGAATATGGCCTAAGTTTTGTGTCACTTTTAATTTACATGCAATAGTGACAAATATAAAAATCCCTTTAAAATATGTATAAATGTAAGTAAAATGTAACAATTTAAGTAGGTAAAAATAGCTGATCTGGAAAAGGACAAGGAGCCCTTATTAGATTGTTTTCTTAGAATGTGTTACCACATAAACTGCTGTTCTACAGATTATGGTAATTTTTAAGTCTTGGTTCACACTAGCGTGGCTTCAAAGTCCCCCGACTTTGAAGCGGCACCGCACTGCGCAACTTCATCGCGGCTTGCAAACAAATTCTTTAACAGAAGTCAATGTAAGTCACTCTGAAGTTGCCCCCAATTAGTGCAGGAACCTTATTCTAAGCGAGTCGCTCTATTTAGAACGGTCCCATTACACTAAATGGGGCGCGACTTGTCAGGGGACTAAGTCGCCTGGCAGTTTGCCCTAGTGTGAACCGAGCCTTAATAAATATGTTATTTGTCACTGATAGTGGCATCGTTTTTATGATATATGTTTAAATCAGGCCAACAAAAATAAAATATATGGGCGCAAAGAGGATCTGTGCTGGCCCCTGTGGGTGATGGGACAGGGCGGGTGACAAAGAACAAATAATATCATACATCAGGGCTCGACAAACCCCGGGCGCCAGGTTGCATTGGCAACTAGAATTTGCGACCTGGCGCCTGGGATGCACTGCAGGATGTGTCCTGTTCTTCAGGCCTGAAAAAGGAGCGCATGCTCTGCAAACGCATCACCTTGGCCACCCCCCTGCACCCGGAAGTCGAGCACAGGAGAAGCCGCTGGACAGTCTGCTGAGCCGCGGAGAAGCTGACATACACCAGCTGCGTCCAAGGATCGGGGAGCCGCCAAAGCCATCCTGAAGTCTTCCTTCCTCCCAGGGGATTCTTATATAGGAATGATTCTTTGAGCCAGAAGCACACTCTATACTAAAGTGTGAGTAACTATGTTTCTTCTGCCACAATCAGGGTTCATACACATTTCAACCAATAAAATTCCATGACTTTTCCATGACTTCACGTAAATATTCATGACCTAAAGTTTCATGAAATGTCTATGTATACATGTTAAATAAGAAGAAAATCCATGTCACACCCAGCATATTTTTACTAAAATAAATGACAATCTTTGTAGTGTACAATACCTCTGCAGTTAGGGTTTCGTTTCTGGATACAGCGCGACTAAAAATGGTCCCTTGTTTTACAGTGGATGAGATGGAAGCACCACTGCCGCAGCTGGGAGCGGGTGTCACTTCGAGCGCACGGGTGAAAAAGCTGAGAACTCTGATGTAGGGGGGGACTCTGGTGACCAAAGACCACTTTCCACAGAGTGAATGCACTAAGGAAGGGAGGGGGGGGGTCCTGATACAAGGAGGAACCTTTATAACAGTGCCCCCTTAAATCAGTGACCCCCCCCCCTCAGACTGGCCGGGCAGCACTGTCACTGACCTCCTCTTAGGTGCACCATGCTCTGGTTTTATCCTGTAGTCTCCTCTCCCCAGTCCACACATGTCTGACGTGATCCCCATCCCGACAGCACTCCCACTTTTGACTCCTCTCCAGACCCCCTCAGAGACTGCAGACATGATAAAGGACAAGAGATGGTCAGAGATTACGGACATGATAGAAGAGATGGTTAGAGGCTGTGGACATGGTACAGGAGGTGGTCAAAGGCTGCGGACATTGTACAGGAGGTAGTTACAGGCTGTGGACATGGTACAGGAGATGGTTAGAGGCTGCGGACATAATACATGAGGTGGTTAGAGGCTTGCAGGGGGGTTGGAAGGCGCAGGGGAGCGGAGAGCACTGGGGGGGGGGCAGGCAGGGAAAACCAGGGGGGGGGACAGGAAATCACTGAGGGGGAGCCAGGGGGGAGATCACTGGGGGAGCCAGACTAAGAGCACGGAGGGGGCTAAAAGAGCACTTAGGGGGGCCAGCAAAGGAAGTTGTATAGGAGGGGGATGGGGCAGCTGCATATAGAGGAATTTAACTTTCCATATTCCTAGTGCAGCTTCTGAGAGAAGAAGAAACAACATTCAGTGACATGAGGAATATGAAAGTTCAATTCCTCTCTATGCAGCTGTCCCATCCCATCCCCCTCCTATCCAGCACACGAGACTCCTCACTGACATTCCACAATAGACTCCTCACTGACATTCCACAATAGACTCCTCACTGACATTCTACAATAGACTCCTCACTGACATTCCACAATAGACTCCTCACTGACATTCCTCACTGACATTCCACAATAGACTCCTCACTGACATTCCTCACTGACATTCCTCACTGACATTCCACAATAGACTCCTCACTGACATTCCACAATAGACTCCTCACTGACATTTCACAATAGATTCCTCACTGACATTCCTCACTGACATTCCACAATAGACTCCTCACTGACATTCCTCACTGACATTCCTCACTGACATTCCTCACTGACATTCCTCACTGACATTCCTGACATTCCTCACTGACATTCCTCACATTCCTCACTGACATTCCTCACTGACATTCCACAATAGACTCCTCACTGACATTCCCGACATTCCTCATTGACATTCCTCACTGACATTCCTGACATTCCTCACTGACATTCCTGACATTCCTCACTGACATTCCTCACTGGCATTCCTGACATTCCTCACTGACATTCCTGACATTCCTCACTGACATTCCTGACATTCCTCACTGACATTCCTCACTGACATTCCACAATAGACTCCTCACTGACATTCCTGACATTCCTCACTGACATTCCTGACATTCCTCACTGACATTCCTGACATTCCTCACTGACATTCCTCACTGACATTCCTGACATTCCTTCTGCCGCTGCCTTCTTCACACAGATGCAGGCGGCCCGATGGACACCGGCCTGACACCCCCCCCCAGTGCGGAGATGCGGGCGGCCCCGCGGACACCGGCCTGACACCCCCCAGTGCACGCGCCCCCCCCCCTCGCTGGTACGTCCCTGAGAGCGGGACAGTATAGCCACGATTTCTTAGTTTCAGTTTCAGCGGATCAATCCGCCGCAGAGTTCCTAGCCTGTCACAGTCTATTCATATTGAAGAGACCAGTGATCAGGCTTCAGCTGTGCGCTGCAGCTGATTAATCCGCCTAAACCCGAAACACAGAAAATAGTCCCACTTACTGTCCCCGCTCCCACAGAATACAGGGGGCCCAGAGACAAAAATAAATAGTTGCACAACACAATTCCATGACTTTTCCAAAACTTAGTAAGTTTTCCCATTTTCCAGGACTTTTCCAGTCCTGGAAAGTGTCATGTCAAAATCCCATGACTTTTCCAGGATTTTCATGACCGTACGAACCCTGCACAATAAACATGTTATGCTGCAAGATGGCGCTTTTTTCTGTTTTTCTACAGTTTAAAATCAGACCACTTCCAATAAATCCTCTAAAGATAAAATGTGGTAAAACAAAAGAAAAACCCCTCATTATGTCACCAGTCCTATTCCTTGTTAATAGGGGAATTTGAAGTAATTGCACATTTTGTTGCATTACAATGGAACTTTAGCCAAAAAACTAAGACCTCCTAGATCACTTCAGGCTGGCCCAGACTGCAAGTATAGCTATGTAAAGCATTAAAAAATTGAATTTTTTTAAGAACTTACCGTAAAATTATTTTCTGAGTCCTCTGACAGTCGCCGCCCACTCATACATTATGCACGTTTGGGTATTGGCCTTCTCGCAGGAGTAAGCTAGGCAGAAGATTTTGTTACAATAATCACAAAACCTTGTATAGACACACATAAAAGGGGGCTTTCCTTCTGGTCAATACCCCCAGCTAGACTCATTTCCAATTCAGTTTGGTAGCAAGCAGTATAGAGATCCATGAACCCCAAAAGAGGGGCAGGGGCGGTGACTGTCAGAGGACTCAGAGAAAAGAATTTTACGGTAAGTTCTTACATTCTGCACGTCTGAGATGTCCCAAAGCAGTGTAGGTGTGAGGGGTGGGAAAACGTAACCGTCAAAAGGCAACGCAGCACCCAGGTCAGAGAAAAACTGAATTTTTGTAAAATCTTACCTGTAAAATTCCTTTCTCCTTTCTCCGACAGTCGCCACCTCCTCTAAGTCATCACTATTGGGTATTGTCCACCTATCCGTAGGAATAGCTAGGCATATAGACTTAGTCAAAAGACAAAAGGCATTAGCATATACACACCCACGGGGGCTGTCCCATCTGGTCAATACCCCCCCTGCATCACCACTCCCAACTCAGTTTGGTAGCATAGCAGTAGGTAATAAGAACCCCAAAAGAGGGGCGGGGGCGGCGACTGTCGGAGGACTCAGAGAAAGGAATTTTACAGGTAGGATTTTACAAAAATTCAGTTTTCTCTTACGTCCTCCGACAGTCGCCGCCTCCTCTAAGTCATCACTATTGGGATGTCCCAAAGCAGTATAGACATGAGGGGTGGGAGACGCAACCGTAGAAAAGGCAACGCAGTACCCACATCAGAGAAAGGAATCTTACATGCACCGTAAGAACCAACTGGGCAATAGAAAAAAACAATGCTCAACAGAACAACAGCCCAGGAAAGCAATTGCCAACAGCCAGGGACCCAGAGAAAAAAATCAAGGGTCCATCATGGCACAGCCGCACTGAGAACTTTGCGGCCAAAAGAAGCATCAGCTGATGCCAGAACGTCTACTTTGTAGAACTTGGAAAAAGTGTGCACCGACGACCAAGTCGCAGCCTTGCACACCTGGGCCACCGAGGCCCGATGCCAACAGGCCCAAGAAGTACTCAAAGACCTGGTAGAGTGCGCCTTAACAGGGAAGGGCGGAACCCGTTCCTTCAAGGCATAGGCCTGCTCAATGGTCTGTCTGATCCACTTGGCAATAGTCGCTGCCGATGCAGCCATGCCCTTCCGAGGTCCCTCAGGAAGAACAAAGAGAGAGTGCGCCTTCCGAAAGGATTCCGTAGACTTTAGGTAAACCTTGATCGCCCTGACAACATCCAAGGAATGCAAAGCAATCTCCTTAGGATGCTTAGACTTTGTACAAAGCGAAGGCAAGACAATTTCCTCATTAAGGTGGAACTCAGTGATCACCTTGGGAAGAAAGGACGGGGGTGTTCTCAACACCACCTTATCCTTGTGAATTATCAAGTAAGAGGAGCAGCAAGACAACGCCGCCAGCTCCGACACTCTGCGAGCCGAAGTGATCGCCACCAGAAAAGCAACCTTTTTCGACAGCAGAGGCAACGATAGCTCCCTGATATTTTCAAAAGGAGCACGCTGCAATGCGGACAGGACCAAGTTCAAGTCCCATGGAGGTAAAGGCTCCTTCCTAGGAGGAGCCAAATGTCGCACACCTTGAATGAATGTGCGCACCAAGGAATGAGACGCCACAGGGCGTTGGAAAAGGACCGCCAGTGCTGACACCTGGCCCTTTATAGTGGCTAGCGCCAGGCGCTGATCCACTCCAGACTGCAGGAAAGCCAAGATTATCGACACCGAGTAAGAACGAGGGGAAAACCCCTTGGACTCACACCAGGTGAAGTAGGCTTTCCAGGTACGGTAATAGATCTTACCAGAGGAAGATTTCCTAGCCTTGATCAGGGTAGGGATAACCTCAGAAGATAGACCCTTGTCCTTCAATACCTGGGTCTCAACAGCCAGGCCGTTAAAGCCAGCGACTGTAAAGCAGGATGGAAGATCGGACCCTGAGACAGGAGATCTTCCCGCAGAGGCAGGCGCCACTGCCAGGTGAACAACGTCGGCGTACCAAGACCGGCGAGGTCAGTCCGGCGCCACCAGAATCACCATGTGCGGTTCCGAGACCAATCTGCGAAGGAACCGGGATAGTAACTGAATCGGAGGAAAGGCGTACATCAGACGATACTGATGCCAAGGGGCCACCAACGCATCCGAGGCGTCTGCCAACGGGTCGCGCGTTCTTGCCACGAACCTTTCCACCTTTCGGTTTAGCCGGGATGCGAACAGATCCACGTCTGGGGATCCCCACTTCGCACACAGCATCTGAAAGACCTCCGGGTGTAGGGACCATTCCCCCTGGTCCAGGGTCTGGCGGCTCAGATAGTCGGCCTGCCAATTCTCCACACCCGGAATGTGAACTGCCGAAATCGCCGGGACATGAGTCTCGGCCCAAGACAGGATGTCGGTCACCTCCCGGGCTGCTCGAGCACTCCTGGTGCCCCCCTGGTGGTTGTTGTAAGCCACCGCTGTAGCATTGTCCGTCTGTATGCGAACAGGCAGGCCCTGAGGACGGTCCGACCACTGGAAGAGACAGAGTTTTATCGCTCGTAGTTCCAGCACATTTATCGGGAGGGAGGATTCCTCCTCCGACCAAGTGCCCTGGGCAGACAGGGTGCCCAGGACTCCACCCCAGCCCGACAGGCTGGCATTCGTGGTAACCACCGTCCACACCAACGGGCGGAAGGACTTGCCTTCCGCCACCGACGGGGACTGGATCCACCACAGAAGAGTCAAACTGGTCCGGCGACTCAAGGAGACCTCCAGATCCAAGGACTGAGGAAGTCTGTCCCACCTGGCCAGGATCTCCGTCTGGAGAGCCCGTGTGTGGAAATGGGCAAAGGGAATCGCCTCGAAGGCCGACACCATCAAACCCAGGCCCCGCATGCAGGCCCTGAGTGACGAGGATGGATTGTCCCTGAGGGACCGGATTTCATCCCGCAAAGTCCGGAGCTTGTCCTCCGGCAAGAATACCTTTGCCTGAGCAGAGTCCAGAACCATTCCCAGATAGGGAAGGCGAAGCGATGGAGACAATGCTGATTTTTGAACGTTGATGGTCCACCCGAACTCCTGGAGCATCTGTACCATGATGGACAGATCGCGCACAAGGTCCTGACTGGCACGCGATCTCAGAAGCAGATCGTCCAGGTACCCCAGGACCGCAATGCCCTGGGCCCACAGCAGGCCCAGAACCGGTGCCAACACCTTGGTAAATCTCTGGGTGCTGAAGCGAGACCGAACGGTAACGCCACAAACTGGTAGTGGTCCTCTGCGATAGCGAACCGAAGGTACCGCTGATGACCCTCGAAAATGGGGATGTGCAGGTACGCATCCTTCAGATCTATCGAAGCCAGGAATTCTCCCGGACTCAAGGAGGCCACAACCGAACGGAGAGACTCCATTCGAAACTTCCGAACACGCACAAAGCTGTTCAGCGCTTTCAGGTCCAGAATAGGACGCACTTTGCCCTCCTTCCTGGGCACAGTGAACAGATTCGAATAAAACCCCCGAAACCTGTCCCGATGAGGCACCGGAAAAATCACCCCCTGAGCAAGCATGTCCTGCACCGCTTGATGCAAGTCCTGCAGACGCCCCGGAAGCAAATGGAGATTGGAGGAAAAGAATCTGTCCGCCGGCCTGGAAAGGAATTCGATCTTGTAACCTGATCGAACGATTTCCTGGACCCACCTGTCCGAGATCTGGAGCAGCCAAGGTTGGAGGAAACCACGCAAACGTCCCCCCACCCCAGAAATGGGTGAGGGCGCCCCTTCAGGCAGAGGCGGAGTGTCCCGCCGAACCGGCATTGCCGGTCTTCTGCTTACCCGCCCAGGGTTTCTTCTGGTTGCCCTGGGCCTTGAAGGGCTTGCCCTTGGATTGGTTCCGAAAGGCACGAAAGGACCCCCGACTTGATTTAGGCGCAGAACCCCGCTTGCCACGGAAAGACTTGTTCTTCGGGTTCTGGGGTAGCATAGTGCTCTTACCCCCCGTGACGCCCTTCACCAGGGTATCCAACGCCTCGCCAAAAAGGCGAGAACCAGCATAGGGAAAATCGGCAACAGTTTTCCGCGAGGACTGGTCGGCCGACCAGCTCTTCAGCCATATCAGTCGCCGGTTAAGTACCGCGACACTCGATAGGCGAGCCACCAAGGGGGCCTCATTAAGGGCTGCATCACACAGATACATGACTCCTTGATGGATCTGGTCCACCATTTCCAGTCGTGCAGGTGGCACGCCATCGGACACTAGGTTGCTTCTAAGCACCTTAATCCAATCAGCCACCGCCTGAGCCGCCATAACGGATGCGAAAACGGGTTTGAGCAAAGAACCCGCTACCGTATAGGAATGGCGGGCTAGAGACTCCAACCGCTGGTCCGTGGGATCCCGGAAAACCGGGGTATCCTAAGTAGGAACCAAGGTAGCCTTGTTCAGCACGGCCACAGTGTGATCTACCTGTGGAGGCACACACCATCGTGATTCCGTAGCCGGCGCAAAAGGATAAAGCAATTTGAACCGACTAGGTACCAGGAATGGACGTTTTAACGTGCGCCACATTTCATTAACAGTGTAATGGAATTCCGCTGGGCAGGGAAAAACCTGCGCAGACTTGCGGGTCCTGTGCGTCCCAAATGAGAACACAACGCCCGGAGGACAGGGCTCATCCTCTAAATGTAAGGTTTCCTTAACAGAAACAATCAACTCATCCATGGTCGCCCGTTCTTTGGGTGACCCTGGGGAGGATGTATCAACACCCTCCACCTCAGCCTCCCCTTCAGACCCCGGGGGGTCTAGGGATGAGCGGGACCCTGAAAAGGGCACGCTTGCAGCAGCAGCAGCATCCATATCCCCATCTGAATCAGAAGAGAGAGACAGCCTTGGCCGTTTTCTCGCAGCCCGTTCAGACATCAGCATTTCCATATTTGCCACTAAAGTCGCAACCACAGCAGCCAGATCAGGTCGCAGCGGGGTCACAGGAGAACTGGGGCCCCCCACTAAAGCTGGAGGAAACTTGCTTTCCTGAGAATCCATGGCTCAAGACAATAAAAAACTACAGTGCAAAAAAGTAGTGTACTGTCCCCTTACATAGCGCTGCGGAGTGCGCAGCCCACCGCTACTGTCACAGCTGTGAAGACCCCCAAAAAGGAGAAGAAACTGAGCCAGAAGCAGTATACAGAGGAAGACAGAGAGACAAACTGCAGAGCCCGCAGAGCGTTGCTACCTGTGTCTGTGCTGTCTGAGAGGAAAAGGAAATGCTGCTGGAGGGGGCTGGCCATAAGCCAGACCCAAGGGAAAATGGCTGCCCCATAGGGATGCATAGGAGGCTACACCAAGATGGCCGCCGACATGCGGCCGAACCGATCGTCTCACCGTCCACAAAATGGCGGCGGATGGCGCCAAAATGAGCTGTATACTCGCCCCAGAGGGGCTACACACCTGTGCGTAGTAAAAACATGGCGGACCACGCAATTTCACCCCCGCAGCGGTCGCCGCACAGCACACAAGTCTTTACCCCCAAACATGCACCTAAGGTGACACAGGGACAGGGACCCCCGGCAAACATACATGATCTGCACACAGCAAAACCCGCAGGGATCGCACAGGGAGTCACACAGGCACAGACATGGGGACACACAGCAACACAGACTGCCACCCCAGGCAGAGGCCCCACACAGAAAGTACTTACCGATGGCGTGGGGGAGCCTCTATGCACGGATAAACCTCTGTCCTCATCTGACAGGGAGTGCCGTGAGCCAGGGACATGACGCTGCAGCAGCGCAGACTAGTCCTGTGAGGTAGCCACCTCACGGCTGCATCCCTGCAGCGAACAGGGATGGGTCATTCTTAATGCCAGGGCGAACCATAGCTGAACGCTCGATGGCGGGCTGGGGGTCCATCTGACCCTCTGTGCCCTGGAGAACCAGGGCGGCCAGTCCGAATCCCAGCACCGCATGATCCATCTTCATCCGAAGAATAAACTAACACTAAAGCTGACAAAATAAACAGCTAGTAAAGTGAGAGAAAAAAACTGACATTTTAAAAGAAAATCAAATAAAAGATTTTGAAGGCTGAGACTGAAGCCCCAGCACAAGGTAGCCTGACTATTCCTGATTGCTAGGCAAACTAAAACTGAGTTGGGAGTGGTGATGCAGGGGGGTATTGACCAGATGGGACAGCCCCCGTGGGTGTGTATATGCTAATGCCTTTTGTCTTTTGACTAAATCTATATGCCTAGCTATTCCTACGGATAGGTGGACAATACCCAATAGTGATGACTTAGAGGAGGCGGCGACTGTCGGAAGACGTAAGAGAAATATTATTTTCTGAGCCGGATAAAACTGGGCAACAAAAAAACCTCAACATGAGCGAACCCAGGAAGACAAGAAATACTAAGGCACTGCCGCACTTAAAACTTTGCGGCCAAAAGAGGCATCCGCCGATGCCAACACATCAAGTTTGTAAAACTTTGTAAAGGAATGCACGGATGACCAGGTCACCGCTTTGCAAACCTGAGCCATCGACGCTTGATGGCGGAAGGCCCAAGATGCACTAATCGCCCTGGTAGAGTGCGCCATGACAGGGAAAGGCGGAACCTGATCCCTGATCGAACAGGCCTGCACAATCGTCTGTCTGATCCATTTTGAAATGGTTGCCGCAGACGCAGCCGTACCCTTCCGTGTTCCCTCGGGAAGGACAAAAAGACAATCCGACTTCCTGAAGGATTCTGTAGACGACAGGTAGACCCTGATCGCCCGGACCACATCCAAGGAATGCAAGGCAAACTCCCTAGGATGCTTAGGCTTCGTACACAACGAAGGTAAAACAATCTCCTCATTCAGGTGGAAGTCTGAAACCACCTTCGGAAGGAAGGACTGATGAGTTTGCAAGACTTTATCCTTATGAACAACCAGATAGGGGGAGCGGCAAGACAGGGCCGCCAACTCCGACACTCTGCGAGCAGACATGATCCCCACCAGAAAGCCAGCCTTCCGTGACAGCATAGGCAGAGGAATCTCCCAGATGTTCTCAAAAGGAGGCTGTTGTAAAACGGACAAAACCAAATTCAGGTCCCAAGGGGGCAAGGGTGCCCTCCTTGGAGGAGCCAGATGACGCACCCCTTGAATAAAGGTGCGGATCAAGGAATTTGACGCCAAGAAATTCTTTAAATATATCAACAGCAAAAAAACTAGGGCAGAGCATATTGCACACATAATTAACAATGATGGGAGGATGGTTACAGAGGACACTGAAAAAGCAACCGTGCCAAATGCTTTTTTCTCGTCAGTCTTTACGCAGGAAAAGGAGGGGTACACTGACCATGACTGTATGGCTAGTAGTAATACACAGAACTTGCCACTATGGCTAACAGAGGGTGAAATCAGGGAAAGGCTGGATAAACTTAACACAAACAAATCACCAGGCCCGGATGGCGTACATCCGAGAGTACTCAAATAACTCAGTAAGGTTATATCTAGACCACTGTTCCTGATCTTTGCTGACAGTATTAGGACAGGAGATGTACCAGGGGATTGGAGGAAAGCTAATGTGATTCCGATTTTCAAAAAGGGGCAGAGGCATATCCCGGGAAATTATAGGCCTGTCAGTTTGACATCGATAATATGTAAACTTCTGCAGGGGATGATAAGGGACTATATCGTAGAGTTTGCTAAAGACAATAACATCATCAGCAGTAATCAGCACAGGTTTACAAATGGGCGTTCTTGTCAAACCAATCTCTTAACATTCTACGAGGAGGTGAGCTGTGAGCTAGATAAGGGCAGACCAGTGGATGTGGTGTACCTGGATTTCGCTAAGGCGTTTGATACAGTTCCCCACAAGCGCTTAATTTATAAAATAAGGTCTGCAGGTATCGACAGCAGGGTTTGCTCTTGGATACGGAACTGGCTAAGAGGGCGTGTCCAAAGGGTGGTAGTAAACAGCGCATACTCAGACTGGTCTGAGGTAGTAAGCGGGGTCCCCCAGGGCTCTGTCCTGGGACCAACCTTGTTCAATTTATTCATAAACAGCATTGAGGACGGGATCAGTAGTTCAATATCAGTTTATGATATGACTAGGTCCAAGAAGTTCACTGAGGTCTTGCCTCAGCTTAGCCAATTTATTTATGGCACTGTGGGAAGATAGAAACATTTATTCCAACAGACCCAGGCAACTGGTTATGTGGAGAAGGTACATAGATGACACGCTATTAATATGGCAGGGAGAAGAAGATTCACTGACAAGGTTCATGAGAGATCTGAATTGTAATAATTGGGGGATCAGGTTTTCTTATGAATTTAGCAAGACCTCAGTGAACTTCTTGGACCTAGTCATATCCAGGGTAGGTTCCAGTTTTTCCACCCATACCTATTATAAGCCGACTGATAGGAACGGCTTTATAGCCCTGGACAGCTGTCACCATCCAGCCTGGCTCAGATCTGTACCCAAATCACAATTCAGAAGAGTCAGAAGGAATTGTACCGACAGCCAAGTATTCCGGAAACAAGCTATGGTCCTGAAAGAAAAATTTCTGGAAAAAGGCTACAAACCAGAAGTGCTAGAGAAAGAAATTCAGACCCTGGAGTTAGTTGAGCAAAGAAGTTTGATACAACCTAAGGAAGTTCAGAACCCAGGAAAAACCAGTTCCAAGTTTGAATTTGCTTTCATTACGAGATTCTCACAAAACTACAAGTGGCTAAATCATGTATTCCGGAAACACTAGGGAGTCCTACAGAAAGATAAAATTTTAGGACCCATGCTACCAGAAGTTCCACCTATCATTTACAGGAAGGCACAGAACTTACGAGATCTGGTAGCCCCCAATCCCATTGATCCTCCTACCATCCCAAAATATATGAAGGGCTTCTTTCCCTGCAGGAGTTGCAGGAGTTGCAGAGTGTGTAAAGAAGCTCAAACTATCAGGACTAATACATTTCATTCAACTGTGACAGGTAAAGAGTACCCCATTAGAAATTTGATTTCCTGCCATACGAAAGGGGTTGTATACCTTTTACAGTGTGAGTGCAATTACCAGTATGTTGGAAGAACCATACGTACTGCCGCCATACGTATTGGAGAACATCTGACCAACATACACAAAGCTTTTCCTGGGCATAGTGTATCCCAACACTTCGCCCAATGTCACAGAAAAAATCCCAAGAGGTTAAAAATCATTGTTATTGAGAAATATACACCACACTGGAGGGGGAGCAATCTGAAGAGGTCTATATCCAGGAGGGAAACCTTCTGGATATATGAGCTTGGCTGCTCCAGACCCCGGGGACTCAACATAGAGTGGGACATAAAACGCACACATCAATAACTGTTGATCCCCACATATATTTTGGCAGGTTTTATATTTTAGTTATCTTTTAACATTTATTTTAAATTTGTTTTGGAGCATATGGTTTAATATAGTTCAATACATTTTATTATACACATATTTCCGGTGTCACCCCTTTCCCACTACGCTCCTAAAGCAGTGTGTTGTAGGACAGGAAGGAAAGTGTTTACTTCCGGTGTCACCAGGATGTGCCATAGATCGATGTTTTTATACATTTGTTTTTAACAAATAATAAAGTATGTTTTTATACATTCCTTTTAACACAAGGAAAGTTACCCATATTTAAGTAATTTGCCTTAAATTGCTATCAGCCTGAAGTTCCAAAGCATACCTGTTCTGCAGACACTTGCTCTGCAGACAGGAAGTAAAGTGTTTGCTTCCTGTGCAGACAGGAGGTGAAGTGTTTACTTCCTGTGTCACCAGGATGTGCTATGGATCAATGTTTTTATACTACCTGCTCTGCAGACACCGGATGTTAGACAATCTGCTTCCACCTGTATAAATAAAGCGGAAGTGACGATGCGCCAGTACTCCTGTCTCAGTAGAAGTCCTATGGGAAGAAACCGGTCAGATTAGGAGGCGCACACGTCACACACAACTTGCGGTCCGTGCTGCAGCCGGCCGCAAGCCTTTGCAGGAATTTGTATGCCTATGTTTATGCTGAATACAAGACATCTAATTGTAAGTGCATTATCAACTGTTTTTTGAATAAATCTCAAGGGTAATACACTATTAGTCCCCTTTTTTTCCTTTAATACACAGTGGTTTTGTGAGCTTGTAAAGAAGGATGAGGCTGTGTTTCTTGCTGGTACTCGTTGCCATCTAGTGGAGAAAGAAAGGTAGAGCGGTTCTACATCCCACTTCAGGATTTTAAAGAGGAAGCAAGGCGGTGGTTTCACTGAACAAGTGCATACCTATTACCATCTGGTAAGAGGCTAATTTTTGGTGATTTACACGTGGTGTTTGTTCACAAGGAGATTGGATATTTTTTCAGCACAAGAAAATATAGTTGCACCTTATTTATTTCCGTTTGGTAAGGATGAATTTCACTCGGTGGTGGATACACGTATTATTTGGATAGAATACAATTCTACTCACCTGCACAATATTTATGGACACTTATGAACTTTTATGTTTATGCACCAATTGATTTGCATTATTAATTGGCTTCACAGATTGATATATGTTATATATATTTACTTTTGTTGATTTGGTTCACACATAGATATATGTTATATATTCATTATTTATTTGTTGTTTAGCGCACCCCACACCACATATACATTTATCTAGATTCAAAAGCACTGAATACCGGGAGCAGCTTCAACACACTATCAGCGCACCCATCCCCCCCTTACAACGATAATAAATCTTACCAGAGGAGGCCTTCCTAGCCTTGAGCAAGGTAGGAATGACTGCCGACGAGAGACCTCTGTCTCTCAAGACCTGCCTTTCAAAAGCCACGCCGTCAAAGCCAGCGACTGTAAAGCAGGGTGGAAGATCGGCCCTTGAGACAGAAGATCGTCTCGTAGCGGAAGCCGCTAGGGAGGCTTGACAACCATTTGCATGATGTCCGCCTACCAAGACCTGCGCGGCCAGTCTAGGGCCACCAGAAACACCAACCTCCGTTCTGAGACCAACCTGCGGAGGAGCCTGGACAACAATTGATCAGTCAGTTGATACCGATGCCAAGGCGTCTGCCAGAGGGTCGCGCGTGCGAGCCACGAACCTTTCCACCTTTCTGTTGAGACGAGACACGAACAAGGGATCCCCACCGCGCACACAGCATCTGAAACACCTCCGGGTGTAGGGACCATTCCCCCTGGTCCAGGGTCTGGCGACTGAGATAGTCCGCCTGCCAGTTCTCCACACCCGGAATGTGTACCGCCGAAATCGCCGGAACCTGCGTCTCGGCCCAGGACAGAATCTCGGCCACTTCCCTGGCTGCCTGGACACTCCTGGTGCCTTCTTGGTGATTTATGTAAGCCACCGCCGTTGCGTTGTCCGTCTGTACATGCACAGGGCAGCCCTGAAGCAGAGCCGACCAACGGAGCAAACAGAGCCTGATTCCCCACAGCTCCAAGACGTTTATCGGCAGGGAAGACTCCCCCTCCGACCAAGTGCCCTGGGCACACAACTTGCCCAGCAGTCCACCCCAGCCCGACAGACTGGCGTCCGTGGTGACCACCGTCCACAGCAACGGCCGGAAGGACTTGCCTCTCATGAGAGCCGGAGACTGGAGCCACCACAAGAGATCCGATCTCACTTGGGGGCTCAAGGAAATCCTCCTGTCCAAAGACTGAGGATGTCTGTTCCATCTGACCAGAATCTCCGCTTGAAGAGATCTCGTGTGAAACTGTGCAAATGGGATCGCCTCGAAAGCCGACACCATCAGGCCCAGGGACCGCATGCAGGTCCGAAGCGAGGAGAGTTTGTTGTCCCTGAGGGACCTGACCTCGCCCTGCAGGATCCTGAGCTTGTCCTCCGGGAGAAAGACCTTCGCCTGGGCAGAGTCCAGAATCATCCCCAGATAGGGGAGACAAACCAAAGGGGACAAAGTCGACTTCTGAAAATTGATGGTCCACCCGAAATCCTGGAGTGTCTGGACCGTGACCGACAGATCGCGCATCAGGGTGGCACTGGAACTTGACCTTAATAGGAGATCGTCCAGATAACAGAGGATCACAATCCCCTGAACCCTTAACAAGGCTAGAACAGGAGCCAACACCTTGGTGAACACCCTTGGAGCCGAAGCAAGGCCGAAAGGTAACGCCACAAACTGATAATGCTCCTCCGGGATTGCGAAGCGGAGGTACCTCTGATGACCCTCATAGATAGGGATGTGTAGATGTGTAGATGCGCATCCTTGAGATGAGATCTATGGAAGCTAAAAAATCCCCTGGACTTCTGAACCCGCACAAAGCAGTTCAGGAACCTTAAGTCCAGAATTGGCCGCACCTTGCCCTCTTTCCTGGGCACTGTGAACAGATTGGAGTAAAAACCCCAAAATCTGTCCCGCCGTGGGACTGGAACGACCACTCCTTGTGCGAGGAGATCCTGAACCGCCCGTCGGAGATCCCGGAAACGATCGGGAGTTAAATTAAGATTTGAGGGGAAAAACCTGTCTGCGGGGCGAGACCGAAATTCGATCTTGTACCCTGAACGGATGAGTTCTTGAACCCACCTGTCCTGAACCTTGGACAGCCAGGGTTCGGGAAAACAACGCAGACGTCCCCCCACCCCTGAAAAGTGTGAGGGCGTCCCTTCAGGACGAGGTGGACTGAGTCGCTGTGCCAGCGTGGCTGCCTTTGGACTTACCCGCCCAAGGCTTCTTCTGGCCA
Source organism: Pelophylax lessonae (assembly GCF_965119305.1). Lineage (NCBI taxonomy): Eukaryota > Metazoa > Chordata > Amphibia > Anura > Ranidae > Pelophylax > Pelophylax lessonae. The sequence goes on from NC_138769.1 coordinate 642,382,056, forward strand.
CTAGAGGCCTTGAAGGACTTCCCCTTGTCCTGTGCCCTGAAGGCACGAAAGGACTCCTGGTTAGGTTTAAAAGAGGGACCCCGCTTGGCGCGAGGTGATTTCCCCCTAGCCACCTGGGGGTAAAAGAGTGCTCTTACCCCCAGTGAGCCCTTTGATCAGTTCATCCAGAGAATCCCCAAGAAGACGACTCCCCGCATACGGGATGTCAGACACTGTCTTTTTTGAAGACTGGTCAGCTGACCAGCTTTTCAACCAAGTAATGCGGCGGATTGTAACTGCGACCGCCGTGCAACTAAGGGGGCCTCGTCCAAGGCCGCGTCACACAGGTACAGCACGGCCTGGGCCATTTGATCCACCATCTCCAGCGCAGCAGAAGAGGCAGATTCAGCAATTAGAAGGCACCTAAGCACCTTGGCCCACTCCGCAACAGCCTGAGAGGCCATTACCGAAGCGAACACTGGTTTCAGCAAGGAACCCGCTACCAGATAAATGTGGCGGGAAAGTGTCTCCACCCGCTTATCCGCCAGATCCTTAAACACTGGGGAATCCTCCACGGGCATTAAAGTGGCCTTATTTAACCTGGAAACAGTGGGGTCCACCTTAGGAGCCACAGTCCAGCGAGAATCCACCAAATCCGCAAACTAATAACGGCACTTGAACCTCTTGGGCACCACAAGCATATGCTTGATACAGCGCCATTGGTCATTCACGGTTTCGTGAAACTCCTCGGGACAAGGAAAAACCTGACCCGATTTTTGGGCCTTGCGGGTCCCGAATGAAACTCGCTTACCCGACAGGGAGGGCTCATCATCCAAATTTAACGTTTCCTTAACGGAGCTGATCACGGTCCCGCGCTGTCCCAGAGGACGAATGCTCCTCCTCCTTCTCCACCTCCGACTGATAGGACAGGGACACCTCAGGGGGGACGTTGTCCATGGCAACCAAATCTGGCTCTGAATCAGAAGACTGAGAGGGCATAGGCCGTTTTTTAGAAACCCGGTCAGACATCATCAAATCCACTTTTGACACTAAAGTCGCAAGTGCAGCAGATAGGGAGGCTATGGAAACGGATTCAGGAGTACCTGAACCACCCACCAGGTCTGTGGGGAATTTGCTATCCTGGAACTCCATTATAGCAATAAACAATTAAATGACGCTGGCCCTTTAAATCAGCGATTCCCACGGACCCCGCCGCAAACCTGCACCGCAATTGGAGACCCTGTCCCCTGCTACAGAAATCCTGAAAAAGGAGTGCTAGCAGGAATTCAGGCAAGAGAAAAGAGTGAAAATCCCCCCACAGTGTGCTATACTTGCCCGTGCTGCTGAGGAGCTGAAGGGAAGAAGGAGGAAGTGACCTCACGCCCCTAGAGGCAAAGCCAGCCCTGAGCCACAATAAAATGGTTGCCAATAGAAGTCAATGGAAGAAAGCCCCGGGAAATTGGCCGCTGCCCACAAAGGACATCATGCCCACACTAAAGATGGTGCCCGATCGGCACCAAAAAGGACAGAAAATGGCTGCTGCCCACACTATGAGGCCGAACAGCCTGTCCTCACCCAAAATGGCGGGCGCGTGAAACAGTGCCAAACGCGGCCCACACACACCAGTACCGGCTCCCCCAGAGTACCACAGAGCACCCCTGGGAAGTAGGAGACCCCCGCACCCCCCACATAGTGGTCAAACCGCGATAGTGCCCCCGCAGAGACCGGAAAGGGACACACAGGAGCCGCACCTACAGCCATGAGGGGGATATGACAGAACTCATACCTGAACTGCCATCCCCAAACAGAGGGCCCACATACACACCCCCGCAAACATGGTCCAGAGACAGAGGGGTAGTAATAGTACTCACCAGTCTAGCGAAAACGTGGGCATCGCTCTGAGACAGGAAACCTCCCACCCTGAGTGGGGGTGCCGTCAGCCGAAAGGGACGCTAGCAACACACGGGCTTGCCGTCGTTGAGACATCCCAGCGAAAACAGCAACTTCACAGGCTCATCCCTGTCGCCAGGGACACTGTCGTTTGCGAGGCCTGGGCGTACCAATAACCTGCTAATGCTCGATGGCAGGCTGGGAGTCCGTAAGGTTCTAGAACAACCAGTGCGAGTCCCAGGACTGCAAACGCTGTAGTCTTCTAAAGCCTGACTAACTAGCGCAGGTGAAAATAAAAGCTATCTTTAAAAAGAAAAAACTGAATTTTTGTAAAATCTTACCTGTAAAATTCCTTTCTCTGAGTCCTCCGACAGTCGCCGCCTCTTCATATTCGTCACTAATGGGGTTAATGACCTTTGCTCCGTAGGAGTAGCTAGGCAACAGAATATATTAATATCAAAGCTTTTAGCATATCCCACCCCCAGGGGGTGGTCCCCTCAGTCCATACCTCCCTGCTTCCTGCATTTCCAACTCAGTTTCAGTAGCATAGCAGTAGAGTACATAAACAAACCCCAAAAGAGGGGCGGGGGCGGCGACTGTCGGAGGACTCAGAGAAAGGAATTTTACAGGTAAGATTTTACAAAAATTCCGTTTTCTCTTACGTCCTCCGACAGTCGCCGCCTCTTCATATTCGTCACTAATGGGGACGTCCCATAGCAGTGTAGACATGAGGGGTGGGAAAAAAGCAGCCGCGCCTAAAGCAACGCAGTACCCACATCAGAGAAAGGAACCTTACCAAAGTAAGAGAACCAACTGGGCAACAGGAAAAACGTGCTCAACAGAAGCAACAACCCAGGAAAGAACAAGTAACCTAGGGGTAAAAACACCCCAACAGCCAAGGGCCCAAAACAAGGGACCCTAAGGCACCACCGCACTAAGAACTTTACGGCCAAAGGAAGCATCTGCCGATGCCTGAACATCCACTTTGTAAAATTTTGAGAAGGTGTGAACGGACGACCAAGTCGCCGCCTTACACACCTGGGCCACAGAAGCCTGATGACGATAGGCCCAAGACGTACTCAGAGACCTGGTAGAGTGCGCCTTCACAGGAAAAGGAGGAACCTTCCCCTTCAAAGCATAGGCTTGCACAATCGTCTGTCTGATCCATTTGGCGATGGTCGCAGCCGACGCCGCCATGCCCTTCCGAGGTCCCTCGGGAAGGACAGAGAGAGAATCCGACTTGCGAAAGGATTTAGTCGATGACAGGTAAACCCTGATCGCCCTAACAACATCCAAGGAATGCAAAGCCACCTCCTTCGGATGCTTAGGCTTCGCGCAAAGCGAAGGCAGAACAATGTCCTCATTGAGGTGAAATTCCGAGATCCTCTTCGGAAGAAAGGACGGGTTAGGTCGCAAGACCACCTTATCCAAGTGAATCACCAAATACGGAGACTTGCAGGACAAGGCCGCCAGCTCCGACACCCTGCGAGCCGAAGTGATCGCCACCAAGAAGGCAACCTTCCTGGACAACAGAGACCACGAGATCTCCCTGATATTTTCAAAAGGAGCATGCTGCAACACGGACAGAACAAGGTTCAAATCCCATGGAGGCAAAGGCTTCCTCCTAGGAGGGACCAAATGTCGCACCCCTTGAACAAAGGTGCCAACCAAAGAATTAGACGCCACAGGGCGTTGAAAGAGAACGGCCAGCGCAGAAATCTGACCCTTAATCGTGGCCAACGCCAAACGCTGGTCCACGCCCGTTTGAAGGAAAGCCAACACTCTCGACACCGAGTACGAGCGAGTGGAATACCCCCTGGACTCACACCAGGCAAAGTACGCCTTCCAAGTACGGTAGTAAATCTTCCCCGAAGAGGCCTTCCTAGCCTTGATCAAAGTGGGAATTACCTCAGGGGAAAGACCCCTATCCTTCAGGACCTGGCTTTCAACAGCCAGGCCGTTAAAGCCAGCGACTGTAAAGCAGGATGGAATATCGGTCCTTGAGACAGGAGATCTTCTCGAAGTGGCAGACGCCACGGAGCGTCGACCGCCAGAGTCACGAGGTCTGCGTACCAAGACCGGCGAGGCCAGTCCAGTGCCACCAGAATCACCGCGTGCGGTTCCGAGGCTAACCTGCGAAGAAGCCTGGACAGCAGCTGAATCGGTGGAAAGGCATACATCAGACGATACTGATGCCAGGGCGCCACTAACGCGTCTGAGGCGTCTGCTCGAGGATCGCGCGTCCTTGCCATGAACCTTTCCACCTTGTTGTTTAGACGAGACGCGAACAGATCCACATCTGGGGACCCCCACTTCGCGCACAACATCTGGAAGACATCCGGGTGAAGGGACCATTCTCCCTGGTCCAGGGTCTGGCGGCTCAGATAATCCGCCTGCCAGTTCTCCACCCCCAGGATGTGAACTGCAGATATCGCCGGGACGTGCGTCTCGGCCCAAGACAGAATGTCAGCTACTTCCCGAGCCGCTCGGGCACTCCTGGTGCCCCCTTGGTGGTTGATGTAGGCCACCGCTGTGGCATTGTCCGTCTGTACCTGAACTGGACGGCCCTGAAGCCTGTCCGTCCAACGCAGAAGACAGAGATTTATCGCTCGCAATTCCAGAATGTTGATCGGAAGGGAGGATTCCTCCTCCGACCAAGTTCCCTGGGCGGATAGAACGCCCAGAACACCACCCCAGCCCGACAGGCTGGCGTCCGTGGTGATCACCGTCCATGACAAAGGACGAAAAGACTTGCCCCCCGACACCGCAAGGGACTGGAGCCACCACAAAAGACCCCTTCGGGCGCGATGGCTCAATGACAGCCGCAGATCCAGAGATTGCGGACGCCCGTCCCACTTAGCCAGGACCTCCGCCTGAAGCTCCCGCGCGTGAAACTGGGCGAAGGGAATCGCCTCGAAGGCCGAAACCATCAATCCCAGACACCTCATACACGTCCGGAGGGACGAGCACTTATTGTCCCTGAGGGACCTGACTTCGCACTGAAGTGTCCGAAGCTTGTCTTCCGGCAGGAAGACCTTCGCTTTAACCGAGTCCAGAATCATCCCCAGGTAGGGAAGACGAACTGACGGGCACAACATTGACTTTGGAAAATTTATCGTCCAGCCGAATTCCTGCAGAGCCTGCATCGTGATGGACAGGTCGTTCACCAGGCCCTGACTGGTCGCGGACCGAATCAGGATATCGTCCAGATACCCCAGGACAGAAATGCCCTGGGCCCTCAATAAGGCTAGAACCGGCGCAAGCACCTTGGTGAAAACCCGTGGAGCCGAAGCGAGACCAAAGGGCAACGCCACGAATTGATAATGATCCTCCGCAATGGCAAATCGAAGGTACCTCTGGTGACCCTTGAAAATGGGGATATGAAGGTACGCATCCTTCAAGTCGATGGAGGCCATGAATTCCCCCGGAACCAGGGCAGCCACCACTGATCGCAGGGATTCCATGCGGAACTTGCGAACCCGCACAAAGCGGTTCAGAGCTTTCAAGTCCAGAATCGGAAGTACCTTGCCCTCCTTTCTGGGCACAGTGAACAGATTGGAATAGAACCCCCGAAATCTGTCCCGATGAGAAACCGGAACCACCACTCCCTGGGCCCGCAGGTCCCGCACCGCCAGGTGCAGATCCTGCAAGCGCTCCGGAGACAGCTGAAGGTTTGAGGGGAAAAATCTGCCCGCCGGCCGAGAGAGAAACTCGATCTTGTATCCAGATCGAACGATTTCCTGAACCCATCTGTCCCGAACGCGGTCCAGCCAGGGTCGAAGAAAACCGAGCAAACGCCGTGCAGTACCTCACAGGACCTGCCACCATGATTTTGCCCCAAAAAGCAGCGATCGCCTCACAGCATGCTGAAAATCTGACTGCTCCACAATGACACCCAGCAGAGCGGGAGAGCCCCCCCCTTCACAGCCCACACACATTTCCTGAACCCATCTGTCCCGAACGCGGTCCAGCCAGGGTCGAAGAAAACCGAGCAAACGTCCCCCCACCCCAGAAGCCGCATTGTTGTGGGCAGCGGAGCTGGACCGGCCGGACTTCTGCTTACCCGTCCACGGCTTCTTCTGAGAGCCTTGGCCTTTGAAGGGCTTGCCCTTATAGTGCGACCGAAAGGCACGAAAGGACCCCTGAGAGGGTCTAAACGAGGCATTCTTCTTACCACGAACAAACTTATTCTTGTGAGATTGGGGCAAGAGAGTGCTCTTACCCCCAGAAATACCCTTTATCAGAGTATCCAAAGATTCGCCAAAAAGGCGAGATCCCGCGTAGGGCAAATTAGCTTAAGTCTTGCGGGAAGACTGATCAACAGACCAACATTTCAGCCATATCAGGCGACGGTTCAAGACCGCCACACTAGAAAGACGCGCAGCCAAAGGGACTAAATCCAAGTCCGCGTCACACAGATACATAGTTACATAGTTACATAGTTAGTGAGGTTGAAAAAAGACACAAGTCCATCCAGTTCAACCCATGATGCGTGTGTGTTTGCTTTTAACCGTACATTGTGTACCCCTGTATGTTGTGGTCTTTAAGGTGTACATCTAATAGTTTTTTGAAACTATCTATGCTCCCCGCTGATACGACTGCTTGTGGAAGAGAATTCCACATCCTTACCGCTCTTACAGTGAAGAACCCCTTACGCACTTTAAGGTTAAACCGCCTTTCCTCAAGTTTTAGTGAGTGGCCACGTGTCTTATTGTATTCCCTTTCTCTGAATAGTTTGTTCCTTATGCTAGGGTCGCCAGTACAGTATTTGTACATTGATATCATATCCCCCCTCAATCGTCTCTTCTCCAGAGAGAATAGGTTCAGTGCTTGTAGTCTTTCCTCATAGCCGATGTCCTCCATTCCCCTAATTATTTTTGTTGCCCTCCTCTGGACTTTCTCCAGTTCCAGCACATCCTTCCTGCGGACCGGTGCCCAGAACTGGACAGCATACTCCAGATGTGGCCGGACCAGAGTCTTGTAGAGCGGGAGAATAATCTCTTTATTTCTGGAGTGAATCCCCCTTTTTATACATCCCAGTATTCTGTTGGCTTTGCTTGCGGCGGCTTGGCATTGCATGCCACTGCCAAGCCTGTTGTCTACCAGTACCCCCAAGTCCTTTTCCATCCTAGACTCACCCAGAGGTTCACCCCCTAGTGAATAGCTTGCTTTCTGGTTTCTGGCACCCAAGTGCATTACTTTACATTTTTCTACATTAAACCTCATCTGCCATGTGGTTGCCCACCCCGTTATTTTGTTCAGGTCTGCTTGCAAGATTTCCACATCCTGCATAGAAGATATTGGCATGCCTAATTTAGTATCATCTGCAAATACTGAGATTGTACTAGATATCCCCTCCTCTAGATCATTTATGAATAAATTAAACAGGATTGGTCCCAGGACAGAACCCTGGGGGACCCCACTTTCCACACCCGCCCAATCCGAGTACTCCCCATTAATCACCACCCTCTGGACTCTCCCCTGGAGCCAGGTCTCTATCCAGGTACTCACCTTATGATCCATACCTACCTTCCTTAGTTTGTACAGTAAGCGTTTGTGAGGAACGGTGTCAAAGGCCTTTGCGAAGTCCAGATACACCACATCCACAGGCTTACCTTTATCTAGGTGGCAGCTCACTTCATCGTAGAAGGTTAACAGATTGGTTTGGCACGAACGATTTTTCATGAATCCATGCTGATTTCTACTTATAATACCATTTTCATTACTAAAGTCTTGTATGTGGTCCCTTATCATCCCCTCCAAAATTTTGCAGACTACTGATGTTAGGCTGACCGGCCTATAGTTACCCGGGATATATCTCGGCCCCTTTTTAAATATTGGTACCACGTTGGCTTTTTTCCAATCAGCTGGCACCATACCCGTCTGTAAACTATCCTTAAAGATCAAGAATAATGGTCTGGCAATCACCTGGCTGAGCTCATTAAGAACCCTCGGGTGCAAGCCATCCGGTCCCGGGGATTTATTTATGTTAAGTTTCTCTAGTTTAGCTCTAAGTCTATCCTCTGTTAGCCATGGCGGCACTTCCTGAGGTGTATTATTTAGTTCGGCCTTACAAGCGGGTTTCGTGTAGCCCCCCGATTCCTTTGTGAAGACTGAAGAAAAGAAATTATTTAACACTTCCGCCTTTTCTCTGTCCTCAGTGGCCATTTTTCCTTTATCATCTTTTATGGGGCCAATGTGCTCTGGCCTGGCTTTCTTACTGTTTATATACTTAAAGAACTTCTTGGGGTTCTTTTTGCTCTCCTCCGCTATATGTCTCTCGTGTTCTATTTTAGCCGCCCTGATTTCATCTTTACATTTCTTATTACACTCTTTGTAGTGCTTAAATGCTGCCAATGACCCCTCAGTCTTGTATTTTTTGAAGGCCTTTTCTTTAGCTCTAATATACATTTTAATGTTGGAGTTTAGCCACCCAGGGTTTAGTTTTGCTCTTTTAAATTTATTTCCCTGTGGAATGCACTGGCCCACTCCCTTGTTAAGTATGCTCTTGAAGCACTCCCATTTTTCCTCCGTGTTCTTTGTTCCCAGGGTTCTATCCCATTTGATATTTTCTAGCAGCGAGCGCAGTTTAGGGAAATTGGCTCTTGTGAAATTCAGCGTCCTTATATTACCCTTGTGTTTCCTATTACTGTAATTAATACTGAAACCAATTGACCTATGGTCACTGTTCCCTAAGTTGTCCCGTATTTCTATATCCGTGATCAGGTCTGTATTGTTGGTAATCAGTAGGTCAAGTACCGCATTGCTTCTTGTCGGTGCATTCACCATCTGACCCATGAAATTGTCCTGCAAAACATTTAGGAACTGCCGAGCCTTGGCTGAGTGTGCGGTTCCTTCTGCCCAGTCTATATCTGGATAATTAAAGTCCCCCATTATAATGACATTTCCCATCCTTGCTGCCAATCCTATCTGTAACATGAGGTCCGCCTCACCCTCCTCCCTCTGGTTGGGGGGCCTATAGCATACGCCCAATATTACCTTCCCCGCCGTGCCTTCCCTTTGAAGCTCTACCCATAGGGATTCTGCCTCGTCCATAGCTCCATTATTAATATCATCCCTCATATTTACCTGTATACTGTTCTTAATATACAAACATACCCCTCCCCCTTTTTTACCTTCTCTATCTCTGCGATAAAGGGAATACCCCTGAATGGTCGCCATCCAGTCATGGGAGCTGTCAAACCAAGTCTCAGTTATCCCCACAAAATCTAAGTCCTCCTCAAATATCAGCAGCTCCAGCTCTCCCATCTTGTTGGCCAGGCTTCTGGCATTGGTATACAAACCTCGTAATTTTGATCGGTTATATTTATCCTCTTTTGATGTTTTTAGGCTGCTCTCTTGATTTTTCCCCATACCCACCCTGGGTATAGGAGCTCCGCACACCCTATCGCTAATGCCCCCATTTCTGCCCTCTGAAACTTGCTTTCCACTGGGTAATTCTACATCTGTACCCTCCCCCCCATTCCCTAGTTTAAAAGCCCCTCTAACTTTTCGGCCATCCTCGCACCCAGTACGGCTGCACCCACCCCATTTAGGTGCAATCCGTCCCTACCAAAGAGCCGGTGACCGACTGAGAAGTCGGCCCAGTTCTCCAGGAACCCGAAACCCTCCTTACTACACCAGCTCCTCAGCCACTCGTTAACTTCCCTAATCTCCCGCTGCCTCTCTGGTGTGGCTCGAGGTACAGGTAGTATTTCGGAAAATATTACCTTGGAGGTCCTAGTCCTCAACTTAGCGCCTAAGTCCCTGAAATCGTTTAGGACTCTCCGTCTTCCTCTGCCTATGTCATTGGTACCCACGTGTACCATGACAGCTGGGTCTTCCCCAGCCCCACCCAATAATCTGTCCACCCGATCCGCTATGTGCCGAACCCGAGCGCCCGGCAAACAACAGACTGTTCGGCGCACACGGTCTTGGTCACAGATTACACTGTCTGCCCTTCTAATAATTGAGTCCCCTACCACCAGCACCTGTCTTTCCTTTCCCTTTCTCCCAGCCTCACTGGAGGAGTTCTTCCCCTGGCAGCTAGGGGCGTCGCTCTGCTCCAGCAATGCTGGTCCCTGACTGGTTTCCCCAACATCACACAACGGGGCGTATCTATTGGGGTGCTCCAGCCCAGGATCAGCCTCCTTGCCTTGTTCCCTTCTACCCCTCCTAACTGTCACCCCTCTACTCTGCTCTGATGCCTGCACCTCCGATACTCCGCCCACCTCTGTGCAGACCCCTGCCTGCACCTGATTGGTACAATCCTGGCTCTCCTCCGGCATGGACATTCGTCTCAGTGTTGCCAGCTGCTTCCCTAGATTCAGGACCTGAGCTTCCAGGGAAGCAACGTGCTCACATTTTGCACATTTGTATTCGCCCTCGATCACATGACCGAGGAACGCATACATATCACAAGATGTACACCGAGTCGCATCTCCACACCCGCCGGGCATTGTACCTACTATCTAATCTAATGGGGATTCAGTAATTTAAGCCTATCCTATGTGGCTATTTCCTGGCTTCCTAACGCTACCTTCTCACCCTCTGGTATTCCGCTCCACTCACTTGACACTCAGTTGCACAACACTCACAATCTCACAGCCAGGTCAGACGCACAACACTGAGTCGCACCGCCCGGTCAGACGCACAACCCTCAGTCGCACAGCCCGGTCAGACGCACAACACTAAGTCGCACAGCCCAGTCAGACGCACAACACTAAGTCGCACAGCCCGGTCAGACGCACAACACTAAGTCGCACAGCCCGGTCAGACGCACAACACTAAGTCGCACAGCCCAGTCAGACGCACAACACTAAGTCGCACAGCCCGGTCAGACGCACAACACTAAGTCGCACAGCCCGGTCAGACGCACAACACCGAGTCGCACAGCCCGGTCAGATGCACAACACCGAGTCGCACAGCCCAGTCAGATGCACAACGCTGAGTCGCACAGCCCGGTCAGACGCACAACGCTGAGTCGCACAGCCTGGTCAGACGCACAACACCAAGTCGCACAGCCCGGTCAGACGCACAACACTGAGTCGCACAGCCCGGTCAGACGCACCACGCTGAGTCGCACAGCCCGGTCAGACGCACAATGCTGAGTCGCACAGCCCGGTCAGACGCACAACACTAAGTCGCACAGCCCGGTCAGACGCACAACACCGAGTCGCACAGCCCGGTCAGACGCACAACACTGAGTCTCACAGCCCGGTCAGACGCACAACACCGAGTCGCACAGCCCGGTCAGACGCACAACACTGAGTCTCACAGCCCGGTCAGACGCACAACACTGAGTCGCACAGCCCGGTCAGACGCACAACCCCGATCGCACAGCCCGGTCAGACGCACAACCCCGAGTCGCACAGCCCGGTCAGACGCACAACCCCGAGTCGCACAGCCCGGTCAGACGCACAACGCTCAGGTAGTAACAGGTACTCCCAGATACTCAGGTACTCACAGATACTCAGGTACTCACAGGTACTCACAGATACTCAGGTACTCACAGATACTCAGGTACTCACAGATACTCCCAGATACTCAGGTACTCACAGGTACTCCCAGATACTCAGGTACTCACAGGTACTCCCAGATACTCAGGTACTCAGGTACTCACAGATACTCAGGTACTCACAGATACTCACAGATACTCAGGTACTCACAGATACTCAGGTACTCACAGATACTCAGGTACTCAGGTACTCACAGATACTCCCAGATACTCAGGTACTCACAGGTACTCACAGATACTCACAGGTACTCACAGATTCTCAGGTACTCACAGGTACTCACAGATACTCAGGTACTCACAGATACTCACAGATACTCAGGTACTCACAGATACTCAGGTACTCACAGGTACTCAGGTACTCACAGATACTCCCAGATACTCAGGTACTCACAGATACTCCCAGATACTCAGGTACTCACAGATACTCCCAGATACTCAGGTACTCACAGGTACTCAGGTACTCACAGATTCTCAGGTACTCACAGGTATTCACAGATACTCACAGATACTCAGGTACTCGCAGATACTCAGGTAGTAACAGGTACTCACAGGTACTCAGGTACTACACTACACCCTCAGTCAGTGTACAATCTCAGTCACCAGTCTTACTTACCTAGTGTATGTCCCTTTAAGTCTGACTCTAGCAGTTCCTGGCTTTTTTTTTTTTTTTTCCCTCAGTCTCCGCTCTGCACCCGCCTCCCTCTGTCACTTCCCGGTCAGCCTTTGCTCCGCTAGTCTCCTCTGCTCCCTCTCTGTCAGGGGGGGGGGGGGGGGGGTCCGCACCACTCGCCGCCCGCCGCAAAAAAAAAAAAAAAAAAGGGGGGGGGGGGGTTTACTGTACCGCTCGCCACCCGCGATAAGAGAGGGGGGGGTCCCGACCCGCTTGCCGCTCGCTTGCCGCTCGCTTCTGGGGGGGGGGGGGGTTCGAGCGCCGCTCCCCGCCGCTGCTCTCCTGGGGGGGGGGGGTTACTCACACGCGGTCGGTCGGTCGGTCGGTCGGTCACGCACAACACACTCCTCTCTCCTGCACGCCCTGACAGCCTCTGATCCCGCGCTCTGCTCCTCTGCTCCACAGCACCACCATACATGACACCCTGATGAATCTGATCCACCATAGACAAAGTTGTCGGCGGGGCAGAGTCAGCCACCAGAGTGCGCTTGAGCACCTGCGTCCAATCCGCAATAGCCTGGGCCGCCATAATGGAAGCAAAAATAGGCTTCAGCATAGAGCCAGCAACCGTATAAGCATGACAGGCCAGAGATTCCAACCTCCTGTCCGTCGGGTCCCGGAAAACCGGGGTATCCTCAGCAGGGATCGCAGTTGATTTATTCAAAATCGCCACCGCGTGATCCACCTGAGGCGGCACACACCAACGCTCATCAGTAGCCGGTGTAAAAGGATAACGCCGCTTGAACCTACTTGGCACAGCAAAAGGCTTCTTTATATTGCGCCATTGCTCATCCACCGCGCGCTGAAATTCCGTAGAGCAAGGAAAAACCTGCGATGTTTTGCGTTTCCTTTGCGTCCCATAAGAGGACATCAAAGCAGGTGGACATGGTTCATCCTGCAAATGCAGCGTTTGTTTGATAGAAGCAACCAACTCATCCATGAGTGCAAGCTCTTCAGACGAGCCAGGGGGAGAATTATCAACCCCTTCCACCTCAGCCTCCCCGTCAGACCCCACAAGGTCTAGGGATGAATGAGACCCTGAGAAGGGCACTCCAGCCATAGCAGCCCCATCGCCCTCTGAATCAGAGGAAATAGACACCCTGGGCCTTTTTGTGGATCGATCAGCCACCAGCATCTGCACTTGAGCAGCTAAGTTTGCCACAATAGTGGCCAGATCAGCCCCCTCGGGGGAAGCAGCAGCCCCTTGGCCCCCACCAAGGTGGGAGGAAACTTGCAATCCTGAGAATCCATGCCCCAACAAAAAAGTAATAAAGGGTACTGCCCCTTTAAGATCGCAGCGAGCGCAAGCCCACCGCACCCACTGAATACACTGACCCCCACAGGGACAAGAAACTGGGCAAGGAATACAGGAAAGAAGGAAATATAAAAACCTGGAGAGATCACACAGGCTGCTGCACCGATCGCTGTCCCAGAGCAAAAGGAAGTGATGCAAGACTGACCGCCCATATGAAGCCTATGCAAGGCTACACAAACATGGCCGCTCGGCTGAGGAATCCCTGGGCAAACAGAACATGGCGCTGACATGTGGCCTGACCGATCGCCGCCCAAAATGGCGGCGTTTGGCGCCAAAAACGCCGTGCAGTACCTCACAGGACCTGCCACCATGATTTTGCCCCAAAAAGCAGCGATCGCCTCACAGCATGCTGAAAATCTGACTGCTCCACAATGACACCCAGCAGAGCGGGAGAGCCCCCCCCTTCACAGCCCACACACAGGCAGCAAGTTCACACAGGAACTGACAGGGAAGCACAGCAGCCACACAGACATGCAGGGTCACACAGTCCCAGACTGACACCCAAATAGACAGGTCCCCACATAGAGTTACACTTACCAGTCCAGATGGCGTGGGGAGCCTGCACCAGCGACCAAACCTCTGCACTGAGGACAGGGAGTGTCGCAAGCATGACGCAGTGGAGTTGCGGTGCGAAACCGCAATGGCGTCCAGTGAGGTAGCCACCTCACCGATAGCATCCCTGCAGCGAACAGGGATGGGTCGTTCAATGTGCCAGGGCAAAACCTAAGCTGAACGCTCAATGGCAGGCTGGGAAGCCCCTGGCCCTGAGCCCTGGGATCCAGGGTGGCCAGACTGAGACCCAGCGCCGCACGATCATCTTCATCAGAAGAAACGAACTAACGCTGAAAATAAACAGCTAAGTAAAAGAAAGAGAAAAAAACTTCAAATAAAATCAAAAGAAAAAAGTAGCTGAGACTAAGAGCCCCAGCACAGGAACAGCCTGCATACTCCTGAGCTAGGCATATGAAACTGAGTTGGAAATGCAGGAAGCAGGGAGGTATGGACTGAGGGGACCACCCCCTGGGGGTGGGATATGCTAAAAGCTTTGATATTAATATATTCTGTTGCCTAGCTACTCCTACGGAGCAAAGGTCATTAACCCCATTAGTGACGAATATGAAGAGGCGGCGACTGTCGGAGGACGTAAGAGAAAACACTTTTCAGAGAAAAAACAGAAAAAGAAAAAAAAAAGCTGAGACACAAAGTCCCAGCCAGGGAAACCCAGCCTACTCCTGAGCTAGGCAGCAGAAAACTGAATTGGAAATTAGTCTAGCTGGGGGTATTGACCAGAAGGACAGCCCCCTGTAGGTGTCTATACAAGGTTTTGTGATTATTCTAACAAAATCTTCTGCCTAGCTTACTCCTGCGGAGAAGGCCAATACCCAGACGTGCAGAATGTATGAGTGGGCGGCGACTGTCAGAGGACGTAAGAGAAACAAGTGCCTATTCTGTTTACAATTCAGTAATACACTGCCTCACCCTGTTCTGCACATGCTCAGTTGCTCTCCATTTTTTAGCACTGTGCCAAAATTTGAGGCCAATCTGCTGACAGCCTAAATTTACTTTATGCTACTTGGGGGCTCTGGTCTTTAGCAAAATGCCAGCAAGAAAAAGCCAGAACACTGATTTACAATACACACTCATTTTGGTAGCATGATTATTAAGTTGTTAAGGGTAGAATTCCACTTTAAGTGAAAATTAGTAAGTCAGTCTTTATTAATGAAATGTTTTAATTTTGGGATAAGCCATCTCCACACCCTTCTGTTGATTTGTTCACTTTAATACCACCCACCCAATAATCACATCAGTTTAATGACATTCCTGCACCTGTCCTACTGTTACATTTCCAAAACCTTTTACTTTAAGGACATTTATTTTACATTCTATATTGTATAAAGTGGAATTTAAAATGCAAATTAAAAAAGGAAACCAGGCAGGCTTTATATAGTATGTCTCTCCTGCAATAGAGGATTCTTACCTGTCTGTTTGCAATTTTAATGACAATCTATAATGAGTTATGCATACGAGGCTCAGTGTACATTTTCAGCATCTGCCAAAATGAATGATCTCCCCACACAAGTTTTGGAGTTACGTTATCTCAGCGTGGCAAGTTCCTGAACTGGGAAGACGACCAGGAGAAGATATCGGCACCGGCGTGGGACATTGCATAGCTAGAGGAGAGATGAGCATAATTCAGCTCGGATATGAAAAATATTTCTAGACAACAGTAGCTTCAAAACCATTGGATCCACACCCTACCATGTATATAGTACTATCAGTCTGTTCACTGTGACAATCTTTTAAAAAGAGGTTGTAAACTCATACACACTTTTTTTTTTTTTCGACCTGAAAGAGAAACACATAATGAGCTAGTATGCATCACATACTAGCTCATTATGCAATACTTACCTGAGAACGAGCCCCCGCCGTGCAGTCCGCTTACCTCTATGACGGGCGACATGTCCAGTCGCCCGTCTTCCGGGATCGCGGCATCCGGCCATCTGAGTGGCCGGAGCCGCGGTGACGTCGCGCACGCGCACGGGAGCTGATGGTCACGGCACAGGGCTCTGAAGGAACGGCACCAGCGGCCGTTCCTTCAGAGCGCATGCGCCAGTGACGTCACTGGCTGCATGAAAGGTAAATATCTCCTAAACGGTACATGTTTAGGAGATATTTACAGTACCTATAGGTAAGCCTTATCATAGGCTTACCTATAGGTACAAGTGTCAGAAGAGGGTTTACTTCCTCTTTAAATAACATTTTTTTTTTTCTTACTCTTGGTTCTTTTTATGTATCATAACTAAAAAGTCTTATGGTTAATAGTTTTGCAGCTGGAAAGATTATGATGAAAGATAAAGCGCCAACAGTGTCAAGACTTGTCTTAACCACTTTACGACCGCCCATCGCATTTATACTGCGGCAGGCAGACGCTCCTGGGCAAACCGCCGTAGCTATACATCAATAGCTTTCAGGAAGCTAGGGGGCGAGTGCGCGGAGGCTAGTGTGCACGGGGGCAGGCGGCTCTGATTGCTGCCTGAGACTCACGATCATTCTCCGCTGAGAGAGAAGAACGGTCAGCTGTTGTAAACACAGCTGACCGTTCTTCTCCCTGGAATGATCACAGAGCCCCTGTGATCCTTCTATATAGGAACACAGGTCTCTGTGATTATTTCAGAAGCCACGCTCCCCCCCCCCCCCCCCACAGTTAGAAACACACCCCTAGGTACACATTTATCCCCTTGATCACCCACAGTGTTAACCCCTTCCCTGTCAGTGTCATTATTACAGTAACAGTGCATATTTTTAGCACTGATTACTGTAGTAATGTCACTGGTTCCCCCCAAAAGTGTAACAAAAGTCAGTCAGAGGTCCGATCTGTCTGCCGCAAAGATGCAGTCCCGCAAAAAAAAAAAAAAATCGCAGGTCGCCGCCATTACTAGTAAAAAAAAACAATAAAAATGACATAAATCTTTCCCGTAGTTAGTAGACGCAATAACTTTTGCGCAAACCAATCAAAATACGCTTATTGCAATTTTCTTTTTTTTACCAAAAAAAAACAAATTGGCCTAAAATGTTTAAAAAATTTGGATTTTTACTTTTTTTGGGAATGTTATATAGCAGAATATGAAAAATATGCCGTATTTTCCGGCGTATAAGACGACTGGGAGTATAAGACGACCCCCCTAATTTTCAAGTTAAAACGTAGGTTTTGAGCTATACTCGCCTTATAAGACTACCTCCCTTCCGAAGCAAGGCAACACCATTGAAAAATATCAGATTTCTCATAGATCTCCAAGGTACCCCAAGTACTGTAATACATATAATCTCTCATAATATCTCCAAGATACCCTAAGTATAAGTATTAATGGTAGATGTAATCTCAAGACGCTGGCTGTGTGGGAATCCTGTACCAATATACCATATGTACCGTCCGTAGCTTCGGCTACATACAGTAGACCGCGCTGAGCCAATCACGGAGAGCGATGTATTTGATTATTTAATGCAAAACCTGCTCGGATTGGCAGAGTCAGAGAGGCGGGCTGATGTTACTCCGCCAATCCGAGCAGGCTTTGCATTCAACACTACGGTTTATACGGTATTCCGGTACAGGATTCCCACACAGCCAGCGTCTTGAGAAATTACATCTACCGGTAATACTTATACTTAGGGTACCTTGGAGATATTGTACTCGGCGTATAAGATGACTCCCTATTTTTGGAGGATTTTTTTGAGGTTCAAAAGTCTTATACGCCAGAAAATACAGTATATATATATTTTTTTTTTTTTAAGAATTGTTGCTCTTTTTTTGTTTATAGCGCAAAAAAAAAAAAAAAAAAAAAAAAAAAAAAAAAAAAAAAAAAAAAAAAAAATCGCACAGGTGATCAAATACCACCAAAAGAAAACTATTTGTGGGAAAAAAAAGGACGTCCATTTTTTGTTTAGGTACAGCGTTGCATGGCTGCGCAATTGTCCATTACAGTAATTGCAAAATATGGCCTGGTCATGAAGGGGGGAAATCCTTCCGGTCCAGTGGTTAAAGAAGGTCGCTCTTTCTACATTTTTTGTTTAAGGGTTCCCTTTACATTTTAAAAAGCCACATCATCGCCATTTAGTGGTTTGTTAACGTTATGTTTTGTAATAGTAATGCAGTGTTATGTTTGCATAAAAAAAATAGAACAAGCTTTAAAAAAAAATGCATTTTTGTCCTGCAATTTTTCCAATTACTTAATTTACCTAGTTTGCGCACCCACATTAATTTACTGCAAAATATAATTAACAAACTTTGCTGAATAAAATGGAATGGCATGGATCATAGTGAACGTATGTTTTTACTTTAGGAGAGGTTTATTCCCCTTTCAATGCTATAAACGATCTGCGCACATTATTAGTGCAACATTAAGGTACAATTAAGTGAGATTGATGAGAGCAAAAATGACCACAACAGTATCTTTTTTTACAGGCTTGCGATCGCAAAAAATGTAAATGACATTGACCATGTTGAAAATTCATGAGCATATCCTTTATTTGTCATTTGTTTTTGAAAAATTGTAGTAAAAAGAATTTAAAATAACATTGATCATGTTCATTTTCATGAGCATTTTATGCTTGTGCACTAAATGCAAATAGCAACCCGACCATTAAACGTCATTTTTGGGACCTGGATATTGATCTGGGGATATATATATCTATTAGGGCTGCAACTAACGATTAATTTGTCTGTCGACTAATTTATCGATTATTTTTACGATTAGTCGACTAATCTAACGATTATTTTTATTTTATTTTTTTTTGCTTAATTGAGTGTTTTTTTGATTAGTTAATTAATCCTGTAATTAATACAGACCCCTCAGTAAGCCCCCCACCCACCTAGTACAGACCACTTACTAAGCCCCCCTCCCAGTACAGACCCCTCAGTAAGCCCTCCCACCTAGTACAGACCACTTACTAAGCCCCCCTCCCAGTACAGACCCCTCAGTAAGCCCTCCCACCTAGTACAGACCACTTAATAAGCCCCCCCTCCCAGTGCAGACCCCTCAGTAAGCCCCCCCCCACCTAGTACAGTATGTACTAGGTGGGGGGGCTTACTGAGGGGTCTGTACTGGTAGGGGGGCTTACTAAGTGGTATGTACTAGGTGGGAGGGCTTACTGAGTGGTCTGTACTAGTGTACTGGGAGGGGGGCTTACTAAGTGGTCTGTACTGTACAGACCACTTAGTAAGCCCCCCTCCCAGTACACTAGTACAGACCACTCAGTAAGCCCTCCAACCTAGTACAAACCCCATAGTAAGCCCCCCCTCCCAGTGCAGACCCTTCAGTACGCCCTCCCACCTAGTACAGACTGTACTAGGTGGGAGGGCGTACTGAGGGGTCTGCACTGGGAGGGGGGGCTTACTAAGTGGTCTGTACTAGGTGGGAGGGCTTACTGAGGGGTCTGTACTGGGAGGGGGGCTAAGTGGTCTGTACTGTACAGACCACTTAGTAAGCCCCCCTCCCAGTACAGACCCCCCAGTAAGCCCTCCCACCTAGTACAGGCCATTACAAGCCGCCACAGTACAGTACAAGCCGGTGTAGTGCCGCACATGTGACATCTCTTAAGTAGCTGGGTGATCGGGGAGGATGGCGTTGCGGCAGAAGCTGTGGCGGAGTACAGGGGTGCTGGAGACGGTCAGCGCTCACCTCTTGTCTCCGGCATCGGTGTGGACGGTCTTGTCTCCGGCATCGGTTTGGACGGAGCCCGGCGGGGGAATTTCAAGCGGCGCGGCGGCCGGCCAGGGGGCGTGTGACGTCACGCGTAGACGCTTTTCACGCACGTCGACGATTTTTTGTAGTCGACTACGTCGACGCGCCGCGGCAGCCCTAATATCTATACACACACACACACTGTATATAATGTGTATAGCTATTAGATCAATATCCCCAGATCAATATCCAGGTCCCAAAAATGACGTCTAATGGTCGGGTTGCTATTTGCATACACACACAAACTGTAAATAATGTGTGTGCGTATATATATATATATTATTTCAGGTACTTATATAGCACTGTCAATTTACACAGCGCTTTACATATACATTACACTTTCACATCAGTCCCTGCCCTCAAGGAGCATACAATCGTAGGTCCCTAACTCACATTCATACATAGTAGGGCCAATTTTTTTTATACAGGATCCAATTAACCTACCAGTATGTCTTTGGAGTGTGGGAGGAAACCGGAGACCCAGAGGAAACCCACGCAGGCACAGGGAGAACATGCAAACTCCAGGCAGGTAGTGTCCTGGTTGGGATTCGAACCAGCGACCCTCTTGCTGCTAGGTGAAAGTGCTAACCACTACACCACTATGCCTATTTATTTTTCTCTTTTTGGTTTGGACAATGACGACCCATGCAGCTGTGAAGCAACAGGTCACTGTAGCAGTGATATACTGCTGCATGGAGCTTGGCCCAAGCCTCCATACTAGGAGCAAATGCTGTGAAGTCACTCATTACATCAGATCTCTTCCAAAGTAAACAATTTGGCATCATCGTGTTTACTGTGATCTGTTACAGGCACTACTGAGGATAATTTCGTATGATCTTTTCAGCTCCTGGGCTTAGTGCTGACCTCCACTATAATTGGTAGTTCTAGCCTACACCCCTGCCAGGATGTTGAAGAACTGTTGAATTCCATATTATTATTTTTTAATTGATGGGACAAATTGCTGCTGTCCCTGCGCTGTTTTAACAACCCTGGGACTCAAACAGGTAAAATAACATTTAAGTAGTGAAATTCCCGAGTTCTGATCTCATTATAAATAATAATAAATGTGTCACTTAAAACAGTCGGTTTGCTCAGGATCTCTTAACAACCTAACAAATCTGAAGAAACCCCTCAAAAAGGAATGGGGAAAATTGCAGGATCGACATGTGCAAAGCTGATAGAAATCCATCCAGACAGACTCTGGGCTAGAATTCCTGCCAAAGGTGCATCTACTCTAAACTGACTTGAATAGCTTTATATATGTATATTTTTAGCAAAGACTCTGGAGAATAAAATGGTGGTTGTTGCAACATTTTCTGTCACGCGGTTTTTGCGCAGTGGTCTTTCAAACACAATTTTTTTGGGAAAAATTTTATTTTACTGAATTAAAAAAAAACTAAAGAGTAAAGTTAGCCCAATTTTATTGTATATTGTGAATGATGATGTTACGCTGAGTAAATAGATACCCAACATGTTACGGTTTAAAATTGCGCACACTCGTGGAATGGCGATAAACGATGCTTTAAAAATTTAAACGGTTAAAGGTTTAGAGTTACAGAGGAGGTCTTTTTCTATAATTATTGCTCTGAAGATCGTGGCGATACCCCAAATGTGTGATTTGAACATCGTTTTCAAAAAAGACCCCAGACTCCTCAACTGCACTTCAATGTATTCAAAACGCCGAAATCTGCATTTTTGAATACTGACATTTTTATTAAATTGGCACCATTGGCAGCCGAGTAAACTGGAAGTGACGTTGCTTCCGGGTTATATGATCGGAGACCCGATCAAAGCCGAATCTGGCTTAGTTCGGGACTCCCAACTATCCGGCGGACATGCCAGCTGGTTGCTCGGGTCCCCCTTGTGGGATAGGAGACCTGGGCAGAGCCACAGAAGGCTGCAGGAGGGGGGGGGGTCATCCCCTTCTGCTAGCTGGGATAATGGCCGAGAGACTGCTGAACCACATCGGTTGTTATCTCCTGAAAGCCGACCACCAGGCATCATCCCGATACAATCACTTCTTCAAGCCGACGTACAGGTTCGTCAGTTTGCGGGAAGTGGTTAAACTTCCAGTTTAAGAAAAACCTTAGTTACTTACCGGTGACTGTATTTCTAAGAGCCTTTCAGGACAGCACCTGGAGAGAGCGCAGCTCCACCCAATCCACAGGAAACACTGCAAATAAAAACTCCTCCTCTTCCACCATGCCTCAGTCATAGAGTAGCCTCCGACATGCTGGAAAACATAAACTACCACAGGTTAAACATTTACAAAATTATATTATAAACAAAACCAAGGGGGGAGTAGCTGCTGCTGTCCTGAAAGGCTCTTAGAAATACCGTCACCGGTAAGTAACTAAGGTTTTCTCAGATCGCCTTTCAGGACAGCACCTGGAGAGGATAAGCGAGTAACTTACACTTAGGGGGGGACCACTGCCTGCAGAACTTTTCTGCCGAAGGCTTGATCCTGAGCTGACAACAAGTCCAACCTGTAATGTCTAATAAAGGTTGAATAGCTGGACCAGGTAGCTGCCTTGCAGATTTGATCAGGCGAAGCACCGGCCCTTTCAGCCCACGAGGTTGCCACAGACCTTGTAGAATGCGCCAAGATGCCTTCTGGAGGTTCTTCTCCTTGAGCTACATAAGCCTGTTCAATTGCCCATCTGAGCCATTTGCCTAAAGTGCTCTTTGATGCTTTTTCTCCTATACGGGACCCTGAGAAGATGACAAATAATGCATTTGTCTTTCTAAATTTCTTAGTTACCAGGAGGAACTGGAGTAAACATCTCCTCACGTCCAAGGTATGAAAGGATTCTTCCCGAGTATTACTAGGAGCTGAGGAGAAAGTTGGTAAGACAATTTCTTGTGATCTATGAAAAGATGAAGCAATCTTTGGAAGAAAGGCTGGGTCCGTTCTTAGGACTACTCGATCTGCAAAAATTGCCAAAAAAGGGTCTGAAACTGAGAGGGCCTGGATCTCACTGATCCTCCTGGCCGAGGTAATTGCTATCAAAAAGATAGTCTTCAAAACTAAATTCTTCAGAGAAGCCTCTTTTAAAGGTTCAAAAGGAAACTTAGTCAGACCTTGTAACACAATGGTCAAATCCCATTTGGGAAACACTTTAAGGGCTATTGGCCTATTGCGGGCTAATGCCTTGAAAAAACGAATGATTAGAGTCTCTTGGGACAAAGTCTTTTCGAAAAAAACTGAAAGTGCTGCTACTTGTGTCTTTAAAGTACTTGCTGCTAGTCCTTTCTCCATTTCCTCATGGAGGAACTCAAGCACTGAAATTAAATTTTTTAATTCAAAATTTTTGCTGGAACACCAAAAGTTGTATTTTCTCCAGACTTTCAAGTAAATATCCCTAGTCACCTTCTTCCTGCTGGAGAGAAGGGTGGAGATAACTTTTTCTGACAGGCCTCTGGCTCTCAAGATGTCTTCTTCAGTAACCACGCTGTCAATTGTAAGCGGTCCAGTTCTGGGTACACTAGGTTCCCCTGTGTCAAAAGATCTCTCCTGTACGGAAGTTTCCAGGGAGGTTCTGAGGCAAGATTCAGCAGGAGGGCAAACCAAGGTCTCTTTGGCCAGTAAGGTGTAATCAGAATCAAGTTGGTCTTTTCTTCCCTGAACTTTTTGAGAACTAACGGAATCAGTTGGAATGGAGGGAACGCGTAGGACAAATGGAAGCCCCATGGTTGGGCTAGAGCATCCAAGCCCCAGTCCTGATCCTCCCTGTGTAGGGAAAAGAATCTTTGGACTTTGGTGTTCTGTTGACAAGTGAACAAATCTATTTGGGGAAGACCCCAGACTTCCACGATCTTCATGAATACCTCTTGATTCAGACTCCATTCTGATTCCAACACCTTTTTCCTGCTCAGCAGATCTGCTAGAAGGTTTTGTGACCCCTTCAGATGCACCGCTGTCAGAGAGGCTAGATTTTTCTCCGCCCAGGAGAGTAGCTGTATTGCCAGGTCTGATAGCTGTCTGCTTCTTGTGCCTCCTTGCTTTGACACATAGGCCACTGCTGTCATGTTGTCCGACAGAACTTGCACATGATGGCCCCTGACTGTCTGTTGAAAGGACCAAAGACCCAGAAGGATGGCTTTCAACTCCCGCCAGTTGGATGATTTCCTGGACTCTGCTTTGGACCATGTTCCTTGCATCGTCCGACCTTCCAAGTGGGCTCCCCAACCCCACGAACTGGCATCCGTTGTCAGACGTTTGTTCGTCTGGAAAGTCCATTGCAGACCTTCTTCCAGATTTCTGGAATTCCTCCACCACCACAGAGATCTCTTTGCTTTCGTGGAGATTCTGATGGATTTCTCCAGATATTCCGGATATGACCAACTCTGCAGAATGTCTCTCTGAAGAAGATGGGAATGCAGTCTTGCCCACTGTACTGCAGGAATAGCGGCTGTGAGCAAGCCCAGAGCTGCCATGGCCGACCTGACAGTAACCTGATGATTGGTTTGCAAACGAGCAACTGCGTTCTGAGTCTTCTCGATCTTTTCTTGAGGTAGAAACACCTTCTGGAGGACCGAATCTATTCTGTATCCCAGAAATGTTATCTGTTGAGAAGGAATCAAGTTGGACTTCTCCAAATTCATGAGCCACCCCAGACTCTCTAGGTGGTCCCGAGTCTCCTGAAGGTGTACCAATGCCTGGCTCTTGGACTCTGCAAAAATTAGTAGATCGTCCAGGTAAGGGACAATTGAAATACCCCTCAGCCTTAACGGCTCTAGGGCATCCGCCATTACCTTGGTAAACACCCTTGGAGAAGATGAGAGGCCAAAGGGGAGGGCCCTGAACTGTAGATGCCAGACCGATTCCCCCAGATTGACCGCCAGCCTTAGGAATTTCTGGCACTCCTGATTTATTGGGATGTGCAGGTAAGCGTCCCTCAGATCCAAGGATGCCATGAAACAGTTTGGGGACAACAGTTTGGTCACTGAATAGATGGCGTCCATCCTGAAGTGCTTGTACCGAATTGATCTGTTCAGGATTTTTAAATTTAGGATCATTCGGTACTTTCCTGAGGGTTTTTTCACTAGAAAGATCTGAGAATAAAACCCACGGCCTTGTTGCCCCTCGGGGACTTGGATAATCACTTCCTGTTGAATCAGCTCTTGTAAAAGAGACATCATTGAGGAAGCCTCTTCCGGATCCCTTGGAAGGGGAGTAACATGGAATCTACTTGGAGGTGTCTCCGAAAATTCCAGCTTGTATCCTTGAGCCACTATATTCTTTACAAAGGGGCTTGCGGATACCTCTTCCCAACGTGGGAGGAACCATAACAGCCTTCCTCCCACTGGAAGACTGTTGTCACTTTGCCTTTTTGGGAGGTCCATCTTGATCTCTGATCTTGTTCTCGACCTCTGTTGGTTTGTTGAACAGAACGAAATCTCTTTTTAGGAGGCGATTTCTTTTTTGACGGAAAGGCCTTCTTCTTATCCGCCGTTCTGTCAAGAATTGCTTCCAATTCTGGCCCGAAAAGCAAGTCACCGGCAAAAGGTAAACCACAGAGTTTCACCTTAGAAGCTGAATCACCTGTCCAGGTTTTCAACCAGACCGCTCCCCTGGCAGAGTTGACGAGGGCTGCTGACCTGGCGGACATTTTGATAGATTCAGCCGAAGCATCGGCCATATATTTTACTGCCTTTAGGAGCAGCGGAAATGAATCCAGGAGATCTTTCCTTGCTGTTCCAGCCTCCACATAACCTTTAAGTTGTTCGAGCCAGCACTCAAGATTTCTGGCTACCACCGTGGAGGCCATGGCCGGCTTAAGGCTGGACGTAGAGAGTCCCAAGCCTTTTTAAGGAGAGAATCTGCCCTTTTATCCATGGCGTCTTTCAGAACACCCATGTCTTCGAACGCCAAATCCGTGCGGCGAGACACCTGAGAAAAAGCAGCATCCACTCTGGGCTTCTTGTTCCATAGATGCGCCGTATCCTCTTCAAACGGAAATCTCCTTCTTAAGGATTTAGAGAATAAAGGGGCCCTCTCTGGGTCCTTCCACTCTTTTTCAATAGATTCCGTAAGGACCTTATGAACAGGAAAAACCCTGCGCTTTGTCTGTTCAAGGCCCTGGTACATTCTGTCATGAAGTGAAACTTGCACCTTTTCTTCTGCGATTTCTAACGTGGTGTAAATCGCTTTCAGCAAATCATCAACCTCTTCCAAAGATAATTTGTATCTGGAAGAACTAGCCACCTCTTCCTTCTCTTCCTCCTCTGAATCCCTGATGGAACAGAGAGCACTCTCCCCCTCATCTTCTGAATCACTTGACACTACAGACTTAGAAGTAGACGGCTGGGAAGATGTTCCACCCGTTTGTTGGGAATCTGAAAGAACTTGTGGCGTCCTGGATAACAGAGAACGAACTGAGGACAGGGTGTCTGTGAGTTCTTTGAATGAGGACATGAATTCATTATTCTGCTGACTAGACTCTTCCTTCACAAGGTCAGCAATACATGATTTACAAAGTGGCTTCACCCAGGAATCTCTGAGTGGATTCTTGCATTAAGGGCATTTCCTTGATGCTGGGGCTCTTGTCTTCACTGTGGCTTTAACCTAGTAAAGAAAAAGCCACCATGAATGCCCAATAACCACCAATAAAAGAAAACCACCACCTAGTGATTTCTTGCAAGGGAGAAAATCGTGACCCACACCAAAAAAGGATCAGAAGAAAGAGAGACTCCCATATGCATATGTATCCTGTTAGACTGGGAACAGTTACTCTACAGGGCAGGCTCCAAAGGAGGAAGGAAGAAAACCCCAAAATAAAAGCTCACACAGTAAAGAAAAAAGAGGCACCACTGCACCTCTCCTACCTGAGCCTGGCCGGCGCTAGCGGTGCCTGCTTCCACCGTTGCTGCAGACTTTTCCTCCATGTTGTTGAAAAGCGCAGCTTGCTGGCAGATCTCTCCATTTAAATACCGCTTCCCGCGTCCTCCTCTGTGGACCGGAAGCGGAAGCGCCGACCTCGTGACCTGCCTCTGACCCCTGCGTGTATTGCGGTTGGAGCAGGTGCCGCCACGCCCCCATCGGAAGTCCCGTCCACCGGAAGTGACGCCGCGCGTCCCCGGGATCAGAGTCCGAAAGTGCGGGAGATTCAAATGCCAAACGCGGCTCCCCGCCCGCCGACCGGCCGAAGCGTGGACCTCTGACACCCGGACCTGGATCCTCCGATGGGTCTCAGCTCCCCTGAGCGAGCGAGGTAAGAGGCTCCGGAGCGTACCCCCTTTGAAACTCCAGGGAGGGGAGCTGGGATGGTCTCAAATGCATCAAAGCAAAAAATGGGCAATTACTCCTATTCTCCCCCTGGAGAGAGCGCAGCCCTTCCACACGGCTCCTGCAATGCTTCCACTATGGCGGAGGAAACACAAATGACTGAGGCATGGTGGAAGAGGAGGAGTTTTTATTTGCAGTGTTTCCTGTGGATTGGGTGGAGCTGCGCTCTCTCCAGGTGCTGTCCTGAAAGGCGATCTGAGAAAAAATATTTTCAAGTAAGAAATCCTAACTTAGAAAAAGTACCTTTTATTGCTCTCAGCCTCCTCCAAATCTTTTTTTTTTTTCTTTCTGCTGTGATTTGACGTCCTGATAGTGGGTGGCTATGTTCATTCTTCAAGCTGCAACTAAGCATGTAAAACACATGATTTTTCTGCACTTTTGCCTGTAATTTTTTTAGTTGGTGACAGGGACTCTTTAAAATCCTTTTGGGAAGTCTGTTTAGCAATAGAGATATAAAGAAACTTCTTCATAAATTTACATTGCTCTTTTTTAAGCCAAAAGTAGTAACAGGCGGCATAAAGAAAAGGCTGCCAAAAGCCACTTCGTCTGACAGGCATCAAGCGCTGTGTAATCAGTGAGAAAATTGGCTCTCATTAGTAAAGCACACATCTCTGGCCATAATGTCAACCCTCAGAAATCAGAGTGTTTTCTTATATAGCCTACACAACACCTCACCCACTACACTAAAAGCAAAGGTCAGTTTTTAATTCACATGAAGAAAAAAAATATATAAAAATTCTAAACCTATGAAGGCTAATGTAGATATGGAGAAATGCTCTCAAGAAAGAATACTAAATAAACATTATATAAAATTAACCACTTACCGACCACCCACGTAAGTCTACGCCGGCTGACTTTAACCACTTAAGCCCCGGAGGATTTGGCTGCTAAACGACCAGAGGGCATTTTGCGATTCGGCACTGCGTGACTTTAACGGACAATTGCGCGGTCGTGCGACGCTGTACCGAAACGAATTTGGCGTCCTTTTTTTCCCACAAACAGAGCTTTCTTTTGGTGGTATTTGATCACCTGTGCGATTTTTTGATCACGCGCTATAAACAAAAAAAGAGCGTAAATTTTGCAAAAATAGCAATATTTTTCCCTTTTTTTTATATGAAATTCCCCCCAAAAAAAATGTAAAAATCAAAATTTTTTAATATTTTCGGCCAATTTGTTTTATGCTACCTATGTTTGGTAAAAAAAATCGCAAAAAGCGTATTTTGATTGGTTTGCGCAAAAGTTATTGCGTTTACTAACAAAGGGAAAGATTTTTGTCATTTTTGTTGTTTTTTTTTTTAACGCGTAATGGCGGCGATCTGCGATTTTTTTTGCGGTACTGCGACATTGCGGCGGACAGATCGGACCCTTGACTGACATTTTTGACACTTTTGGGGTTACCAGTGACATTTCTACAGTAATCAGTGCTATACATATGCACTGTTACTGTAAAAATGCACTGGTAGTGAAGGGGTTAACTTTATTTGAGAGGGAGGGGCTGTGTGTGTCCCTAGGGGCGTGATTCTAACTGTGATTGGCTGTGGCTTCAACTGTATGAGGAGTGATCAATGGATCTACATAGTAGATCCATGTGATCAGCTCTCATACAGAGAGGAGAATGACAGGCAGCTTGTTTACACAAGCTGCCTGACATTCTCCCTCTCCCCCGCCGATCGCAGAGTGGCCGGCGGCGATCGGGTCCGCCGGTCACGCGCGCGGGGGGGTCCGTGACCACGCGGGAGCGGGAGCGCGCCTCCGGCGGCGCGCGCTCGCTCCCTAAACCCTCACAGGCGAGCGACGTAGACCTACGTCACTTTGCCTGTGAGGGGCTGACCGCCCACGTAGATAGTCGTGCGGCGGTCGGCAAGTGGTTAAAGCGGAGTTCCGGCCTCAAAATTTTTTTTTAGATAAAAATACCCCCGGGACAGTCAGGGCTAGTGCATTGCAGCAATGATACCCTCTGAACTGTCCCAGGTTTCACTTACCTTTTAGAAGAAATACTTACCTTGAAAATGTCTTGTCCAGCGCTGCCATCTCAGGTGTGGGCAGCCAGGGCGTCCTCTTCTATCCCAGAATGCCCTGCACTGGCCCCGCTCGTCACTTTCGGGGCAGGCGCGTCATCCCTGCACAGCTTGTGGGCATGCCCAGAAGCTGTTTAGCATGGAATGACGCGGCATTCACCGGAAGTGATGAGCGGGGCCAGTGCAGGCGCATTGACTCCTGGGAATGATGACGTTCAGCTCCCAGGAGTCAATGCAAGCAGGAAGAGACAGCGCGGGCCGCGGCCGCAGAGGGAGGAAGTGGAAGGAAGGTAAGTATACTTTCTTCAAAAACAAGGTAAGTAAATGGAAAAAAAATAAAATAAAAAAATTGGGATTATCCAAATCTTTTTTAAGTGATTTTCAGCAAGTTGGGCCAAAGTTGTTTATGAGGCCGGAACTCCGCTTTAAGTGGTTGTACCGGGGTGATGCCTCTAGCAACGGTACCGTTGTTTAGAGGCGGCGGTCGGCTTTCCGGCGGTAATGACCGAAGCGGCTCGGGGTTATGGCATCAGAGAGCAACGTCAAACGTCGTTGCCTATCAACCGGTTTAAAGGGCCAATTTTTTTGTTTTCTTTTTTAGTGTAGTTGTGAGGTGTAAGGCATTTTTTGACCCCAGATCTCACAATAAAGAGGACCATGTCGATGGGGACAAGGGCTTAATCCCCACAACTGTGGCGGTGGTTTTGGGGGTCTGTGGGAAGGGGGCTTATTGGAAATTTGGAATACCGGCCCCCAGATCCCGCCCCCCCCATGTGAACGAGTATCGGGTAAATCGTACCTCTACCCAGGCACCAAAAAAGTGTCAAAATGTATTTAAAAGAGAGACATTAATTCCTTTGATGTTCCTCAATGCAAATTTATCATCAATCACGCCGCCTGCAGCATCGCCAAACCAAAAAATCAACAAAATAAAATCGCTACGCTTCCTGAGACGGCCTCCCACCGAATGCCTGCTCTGTGCCTTGACATTATATAGGCAAGGGGCCGGCCACCTGGTTACCTCACCCGGTGGCACTGCCCCTTCTGATGTCACGGACTGGTGCATGCTGGGCCTGTGACATGTCCATGTTGGGGGCATGAGGCCTAGTATGGTTCAGGAGGGGGACGCGCCCCTCTTTCCTGACCTGCCAGGCTGCAGGCACAGATAAGGGTCTGGTATGGATTTTAGAGGGACCCCACACTGTTTTTTTTTTCTGCCGGCAATTGTAACCGAGAGTCATTTTAAATGGTATTTTACTCATTTTATTTTCTTTAGAAATGTCATTTTTGCTACCGCATGTTTTATGCATGCTACAGATGCGCCACTTTACAGGCACACTAAGGGGACCCTGCAGGCACTATATTCAAAGGAATTTGTCATCTTTATTGTTGCACTTTAATAACCCGCCCACCGTCAAATGATGGCAGAGCAGTGCGGCTCTCATTCTAGGAGGATGTTATATGACGGCACCCCAGAACAGCCACTCGGGCGGGCAGCGCAGTGAACGCAGCCGCGCGTTTGTCCCTAGGACATGGCGCGACCCCGATTTTGGTAAAGGGCCAAAGACGTGGCTCTTTACCCATGTGATCGGCTGTGTCCAGTCACAGCCGGTCACATGTAAATGAGGAATTGCCGTTTATCGACGCTCCTCGCCTCCCACTGTCAGAGTGTTGAGGAGAGCCAATCAGAGGCTCCTCCTCAAAGGGGTGCCTAGGACAGGTATCAGGGCACTGATGTATGCTTTATGTTAAATATTCGTAGTTACATTGGTCCAGCTTGGACCAATGTAACTATGTACTGTATATACTGTATAAACCGTACCTGGCTGGAGTAGACACCACAACTCTAGTGATCGCGGCTAACTCGGTCCTGTGCCGAGTGGCTGATCTCCTGCATTGTGAACACAGGAGGTCGGCTGCTTAACACGGGTGCCATTTTCTGAATGAATGCAAAGCACTTTCTGATTGGACAAGCTGGAGAAGTGTGGATGTGATGTGCAATGTACATGAGCCATCCAACTGCCGTGCATCCCTCCCAGCATGGTAGCATGCCAGGGAAGGACAGGCGCATTCCCTTCTGCAAGCAGCCTGTCAAAGTCTATGGCAGATTGTGGCTTAAAGGAACTCAGCATTGCACTGATTAGTACCAGCGTTTAGGGCCCTGTGTGCGTTCAGAGACAAGGGTACAGAATATAGATCGCCTTAAGAACAATCTATCAAATTAATTTACACTGGCACTAGAAAAGCTCAATTCTGGTGGAGTTATCTGGTATATAAATAACTTTTATCCTCCCGGATCACATTTTGCCTGCATGTAGATTTTCCTGCTTAGACATGTTCAGCAAAGTTTACACAGTGCCAGCTCCCGCAGGGAGCAGTGTGATGTGCTTTTCAGTGCATCAAACTACCTTTTTTTTGCTATCCGCTACCATAACCCCGGTATTTAACGTCAAAGGACCGACGTAAATGCACGGTGGGCGGTCCATAAGTGGTTAAAGCACCGATTTTTGTGTTTTGAATGCTTTAGTGCAGAGGAGGCATTTGGGGTCTCAACGAACCCTCCATAAATAGTACCTATTAGTGCTTATTACTGTGACAGGGATGGTATCATTCCTTGTGACAGCAATAAAAGTGATAAAAAAAAAAAATGAAAGCAACAGTGTAAAAAATAAATAAAAAAAAATATATTTAAAGTGCCCCCGTCCTACTGCGCAAGTGCAAACGTCCCACACATGTGAGGTAGCACCGCGAATGTCAGATCATAGGCAGTAATTCCAGTACCAGACCTTCTCCGTAAATCTAAAGTGGCAACCTGTAAAGGCTTTTAAAACGTTGACTATGGATAGTAAAATGTACGTCGTTTTTCTCTCATTGGACAGGCGTGCGCAATTTTAAGTGTAACATGTTTGGTATCCATTTACTCAGCGGAAAATCTTTTATATTTTACATAAAAATTGTATTGTGTTTTTTTTGGATTACAATTCCAAAAAAGTGTATTTTTCCCCAAAAATTGTGTTTGGAAAGCCACTGAGCAAATACCATGTGACTTTTCTAGCAAAAAATACTGATTGTTACATGTCAACAAAAAATGCCAGAAAAGGCCCAGACTGGAGGTGGTTAATAATTGTGGCAGAAGAGATGATGAAGAGAGGAGATGCAATGGGGCAGCACAGAGTAATGATAATGTCCACAGCGCAACCTACAGCAACAAAGTATTACACTGACTCCAATGGGCAAGAATGCAGCTGATATGAATTTTTGTCGATATAGGATACTCATAGATTCATCCCTGCCATGTGGATTGTTTACAAAATAACAAACCATATCTAATCTTCAGGATGCATAGTGGAGCTGACCAGTTAGGCTCCATGTACACGGGACGCTGGAAATGGCCGTTTAGAAGCAGTTGGGCGTTTTTTTTAGAAGCCCCTGAACCCATCTACATTTTATCTTATCTGTCCATGTACACATGGTCGTTTACAGTCATTTGCAGGCAGTTGAGTTCAGGGATGTTTTTTAGAACGTGTGTTTCCCGGCGTTTCAAACGCAGAAACGCGGCTGAACATGACCAAACGTGACTGAACATGATGAACATACGTTCAGCCACGTTATACGTTTATTCT
Source organism: Pelophylax lessonae (assembly GCF_965119305.1). Taxonomy (NCBI): domain Eukaryota; kingdom Metazoa; phylum Chordata; class Amphibia; order Anura; family Ranidae; genus Pelophylax; species Pelophylax lessonae. The sequence goes on from NC_138769.1 coordinate 642,414,595, forward strand.
GCCTCCATTCAAAATCAATGGTTCCCTATGGGAGCCTATTGATTTTAATGGAAGTCGCACTGCAAGTCGGATCAGGATGATCCGACTTGCGGCGGCGACTTGCGCTGTGAGAATCTTAAGGGGGAACTCCACGCCAAAAATGGGAAAAAAACGGCGTGGGGGTCCCCCCCAGGTTCCAAACCAGGCCCTTCGGGTCCGGCATGGAATTTGAGGGTAGCCCCACGCCGAAAAAACGGCGTGGGGTCCCCCCCAAAATTCATACCAGACCCTTATCCGAGCATGCAGCCGGTAGGGCAGGAAGGGGGAGGGGACGAGCGAGCGGCCCCACCCCCCCTGGACCATACCAGGCCACATGCCCTCAACATGGGGGGGGTGTTGGTGCTTTGGGGCAGGGGGAGCTCTGCACCCCCCACCTCAAAGCACCTTGCCCCCATGTTGATGAGGACAAGGGCCTCATCCCCACAACCCTGGCCGGTGGTTGTGGGGGTCTGCGGGCAGGGGGCTCATCGGAATCTGGAAGCCCCTCCCTATGTGAATGGGTATAGGGTACACTGTACCCCTACCCATTCACCCCATAAAAGGCAGTGTGGGTAAATAACCACAGGAGACGTTTTGGAAAGTTTATTACAAATCTTCATCCAGTCTTCTCCGCTCCGGTCTTCTCCCTCTCCAGTCTTCTTGTCTTCTGCTCTTTTGCTGTCCGCTCTTCTTGCTGTCCAATCTTCTGCTCTTTTGCTGTCCGCTCTTCTTCTTCTTCTTTCCGCTCTTCTGGTCTTCTTCTTCCTCCGGTCCTCCTCCGACGATGTCTCCGGCGATTATGCTGGTCTCCGGTCTCTGCAGCTTGTTATATAGCCATTGTGGGCGTGGCCTCCCGGTGACGTCATCGAGAGGCCACGCCCACAATGGCTATATAACAAGCTGCAGAGACCGGCATAATCGCAGGAGACATCGTCGGAGGAGGACCGGAGGAAGAAGAAGCAGACCAGAAGGGCGGACAGCAAAAGAGCAGAAGATTGGACAGCAAGAAGAGCTGACAGCAAAAGAGCAGAAGACAAGAAGACTGGAGAGGGAGAAGACCGGAGCAGAGAAGACTGGATGAAGATTTTTAATAAACTTTCCAAAACGTCTCCTGTCGTTATTTACCTACACTGCCTTTTATGGGGTGAATGGGTAGGGGTACAGTGTACCCCATACCCATTCACATAGGGAGGGGGTCCGGGATCTGGGGGGCCACCCTTGTTAAAGGGGCCTTCCAGATTCCGATGAGCCCCCTGCCCGCAGACCCCCACAACCACCGGCCAGGGTTGTGGGGATGAGGCCCTTGTCCTCATCAACATGGGTGCAAGGTGCTTTGAGGTGGGGGGTGCAGAGCTCCCCCTGCCCCAAAGCACCAACACCCCCCCATGTTGAGGGCATGTGACCTGGTATGGTCCAGGGGGGGTGGGGCCGCTCACTCGTCCCCTCCCCTTTCCTGGCCTGCCGGGCTGCATGCTCGGATAAGGGTCTGGTATGGATTTTGGGGGGGACCCCACGCAGTTTTTTTCCCCATTTTTTACGTGGAGTTCCCCCTCAAGATTCTCACAGCGCACCGCAAGTCGGATCATCCTGATCCGACTTGCGGTGCGACTTCCATTCAAATCAATAGGCTCCCATAGGGAACCATTGATTTTGAATGGAGGCAGAAAAAACGCTGCTAAAAGCAAGCGTGGCCAAACGTGCAATAACGCCAATGGAAAAAGCTACTGAAAGCACGTTTAACAGCTGCTTTTTCCCGGCGTCAAAACTAGTCTTGCAGCACGTTTTTTCTAACGTCCCGTGTACATGGCGCCTTACTGAGTAAGGGCTCTTTCACAAATTGAGTCCGTCGGACGGACTCCGTTTATAGTAAAATAGGATTTCCATCCGTCCAGATTTGACTAATGGAATGTCAGCGGACATGTCTCCGCTGATATCCGATGCCCCATAGAGATGCATGGGGTGACCGTTCAGATCCGCCAAAAAAAACTGCCTGTGTGAAAGGGGCCTAAGACTAGGTTCACACATATGCGGGTCAGGGAACACTTACTTGCTAATTGCACTTGTTCCCTGACCCGAAGGAAAATGCCTTGCTCTTTATCAGATGCACCGGAAAACACAGCTGCGGTTCCATGAGGCTGCTTTTTGAAAAAAGGATCAGGGACTTTTTCCCTCCAACTCCTGCAGGTGCAGCAGCCCATTCAAATGACCTGCACAAATGTGGCACTCAGGACCCCACAAGTGCGAATCTGGCTTCTGGTAGGTTTAAGCATGGAGCAGCATTACTGTAGCCTCTGAGAAGTGATCCACATTCAGATCATTTTTCAGATGCATTTGACAGGCCATGAGGAAGCGATATGCCTCCCCCTTGCTGCCTGTTTTACTTTTGTAAATGCCGCAGCACTGCACCACAATCATGTGCATTGCAGACAGTTGTGGGGCGGTTGCGGGTGCGTCTCTATTTGCTTGAATTGGTCAAGTTTGAAAGTGGTATTTTCTACTGGACAGGACCGCAGCATGTGAACACCCAATCTGCTGCCTTTGCAGCTTGGAAGGGCAGTTGGGCGGTTGTTAACCGGTTGCCAACCGCCACAAGTACATATACTGCGGTGGTCAGCCCCGGGCCAGGCACCGATGTCTGCCGGTCACTCGGTGATCGTCGGTGGAGAGGGAGAAAGGCAGGCAGCTAATGTAAACAAGCCGCCTGTCATTCTCCCCTGTGTAGGAATAGTGATCATACGGTTCTACTATGTAGGACCGTTGATCACTGTCCCTACACCAGTAGCCATGTCCAATCACAGTTAGAAGCATGCCCCTAGGGATACACTTAACCCCTCCTTCCCCAATAAAGTTAACCCCTTCCCTACCAGTGTCATTTTGCGGTAACAGTGCATATATATAGCACTGATTACTGTAGTAATGTCACTGGTAACCCCAAAAGTGTCAAAAATGTCAGTCAAGGGTCCGATCTGTCCGCCGCAATGTCGCAGTACCGCAAAAAAAAAATAAAAATCGGAGATCGCCGCCATTATGCGTTAAAAAAAAAAAAAAAACACCAAAAATGACAAAAATCTTTCCCTTAGTTAGTAAACGCAATAACTTTTGCGCAAACCAATCAAAATACGCTTTTTGCGATTTTTTTTTTACCAAACATATGTAGCATAAAACAAATTGGCCTAAAATGTTAAAAAAATTTAGATTTTTATATATTTTTTTGGAATTTCATATAAAAAAAATGTGAAAAATATTGTTATGTTTGCAAAATTGACGCTCTTTTTTTATTTATAGCGCAAAAAGTAAAATCACACAGGTGATCAAATACCACCAAAAGAAAGCTCTGTTTGTGGGAAAAAAAGAACGTCAAATTAGTTTAGGTACAGCGTCGCACGACCGCGCAATTGTCCGTTAAATTCACGCAGTCCCGAATCGCAAAAAACCCCCTGGTCGGAATGGAGGTAAAATCTTCCGGGGCTTAAGTGGTTAAACTGTGGTTCATCCATGCATTTTTTCTGCCCCGCACACATCTAAATAAGCCCCTATTGAGGCCTTGGGACTGATGCAAGTTACTGAAGCATTTATTTGAATGACACCCCAATGCACTAAGGCAACATACCTGAATTGTAGTACACCGCAACACATGGTAGTGCATTGCATTAGTTAACCACTTTAAGACTGGAAGGATTTGCCCCCTTAATGACCAGGCCACTTTTTTCAACTTGGCACCGCGTGATTTTAACTGACAATTGCGCAGTTGTGCGACGCTGTAGCCAAACTAAATTGACGTCCTTTTTTCCCCACAAACAGAGCTATCTTTTGGTGGTATTTGATCACCTGTGCGAGTTTTATTTTTTGCGCTATAAACGAGTGACAATTCTGAAAAAAAAAAAAAAATAATATTTTTCACATTCTGCTATATAACATTCCCAAAAAAAAAAATTTAAAAATCAAAATTTTTTAACATTTTAGGCCAATTTGTTTTCTGCTACATATTTTTGGTAAAAAAATTGCAATAAGCGTATTTTGATTGGTTATTGCGCCTACTAACTACGGGAAAGATTTATGTCATTTTTTTTTTATTTTTACTAGTAATGGCGGCGATCTGCGATTTTTTTGTGGGACTGCGACATTGCGGCGGACAGATCGGACCCCAAACTGACATTTTTGACACTTTTGGGGGGGACCAGTGACATTACTACAGTAATCAGTGCTAAAAATATGCACTGTTCCTGTAATAATGAAATTGGCAGGGAAGGGGTTAACCCTGTGGGTGATCAAGGGGGTTAAATGTCAGCCTAGAGGAGTGATTCTAACAGGGGGGCGTGGCTTCTGAAATGACCATAGAGACCTGTGTTCCTATATAGAAGGATCACATGAGCTCTGTGATCATTCCAGGGAGAACAGTCGACTGTGTTTACAACAGCCGACCGTCTTGCTCTCTAATGCCTCGTACACACGTACCGATCGTCGGCCGACCGATCGGCTGTCTTTTGTCCAGGGCTGTCCTGTCCGCTGAAAAGTGCAAAAGACTGCACAAGAATTTTGTCCGCCGACTGCAGAAGTGATGTCATGTGATGGTTAACTTTCCGTGTGTTTTTTCTTCTCTGAGCATGTCCAGTCTTGCAAATCTGCTGATTGTCGGCCAAATTCCGTACTGACTGGCGAACAATCGGCCGTTCTGGTGTTGGCCAACAAAAATTTTAATGCCTGCATGACAGATTCTTTTTGGCCGAAAGTGCGCTGTCGGAAGCATCATACTAACAAGCCTACAGTCGGCCGAATCTTTACGGCCGACAATCGGTACGTGTGTACGGGGCTTAAGTGGGGGACGATCGCTGGTGTCAGACGGCAATCGGATCCTGCTGACCCGTGCATCCGCTTCCCCACCGCTGACTGGGGGCGGGCGGGCGCCGCCCCCTGCTCGCGACCGCCGTACAGTTACGGTGATTCGCACAGGAGCGGCTGCCTGCCTCGGGCGTTCCTAAAGAGGTTTAAAGGGGTCGTGTACATTTTTAAACATGTTATGGTGCAGAGGCGGCTCTAGGCTTTGTGAGGCCTTAGGCTCCATGTACACGGGACGTTGTTAAAAGTCCCTTTGAATGCTGGAATTTTTAGGACGTTTGAAACGTTCGTTCGGTCGCGTTTGTACCCGCGTTTAGCGGTGTTTGCGGGCGTTTAGCGGTGTTTGCGGGCGTTTGCGTTTAGAAGCGTTCCTAGAGGTAAAAAAAATGATTCCCCTTTAAAATGGAAAAACGCGAACTCTAAACGCGGGTCATCGCGTTCGGACGCGTTCGGGCGCGTTTGTGCGTTTGAAACGCCGGGAAACACACGTTCGAACGCAAATAATTGCGTTCTAAAAACAGTCCCTGAACGCAACTGCCTGCAAATGACTGTAAACGACCTGGTGTACATGGACAGATAAGATAAAATGTAGATGGGTTCAGGGGCTTCTGAAAAAAATGCCCAACTGCTCCTAAACGGCCATTTCCAGCGTCCCGTGTACATGGAGCCTTAGGCAGAATTTAGACATGAGGCCCCACTCACCCCCTTTGCAGGGGTTAAGGAAGAACCCCGAGGCCGAGAATTTAATTACTGCTGCTTGTGTGTGTGGGATGTGTACTGTGGCAATCACATGGGATGAATAGGAGAGGGATGGAACTGGGAAACATGGGGTAGGGGAGAAGGAGGAGGGGGTTGGTAGATGATGAGGGATGGATGGAGGAGAACTGGAGTGAAACTGGGGGATCCTGGTCTGTATAGTAATAAAGAAGAAGGATTTGTGCTTGCATGAGGGAAAGAAGGGGGGGGAGCCAGAAAGAAAAGGAATTGAGAAAGAAAGAGAGAGAAAGTAATGGAGGAAGGGTGCCCCTTACATCAGAGAGTACTCACTGGAAGGAGAAAGGAGTGGATGGATGGAGCAGGCGCCATCTTTCCTCTTCTAGTTGCTGTGATCTTCACTCTTCCCGCCCACACATCTGAGGAGAAAACGGTCTAGGAGTGTGGGCGGGGCAAGCACAGGTGGAGAGGGCGGGAGGAGGAAGCAGAAGCAGCTCTCTCTCCTCCCCAGTCTGTGGGGAAGGGCAGAGGCTCTAGTATCTGGCTGTGGTCAATGCTAACATTTTCAATGGGCTGCCCCTCTGCAAGGCCAAAATAAATAGATGATCCATTTATATGTCCATTGAAGAGCATCTAACATACTATTGAGTATCCAATTACAAGCAATATGTATGCGCCCTCAATATAAGGCAAATTGGAGTACATATCATATGATTATGATAGGGAAAGCTCTCCCTGCTCTGTTTTTCCTTAATCAAACCTGATCGACTATTACATGATAAAGCGCTGTAGCTCCTCCAGGAGCTAAATTTAAATTCCGTGTAAGTGCCGGTTCACATTTATGTGATGCGGGAACGCTGCGAATATACAGCGTGTTCCCGCATTGCATCCACACCTCTGGCAGTTTACACTGCCATATGCGATACGCTGGGGGTGTCAATTCAAAGTTAACGACACCCCCCCCAGATTAGATCGCATATGGCAGCGCGATCTGAAAGTTCGCCCAGAATCAGATCGCACTAGTGTAACCCACCATGTGATCCGATTCTGCTGCGGACCAAAATAAGGGTCCTGTGTGTGTTTTAGTGTGATTGCGGTGTGAATTCAGCCATACAAAGTGTATGGCTGAATTTGCACCGCACAGACATCGCATGTAATTTTAGGAGCAGTGCGCTCTGAATTACATACGATCTCTGTGATTGCACAAATGTGAAGCGGCAATAAATGTTCTTCAACATCATAAACATCTTTTTCTTTTTTTTTTTACCACTTCAATACAGGGCACTTTCACCCCCAGGCCAATTTATAGCTTTTAGCACTGTTGCATTTTGAATGACAATTGCGCGGTCATGCAACACTTTACCTAAACCAAATTTATGTCATTTTTTCCCCACAAATAAAAAAGACTGAAAAGTTTGTTATAAAATTTTGTAAATAGATACGTTTTTTCCTGCACTGATGAGTAGTGTTGAGCGAACACGGACTGTATTATTCGTGTTCGTACCGAATAATTGGATTTTTTTTACCCGAACACGGACACGGACACTTTACTGTATGTTCGGGTAAAAATCCGTGTTCGGTCGTTTTATTTCCGGGTTTTGCATGCTTTGGCGCTCTTTTCATGGCGGGCTTTCAACAGCCAATCAACAATCGTTTAACTGGTGTGCCTTAAGCCATCCCAGCCATGCCTGCAAATGTCTTAGTAGCTGTGATTGGCCGTCTGAAGCATGTGACCAAGTCTTTATAAGTTCGAGGCAGCCGCCGCAGCAGCGTCATTCTGCTGCTTAGCTAAGGGACAGAGCACACATCAATGTGCTGGCTGCTGATTAGGGAAAGATAGGCAGGAAAAAACCATTTGTGTCCGGATAGAATTGAGGGACAGGTCGGAGTGTTTAGGCAGGGCGAGTTGTAGGCATTTTAGGGATAGAGTCTGCTGAATTATAGGGTCAGTGTCTTCTACAAACTACAATCGATATTGCTGTGTGGGGGGTGGGGTGAATCTGCACTCAATCCTGATCTACGATCTCTTCTCAATCCTGTTAGGGACAGAGTCTGCTGAATTTTAGGGAAACTGTGTTCTACAAACTACAATCGATATTGCTGTGTGGTGTGGGATTGGAGATAGGCAGGTGTCAGTGATCCACATCCATTTTTCTGTGTGTGAGCTGCAGTGAACACAATCTTTTTGGGCTGCAGTGAACACAATCTTTTTGGGCTGCAGTGAACACAATCTTTTTGGGGTGCAGTGAACAAAATCTTTTTGGGGTGCAGTGAACACAATCCTTTTTGGTGTGCAGTGAACACAATCTTTGTGGGGTGCAGTGAACAAAATCCTTTGTGGGGTGCAGTGAACACAATCTTTTTGGGGTGCAGTGAACAAAATCCTTTTTGGGGTGCAGTGAACAACATCCTTTTTGGGGTGCAGTGAACACAATCTTTTTGGGGTGCAGTGAACAAAATCCTTTGTGGGGTGCAGTGAACACAATCTTTTTGGGGTGCAGTGAACACAATCTTTTTGGGGTGGAGTGAACAAAATCATTTTTGGGGTGCAGTGAACACAATCTTTTTGGGGTGCAGTGAACACAATCTTTGTGGGGTGCAGTGAACACAATCTTTTTGGGGTGGAGTGAACAACATCCTTTTTGGGGTGCAGTGAACAACATCCTTTTTGGGGTGCAGTGAACACAATCTTTTTGGGGTGCAGTGAACACAATCTTTGTGGGGTACAGTGAACAGAATCTTTGTGGGGTGCAGTGAACACAATCTTTGGGGGGTACAGTGAACACAATCTTTTTGGGGTGCAGTGAACACAATCTTTGTGGGGTGCAGTGAACACAATCTTTTTGGGGTGGAGTGAACAAAATCATTTTTGGGGTGCAGTGAACAACATCCTTTTTGGGGTGCAGTGATCAAAATCCTTTTTGGGGTGCAGTGAACACAATCTTTTTGGGGTGCAGTGAACAAAATCCTTTGTGGGGTGCAGTGAACAGAATCTTTGTGGGGTGCAGTGAACACAATCTTTGGGGGGGTACAGTGAACACAATCTTTTTGGGGTGCAGTGAACACAATCTTTGTGGGGTACAGTGAACAGAATCTTTGTGGGGTGCAGTGAACACAATCTTTGGGGGGTACAGTGAACACAATCTTTTTGGGGTGCAGTGAACACAATCTTTGGGGGGTACAGTGAACACAATCTTTTTGGGGTGCAGTGAACACAATCTTTGTGGGGTGCAGTGAACACAATCTTTGGGGGGGTACAGTGAACACAATCTTTTTGGGGTGCAGTGAACAACATCCTTTTAGGGTGCAGTGAACACAATCTTTGTGGGGTGCAGTGAACAACATCCTTTTAGGGTGCAGTGAACACAATCTTTGTGGGGTACAGTGAACAGAATCTTTGTGGGGTGCAGTGAACACAATCTTTGGGGGGTACAGTGAACACAATCTTTGTGAGGTGCAGTGAACACAATCTTTGTGGGGTGCAGTGAACACAATCATTGTGGGGTGCAGTGAACTCAATCTTTGTGGGGTACAGTGAACACAATCTCATACTTCTGAAGATTTGAGGGTGCTGCCTGTTCCATACTCCCCCTACTCCTCATCTAGCCTTTTAGGGGTACAAACAATAGTAATTGGGGCCCAGTGTGGTTGTGTACGTGTGATATACATACACTTTTTTTGGATCATATTTTCTATTCCGCTATTTAATCAAAAACCTTTGGGGATCAGTTAAATTGGGGGATAGTCTGTGTTGGTACGTGTGAGAGAGATCCACCTTTCCAAGTTTTTGGGGTTCATCTCATACTTCTGAAGGTTTGAGGGTGCTGCCTGTTCCATACCCCCCCTACTCCTCATCTAGCCTTTTAGGGGTACAAACAATAGTAATTGGGGCCTAGTGTGGTTGTGTACGTGTGATATACATACACTTTTTTTGGATCATATTTTCTATTCCGCTATTTAATCAAAAACCTTTGGGGATCAGTTAAATTGGGGGATAGTCTGTGTTGGTACGTGTGAGAGAGATCCACCTTTCCAAGTTGTTGGGGTTCATCTCATACTTCTGAAGGTTTGAGGGTGCTGGCTGTTCCATACCCCCCCTACTCCTCATCTAGCCTTTTAGGGGTACAAACAATAGTAATTGGGGCCTAGTGTGGTTGTGTACGTGTGATATACATACACTTTTTTTGGATCATATTTTCTATTCCGCTATTTAATCAAAAACCTTTGGGGATCAGTTAAATTGGGGGATAGTCTGTGTTGGTACGTGTGAGAGAGATCCACCTTTCCAAGTTGTTGGGGTTCATCTCATACTTCTGAAGGTTTGAGGGTGCTGCCTGTTCCATACCCCCCCTACTCCTCATCTAGCCTTTTAGGGGTACAAACAATAGTAATTGGGGCCTAGTGTGGTTGTGTACGTGTGATATACATACACTTTTTTTGGATCATATTTTCTATTCCGCTATTTAATCAAAAACCTTTGGGGATCAGTTAAATTGGGGGATAGTCTGTGTTGGTACGTGTGAGAGAGATCCACCTTTCCAAGTTGTTGGGGTTCATCTCATACTTCTGAAGGTTTGAGGGTGCTGCCTGTTCCATACTCCCCCTACTCCTAGCCTTTTAGGGGTACAAACAATAGTAATTGGGGCCTAGTGTGGTTGTGTACGTGTGATATACATACACTTTTTTTGGATCATATTTTCTATTCCGCTATTTAATCAAAAACCTTTGGGGATCAGTTAAATTGGGGGATAGTCTGTGTTGGTACGTGTGAGAGAGATCCACCTTTCCAAGTTGTTGGGGTTCATCTCATACTTCTGAAGGTTTGAGGGTGCTGCCTGTTCCATACCCCCCCTACTCCTCATCTAGCCTTTTAGGGGTACAAACAATAGTAATTGGGGCCTAGTGTGGTTGTGTACGTGTGATATACATACACTTTTTTTGGATCATATTTTCTATTCCGCTATTTAATCAAAAACCTTTGGGGATCAGTTAAATTGGGGGATAGTCTGTGTTGGTACGTGTGAGAGAGATCCACCTTTCCAAGTTGTTGGGGTTCATCTCATACTTCTGAAGGTTTGAGGGTGCTGCCTGTTCCATACTCCCCCTACTCCTAGCCTTTTAGGGGTACAAACAATAGTAATTGGGGCCTAGTGTGGTTGTGTACGTGTGATATACATACACTTTTTTTGGATCATATTTTCTATTCCGCTATTTAATCAAAAACCTTTGGGGATCAGTTAAATTGGGGGATAGTCTGTGTTGGTACGTGTGAGAGAGATCCACCTTTCCAAGTTGTTGGGGTTCATCTCATACTTCTGAAGGTTTGAGGGTGCTGCCTGTTCCATACCCCCCCTACTCCTCATCTAGCCTTTTAGGGGTACAAACAATAGTAATTGGGGCCTAGTGTGGTTGTGTACGTGTGATATACATACACTTTTTTTGGATCATATTTTCTATTCCGCTATTTAATCAAAAACCTTTGGGGATCAGTTAAATTGGGGGATAGTCTGTGTTGGTACGTGTGAGAGAGATCCACCTTTCCAAGTTGTTGGGGTTCATCTCATACTTCTGAAGGTTTAAGGGTGCTGCCTGTTCCATACTCCCCCTACTCCTCATCTAGCCTTTTAGGGGTACAAACAATAGTAATTGGGGCCCAGTGTGGTTGTGTACGTGTGATATACATACACTTTTTTTGGATCATATTTTCTATTCCGCTATTTAATCAAAAACCTTTGGGGATCAGTTAAATTGGGGGATAGTCTGTGTTGGTACGTGTGAGAGAGATCCACCTTTCCAAGTTGTTGGGGTTCATCTCATACTTCTGAAGGTTTGAGGGTGCTGCCTGTTCCATACTCCCCCTACTCCTCATCTAGCCTTTTAGGGGTACAAACAATAGTAATTGGGGCCTAGTGTGGTTGTGTACGTGTGATATACATACACTTTTTTTGGATCATATTTTCTATTCCGCTATTTAATCAAAAACCTTTGGGGATCAGTTAAATTGGGGGATAGTCTGTGTTGGTACGTGTGAGAGAGATCCACCTTTCCAAGTTGTTGGGGTTCATCTCATACTTCTGAAGGTTTGAGGGTGCTGCCTGTTCCATACCCCCCCTACTCCTCATCTAGCCTTTTAGGGGTACAAACAATAGTAATTGGGGCCTAGTGTGGTTGTGTACGTGTGATATACATACACTTTTTTTGGATCATATTTTCTATTCCGCTATTTAATCAAAAACCTTTGGGGATCAGTTAAATTGGGGGATAGTCTGTGTTGGTACGTGTGAGAGAGATCCACCTTTCCAAGTTGTTGGGGTTCATCTCATACTTCTGAAGGTTTGAGGGTGCTGCCTGTTCCATACTCCCCCTACTCCTCATCTAGCCTTTTAGGGGTACAAACAATAGTAATTGGGGCCCAGTGTGGTTGTGTACGTGTGATATACATACACTTTTTTTGGATCATATTTTCTATTCCGCTATTTAATTTAACTGGGCCTCCATGCGAGACCTGTGTGCCTTGTTGCGCTGTTTTGAGTACTCCACCAACATGGCCAGTGGCAATGACGCCGTTCTCAGCTTAACTATCCCACTTCTATGCCTCCTTGAAAAAACAATTCGGGCGATGATGGAAGAGGATGTGGCACAGGATGAGGAGGAGGAGGAGGATGAAGAGGTAACATTTCCAAGGCTTTCAGGGCAGTCATTCGCAAGGGGCTCCGAGGGTGGGTTCCTGCACACGCAAACGCCAGGGACGCAATTGTCCAGCAGGGGCACAGTTCTGGAGGATGAGGAGGATGAGGAGGAGGAGGAGCTGGAGGAGGAGATGGAACCATGTTCACAGCAGGGTGGCACCCAGGCCAGCTCATGGCCATCACTGGTGCGTGGCTGGGGGGATACAGAGGACACGGACGATACACCTCCCACAGAGGACAGCCTTTCGTTGCCTCTGGGCAGCCTGGCACACATGAGCGATTACATGCTGCAGTGTCTCCACAACGACCGCCGAGTTGCCCACATTCTAACTTGTGCTGATTACTGGGTGGCCACGCTGCTGGATCCCCGTTACAAGGACAACGTACCGTCCTTAATTCACTCACTGGAGCGCGATCGCAAGATGCGCGAGTACAAGCGCACGCTGGTAGACGCCATGCTGCTGGCATTCCCATCTGACAGCGGGGCCACAGTGGAAGCACAAGGCAGAGGAGGAGGAGGAGGAGGTCGCCAACGCAACCAGGGCACCGCCAGCACCTCAGAAGGCAGGGTTAGCATGGCCGAAATGTGGAAAAGCTTTGTCAGCACGCCACAACAAACAGCAGCACCAGCAGCTCAGATGGAACGTCTTAGCAGGAGGCAGCATTTTACCAACATGGTGGAGCAGTATGTGTGCACACGCCTACATGTAGTGAATGACGGGTCTGCCCCCTTCAACTTCTGGGTCTCCAAATTGGGCACATGGCCTGAGCTTGCCCTTTACGCCTTGGAGGTGCTGGCGTGCCCTGCAGCCAGTGTATTATCTGAACGGGTATTTAGCACGGCTGGGGGCGTTATAACAGACAAGCGCAGCCGCCTGTCCAGAGACAATGTGGACAAGCTCACGTTCATTAAAATGAACCAGGCATGGATCCCACGGGACTTTTCCGTACCTTATGCAGAATAGCAATGGATACCGACCTTACCCACCCATTGTTCCATTTTTGCTCTTTCTCACTCTTTTGGGGTGTACCCTCATTTAAAATTTTTGAAAAGAAGCAGTGTTGGCTACCTCGTCCTCCTCCTCAGGGCCAGATTAATGTAGGGGCTATTGGAGCTGCAGCTCCAGGCCCCTACCTTTTATATAGGCCCCGGGTTGGCCATATTCACTGTTACCGCTCTTCTGTCACTTGTAAACACAGAAGTCTGGCTTCTATGCTCGCTTCCCCAGGCAGCACCCTCAGAACCTCCCCACACAGCGTGAAGGCCGGACAAGGAGGGACAGTTGGCGATGCATGGATGTGTTTATGGGCTTCAGAGACAGCATCCCATGTTGAATTAGGCATGCATGGCTGCACCCTTCCTCCTCTGGGTGCATGGCAAGGCACGGCCCTTAAGGCCCTTCAAAATCCTCAGCACCAAGCCCATGATGCTGTTAATCCGGCCCTGGTCCTCCTCCACCGCCGCTTCCACCTACACCGCCCATAGGTGTGCGCAGCCTATTGCATTAAGGTGTGCACCCCAAAGTTGAAATACACATGCATGTGTTTGCCAGCAGGGAGAGTAATGTATCGGGGCCATGTACCTGTAGGCAAGGAGAAATAGAGCAGAGCAGGTCCCAGGGAGATCTTTCCCATCTCCTCACTGGCAATGCTATGTGCCCTAGGTGATTAGGGTGTGCCCAGGCACACCCAGCACACCCTGTGCGCACGCCTATGTCACCGCCACATCCACCACCACCACCTCAACCTCCCTCCTACTCCATATGGGCCTCGTCCTTCAGAGATGAAGAAGAACATTGTTTTATTTTTCTGTTTTTTTTTGTTGTTTTAAGTTATTTCCCTATCCACATTTGTTTGCAGAGCACTTGCCATGCTCTTAATTACGTTTTGCTGCCATTTGCAGCACTCTAGCCCTTTCCTTTGGTGTTTTAGAGCCATTTTAGTGCCTTAAAGTTCGGGTCCCCATTGACTTCAATGGGGTTCGGTGTCCGGGGAAAAGTTCGGTAAAAGTCCGGGACACGGACCCGGACTTTTTTTTAAAGTTCGGCCGAACCCGTCGAACACGGACATCTAGGTGTCCGCTCAACCCTACTGATGAGCACTGATTTGGCCGCACTGACATGCACTGATGAGGAGGTACTGATGGGGTGGCACTGATATGCAGCACTGATGGGCACTGATAGGTGGCACTGATGGGCAATAATGGGCACTGGTGGGCAGCACTGATAGATGGCAATGATGGGCACTGGTGGGCAGCACTAAAGGGGAGGGCACTGGCGGGCTCCCTGAGCCCTGATTGCCATCCCTGGTGGCCATGGTGGGCATCCCTGGGGTCATGGGTGGGCATTCCTGGTGGTTCTAGTGGCACCTCCCCCCCCCCCAAGGGTCTGCATTACCAGCACAGACCCCCCCCTGTCAGGAGAGCCGCTCTCCTCTACTCCTGCCTTTCAGGTACGAACTGAGGAAAGCCTATCAACAGCACTTCCTTTTTACTATGTGACCAGCTGTGATTGGGCACAGCTGGTTACATGGTAAAGAGCCTACGTCAGTAGGCTCTTTACTGAGATCGGAGATGCCGGGGGCACGCAGAGCACATTATCCTGCCGCCGTCACATGACGGCGCGTGTCAGGATAATACAACCACCTTCCGGCCGTCATTTGCCTATAGGGCGGGCAGGAAGTGGTTAAAGGAAGCGCTGCAGTTGTTCTTTCAATGTTTTTACCCATCTTATGTCTCCATTCAGATACAGTGTTTTGTGATGTTATTTTTTCATTATTATGATTATGCTTCTAGATATCCAGCAGGTGGCAGTCAACCAATAAGCTAACTGAAGAATAACTAAAAGGATAGAATGCCATTCACCATTCTCATTTTGAAAATAATGTATAAGGCTCCATGCACAGTGGGCTTAAAAAGACGATAGTTCCCTTGGCAGAAAAAAAATACTCATATAGAGCGTTTTTTTTGTACATAGTTTAGACGAGTTTAGGAGAGTTTGGAGTTTTCTGGCAGAAAAAAATGCAAATCAGAAACGCAAACCAGTTTTTTTTTCTTGCCTCTAAACATTGAGCTTAACCACTTTACCACCGGAGGATTTTGCTGTCTTACGTCCAGGCCACTTTTTGCGATTTGGCGCTGTGCGAATTTAACTGACAATTGCGCGGTTGTGCGACGCCGTACCCAAACAAAATTTACGTCCTTTTTTCCCCACAAACAGAGCTTTCTTTTGGTGGTATTTGATCACCTGTGCAATTTTTACTTTTTGTGCTATAAACAAAAAAAGAGCATTTATTTTGAAAAAATAACAATATTTTTAACATTTTTTTTATATGAAATTCCTCCCCAAAAATATGTAAAAATCTAATTTTTTAAAAAATTTTGGCCAATTTGTTTTCTGCTGCCTATGTTTGGTAAAAAAAAAAAAATCACAATAAGCGTATTTTGATTGGTTTGCACAAAAGTTATTCGTTTACTAACTAAGGGAAAGATTTCTGTCATTTTTGGTGTTTTTTTTTTTAACGAGTAATGGCAGCGATCTGCGATTTTTTTTTTGCGGGACTGCGACATTGCGGCGGACAGATTGGACCCTTGACTGACATTTTTGACACTTTTGGGGGTACCAGTGACATTACTGCAGTAATCAGTGCTATACATATGCACTGTTACTGTAAAAATGACACTGGCAGGGAAGGGGTTAACTTTATTGGAGATGGAGGGGTTAATGTATGCCTGGTGCTTACTGACGTGTGGGGGGGGGGGAGGTGACTGAGTGAGTCGGACAGATCGGATGTTCGCCGCCGCTCCTCCCCTGGCCCGACTCCGGCTGTGAATGAAAACAGCGGGAGCGCGCCTCCGGCGGCTCGCGAGCGCCGCCTACAGGGGGAGGAGTCCAGCGACGTAGGTCTACGTCGCTGGACGATAACGAGCCACTGTGCCGCAGTAGAGGCACAGTGAGCGGAGGTAAAGTGGTTAAAATATGTCTCTAATAGTCCTAACGTGCATTGACACATGGATAACATTGAGCTGCTTCTACAGGCAGAACACAAAATTCCTGTAGTAGCAGCGATTTTTAGGCCAGTGTGGATGGACTCATATAAGTCTGTTACAGTTAGTACAGTTAGCATGATAGGAGAAGTTTTCATTAAAAATGTGATATTTGCAATACTGTGATTATCATACAAAAAGGTCTTGGTTTCAGGGAAAATTCTTTAACCACTTGACCTCTGGAAGGTTTTACCCGCTTCCTGACCAGGCCATTTTTTGCGATATGGCACTGCGTTACTTTAACTGACAATTGCGTGGTTGTGTGACACTGTACCTAAATAAAATTGATGTCCTTTTTTTCCCCCACAAATAGAGCTTTCTTTTAGTGGTATTCAATCACCTCTGCGTTTTTTATTTTTTGTGCTATAAACAATTTTGAAAAATAAACAATATTTTTTACTTTCTGCTATAAAACTCATATAATAAAAAAAAATTTATATATATTCTGCTACAAGTCTTTGGTAAAAAAAAATACCAATAAGCGTATATTGATTAGTTTGTGTAAAAGTTCTAGCGGCCAAAAACGATGGGATATATTTATGGATTTTTATTTATTTATTTATTTATTTTACTAGTAATGGCGGCTAACAGGGACTTATAGCAGGACTGCAATATTGCGTCTGACAAATCAGACACTAACTGACACTTTTGATGCTTTTTTGGGAACTGGTGGCATCAATACAGCGATCAGTGCTAAAAATATGCACTGTCACTGTACTAATGACACTGGCAGGGAAGGGGTTAACACCTAGGGCGATCAAGGGGCTCAATGTATGGCCAACATATGTTACTCTGTGTGCTGTTTTCACTAAGCAATGTGCCGTTTTGTGTTTCCTGCTTTGCAGGAAGAAAAAAACGGCACATTGCTGCTGTCAGAAGAGGGCCCTGCATTGGTTTACTAACACAGGGCTCTCTTCTGTAATGTTAAGAGCCGATCGTTGGCTGGTGGCGACCAATCAGCTGCTGATTGGTTAAAGCTGCAGCCAATTGCAGCACAGCCTGGGCGCTGGGGACACGTTGGTGCGCTCCCCAACACGGCGTGTGGATCACGTACTAGGTACATGATCCTGCGCAGGAGAGCCGCCTTGCCGTCGTGTATGTACGGCATATGGTCAGCAAATAGTAAAACAGAACTCCAGCTTTTCCTCCCCAAAACAACAAATGCATTGTGCATGTAAATGAATCACAACCCCAGTGTCAGATTGTGTGTAACTTACCTACTAAGGCTGTATACAGCAGGTTTCTGTGTCTGGTATGTCATTCCTCCTTCTGGCTGAATTTCAGAGTTCCCTGACTTCCTGTTTTCTTCCTTTCCAGTCCTGATACTACATGTCCCATAATCCTTTGAGCCTCGGCAGGTTCAGGGCAGGCTATGGGAGTCAGTTGAAGCAGTTCTGGAAGTTGAGTGCGTCCCGGTGTAACGTTAAAAAACCCTACCCCGTGAAAATTCCCTACCCTCATCACTTCCTGTGCACGTACGTCATGCATCAGTTGAGCCGCTTCCCAGTGCGCATGCTAAGGCAGTAAATGATTGGCTCACAGCGGAAGTGACTGAGGGTAGGGAATTTTCACAGGGTAGGGTTTTTTTCACGTTACAACGGCTTCCCGTGAAATAACCCTACCCTCGTTCCCAGTGCTTAAAGCTTT
The DNA here is from genome assembly GCF_965119305.1 of Pelophylax lessonae. Lineage (NCBI taxonomy): Eukaryota > Metazoa > Chordata > Amphibia > Anura > Ranidae > Pelophylax > Pelophylax lessonae. Next base: position 642,432,544 of record NC_138769.1, read on the forward strand.
GGGTTAGCAAATTATGTCGGCTTCCCGTGAAAATACCCTACCCTCGTTCCCCGGCGGGTCGAGGAAAATGTAAAAGTGTCTCCTAATGGAGGAACATTTAAAATATATAAATATATATTTTTTATCATTCCATTTAGATTAATATATATACATTTTCTTCCGTTAGGAGGCATTTTTAGATTTTTTCTGGATCCGCCAGGGAACGAGGGTAGGGTATTTTCACGGGAAGCCGCCGCTTTAAGGACTGGGACAGAGGGTAGGGTTTTTTCACGGAAGCCGAGATCTTTTACTGTGCGCGCATGCGCTCTAGGCAGCGGCTCAGCTGATGCCTGACGTACCCTCACCGGAAGTGACGAGGGTAGGGAATTTTCACATGTAGGGTTTTTTAATGGAACACCGGGGCTACTTTGTGCATTTCTGGGCCTTCATGTGGGTGGTCAGAGAAGAGGAATGGAATAGCAGGAAGGGTAACCGCAGAAATGTGCTAATCTAGCTATAAAGGGCACTCAAATATAAGACTGATCACATGATCGTTGTTTTTTTTTTTCTGCCCTGATCTTATACTTTTTAACAGAGAAACAGAAAATTGTCTGTGTTGAAGGCATGATTTGTAATGTGTACATAGTGTTTGCATACACAACACACACACATAAAACTCGATTTAGTCCCACACAATTCTTTGGTTGTTGTAAAGTGTATGTGTAGTCACCAAACACACTAAAATTATTGTGCGCAGAAATACGCACTCCTACACAAAGTGTGAATGGGGCCTTTGACGCAAGGGATCACTACCATACTAGAAGCATTGCAGTCTTAGGGCTTGTTTAAATGAATGGTGTAAAAATGCAGCACAACCACAAGGTTATACCGCCCCCCAACTGCTCCCCCTTTTAGCTGAAGGGGCAGTGGCTGGGGATGAACACATGCCACAACTGCGATACTCTGCTTCATGACTGTGGTGGGAACTATACCCCCTGTTTTGCTAGGTGGGCACTACTGCCTGCCAGACACAATCAATTCTATTGAATGGAGCCACACTGCAATTGGGCTCAGTGTGCATTTTTGCAGTGCTGTACTGCAGAATTAAGGGGGTTAAAAAAGGTGATGAGGAGGTGATACAACTCCTTCTCACCGCTTGTTAAATGCTCTTTGAAGAGTTATCTAATTGCAGATCACTCTTCAGTCTGCAAAGCAGGCGAAAATGTGCCATTCCTGTCTTGGTGTTTCCTTCATATGTAAATGAATCACTTCGCAGAGAGCAGGGCTCTGCAAGGGTGGGATCTGAGGGGTGAGACTCTCTCTGATCACACTGGTCATCATATTTAACTGGGCAGGACTGAATTCCAACTGTGATCCTTTCAATCCTGCCCAGCAGCAGCATTTCGGAACAGGCTGTGTATGATGGGGTTTCCTATTTGATTTTGAATAATACTGTGATCTGTGAGGCAGAACTTTAGACTCTTCTTGTAGGTGTGACTGGGCAGGATTGATTGAATACTAATTAGGATGTATTCAATCCCACCTACCATCAGAGCTGATAACAAAGTTACACTATACTATTTGCAGTCTCAAAGACTATAGAGGGCTGTGTTTTAGGCTAGAGATTCAGCATGAAGTGGCTATGGAAGGGTCTCAGTCTACATCAGACTATACAGAGTGTCACATGATACAAAGCCAAAACTAAACCTAGAATATCAGGGGATCTGTAGACAACAGAACAACAAGGTTCAGAGGTATGATCTATTCTGGGACTGATTATTCCATTCAGTTTTAGTGAAAAGAAAATTGGAGTTCAGCTTTAAGTATACTGATTCCAAGCTGAGCTGAGCAGGGCTGAGTTGGTAACTACACATTAAATATGAGCAATACCAACAAAATATGAAGATGTTTGTTAATATTACAGATGCCAATAACATCTATGTTACAGGGCAATTCGGGCCCTAAGGAACCCTAGTTTTCCTCATATTTACCAATTTGTTGTTTGATTCCAATCAACCAGCAACAAATATTCAGGAATTTCTGTTAACATGTTTCTGGCTGCTTGGCTTTTCCCCTTCAACTAGATGCCTCCATCTAGTGGCCAATATCCAGTATTATCCAGAAATACTGCAATCAGGAAAATACCGCATTATGGCTATTAGGTGGAGCTAATGATCATAAGGATTATTTGTTTATTACAGGTATTTACATATCGCTGACAATGTATGCAGAGCTTTACATAGTATATATTATACAGTCATATTAGTTATATACATATTGGAGACGTTACAAGAATTATTTGTGATCACTGTAAATGCTGAGGCAATTTCACAGCAAATTTTTTATAAGTGTGTCTAAACCCAAAAAAAAAAAAAAAAAAAAACATTATTAGCAAGAAATACCTGTTGATAATAACAGAAATACAGTTTCCTTGTCGATTCCTGTGAGCTAAAAAGAAAGCACAAATAATTGTATCTCTGTAGTATCAAACACTAGTACCATCAATCAACCATTTAATAGAGGTGATCAAAGGCAGGCTTGTTTAAAGTCCATATAATAAAAATACCTCAAGCGCAAACTGTGTTTTTAATATGTAATGCTGTGCTCAATGGAAATAAACGTGATACAAAAAACTGTGTACCTTCACGTAACTAAGAACATATACAAGGTTGCAATAAAAGTCCTAGATGAAAATAGTCTTTCGAAAACAACAGGCCTGACTTACTAAGTGTCGGTTCACACTATGGCGATCCGACTAAGGGGGTGACCTGTGAAGTCACGTGCACCGCGACTTCGGCGCGACTTGCACGGACTTCATAAAATTAATGTCTATGCAAGCCGCCTCCAGGTCGCCCCGAAGTAGTACAGGACCCTTTTTCTAAGTCGGAACGACTTGTGTCACTCCTATTAGAATCGTTCCTGTACCACACAATGGACCGCGACGGCGCCTGACAAGTCGTACTAGTGTGAACCGGCACTAAAGACCAATAGGCTACTCAAATAAAATGTTTAAACACAATAATATATATAAATACGTAGCAGAGGTGCTTCTGAAACCGTGCTCAGGTCTCCCTTGCTAGTGCAGAGGCTGCCAGTCACATACACAGTCCCATGCACACTGACAATACAGGCTCAGTCTATGGAATGCTTTTTGGAATTTATGGGAACCTTGCATTGTGCACTAGTCCAAATCATTTGGTGGAGGGGGGATTATGTTGTGGGGTTGTTCCTCAGGGGTTGGGCTTGGCCCCTTAGTTCAAGTGAAGAGAACTCTTGAGATGTCAGCATACCAAGACATTTTGGACAATTTCATGCTCCCAACTTTGTTGGAACAGTTTGGGGTGGCCCTTCCATGGATTAGAAAGTTTGGGGAGGAGGAACTTGACTGGCCTGCAACCCGACAGTCCTGACTCGGGTTGAGTCCTGGCCTCAACCCGACAGAACACCTTTGGGATGAATTAGAGCGAGAACTGCGAACCAGGCCTTCCCTTCCAACATCAGTGCCTGACCTCACAAATGCACTTCTGAAAGAATGGTCAAACATTCCCATAGACACTCCTAAACCTTGTGGACAACCTTCCCAGAAGAGTTGAAGCTGTTATAGCTGCAAAGAATGGGCCGAGTCATTATTAAACCAAACAGACTAAGACTGGTATGCCCTTAAAGTTCATATGCATGTAAAGGCAGGCATCCGAATACTTTTGGCAATATAGTGTATATATATATATTTATACAAAATATATACAGTATCTCACAAAAGTGAGTACACCTCTCACATTTTTGTAAATATTTTATTATATCTTTTTATGTGAAAACACTGAAGAAATGACACTTTGCTACAATGTAAAGTAAGGAGTGTACAGCTTATAACAATGTAAATTAGCTGTCCCCTCAAAATAACTCAACACACAGCCATTAATGTCTAAACTGCTGGCAACAAAATTGAGTACGCCCAATTACCATTTTCCCTCCCCATGTCATGTGACTCATTAGTGTTACAGGGTCTCAGGTGTGAATGGGGAGCAGGTGTGTTAAATTTGGTGTTATCGCTCTCACTCTCTCATACTGGTCACTGGAGGTTCAATATGGCACCTCATGGCAAAGAACTCTCTGAGGATCTGAAAAAAAAGAATTGTTAATCTACACAAAGATGGCCTAGGCCAGTGGTCCTCAACTCCAGTCCTCGGGGCCCACTAATAGGCCAGGTTTGCAAGATAACTAAATTACATCACAGGTGATCTCATTTGCTGCTCAGTGATTGCAGTATTCTAGTCTACATTTCCCCAAGGTAATACTTAAAATCTGGCATGTTAGTGGGCCCCGAGGACCGGAGTTGAGGACCACTGGCCTAGGCTATAAAAAGATTGCCAAGACCCTGAAACTTAGCTGCAGCATGGTGGCCAAGACCATACAGCGGTTTAACAGGACAGGTTCCACTCGGAACAGGCCTCACCATGGTCGACCATTCACTTTGAGGTATTTTACTCTATATATATATATATATATATATATATATATATATATATATATATATATATATATATATATATATATATACTTTATACTTACGTGCTCTATACAGTTGGTTTTGCACAGAGTGGCCCTGATCCTCCTCTTCTCGGGTCTCTCTTCTATGCTCCTGGCCCCTCATTCCTGTTGAGTGCCCCCACAGCAAGCAGCTTGCTATGGGGCACCCAAGCCAAGTTACAGCACCCTGTGTCCATTTAGACATGGAGCTGAGACCCAGCCCTACCCCCCTCTCTCTCCTGATTGGCTAACTGATTTTGAATGACAGCAGCAGGAGCCAATCGTGCCGCGATGCTGTCTCATCCAATGAGGAGGGGAGTCCCGGGCAGATGAGACACTCCTGCAACATCACTGGATAAAGATGAGCTCAGGGGCTGCTGCACACGGAAGGTTTTTTATGCATAAGATAAAAAAAAAAAAAACTTTCTGCCTTTACAATCCCTTCAAGTTCAATGTAAATAAATGTAATTAAAAAAATGTTGCATCTTCATATAACCATAAACATATACAACGTTGCAGTAAAGATCCTATGTGAAAACAGTCTCTTAAAGCCAGCCGCTAAGAAGAGGAAGAAGGGAGGTTGAACTTTGGAAGGGAACTTTCCCCAGTGCTTAGTGAATGAGCATGAAGGCGACAAAACATTTTTCCAGAGAACCATCCTGGAGGGATTTCGGCAGTGGCGGCCCGTGCATAGGGGGTGCCAGGGCGCCGCCCCCCTACCCCTAAAAAAAAGAAAAAAAAAAGAAAAAAAAAATTACAAAGCGAACAAATAAAGTTGTAAAAAAAAAAATTGGGTTCGCCGGCCTCTGTGATGGAACTGGTGGCTAGGGGGGGTGGGGTTTACGTCCCAGAAGAGGCGCCGATTGGCTGCCTTCTGGGGGCGTAACCCGGGCGCAAGCCTTTGCGATTGGACACCCCCACTTTCTGATATCCTGGCTGTGATTGGTCCAGTCTCCAGCCTGGACCAATCATCATCCAGGACATCCGATCCCTGACGTCACAATGGGGGCGGTGCCGGTGCGTGAGTCAGTCACTCACCGTCACCGCCGCTCGGAGGACGAGGGAGAAGCCACTCACCTTCCCGCCGCCGCCGCAGAGAGGACAACTGGATCGAGGACTCGAGGAGGGAAGAACCCGCCGCCGCCGCCGCAGAGAGGACAACTGGATCGAGGACTCGAGGAGGGAAGAACCCGCCGCCGCAGAGAGGACAACTGGATCGATGAGGGAAGAACCTGCCGCCGCCGCCAGGTAAGTGCTTTAAATTGAAGGGAGCACGCACGCTGGTCTCTGCATTGATTGGGGGACAATGCTGTGGGCACTCTGCATTTATTGGGGTACAATGCTGTGGGCACTCTGCATTTATTGGGGTACAATGCTGTGGACACTCTGCATTTATTGGGGTACAATGCTGTGGGCACTCTGCATTTATTGGGGGCATTGCTGTGGCACTCTGCAATCATTGGGGTACAATGCTGTGGCACTCTGCAATCATTGGGGTACAATGCTGTGGCACTCTGCATTTATTGGGGTACAATGCTGTGGCACTCTGCAATCATTGGGGTACAATGCTGTGGCACTCTGCAATCATTGGAGTACAATGCTGTGGGCACTCTGCAATCATTGGGGTACAATGCTGTGGGCACTCTGCAATCATTGGGGTACAATGCTGTGGCACTCTGCAATCATTGGAGTACAATGCTGTGGGCACTCTGCAATCATTGGGGTACAATGCTGTGGCACTCTGCAATCATTGGGGTACAATGCTGTGGCACTCTGCATTTATTGGGGTACAGTGCTGTGGCACTCTGCAATCATTGGAGTACAATGCTGTGGGCACTCTGCATTTATTGGGGTACAATGCTGTGTCACTCTGCAATCATTGGGGTACAATGCTGTGGCACTCTGCAATCATTGGGGTATAATGCTGTGGCACTCTGCAATCATTGGGGTACAATGCTGTGGGCACTCTGCAATCATTGGGGTACAATGCTGTGGGCACTCTGCAATCATTGGGGTACAATGCTGTGGGCACTCTGCATTTATTGGGGTACAATGCTGTGGGCACTCTGCATTTATTGGGGGCATTGCTGTGGCACTCTGCAATCATTGGGGTACAATGCTGTGGGCACTCTGCATTTATTGGGGTACAATGCTGTGGCACTCTGCAATCATTGGGGTACAATGCTGTGGGCTCTCTGCATTTATTGGGGTACAATGCTGTGGCACTCTGCAATCATTGGGGTACAATGCTGTGTCACTCTGCATTTATTGGGGTACAATGCTGTGGGCACTCTGCAATCATTGGAGTACAATGCTGTGGGCACTCTGCAATCATTGGGGTACAATGCTGTGGGCACTCTGCAATCATTGGGGTACAATGCTGTGGCACTCTGCAATCATTGGGGTAAAATGCTGTGGCACTCTGCATTTATTGGGGTACAATGCTGTGGCACTCTGCAATCATTGGGGTATAATGCTGTGGGCACTCTGCATTTGTTGGGGTACAATGCTGTGTCACTCTGCAATCATTGGGGTACAATGCTGTGGCACTCTGCAATCATTGGGGTACGATGCTGTGGGCACTCTGCAGTCATTGGGGTATAATGCTGTGGGCACTCTGCAATCATTGGGGTATAATGCTGTTGGCACTCTGCAATCATTGGGGTACAATTCTGTGGCACTCTGCAATCATTGGGGTACAATGCTGTGGCACTCTGCAATCATTGGGGTACATTCTGTGGCACTCTGCAATCATTGGGGTACAATGCTGTGGCACTCTGCAATCATTGGGGTACAATGCTGTGGGCACTCTGCAATCATTGGGGTACAATGCTGTGGGCACTCTGCAATCATTGGGGTACAATGCTGTGGCACTCTGCAATCATTGGAGTACAATGCTGTGGGCACTCTGCAATCATTGGGGTACAATGCTGTGGGCACTCTGCAATCATTGGGGTACAATGCTGTGGCACTCTGCAATCATTGGAGTACAATGCTGTGGGCACTCTGCAATCATTGGGGTACAATGCTGTGGCACTCTGCAATCATTGGGGTACAATGCTGTGGCACTCTGCATTTATTGGGGTACAGTGCTGTGGCACTATGCAATCATTGGAGTACAATGCTGTGGGCACTCTGCATTTATTGGGGTACAATGCTGTGTCACTCTGCAATCATTGGGGTACAATGCTGTGGCACTCTGCAATCATTGGGGTACAATGCTGTGGCACTCTGCAATCATTGGGGTATAATGCTGTGGCACTCTGCAATCATTGGGGTACAATGCTGTGGGCACTCTGCAATCATTGGGGTACAATGCTGTGGGCACTCTGCATTTATTGGGGGCATTGCTGTGGCACTCTGCAATCATTGGGGTACAATGCTGTGGGCACTCTGCATTTATTGGGGTACAATGCTGTGGCACTCTGCAATCATTGGGGTACAATGCTGTGTCACTCTGCATTTATTGGGGTACAATGCTGTGGGCACTCTGCAATCATTGGGGTACAATTCTGTGGCACTCTGCAATCATTGGAGTACAATGCTGTGGGCACTCTGCAATCATCTGGGTACAATGCTGTGGGCACTCTGCAATCATTGGGGTACAATGCTGTGGCACTCTGCAATCATTGGGGTACAATGCTGTGGCACTCTGCAATCATTGGGGTACAATGCTGTGGCACTCTGCAATCATTGGAGTACAATGCTGTGGGCACTCTGCAATCATTGGGGTACAATGCTGTGGCACTCTGCAATCATTGGGGTACAATGCTGTGGCACTCTGCAATCATTGGGGTACAATGCTGTGGCACTCTGCATTTATTGGGGTACAGTGCTGTGGCACTCTGCAATCATTGGAGTACAATGCTGTGGGCACTCTGCATTTATTGGGGTACAATGCTGTGGCACTCTGCAATCATTGGGGTACATTCTGTGGCACTCTGCAATCATTGGGGTACAATGCTGTGGGCACTCTGCAATCATTGGGGTACAATGCTGTGGGCACTCTGCAATCATTGGGGTACAATGCTGTGGCACTCTGCAATCATTGGGGTACAATGCTGTGGGCACTCTGCAATCATTGGGGTACAATTCTGTGGCACTCTGCAATCATTGGGGTACAATGCTGTGGCACTCTGCAATCATTGGGGTACAATGCTGTGGCACTCTGCAATCATTGGGGACAATGCTGTGGCGCTCTGCATTGAAAGGGGCATGCACGCTGAACTCTGCATTGTGGGGGCACAGCAGAGTGTTTATTGCATTGAAGGGGGCACAGCACAGTGTTTATTGCATTGAAGGGGTCACAGCACAGTGTTTATTGCATTGAAGGGGGCACAGCACAGTGTTTATTGCATTGAAGGGGTCACAGCACAGTGTTTATTGCATTGAAGGGGGCACAGCACAGTGTTTATTGCATTGAAGGGGGCACAGTACAGTGTTTATTGCATTGAAGGGGGCACAGCACAGTGTTTATTGCATTGAAGGGGGCACAGCACAGTGTTCATTGCATTGAAGGGGGCACAGCACAGTGTTTATTGCATTGAAGGGGGCACAGCACAGTGTTTATTGCATTGAAGGGGGCACAGCACAGTGTTTATTGCATTGAAGGGGGCACAGCACAGTGTTTATTGCATTGAAGGGGGCACAGCACAGTGTTTATTGCATTGAAGGGGTCACAGCACAGTGTTCATTGCATTGAAGGGGGCACAGCACAGTGTTCATTGCATTGAAGGGGGCACAGCACAGTGTTTATTGCATTGAAGGGGGCACAGCACAGTGTTTATTGCATTGAAGGGGTCACAGCACAGTGTTCATTGCATTGAAGGGGGCACAGCACAGTGTTTATTGCATTGAAGGGGTCACAGCACAGTGTTCATTGCATTGAAGGGGGCACAGCACAGTGTTCATTGCATTGAAGGGGGCACAGCACAGTGTTCATTGCATTGAAGGGGTCACAGCACAGTGTTTATTGCATTGAAGGGGTCACAGCACAGTGTTTATTGCATTGAAGGGGGCACAGCACAGTGTTTGTTGCATTGAAGGGGTCACAGCACAGTGTTTATTGCATTGAAGGGGGCACAGCACAGTGTTCATTGCATTGAAGGGGGCACGCACGCTGGTCTCTGCATTGAAAGGGGGCATGTACCATCTCCTGTACCATGACCTGTGCCATGCCTATACCATATCTGTGCCATGCCTATACCATCTCCTGTACCATCACCTATGCCATGCCTATACCATCACCTGTGCCATGCCTGTACCATGACTTCAAAGTCACACAATTTTTTTACTGCGTTTTTTGGCGTGAAGCAATACCGATTACATTTTTCTTTTTGAGCCCCCCAAAAATTTTGAGCACCAGCCGCCACTGGATTTCGGTATGGCTTGAGGACAAACAGGAAGTCCCATATGGGTTTGTCACACCAGGAATCTCTTTTTGCCTCGATCTCTAACATGACCTCCCGTGGAGCATAAGGGTAATCGTACCCATATTCCATAGCTACTTTCTTTTGCAGCCAGCGCTGCATCCTTGAGAACCTGGGAAGGGTTTTCCGGTTCCCTCTCCCAGCTGGAGAAAATGGGGTCTCTTCCCGCCTGATCAAAGAGTCATAGGCCTCATTTTGGTCCCAAGCCCAGGCATAGTTATTGGGTGGGGTTAAATCTGGGACCCGACTGGCATAGGCCTCACAGAACCCCAGACTTTTGCATGCTCTCCCCGCACCACAGAGTCCCTAGTCTCTTCATCTGGCGTTTCTAGCTGGACAAGGTGGACTGCTCCGCTCCTCAGATTCCCAGTTCCACTCAGTTTCATCTTCAGATCTCCAGACATCAATTCCTTCTTCTAAGGACCCAAACTGATTCTGGAAACTAGGAGACCCCACATCAATGGCCATGGCTTCTTCCTCATGGCTTGCACTCACTTTTGCAGCCTTGGTCACTGCTGGCCATCTTTTTCTCCTCGAGTTTGATGGGAGAAGACTTCTAGTGCTGCAGTTTTCAATGCATCAGATGGCCACTCACTACCTGCATGCATCCTGGCTCTGACATTCAGGCAGTGGCGGCTGGTGAAGTTTTAAGATGGGGGGGCGCAAGACCCCGCCCTTCCATTTTGACCCCTCCCATTTCTCAGAAGCCACACCCCTTACAGACTCCACCCATTTTGCCCCCTGTATTTTGCTTGCGTGAACCAATTCTCCCAATATATCACATATTAAGGGGTCTATCAGTACTAGTATATCCCATAATAGGGAACAGGGGCCCTATTTTGGGATATACTGTGAGAGACACCCTATTAAGGGATACATGGACTCAGAGTGGCACAAACCCCACTGTACAGACCCCCCCAAGCACAAACCCGCACAAACAACTCAAGCACAAACCCCACAGTACATGCCCTCTAGCATAAACCCCACAGTACAGACCCCCCCAAGCACAAACCCGCACAAACAACTCAAGCACAAACCCCACAGTACATGCCCTCTAGCATAAACCCCACAGTACAGGCCCCTAGCACAAACCCCACAGTACATGCCCCCTTCAATATAGTGACCAGTATAAATGCCCCCTTTCAATGTAGTGACCAGCATACATGTCCCCAATGCAGTGACCAGTATACATGTCCCCAATGCAGAGCTATGCGTGCGTGCCTCCAATGCAGTGACCACCAGTATACATATCCCCAATGCAGAGATATGCGTGCGTGCCTCCAATGCAGTGACCACCAGTGTACATGTCCCCCAATGCAGAGCTATGCTTGCGTGCCTCCAGTGCAGCCAGTATACATGTCCCCAATGCAGACCTATGCGTGCGTGCCTCCAGTGCAGCCAGTATACATGTCCCCAATGCAGAGCTATGCATGCGTGCCTCCAGTGCAGCCAGTATACATGTTCCCCAATGCAGAGCTATGCATGCGTGCCTCCAGTGCAGCCAGTATACATGTTCCCCAATGCAGAGCTATGCATGCATGCCTCCAGTGCAGCCAGTATACATGTCCCCCAATGCAGAGCTATGCATGCGTGCCTCCAGTGCAGCCAGTATACATGTTCCCCAATGCAGAGCTATGCATGCGTGCCTCCAGTGCAGCCAGTATACATGTCCCCAATGCAGAGCTATGCATGCGTGCCTCCAGTGCAGCCAGTAAACATGTCCCCAATGCAGAGCTATGCATGCGATGCGTGCCTCCAGTGCAGTCAGTATACATGTTCCCCAATGCAGAGCTATGCATGCGTGCCTCCAGTGCAGCCAGTATACATGTCCCCAATGCAGAGCTATGCGTGCATGCCTCCAGTGCAGCCAGTATACATGTCCCCAATGCAGAGCTATGCATGCGTGCCTCCAGTGCAGCCAGTAAACATGTCCCCAATGCAGAGCTATGCGTGCGTACCTCCAGTGCAGCCAGTAAACATGTCCCCAATGCAGAGCTATGCATGCGATGCGTGCCTCCAGTGCAGTCAGTATACATGTTCCCCAATGCAGAGCTATGCATGCGTGCCTCCAGTGCAGCCAGTATACATGTCCCCAATGCAGAGCTATGCGTGCGTGCCTCCAGTGCAGCCAGTATACATGTCCCCAATACAGAGCTATGCATGCGTGCCTCCAGTGCAGCCAGTAAACATGTCCCCAATGCAGAGCTATGCGTGCGTGCCTCCAGTGCAGCCAGTTAACATGTCCCCAATGCAGAGCTATGCATGCGATGCGTGCCTCCAGTGCAGCCAGTAAACATGTCCCCAATGCAGAGCTATGCATGCGATGCGTGCCTCCAGTGCAGCCAGTATACATGTTCGGATGTTCCCCAATGCAGAGCTATGCGTGCGTGCCCGAATGAGAGCAGTGCACTTACCTGTGAGTCACGGCGGCTTATCCCTCTCCTCTTCTTCGTTCGGCGGCGGGAAGGTGAACGGCGCTTCTCCCTCTCGGCCTCTTCTGCGGCGGGTGACCGGCGCAGGCTTCTTCTCCGGACTGGACTCCAGGTCTTCAGCAGCGGGAAGCTGACCGGGCGGTGACAGTGAGTGACTGATGCACGCATCGGCATCGCCCCCATTGCAACGTCAGCGGCGTCACAATCGGATGTCCTGGATGATGATTGGTCCAGGCTGGAGACTGGACCAATCACAGCCAGGAATCCATGAAGTGGGGGTGTGCAAGCGCTGTGCCCTGCGCCCAGGTTACGCCCCCAAAAGGCAGCCAACGGCGCCTCTTGTGGGTTGTAACCCCACCCCCCCCACCCCCAGCCTCCACCCCCCGCGAAGTTTGCGAACGCAATTTTGTTTTTGAAAACTTTATTGCTCATTTTGTCTTTTTTATTCTTTTTTTAGGGGGGGCGGCGCCCTGGTGCCCCCTATGCACGGGCCGCCACTGCATTCAGGTCTCCTTCCATGAGCATACTGGACCACTGACAGGTTGCATGGCCTCCAGCTGCATCATCACTCTCAGCACTCCTCTCCCACCACCCTGGAGAGGCCCCCGATTCCAAAGCCAACAAGGCCCGATTGACTCCGGTTTCCCACGACACACACAACTTCTTGGGCCGACCTTCACTCCTCTCAGCAGCAGATGGCCGCAATGCCCACACTGGCTCCACGCCTGCACCCGCATAGTCCCATTCAAACACTGGGGACATACCAGGCCTAAATACTCCATGCCTCCTCCGGTGCATAACGCCAGTCTTCCATCGGGCACCATCTGCACCCCTGTATCCCACAGGGTGAACGTCTTCGGCTCTCCGGTCTGCTCCCTGGTCTGCCCAGCAGGTTCTCTGCCAACAGGTGGATCAATCGCTGATGCGCTCCGACTTGCTCCGGCACTCTCCATCTTGCCCTTCCGCACATGTGTCTCCCTCTCAGCCACACCCGAAGGCAGAAGTAACTTGAAGCTGTACTGTATTGCAGATCACTCTTCAGGGCCCTTCTTGGTAGCCCCTTTGTCCCTATTCTTCAAGGTTCTCTACACGGCACCCCTTTTACTGTAACACTCTGTGTGGGCTGACCCCTTGATCCTCTGACCTCACTGGAGTGGTCTCCCTTCCTGGGCTGACCCTTTGGCAAGTCCCCTGGTACTCACGGACACTGTTTTTCCCGGAAGACTCTACCAGCAGCTCCACTGTCAGCTTCACTGGATCCTCTGCAGCTCAGCCCCACACCTGGTTCACTAGGCCGACTGCCTATGACCACTTTCCTCACACAACAGGAGGAGAGAGAGCCGTCAGCCTCCTCCTGGGACTCTGCTTCCTGCCAAAGACACCCTGTCACATGTCCCCTTGGCTTTTATGAGCAATCCCAGGATGCATTGCAAGAATTCCCTCCCACTGGGACTCCCACGAAAGCCAATGTGTCACTTGCTGGGTTTCCTCCACTGTCTAACAAGCTCCCCCATTGGATGCAGTGGGGACACTCCCTCAGACCCAGTGAATCACACCTGGAAACATGCAACAGGCAACCTAATAGATCAGGCTACCCTGATAAGCAGAAGGAGCATAAGATGATTTTTCCTAGCACCTACCAAGGAGGGTGCTACATAAAATATATAAGTTTCACTTTTTTAATTGAATTACTGAAATAAATTATCTTTTTGATGATATTCTAATATTTTGAAATGCACCTGTATATACAGTATATACCCTACTGTGCTGTAAATTAGGAATGCTTTCAGAAGGGTTAATGTTTTTTTTTTTTTTTTAATCAATTACCAAAATATAAAGTAAATGAACGTCACTTTACTGCCCATTCACACTACCGCAACTTGTCAGGCGACTGGTCAGCCTGACAAGTCGCGGTCCATGCAGTGCCACAGGACCCGTTCTAATAGGAGCGACTCAAGTCGCTCCGACTTAGAAAATAGTTCCTGTACTACTTCGGGGCGACATCGGAGCGACTTGCATTGACATTCATTATATGAAGTCCGTGCAAGTAGCGCCGAAGTCGCGGTGCACGCAACTTCACAGGTCACCCCCGAAGTCGTGCCGCGGTAGTGTGAACCGGCACTTACTGTTGCCTGCAGACACTGACTATTATAGCACACTACAGCCCTTTCAGCGAACAAACTGCCTCCTGCTGCAGCCAAATATTGAAAATTTTGACTCATCAGAGCAGAGCACCTGCTGCCATTTTTCTGTACCCCAGTTCCTATATTTTCATGCATAGCTGAGTCGCTTAGCCTTGTTTCTATGTCAGAGGTATGGCTATGTGTTGAAGATAATGCTGGACATCTTCCAATGCCTAAGTATGATGTGTTTTTCATCTGCTGCCTTAGGTTTCCCTGGCCGACCACTGCATCTATGGTTCTCAGCAGTGCTCGTTTATTTTTGTTTCTTGAAAAGAGCTTAAAGCGGAGTTCCGGCCTCAAAAAACACTTTGGGCCATTCGCTTGCTGAACATTACCTAAAAAAGAAATGGATAGTCCCGATTTTTTTTTCATCTCTTCCTGCTTGCATTGACTCCTGGGAGCTGAACTTTATCGCTCCCAGGAATCAATGTGCCTGCACCGGCCCCGCTCGTCACTTCCGGTGCAGGCGCATCATTCCCTGCTAAACAGCTTCTGGGCATGCCCAGAAGCTGTGCAGGGATGACGCGCCTGCCCCGAAAGTGACGAGCGGGGCCGGTGCAGGGCATTCTGGGACTAAAGAGGACACCGAAGAGGATGCCCTGGCTTCAGCTGCCCTGCCCACACCTGAGATGGCAGCGCTGGACAAGAAGTTTTCAAGGTATGTATTTCTTCTAAAAGGTAAGTGCAACTTGGGACAGTTCAGAGGCTATCCATTCTGAAATGCACTAGCCCTGACTGTCCCGGGGGGTATTTTTATCTCAAAAACGTTTCCGAGGCCGGAACTCCGCTTTAAACAGCACATGTTGAAGCCCACATCTGCTTTGAGACCTTTGCCTGGGAGAGACACCGTATAACTACCTTGTGTCTTGTTGCTGTGTTCAGTCTTGCCATGGTGTATGACCTGTGACATGAAACTGTCTTTCACCACCTCACCTTAGTAACTGAGTTTGGCTGTTCTTCACCCAGTTTAAAGCCTCCTACACTGCTGTTTCTTTTTCACTTAATGAGTGTGTTTAAACCTACATATGAAATTGATGATCATTAGCCTCTGCTTGGTATAATTAGTTAATCATACACCTGACTCTTATCCTACAAAATCCCTGTCTTTGTGCAAGTGAACAAAGTGTGCAAGTGTAAGAATTGCTGCTAGTTTGAAGCTAAAGGGTAGTCACAATAAATATTAATTTGATTAAGTGCCCATTCACACTACCGCCACTTCTCAGGTGACTGGTCAGCCTGACAAGTCGCTGTCCATGCAGTGCTACGGGAACCGTTCTAATTGGAGCGACTGAAGTCGCTCCAACTTTGAAAGTAGTTCCTGTACTTACTTCGGGGCGACATCGGAGCGACTTGCATTGACCTTCATTATATGAAGTCCGTGCAAGTCGCGCCGAGGTCGCGGTGCACGCGACTTCACAAGTCGCCCCCGAAGTCGTGCCGCGGTAGTGTGAACCAGCACTTAGACTATTCTTCTGTTCATTCACTTTGTATTTTGCAAATTGATAAAAATAAACAATTAAAATTTATTTTGTTGACAGCATGTTTTCTTTACAACATTTCTTCACAACTGCCTAAAACTTTTGCACAGTATATATATATATTAGTGCAGAATTATTTTATATGAAGTCCAGTCTGTGTCACAACTATTGCTGTCCCCAAAGATAAAGCAGATAAAAGATGAACAAAACAAGATATGCAAGGACTTGAAGTGTGTTATTCGAAATAAGCAGGTGAGAATGAAGGAAGCGTTTAGCCTACACATCTAAAGATTCCTCAGGACAAGCACATGGGAGGTCTCCGTGTTTTAGAAGACAACACAGACTGTCTTTTTTATTGTTAGGTAATCAGCACTTATCCCCACTATCTGGTAACTTCAGGCCTCTAGATTATTTTCACAGGATGGATGATATAGGCATCATAGGGAGTTGCGACTGGAATTTAATTGGAGTAGTGATTGGGTCTCTGGGTGTTTTCAACTTTTGTCCTCTGGTTACCTTTTATCACCCCTAAATTTTGCAATTTTTCAGTTGACGCGATCTTGGGGGCAAATTAAAAATTTTATCCTGTACTCTGACAGGTCCACTAGTTTGGAGTCAATACATTTGCCAAACTCAAACTTCAAATGTTATTGCATTAAAGTCAAATGAAGTGATTTTGAGGGTCAGTTGTGGCCTTTTGGAAGGGTACTAGACAACTTGGCAAGCTATTTTCATACAAACATCACAGGAAGCCGGTCCCAGCTGTGGGGGACCTATGACAATGCAAAAAAAAAAAAAGATTCATAACAGTGACACCTGTTTTTCCATCTAATGGTACTAGGCCTCATTTTTTTGTTTTATACTGTATGTCAGGAAAAAAGACATGTTTGCAAGGACCGCTTATAGTGAAAGCTGTCACTGAGCAATTTTTATTCTGAGGGATGGGGGGATGGGGGCAGCAATATAAGAGAATACATGTTGCGTGGGAGGCATGATGGTGGTTCCCGAAGGAAGCATAACTGGGTCTCATTTATACAGCGGTTATTTATAAACTATATCGTTTTTTTTATCTCAGGTAAAATATATTTTGAACATTGCCAAATGAAAAGGTTACTTTACATATTTATTTTTACAGAGGCACTTTCTGCTAAGATAAAGTAATATTACTTATCCATTCTGAAACCCTAATTCCAAATTAATAATAATAATCATACCAACATGCCACAACGCAACCACATCCACTGCAGGGGAGTTGCGGCATGGCAACATTCAGTTGAATTAGTTGTGTTTGTCAGGCAGTAGTGCCCTCCAAATGCAAGGGCAGATCATTTTTTTTTTATCAGAAAAGGCTTTATTTGAGCAGATTACGGTATTCCAGAACAGTAAATTATACCATGAATAACATACAGTTCCACAGCAAATATTAACCTGTGTAATAATAATAATATACAGTCTTGTCTAAGCAAACAATGGTAGCTAGTAGATGAAAAAGGCACAAAAGAACAAGGCTGTCTGGCATATTAAATGATATACAGTACCAAAACATCACCACTAGTGTACCCCTGGGCATTGTAGTAGTCTTATACATACAAGTTCGCTTGGGTTTCACCCCCGGCCTATCAAGCCATGGCCCCCACAGTTTCTCAAAATTACCAGGACAGCCGCTGTATTGGACTATAAAACGTTTGAGCGGGAAAGTGTTACCTACATTAGTTATCCAAGCCTCGTGAGAGGGTGGTTTAAGGGATTTCCATAACTGCAGAATTTGTTTAAAGGCTTAAAAAAGTTATTGCTACCCTCATAAATTCTTCAGGTACCACCTTGCCAAGAATGCCTAAAAGGCAACATTTAGGGTCTAGCTTAGTGGAACATTAAAGTGGTTGTAAAGCCTAAACATTTTTTACCTTAATGCATTCCTTACCTGTAAATTTGACTGTGAACATCTGCAGCTCTTCTTTCCCCTCACTTTACAGTCTTGCTGGCTTTGCTGGGGCACCAGGAGCCATTGGCTCTCAGTGCTGACAATCAAAGCCAGTGACGAGGAAGCGGGGGGCGGTGCCTAATCCCGCTGTCTGTGTCAATGGAGGCAGCAGCAGGCTCGGGTGTGAGCACACACAAGTGCCCCCATGGGAAGTGGCTTTCCATGTGGGCACTGGACAGAGGGGAGGGGCCAGGAGCGTTGGTTGGGGACTCGAAAAAAGGAGGTACAGAGCAGGTAGTATGGACATGTTTGTTATTATTTTTGTTATTTTTTTTTAAATGTATCCTTACAATCACTTTAACTTGAAATACCCTATTGAGTGTACCTACCACTTCTTCCCAAAAAAAGGTGTTGTTTAGGACAGCGCCATAATAAATGGATCAAGTCACCATGATCTCTCCTGCATCTACCACAAAGAGGGGCAAATAAAGTTCCCATTTTTTAAAGTCATAATAGAGTATAGTGTATTCTCAATAAAATGTAAAACTGGGACAGCTTCTGAGAAACCTTACGAGAGCATGTCACCACAGACTGAAACTCCTCATCCAACTGATCTCCCGTAAGTGCACCTGCGTCCCTCTCCCATTGAGCCGTTGTCTTAATTGGATGATTCATTAGGAAATTCAGATAGTAACATGTTATACTGCGTCCTTAAAAGATAAAACCCTTAGAGCTATCAACAGATTGATTGAAATTGAAGACTTGTTTTCTGCAATGTGAAAAAGGATAGCAAAGAGCCATCTTAAAATATATGATGCAGGTGTGTCACCCCAAATTCCCTCCAGTGAGCACCCTGTTGTACTTTCGCCACCTGCTCATAAGTACCATTGTGCCATATGGGGCTACACTTTGTAAAGGGTGGATCATTTTTGCTAAGAAGTTTATATCCCCCCTCTGCTGCCTTTGCAGCTTAAAGGTTAGCAGTTGGGGTGCTGGGGGGCCTAAAAATGGTCGCTTTTTTCCCACCCCCAACTATATATGTAAACATACCTTAACCCTTTTCACACTAGAAGGCTGATTTACTAAATGCGTTGAAAATGTTCACACAATAAATTATGTGAAGATTCACTTCAATTACCCAATCATGTTTAAACAAAATTCGTGTTTACTTATTTCATCTGTGCATGCACATAATTGGATTGTTGAGGTGTATAGTTACACAAATTATTATGTGAAGATTCTCAACATCTTTAGTAACATAGCATCTATATATTACATTATTGCAAAATATTTTTGTGCAAAGGTGCATTAAGGCGCACTGAATTGGACTGTCTTAAGGGATAAAAAAACACAGACCTGTAGCATTATAATCATAGCACATGGTATGTACAATTATTATATAGGATTTATATAGCGCCAACAGTTTACGCAGCGCTTTACAACTAGAGGGTAGACAGTACAAATACAATACACTTTAATACAGAAGGAATCAGAGGGCCCTGTTTGTTAGAGCTTACAATCTAAGAGGGAGGCTCAAGAGATACAAGAGGTAATAACTGTGGGGGATGGGCTGATGGAGAAAAAAAAAGTACAGTTGTTAGGTCGATGCCAGATAGGTTTCTCTGAAGAGATGAGTTTTCAGGGATCGTCTGAAAGTAGACCAAGTAGGAGATAGTTGGACGGATTGAGGTAGAGCATTCCAGAGGATGGGAGAGGCTTGTGAGAAGTCCTGGAGGCAAGCATGGGAAGTGGTTACAAGGGAGCTAGAGAGCAGGAGGTCCTGGGAGGAATGGAGAGAACGAGTTGGTTGGTATTTTGAAACCAGATTAGTGATGTAGCTGGGTGCCAAGTTATGGATGGCTTTGTAAGTTATGGTTAGTAACTTGAATTTAATTTGTTGGTTGAGTGGCAAAGAGGGGTAGCAGACACAGAGTGGTTTGCAATATGGTGCTTTGTACTGCAGGTGAATTGGCAGCTTCTGTTCAAGTTGGGTATTCTGCATGAATGATACTACAAAGTGAGGCACCAGTATTGCACCAGTGTGAATGAACCCTAACTGAATGACCTTTCTTTTTCTTTCTTTGCAACTTTATTGCATTTCGGTGCTGCTGATATCCTGCAGTCCTGTATACATGCATATAGTCCTCTCAGGACCAATTTTCTGATGGTGAGAACATAACATTGTAGGTATAAGGCAAAAAAAGAGATTTTATTTATTAGTAACATTAAGTAGGCATCATATGAAAATAAAAAATAAATTGAATCCAAATAAAATCTGATTATCCATATTCATTTTAAATAGCAATACACAAAACACCTAATCTTTTATTACTCAAAATTACTCTACATGTTAAATTAAAATTCCTGTTAAATTCAATTATTAGAACTCCTTTTAGGAACCTTTTAATGTACATTGTATATTACTTGACATTGTAATAATAAGGAAGTCATAACAGACAGTCACTAAGCACTGTTTCCTTGGGAGTTGTTCTCCCCATATGCACCACATGTGCCAACCCGTTCTATGTTTCACGAGTGGGTTTCATCAGCTAAAAAACAGCTGATGAGAATGAGCCTTAAAGGATAACTCCATGCTCATTGAAACAATATTGTTATTTAATGTTATTAACCACTTAAGCCCCGGAAGATTTTACCCCCTTCCTGACCAGGGGGTATTTTGCGATTCGGCACTGCGTGACTTTAACGGACAATTGCGCGGTCGTGCGACGCTGTACCTAAACGAATTTGACGTCCTTTTTTCCCACAAACAGAGCTTTCTTTTGGTGGTATTTGATCACCTGTGCGATTTTTTGATCATGCGCTATAAACAAAAAAAGAGCGTCAATTTTGCAAAAATAACAATATTTTTTCAAATTTTTTTATATGAAATTCCCCAAAAAAAATGTAAAAATCAAAATTTTTTAACATTTTCGGCCAATTTGTTTTATGCTACATATGTTTGGTAAAAAAAATCCCAAAAAGCGTATTTTGATTGGTTTGCGCAAAAGTTATCGTGTTTACTAACAAAGGGAAAGATTTTTGTTGTTTTTTTTTAACGCGTAATGGCGGCGATCTGCAATTTTTTTGCGGTACTGCGACATTGCGGCGGACAGATCGGACCCATGACTGACATTTTTGACACTTTTGGGGTTACCAGTGACATTTCTACAGTAATCAGTGCTATAAATATGCACTGTTACTGTAAAATTACACTGGCAGTGAAGGGGTTAACTTTATTTGAGAGGGAGGGGCTGTGTGTGTCCCTAGGGGCGTGATTCTAACTATGATTGGCTGTGGCTTGAGGTGTAGGAACAATGATCAACGGTCCTACATAGTAGAACCGTATGATCATTGTTTCTACACAGGGGAGAATGACAGGCGGCTTGTTTACACTAGCCGCCTGCCTTTCTCCCTCTCTCCCTACGATCGCCGAGTGATGGGCGGACATCGGGTCCGCCGGTCACACGCGCGGGGGGGTCCGTGACCGCGCGGGAGCGGGAGCGCGCCTCCGGCGGCACGCGCTCGCTCCCCAGAGCCTCACAGGCTAGCGACGTAGACCTACGTCGCTCTGCATGTGAGGGGCTGACTGCCGCAGTAAATATACTGTGCGCAGTCGGCAAGTGGTTAAAAACATTTCAATGTGCAGTCGCTGTATTATCTGTAAAAATCAATGCAATATGGTAACCTGGAGGCACACAGAATGCCTCCAAAATATAATTTTTTATAATTCTTCTGCAACAAAAAATTTGATTTTTAGTGAGATTAGCCCCAAGAGTTTGTTACTTCTAATGGGATGTAGACAATGCAACTTTTCTCTGAGCACTGACCCAGGTGACTATATTGAACTAAACCCTTCCATTCACAATAGGTCTGCAAAGGATATGGTGAAAGAAACAGCCATTTCTTCAGAGCAGAAACTGGTAGGAATCTGCAACAAGGTTTGTTCAAATCCCTGCAATGTACATTGATCATCTAAAGGGTGTCTTTTCTCAACAAAAGTGTAGTCACTTTTTAAGCATTCACATCTTCTTTAAAGTGATACTTAAGTCTTGTTTTTTCTTACTTATACTTACATCCTCTGTGCAGTGGTTTTGCACAGAGCAGCTACGATCCTCCTCTTCTCGGGTCCCTCTTCGGCTCTTCTGACCCCTCCCTCCTGTTGAGTGCCCCCACAGCAAGCAGCTTGCTATGGGGGCACCCGTACCAAGCTGAAGCTCCGTGTGTCCATTCTGACAAGAAGCTGCGGCCTGGCCCTGCCCCCTCTCTCTCCTCATTAGCTCACTGTTTTTGAATCAGCAGCGGGAGCCAATGATGCTGAGCTGCCATCTCAGCCAATGAGGAGGGAGAGTCCCAGGCAGCCGAGACACTCCTGCAACATCGCTGGATGGAAATGGGCATAGGTAAGTATTAGGGGGGCTGCTGCACACAGAAGGCTTTAAATGCATTAAGATGAAAAAACATTCTGACTTTACAACCACTTTAACAATGTGTCAGCTCCACTGCTTTTTCCACCACACATTAACCACTTGCCAACCGCATACTGTATATATACGGCGGCAGAGTGGCTCTCCCAGGCAAAACCACGTATGCATACGTCATTTGCCTGGGAGGTGATAGGGGGCGAGTGCGCGCCACCAGCGGCGCACTCCTGCCTCCGCTCTTTAGCAGGGAAGCCGATGCGTGTGTCAGGTGGCTCCGATTGCCGCCTGACACCTGCGATCGCTCCCCGCTGAGAGAGAAGGATGGTCGGCTGTTGTAAACACAGCCAACTGTCCTTCTCCCTGGGATGATCACACAGCTGATGTGATCCTGCTATATAGGATCACATGTCTCTATGGTCATCTCAGAAGCCAAAACCCCATACAGTTAGAATCACTCCCCTAGGGTCACATTTAACCCCTTGATCACCTATACTGTTAACCCCTTCCCTGCCAGTGTCATTATTACAGTTACAGTGCATATTTTTAGCACTGATTACTGTAGTAATGTCACTGGTACCCCAAAAAGTGTCAGAAATGTCAGTCAGGGGTCCGTTCTGTCCGCCACAATGTCACAGTCCTGCAAAAAAATCGCAGATCGACGCTATTACTAGTAAAAAAAAAAAAACACATTAAAAATGACATAACTCTTTTCCGTAGTTAGTAGATGCGATAACTTTTGCGCAAACCAATCAAAATACGCTTATTGCATTTTTTTATTTTTTTTTTTACCAAAAAAATCTACGGGAAAGATTTATGTCATTTTTATTATTATTTTTTTTTTTACTAGTAATGGCGGCGATCTGCGATTTTTTGCGGGACTGTGACATTGCGGCAGACAGATAGGACCCCCAATTGACATTTTTGACACTTTTGGGGGGACCAGTGACATTACTACAGTAATCAGTGCTATAAATATGCACTGTTACTGTAATAATGACACTGGCAGGGAAGGGGTTAACACTGTTGCTGATCAAGGGGTTAAATGTATGCCTCATGCTTACTGACGTGTGTGGGGGGAGGGGTTTCTGTGACACAGACAGAGATCAGCTATGCTGAATTCTGTGATCTCTCCCTGTCTGTCACAGAGAAGATCCGCCTGCTTTGTTTACTCAAGCGGGCGGATCTTCTCACACTTTCCCTGACGATCGGGGAAGAGAGGCGGTGATAACCGCCTCTCCTCCTCCGGCCGACTCCCGCTGTGTCTAAACAGTAGGTCTACGCCGCAGTAGCAGCACAGTGAACGGTCCTAAAGTGGCCGTGTGCTCCCATAACATGCCTCTTGCTATGAGGGAACTTGTGTGTGTTAGTTTCAAAGCCGACTCTGTGTGTCCATAAGACTCACAGAGTGTGGCTCTTGAACCCCCCCCCCCCCTACATCCTCCTCACTGGCTGTGATTTACAGCAGTGGGAGCCAATGGCTTCCCCTGCTGTGTCTCAGCCAAAGTGGATGGTGAGGCCCGGGGAGCTGCTGCTCTCATGCACATTGCTAGATAGCGATTGGGCTTAGGTAAGTATTGGGGGACTGCGGGGAGAACTGCCTGCTAAAGGCCTTTACAACCACTTTAACCACTTAAGCCCCGGAGGATTTAGCTGCTTAATGACCAGGCCCTATTTTGTGATTCGGCACTGCGTGAATTTAACGGACAATTGCGCGGTCGTGCAACACTGTACCCAAATGAAATTGACGTCCTTTTTTCCCCACAAACAGAGCTTTCTTTTGGTGGTATTTGATCACCTGTGCGATTTTTATTTTTTGTGCTATAAACAAAAAAAGAGCGACAATTTTGAAAAAATATCAATATTTTTCACATTTTTTAATATGAAATTCTCTCAAAAAAAAAGGGAAAAATCTAAATTTTTTAACATTTTAGGCCAATTTGTTTTCTGCTACATATTTTTAGTAAAAAAATCGCAATAAGCGTACTTTGATTGGTTTGCGCAAACGTTATTGCATTTACTAACTACGGGAAAGATTTATGTGACTTTTATTGTTTTTTTTTAAACTAGTAATGACGGCGATCTGCGATTTTTTTTTTTCTTTTGCGGGACTGCGACATTGTGGCGGACAGATCGGACCCCTGACTGACATTTTTTACACTTTTGGGGGTACCAGTGACATTACTACAGTAATCAGTGCTATAAATATGCACTGTTACTGTAAAAATGACACTGGCAGGGAAGGGGTTAACTTTATTGGTGATCAAGGGGTTAAGTGTGTCCCCTAGGGGCGTGATTCTAACTGTTAGAGGGCGTGGCTAGTGAAGTAACCACAGAGACATGCAATCCTATATAGCAGTATCGCATTGCCTCTGTGCCTACTTCAGTGAGAATGACAGACGGCTGTGTTTACATCAGCCATCTGTCTTTCTCCCTCTCCTGCGGGAGATTGCGAGTGGCCGGCGGCCATCAGAGCCGCCGGTCACACGCGCTGGCTAGGCAGGGAACGAGCGGGGGGGAGGGAGCGAGCCAACGGCGGCATTCGCTCGCCCCCTACAGGCTTGTGGGCGAGCGACGTAGGTCTACGTCGCTTAGCCTGTAGGGGGCTGACTGCCATAGTAAACAGTCCTGCGGCGGTCAGCAAGTGGTTAATGAATTTATCGTAGCTATTTCAACATATTGGAAAGTGTTGAAGATAAAAACATTATAAATCTGTTGCATGTGTTGGAATTACCTATGAAACTGTTGCATGTCCCCTATGAATTTGGGACCGGTGTACTGCAATAATGCCAGAATTCTGTAACAAAGCCTGGATTGAATCGCCCCCAGAGTTGCGATATTTAAATGTAAATTTACAATATTATAATCTAACTATTGATCTTAAAGTTTTTTTTATCACTTTTGCAGCCAAATTGGGATAACACTTACTTTACATCTGTTACATGTTCTTATTCACATAGCAGAACTACGAAAAAAATGAGAAATTGGAGCACAATGTTTTAGATGGATATTTCTGGAATCTTCAGCATTGAAAAAACCTACTCAGTTCTCTTTCTTGATTGACCTCCGCACATGGGTACAGGGGTCATCATTGCAGCGTGACGTTCTCTGCAATCATGGCACAGGTGCCATGAATGCAGAGTGAACTGCGCAACATTGTCAGCCATAGCAGACATATCTCCAAAATTATGCAGATTTTCACATTTTAATCATACATTTTACAAACTTTATTATAGGGCAAAGTCCCAAAGTTGGGTTTTAATAACGATATAGAAACGTGACTTCTCTTTTGTATGTTAACCAGTTGCCGACTGCCCCACATACATATACTTCAGGATGGTCGCTTCTACAGGCGAAATCAGGTACCTGTACGTCGCCTGTTATTTCTGGGTTTGCAGCGCTCAAGCGCGCCGCTTTGTGATTGTACACAATGGGAGCCAGTCAGCAGATCCGGTGGACTCATTGTCCGCTGGGACCCGTCTGTCATTCCTGAGGGAGGCAGTACGACCGTCTACCTATGTAAACAATGTGAGCAGGAACACGTATCTCTCTCTTCCCACAAGCACCCTTAAACAGTTAGAAAACACTCCCTAGGGACACATTTAATCCTTTGATCATCTCTGATGTTAGCCCCTTCCCTGCCAGTGTCATTAGTACAGAGACAGTGCATTTTTTTTTAGCACTGATCACTTTATCGGTGTTGCTGGTGCCCAAAAAGTATCACTTAAGCCCCGTACACACGTACCGATTGTCAGCCGAACGTTCGGCCGTCTTTTGTCCAGTGCTGCCGTGTTGGTTGAAAAGTGCTCAAGACTGCACACAAATTTTGTCGGCCAACAACAACCAACTTCAGAAGTGATGTCATGTGATGGTTAACTTTCCGTGTGTTTTTTCTTCTCTGAGCATGCCCAGTCTTGCTCATCTGGCTTTTGTCGGCCGAACTCTTTACTGACTGACGAACAATCGGCCGTTCTGGTGTTGGCCAACAAAAATTTTATAGCATGCAGACCAGATTTTGCTCGGCCGAAAAGTCGTAGTCGGTTGTCGGAAGCATCATACTAACAAGCCGACAATCGGCCGATCGGACGTTGGCCGAATATTTACGGCCGACAATCGGTACGTGTGTATGGGCCTTTGGTGTCCGATTTGTCTGCTGCAATGTTGCAGTCCGGCTATAAGTCGCTGATTGCCACCATTACTAGTAAAAAAAATAAATCAATAAAAATTCCATAAAAATATCTCATAGTTTGTAGATGCTATAGCGTTTGCGCAAACCAATCAATATACGCTTATTGTGATTTTTTTTTTTTACCAAAAATATGTAGCAGAATACATATTGGCCTTAACTGATGAAGAAATTTGATTTCTTACATTTTTTTTATTGGATATGTTTTATAGCAGAAAGTAAAAAATATTGTTTTTTTTTTTTTAAATTGGCAGGTGTTTTTTGTTTATAGCGCAAAAAATAAAAATCGCAGAGGTGATCAAATACCACCAAAAGAAAACTCTATTTGTGGGGGAACAAAAGAACATCAATTTTACAACAAGGACCAATTTTATTTGGGTACAGCGTCGCACGACCGCACAATTGTCAGTTAAAGTAACGTAACGTCCATATGACAAAAAATGGCCTGGTCATGAAGGGGGGTAAACCTTCCGGCGCTGAAGTGGTAAATAAGATGTAGTCCGCCAGGAAGAGTCTTGTAGTCAGCTTAGACATCTTTTCCTAAGAAACATCTAAAGGTAAAGAAATAGAAAAAAAGTCTTAGGTATGCTGTGTGAATGGGAACTCATAACAAGCACATGGTGTGATTTTCTCAAATGTTCCTGCAAACGTGGAAATACTATTTAACATTGTTGTAGGTTTTGTAATGCAGAATGCACAGGTAGGGTACAGCAAAAAGAAGATAAAACGGACCCATGTCTTTATGCTTGAAAGAGTATCAGGTAAAAGTAGGTCAGTGATATCCAGAGTGATTTGTTCCTCTAGGACAAGATTGATAACCGCTCACTACCATTGAATGTCTGCGCTAATCCAGCAGAGGCTCTGTAGCACTTGTTTGCTCTGAATGTTCACAGGCTGCCAGTGTGTGCTCAACTCTAGGCTTCAATAGGCAGAAAGACAACATTTGCCTTAACACTGAGTAAATGTTTATGACTCACACATTGTCATCATTTGAAAGCTGTAACAGTTAGATATGAATATGTTTTTATCTTTAAAGGCAAAGTAAAATGGGCTGGTCAATTCTGATCTGTTTTTCGTTTCCAGTAAAAAAAAAAATAAGGAAAAATCTGCATTTTTGATCAGTAATTTACGCCTTATACGCGCAAATGCGCGCAAATACGCACAATTGCGCCTACATGTGCTTAAATCCTCATTTACATGCTGTGAAAACGTGAGAATTTGTGTTGTGTACATTTGCGCGAAATTACACAAAAGCATATGCGCGAAAATACACGCAAATACACACAAAAGAAAAACGGCTTAAAAAGTAGATGCTGAAACAGGAGTATCATGTGCAAGAGGCCTTAAAGTGCCTCATCCCTCCATGTTCGCGTACATTTTAAACTTGGGGGGGGGGGGGGGGCGTGCCAGATATCCGATCCGCTCCAGGTGCCAAATGCTCTAGGGACGCCCCTGTATCTATGGTCAGCGTTTAAAATGATTTATTCATGTCCGTATTGCATTTCAATTATTTCTAGCCTACTCCTAATAATCAATCTTGAAGTTTGCAAACTTACTTTTTGATGATTACACTTATGGGTCTCTTTCAGACAGCAGTTGCGTTCTAGAGCAGCCTTAAAGCGTATTAGAGCGGAGAAATCACCTCTGCGGTTTTAAATTTTTGTGCTATAAACAAAAAAAGACAGGCAATTTAAAAAATATATATTTTTTACTTTCTGCTAAAAAACATTTCCAATAGTAAAATGAAAAAATCAAATTTCTTCATCATTTTAGGCCAATATGTATTCTGCTACATATTTTTGGAAAAAAAAAAATCCCATATATTGATTGGTTTTAGCGTCTACAAACTATGGGATATTTTTATGGAATTTTTTTGATTTTTTATTTTTTTTTTTTTTACTAGTAATTGCGGCGATCAGCAGCTTATAGCAGGACTGTGACATTGCGGCAGACAAATTGGACACTTTGTGACACTTTTTTGGGGACCAGTGACACTAATATAGTGATCAGTGCTAAAAAATATGCACTGTCATTGTACTAATGACCCTGGCAAGGAAGGGGTTAACATCAGGGGCAATCAAAGGGTTACATGTGTCCCTAGGGAGTCCCTTTTAACTGGGTGGGGGGGGGGGGGGTGCTTGTATTGTACTGCTGAGCAGAACCACAAGATCTCTGTCTTCCCCTGTCACAAAATGGTGATCTGCCTTGTTTACAGGTATACTGCTGTTCTGTCTGCCTCAGGAACGATCCACGGGTCCCGGAGGACATCGGGTCCACCGATCCCGCTGATTGGCTCCTGCTGTGTCGACTTACAGCAGGCGCTGGGGTTGCCAGCGGAAGAAAAAATCACGTACAGGTATGTTATTTTGCTTTAATGGTCCGCCCTGCCGCAGTATATGTACGTGGGGGGTCCTTAAGCGGTTAATGAGCGTTTTTGATGTGTTGTACAAGCAATTAGGTTGTTTCAGGCAACACTCCTCAAACGGCCTGGAAGATGTGTTTATTTATTATGTACAAGGCTAAAATGAGAAATTATCACTTGACTCTTTACAATTACACCTTAAATGCATTGTAAATGCCATAGGCGCGTTTGCACTGCGTTTACAGCATGCCTAACCAGCTCTGGGCCAGAAGGATTTGCCAATTTTTGCGATTCGGTACTGCGTTACTTTTACTGACAACTGCTCGGCTGTACGATGCGGTAGCTCAAATAAAATTGACATCCTTTTTTTTTCCCCACAAACAGGGCTTTGTTTTGGTGGTATTTGATCACCTCTGGGTTTTTTTGATTATGCGCTAAAAACAAAAAAAGAGCAACAATTTTGAAAAAAAAAAAAAAAAACAGTATTTTTCACTTTCTGCTATATAACATTCCCAATAAAAAAATGTTTTAAATCAAATGGTTTCATCATTTTTGGCCAATTTGTATTTTGCCACATATTTTTGGTAAAACAAAATCCCAATAAGTGTATTTTGATTGGTTTGCGCAAAAGTTATTGCGTCTACAAACTAGGGGAAAGATTTATGTCATTTTTATTTATTTATTTTTTTTACTAGTAATGGCGGCGATCTGCGATTTTTAGCAGGACTGCGACATTGTGGTGGACAGATCGGACACCTAACTGACATTTTTGATACTTTTGGGGGGACCAGTGACATTACTACAGTAATCAGTGCTAAAAATATGCATTGTTCCTGTAATAATGACACTGGCAGAGAAGGGGTTAACACCAGGGGCAATCAAAGGTTAAAATGTGTACCTAGGGGGTGATTCTAACTGTGTGGGGGCCAGACTTGGTGGATGGAAACAGGGCTCCTGTGTTCCGAAATAACAGGAACACAGGAGCCCTGTTTCAATCAATTACAGGTGACAGATGAGCGGTGTGCCGTGTTTACAATGGCACACCGCCTTCTGTCAGTCCCTGCAGCGATCGCTGGGTTCCAGACCCGTTGCTTAGCTGCAGTGCTAGAGAGCGGGTGCGCGTGCCCGAGACCCACTCCTGCGAGCCGACATACCCATATGGTGGTTTGCCAGAAGAGCCAGCCTGACGCAGTATATCTGTGGCGGCTGGTCTTTAAGTGGTTAAGGTACTTTTCAATAGAAGTAAATGAAGGGAGGTGCAAAGCTTCAAACTCTGCAGGCAAAGTTCTTTTTGCCTCACCGCAATGCTAGACAACGCTAACGCTGCAGTGTGAACACCTCCATCCACTCCCTATTACAATTTTAGGTGACATTAATAGGTGGCATGGAAGCATTAAAAATGTGACCCAACCCAACCACCTATTTTCAACACCTGTATGAAAGAGCCCTTACTTCCTTCAATTGCTACTTGCTAGTGAGGCAGTCCATCATAGTGGAGGGCCAATAGGAACATGTTTAGGCAGGGCTTTGTGCCAAGCTTTGAAAGTACTAGCTTTTACTTTGAAGAGTTACCTGCCTTAATTGCCAGCATTCAGCCATGATGGGGGAGGCAGTTTGCAGGTACAATTAAGGCCTGTTTCACGCAGGCTTCAACTTGTATAAGAGTTCTGTGAACAACATAGACGTGTGCACAGGGTGTGCCAGGTTTGCCTGGGCACACCCTAATCACCCCGTGTACATTAACCACTTTCCTACCGGAGGATTTTGCAGCTTAAAGACCAGACCCCTTTTTTCAACTTGGCACTTCGTGACTTTAACTGATAATTGCTCGGTCATGCAATGCTGTACCTAAACGAAATTTACGTCCTTTTTTTCCCACAAACAGAGCTTTCTTTTGGTGGTATTTGATCGCCTCTGCGCTTTTTATTTTTTGCGATATTAATAAAAAAAGAGCGAAAATTTTGCAAAAAAATGACATTTTCAACTTTGTCTTTTAAAAAATATCCAATATACTCAATTTATGTCATTTTTTTTTGCCAAAATATATTTAGCTACATGTCTTTGACAAAAAAAAAATCAATGAGCGTATTTTTATTGGTTTGCGCAAAAGTTATAGCGTCTACAAACTATGGTGTAAATAGTGAAATTTACGCAGCTTTAATTTCTGACTGCCTATCTCATTTTATGAAGTGCTAAAATGGCGGGGCAGTACAAAACCCCCCCAAACCACCACTTTTTGGAAAGTAGACATCCTAAGGAATGTCCTGACAGGCATGTTGAGCTCATTGAATATTTCATTTTTTTGTCACAGGTGTTTGAAAAATGACTAAAAAAAAAAATTTTTTTTTTTTTTACACAAAGTTGTCATTGAAATGATATACTGCTCACACATGCCATGGGTATATGTTTAATTACACCCCAAAATATATTCTTCTGCTTCTCCTGAGTACAGCGATACCACATATGTGGGACTTTTTGGGAGCCTAGCTGTGTAGGGGTCCCCAAAAACAAATCACCACCATCAGAATTTCAAAGGGCGTACATTTTTCATTGCATTTTCTCACTACCTCTAACGGTTTAGGAGGCCCTGAAATGTCAAGATACCACAAAACCCCCCCAAATGACCCCATTTTGGAAAGTAGACACCCCAAGCTGTTTGCTGAGAGGCATGGTGAGTCCATGGAATATTTTATATTTTGCCACAAGTTTTGGGAAAATTACAATTTTTTTTTTTAATTTTTTTTTTTTATACAACGTTGTCACTAAAAGATAAATTTCTCACACATGACATGGGTATATGTGGAATGACACCCCAAAATACATTCTGCTGCTTCTCTTGAGTATGGGGATACCCCATGTGTGAGACTTTTTGGGAGCCTAGCTGTGTACAGGACCGCAAAAGCCAATCAACACTCTCAGGTTTTCTAATGGCGTAAATTGTTCATGTCACCTCTGCACTACCTGTCACAGTTTCGGAGGCCCTAAAATTCCAAGATAGCACAAAACCCCCCCAAATGACCCCATTTTGGAAAGTAGACACCCCAATCTATTTGCTGAGAGGCATGGTGAGTCCATGGAATATTTTATATTTTGCCACAAGTTCCGGGAAATATATATATATATATATATATATATATATATATATATATATATATATTTTTTTTTTTTTTACACAAAGTTGTCAGTAAATGATATATTGCTCACACATGCCATGGGTATATGTGAACTGACACCCCAAAATACATTCTGCTGCTTCTCCTGAGTACAGGGATACCCCATGTGTGAGACTTTTTTGCAGTCTAGCCGAGTACAGGTCCCCGAAAACCAGTCCCCGCTTTCAGGCTTTCCAAGGGCGTAAATTGTTGATTTCACTCCTGACTACCTATCACAGTTTCGGAGGCCCTAAAATTCCAAGATAGCACAAAACCCCCCCAAATGACCCCATTTTGGAAAGTAGACACCCCAAGCTATTTGCTGAGAGGCATGGTGAGTCCATGGAATATTTTATATTTTGCCACAAGTTCCGGGAAATATATATATATGTATATATTTTTTTTTTTTTACACAAAGTTGTCATTAAATGATATATTGCTCACACATGCCATGGGTATATGTGAACTGACACCCCAAAATACATTCTGCTGCTTCTCCTGAGTACAGGGATACCCCATGTGTGAGACTTTTTTGCAGTCTAGCCGAGTACAGGTCCCCGAAAACCAGTCCCCGCTTTCAGGCTTTCCAAGGGCGTAAATTGTTGATTTCACTCCTGACTACCTATCACAGTTTCGGAGGCCCTAAAATTCCAAGATAGCACAAAACCCCCCCAAATGACCCCATTTTGGAAAGTAGACACCCCAAGCTATTTGCTGAGAGGTATGGTGAGTCCATGGAATATTTTATATTTTGCCACAAGTTCCGGGAAATATATATATATGTATATATTTTTTTTTTTTTTTACACAAAGTTGTCATTAAATGATATATTGCTCACACATGCCATGGGTATATGTGAACTGACACCCCAAAATTCATTCTGCTGCTTCTCCTGAGTACAGGGATACCCCATGTGTGAGACGTTTTTGCAGTCTAGCCGAGTACAGGACCCCGAAAACCAGTCCCCACTTTCAGGCTTTCCAAGGGCGTAAATTGTTGATTTCACTCCTGACTACCTATCACAGTTTTGGAGGCCATGAAATGCCAAGACAGCACAACCCCCCCCCCCAAATGACCCCTTTTCGGAAAGTAGACACCCTGAGCTATTTGCAGAGAGGCATGTTGAGTATTTTGCAGATCTCACTTTTTGTCACAAAGCTTTGGAAATTGAAAAAAGAGGGAAAAAAATGCATTTTCCTGTTTTTTCTTCATTTTCCAAAAAAATGAGAGCTGCAAAATACTCACCATGCCTCTCAGCAAATAGATTGGAGTGTCTACTTTGCAAAATGGGGTAATTTGGGGGGGTTTTGTGCCATCTTGGCTTTTTATGGACTTCAAAAGTGTGATAGGTAGTAAGGAGTGAGATCAACAATTTACGCCCTTGGAAAGCCAAAAGGTGCGCATTGGTTTTCCGGGTCCTGTACGCGGCTAGACTGGCAAAAAGTCTCACACATGGGGTATCCCTGTACTCAGGAGAAGCAGCAGAATGTATTTTGGGGTGTCATTTCACATATACCCATGGCATGTGTGAGCAATATATCATTTACTGACAACTTTGTGTAAAAAAAAATAAAAAAATAAAAAAAAAAAATTTTCCCGAAACTTGTGGCAAAATATAAACTATTCCATGGACTCACCATGCTTCTCAGCCAGTAGCTTGGAGTGTCTACTTTGCAAAATGGGGTCATTTGGGGGGGTTTTGTGCTATCTTGAAATTTCAGGGCCTCTGAAACTGTGACAGGTAGTCAGGGGTAAAATCAGCAATTTACGCCATTAGAAAACCTGAAGATGTGGACTGGTTGTCGGGGTCGCGTACACAGCTAGGCTCCCAAAAAGTCTCACACATGGGGTATCCCTGTACTCAGGAGAAGCAGCAGAATGTATTTTGGGGTGTCATTTCACATATACACATGGCATGTGTGAGCAATATATCATTTAGTGACAACTTTCTGTAAAAAAACAACAAAAAAAAAAAAAATTATAATTTTCCCGAAAATTGTGGCAAAATATAAAATACTCCATGGACTCACCATGCCTCTCAGAAAAAAGCTTTGGGTGTCTACTTTTCAAAAAGGGGTCATTTGGGGGGTTTTTGAACTGTCCCGGCATTTTATGCTCAATCTTAGCCACACATCACCCACTCTTCTAACCACTTGAAAACCAAGCCTTTTCTGTGCCTTTTTGTTTACATGAAAAAATATTTTTTTTTTACTAGAAAATTACTTTGAACCCCCAAACATTATATATTTTTTTAAAGCAGAGGCCCTATAGAATAAAATGGTGGATGTTGCAAATTTTTTTGTCACACGGTATTTGCGCACAGATTTTCCAAACGCAATTTTTGCGAAAAAAATACATTTTTTTTTAATTTATTGCACAAATACACTATATAATTCCAATTGTTTTGGTAAAATTTAAAAGATGATCTTATGCCGAGTTCATAGACACCCAACATGACATGCTTCAAAAATTGCACATGCCTGCGCAGTGGCAAAAACCTACGTACATTTTTAAAAACCTTTAAAAGTCTCTACAGGTTACCACTTTAGACTTACAGAGGAGGTCTACTGCAAGAATTACTGCCCTCGATCTGGCGATCGCGGCAATACCTCACATGCATGCTGCAATTGCGGTTTACATATGACACTAGACCACCGCTTGCGTGCGCCATTGCGCGCAAGCACCGGGGGAAAGGGGGGGGTCAATTTTTTTTTCTTTTTTCTTTTGCTTTTTTATGTTATTTTGACACCTTTCCTTTAATTTTTTTTTTTTAAATCATTTTTATTGTTATCACAGTGAATTTAAATATCCCCTATGATAGCAATCTGTGGTGACAGGTACTCTTTTTTAAAAAAATTGGGGTATTTTAGACTCCAGATCTCTCCTCTGACCTTAACGCATCTGACCACACCAAAATTGGTGTGATAAAATACTTTCCCAATTTCCCAATGGCCCTGCTTATTTCTGGCGAAACAGAAGTCATAAAATGCTCGTAGCCTCCGGCATCTTAGGCCATAGAGATGATTGGAGCCATTCTCATCTCCAATTAGCTCTATGGTTAGACAACTGAACCCCCGGCTGCACTCTCGGGTTAACCGGTGGGACAGGAGAGCCCGAGAAAAACCACGGAAGGCTGCGGAAGGCGGCGGTGGGGGGGGAGGCTCCTCCCACTGCATGTAAAAGCAGTCTAGCGGCCAATTACCTGCTAGGATTGCTTTTACATGTAAGCTGACCGCTGGCTGTAAAAAACGATACCAAGATGATGCCTAAATCTGCAGGCATCATCCTGGTATAACAACTCAAAGTCCAGCAACGTACCAGTACATTGCTGGTCCTTGTTTGGCATATAGGTTTTTTTTTTTTTCATGCAGCCTGTGGGCTGAACGGAAAAAAAGAGAACCTATCCGAAATCAGCACAGGAATAATGCGTAGTATTACTCATCATTAACCGCCCAAACAACCACCTACTGAATTTAATGATGGGTATACACGACACTATCCACGTATACCAAAATAGGATTTTAACTGCAGTGCTGAAATCAGAAAATCACCACAGCTGCTATCAGCAAAGGTATCCATATATGCTGAGCGCAAACACTGTTTGTGTCAGAATATATAAAATCAATGCGTGGTAGCCGACGAGTACCTGCAAGAGAAACAGGTCACAAAAGAATGAAAAAAAAAAGTACATTAAAAAAAGTACATTAGGAAGAGTAGGACATATAAAATGACTGACACAACAAAAGTTTTTGGATTATCATCATTAACCGCCCAAACAACCACCCACTGAATTCAATGATGGGTATACACGGCGCTATCCACGTATACCAAAATAAGATTTTAACTGCAGTGCTGAAATCAGAAAATCACCACAGCTGCTATCAGCAAAGGTATCCATATATGCTGAGCGCAAACACTGTTTGTGTCAGAATATATAAAATCAATGCGTGGTAGCCGACGAGTACCTGCAAGAGAAACAGGTCACAAAAGAATGAAAAAAAAAGTACATTAAAAAAAAGTACATTAGGAAGAGTAGGACATATAAAATGACTGACACAACAAAAGTTTTTGGATTCTCATCATTAACCGCCCAAACAACCACCCACTGAATTTAATGATGGGTATACACGGCGCTATCCACGTATACCAAAATAAGATTTTAACTGCAGTGCTGAAATCAGAAAATCACCACAGCTGCTATCAGCAAAGGTATCCATATATGCTGAACGCAAACGCTGTTTGTGTCAGAATATATAAAATCAATGCGTGGTAGCCGACCAGTACCTGCAAGAGAAACAGGTCACAAAAGAATGAAAAAACAAACAAAGGACATTTATATGTACAGTAAGAAGAGTAGAAGGACATATAAAATTACTGACACAACAACAGTTTTTGGATCCTTTTATTTTTCTAACTGTTTCTTGATTTGGGACAGCGATCTTCTGCGATCTTCTCTTCCAGCTTGGGTCTCTCAAAATGTCGATGGACATCCAACATCCTTCGAGACCCTGTGTTTGTGTGCCCTACACTGTGTCGTGCTGTACCCTACGCTAATACTCCACTAGTGTATGGTAGCGCTCGAAACATTCCCCGATGCAGAGACCAGGTTGGTCAGGACATTTGGGACAATAATAGCGGGTGTCACTCCTGCCTCCGTGCTTGCTACAGACACGACATCTTTTTTGGGGGTATCTTTGGGTAGGGGTACGCGGGATGGCATAAGGAAAATGCCTCTCATGCAGCCGGCTCACTGCATCTGGAAGGGGAAGTTGGGCAGGCATGCCTCCTGGGTACAGGTAGGCAAGGATGACCGCTTCCTGGAATTCCCGGAAGGATCCAGTTCGTCCTGACGCCCTGGATAGGACAAAGGCGTTCAGCATAGCCAATTGGTAAAGATAAACAGACACTTTTTTGTACCAGCGTCTGGCTTTACGGGCAACTAAATACGGCGCCAAAAGCTGGTCGTTAAGGTCCACCCCTCCCATGTTAAGGTTATATTCGTGGACACAGAGGGGTTTCTCCACAACGCCAGTTGCCGTAGGGATTTGGACTGTCGTGTCTGCGTGAAGGGAGGTCAGAACATAAACATCCCGTGTATCCTTCCACTTCACCGCAAGTAATTTGTCCGTTTTCAAGCAGGCTCTCGCCCCCCGACTAAGACGGGAATTTACAAGCCATTGGGGGAAGCCCCGGCGATTACGTCGCACGGTGCCACATGCGCCAATTTGTAATTCGAGCAGGTGACTAAATAGTGGCACGCTTGTATAAAAGTTGTCCACGTACAAATGGTACCCCTTTCCGGATAAGGGTGACACCAAGTCCCAAACGATCTTACCGCTGCTCCCTATGTAGTCTGGGCAGTTGGGGGGCTCCACAGTGCTATCTTTTCCCTCATAGACCCGGAAACTAACTGTATAGCCTGTGGCCCTGTCACACAATTTATACAGTTTGACCCCGTACTTGGCACGCTTGCTGGGGAGGTACTGTTTCATAGCAAGGCGGCCAGTAAATTTAATCAGGGACTCGTCAACGCAGACAACTTGTTCGGGGGTAAACAAGGCTGCAAACCGCTGATTGAAGTGGTCTATGAGGGGCCGAATTTTGTGGAGCCGATCGTATTCAGGGTCTCCCCGAGGACGACAGAGTTCATTGTTGCTGAAATGCATAAATCACAGAATTTGCTCGTATCTCCCCCTGGACATGGAGGCAGAGTACATGCGCATATGGTGAGCTGGGCTAGTGGACCAATATAGCCGCAATTCACTCTGTTTAGTTATGCCCATGTGGAGGGAAAGGCCCAGAAAGATCTTAAATTCGGAAACCGTTATAGGATTCCAGCCGAATGGTCTGGCAAGGTGCGAATTTGGGTTGGCGGCGATAAATTGTTGAGCATATAAATTTGATTGATCCACAATAGATCTGTAAAGATCTTCCGTGAAGAACAGCTCAAAAAAGTTCAGGGGCGTAAAACCAGCTGTCTCCACGTGGATTCCAGGTTGGGCGGTGAATGGGGGAAGTACTGGCGCTGTAGAATCAGTGGGTTGCCAATTGGGATATGCCAGCGCATCAGGGAGGGCACTATGGGCTCTATGGGCCTGTCTTCGAATACGCGGTGGCTGCGGGCCACTACTCGTGCTAGCCACCGCACCAGCTTCAACTGCACTTAGGGGACTCGCCACGTCACCAGGTGCTACTGCAGTGCTGGTTGTACTAGGTCCAGGGTGTACTAGGCCGCTGGCGCTTGCCAGGTCGCCAGAAAAATGAGCGGCACTAGTAACCACACTCTGCTCCATACGAGCACCCTGCGATTCCTGCATCTCAACAACTTCAGAATGGGGTCGGGTACGCCTGGGTCTAACAGGGACCCATCTGTCGTCGGAGCTATCTGTCAGGGAGCCGCTGCCGTCATCAGGTTCATATACTGACACTAATTCGGTCATTGTAGCTTCCCCATCGCTATCAGATGACTCGGACAGCATATAACTGATAAGCTCTTCATCTCTGTACGAACGTTTGGTCATTTTGGTAACTAAATTTACCCGTACAGTGATGCGACTCACAGGTAATAAAAGCACCTGGTTGTCGAAGGCTATTTCAAGCACTACCAAAAAAACTGCTAATGCTAGCAGGGATCAGGCCTGACTCTGCTAACACAGCGGTTTTGTGTCTTGTGTTTTTTTGTAAGTGACAGTAATCTATTGATTACTACACTTACCTGGGTGAAAGGGTTAAACGCAGGTGCTGGCAGGAATCAGTGCTGACCGTGCAAACACCGCGTTTTGGGAACCCTAAACTATGGGGGCGCTAGTATAGTTCTGATCAGATCAGATATTGATCTGTTCAAACACTATACTAGAAATGGAAGTGTATGTGCGTGCGTGCGTGTGTGGCAATCAAGGGGTTACTTCTAAACTATGCGCCGGGGATCTGGGGGGGGTGGCGGGGACCCTAAACCTCCTTTGGGAAAGAAACTAGCTAGCTAGCGCAACCTCAAGTCACAATGACACCAATACAAAATACAGTAAAAAC
Organism: Pelophylax lessonae; assembly: GCF_965119305.1. NCBI lineage: Eukaryota > Metazoa > Chordata > Amphibia > Anura > Ranidae > Pelophylax > Pelophylax lessonae. The sequence goes on from NC_138769.1 coordinate 642,471,640, forward strand.
AGTATATTATGTGTGTATTAGTGCTAATGTGACAGAGGGTGTAGGGGTTAACTGGATGTGATCAGGGGGGGATCAGGGGTTTAAATCTTTATTGGAAGGGGCTGGCGGGTATCCTAAGGATAAAAGGAACGGTGGCAAGCGCTAAACCTGGTCACAAGTCACACTTATACGGGTATATAGAAAATGCTATATACTGTATACAGTGTGCGTTGTGGCAGGGGGTGTAGGGGTGATCAGGGGGGGATCAGGGGATTAAATCTTTATTGGGCGGGTGGCGGGGACCCTAAACCTCCTTGGGACAGAAACTTAGTCGCCTGCGCTAATTCTGATCACAATGACACTAATACAAATATACAAAAACACAGTATATTACGTTTGTATTAGTGCTGATGTGACAGAGGGTGTAGGGGTTAACTAGCGGTGATCAGGGGGGAATCAGGGGGGATCAGGGGTTTAAATCTTTATTTGGGGGGGGTGGCGGGTAATTTAAGTGGAAAAGGGGGGGTCGCAAGCGCTACACCTGACCACAAATCACACTTATACGGGTATATAGCAAAATGCTATATACTGTATACGGTGTGTGTTATGGCAGGGGGTGTAGGGGTGATCAGGGGGGGGGTCAGGGGCTTAAATCTTTATTGGGCGGGTGGCGGGGACCCTAAACCTTCTTGGGACAGAAACTTAGTCGCCTGCGCTAATTCTGATCACAATGACACTAATACAAAAATACAATAACACCATATATTGCGTTTGTATTAGTGCTGATGTGACAGAGGGTGTAGGGGTTAACGGCGGTGATCAGGGGGGGGTCAGGGGAGATCAGTGGGTTAAATCTTTATTAGGGGGGGGTGGGGGTAATTTGAGTGGAAAAGGGGGGGTCGCAAGCGCTACACCTGACCACAAATCACACTTATACAGGTATATAGGTATATGCTATATGCTGTATATAGTGTGTGTTGTGTCAGGTGCTGTAGGGGTTAATTGGGGGGGCGATCGGGGGTGAAATGTGCCTATCTAAGTGTGTATGTACGTGCTTGGTGCTGTACTTACAATTAGATGTGCTCTCCTCTCACGCTGGATCCGAAAAGACCGTTGGGAGGGGAGGGCACATCTCCTCTAAGCCTGTGTTTACATTTCACAGGCTTAGAGGATGATCTGATTGGGCAGGACCGATCAACAGGTCCAGACCAAAAATGATTGGCCTGGACCTGATGACTGATCGGTTCTGAACCCAATCGAGTCATCGGCAGGACCTCGGGAGCGCGCGCGTACGCGCCAGAGCGGCTCAGGCTAGTGACGTTAATTAACGTCCCTCTGCCTGGCCGGGGCTGACCGCCGCAGTAAATCTACTTGCGGCGGTCGGCAAGCGGTTAACATTATCACTTTTTGTGCTGGCAGGAAGATGGGGAAAAATCTCTCTATTACTGGCTCTGCCATAAGAGAAGTCTTTAGGCACTTGCCTTTCAATGTGCCGGCAGGGAGATAAATGTGCTAGGGTCATATACATGTAGACACACACAAACACGTGTGTTTGAGCTTTGGGGTGCATACCCTAATTTAATAGGCGCACACCTATGGTGAACAACAAGCGTTGGCAAAGCAATTGCAGAGCTTTTGGAAAGCTTTGTTGAAGTACCATTCAGCTAAATGTTAAACACAGATCCCAATGGGAGTTAGGATTGTCAATCATACAAAAATGTGATGCGCCAGAAATATAAAATCAAAAAGTGATGACAATAAATCATATCCAGTTCATAAGGCACATAGCAATGTGTGTGCTTCCAATAAAATGATATAAAGAGTGTCCCGTGTTCAGATGAAGAAAATCCAGTGATGAAAACAACTTGTAATCACCAATATAGTGAATCCCTCCACCAGGTGAATCAGCCTCTCACCTTTCTGAAGGACCCAAACGGGCCAGCAATCACATGTATCATTGATCAGACTTCCAGGAAAGAGCCACACTATATTGCACCTCGAGGGATCCCGGGACATATAGAAAACAGATGAAGAAATCTAGTGCTCTCCGCTTACTAATGAGGGTATGCTTTATTAGAGAAAGGCAGATCAACTCACATTTGTCGGGCACTCAGCTGTGCCTGCTGTATAATCGATGTCAGCGATCTGTTACCAGAGAGAGACTCTGCGTCGGCCACGCACGCTCCGCCCCCCTATACGCGTTACGTCGAGCGTAATGCTCCTTTGACTTCCTCGGTAGGGGTGGCTAGTGCGTGCCAAGCCTCACTTTAAATACATCAACTCTCAGGTGGATTGGCCAGCAGATCTCAGTCCCTCCCCCCGCTCATAGCTCAGTACAGGACACTGGAACCTCCGAACCAGGCATGTTTACGGCGGTGTCACTGGCTCATATCGCTAATGGGGCAATTTTATTGTATGGGCATTGATCAGATTACTATTGCACATCTGCGGAGATCGCGTGGTGGCGCAGACATCTCTCTGGTTTACATTAAAACAGCTAAGACACATAATCACAAAATCTCATACCATAATTATCACATATTAAAAATACATCAATAAGCTAAAATCTGGAATAATAAATGTTGGCTATTAAAATTTATAAAAAAAAAAAAAAAAAAAAAAAAATTTTTAAAATATATTATAAAAAAAAAAAAAAAAAAAAAAAATAAAAACATTTTTTTTTTTTTTTTTTTTTTTTTTGTCTCAGATAAAAATATATAATGCATGATGGGGTGTTATTTATTACTAATGAAACAATTTAGATCGAAATCCTTATTTAAACCTCTGGGTGCCTCTGGGGAATGAAGTCTTTAAGTGGCAGAAAGATCTTCAGAGCAACTCTATATTACCATCCCGTGATAGTACACCGGAGAGAGTTAATATGACACCCCCTGTATGGAGCAGAGCGCCGCCTGCTCCTGCAAGGCGGGAATCTAACAACACTCCTGCACCCACCTACCATGCACCACAAAGAGGTAATGGAAGGGGGAGGAGAGCAGGAAGAGGTGGACCAAGAGGAAGAGGTAGAGGTCAAGGGAGGAACAATGGTGGCCCTTATCATCAAACACAGGGAAATAGCGGCCCATATCAACAGGCACCCAGGAACAGTAATGGCCTGTATTTCCCAACACAAGGGAACAGGAATAGTCCCTATCAGGCAGAACAAGGGAATTGGTACCCCCAGGAACCAAGGGGCACACATGATCAACGACAAGACAGGAGGGAGGAGTCAATATATGACTCCCCTCGCCCATCTACGTCATATAATATCCCCACCATGAATAGATTTACCCCACTCTACCCGCCAGCCGTAATCAACAATCCCCCGGATGTTTTTTTAGAGAAACCCAGTGCCCTGTGGGGGTACAAGGGTCCAATTGGAAAACAATCTGGGGAAAAAAGAAAAGACAAAGAGGACGACGAGCAGGTCGACGCCTCCAAAAAAAGCAAAACCCAATAGGAGCAGGCATATTCAACATCAGTGGCATACCTTTGACCAAGGAGGAGACGAAAGTCTTAGATAAAGGGTTAAAATATGCCCCAGTGAAAAACCTAAATAAATTCGACACATATGTTAGCTTACAGAAATACATGAGGGGTTTAAATCAGAAGAAGTATTTCCTATCTAAACCAGACAATCGCCCCACGAATAGTGAGAGAACACACCACTCGATGTTGAAAAACAAATCTGTGTTCAATCCACCAAATAAGGATAGCAAATATATGGAGGTTTTTAAAAATCTGGTGTCACAAGATATTGAGCAATTAAAAGTTAGGAAAATTCAAGACCCCCAATGGATCAAAAATGGTATTACTAGCCTGGAAGCTAATAAACAGCTGGTGATAAGACCAGCGGATAAAGGGGGGGGTATTGTTGTCATGAGTAAAGAGTATTATAATAATGAAATGGAAAGACAACTTTCAGACCCGAATACATATTGTTGTTTGAGGGGTAACCCACTCAATGCATATAAAAAAGAACTGGATGTACTAATTCAAAATGGGCTGGAGGACGCCATTTTGAATAAAAAAGAAGCACTTTATCTAAACCCTACGGCCTGTCGAACCCCTATTATATATTTTCTCCCCAAAATCCATAAGTCTGTGGAGAAACCTCCTGGGAGACCAATCATTAACGGCATTGACTCCCTGAGCTCCAGATTGGGCCAATACATTGATTTTTACTTGCAGCCATTGGTTACCCGGACACCAGCATATACAAAAGATACCAAACATATCATTCAGGACCTACAATCCCTCCCTATCTCAGAGAACTGCATTCTGGCGACTGCAGATGTAGGTTCTCTATACACGATCATCGGGCATGATGCCGCCATGAGGGCCGCATCATGGGCCCTGGATGAGTCGGGATTGGATGGTGATCACATAGAATTCCTGTTAGAAAGTTTGGATTTTTGTTTAAAACATAATTATTTTTGGTACTCAGGGGACTTTTTCTTACAAACCAAAGGCGTGGCTATGGGGGCTAGATTTGCCCCCAGTGTAGCCAATTTATTCATGGCCCAATGGGAAGCAGAAGAGGTTTTATCCAACAGACCCCCAGAACTGATCTTTTACAAGAGATTTATAGACGATCTGATCATGATATGGGAGGGAGATTTGAATTCTTTTAATGATTTTAAAGCTAGAATGAATTTTAACAATAGGAACATTGTTTTATCATGGACTGAGAGCAAAGAAAAGATACAGTTCCTCGATTTAGAGATTTTTGTTCTAGACGGCCAGTTACACACTAAAAATTTTTTTAAACCTACTGACCGTAACTCGTATTTGTCTATGGACAGCTGCCACCACAGGAATTGGCTTTTTAACATTCCGAGGGGTCAACTGATCCGTATCAAGAGGAACTGCTCTAAGGAGGAAGATTTCAAAGCACAGTCCCAAATACTGGTAGACAGGTTCAAAACGAAAGGGTACGATATGAAAAAAGTGTCTTCTGATTTACAACAAGTATCCAATCTGAGCAGAACAGAACTTTTAGCCAACAAGGCTGTTACATCCAGGGATGATAATATAAACAACAACAACTTTAAACTAGTGCTGGATTACAACGTTCAGCATAAACAGGTTGAACGTATTGTAAGAAAGCACTGGGGGGTGCTTAAACAAGATGGAATTTTAGGACCCCACCTCCCGGAGAGACCTGGCTTCATATATAGGAGAGCCCCTATTTTGAAGGACAGGCTGGCCCCGGGAGTGATAGATCCCCCTAGACCCAAGAAAAATACTATTTTTCAGTTCTTGTCTGGATTCCATGCGTGCGGCAGATGTGGTGTTTGCCAGCAGACTAAAAAGAACACCAAAAAGAAGAAAACTTTTATATGCAATAGCACAGGTAAAGAATACCAGATCAAAGACCTAATAACATGTACCACAATTGGGGTTGTTTACATGATGGAATGTGGGTGCGGACTCCAGTACGTAGGACGCACCTCCAGAGCCCTAAATGTGAGGATAGGGGAACATATCTCTAACATAAAGAAGGGAGAGGTTTCACACAACGTATCCAAGCACTTTAAAATATTTCATGATAAGAAACCTCACTCCCTGAAATTCTGGGGAATTGAACATGTCCAACCACACTGGCGAGGAGGCAACTATATTCGCCAGCTAAGTAGAAGGGAATCCTTTTGGGTCTACGAGGCCAAGGTGTTGGCACCCAGAGGTTTAAATAAGGATTTCGATCTAAATTGTTTCATTAGTAATAAATAACACCCCATCATGCATTATATATTTTTATCTGAGACAAAAAAAAAAAAAAAAAAAAAAAAAAAAAAAAATGTTTTTATTTTTTTTTTTTTTTTTTTATAATATATTTTAAAAATTTTTTTTTTTTTTTTTATAAATTTTAATAGCCAACATTTATTATTCCAGATTTTAGCTTATTGATGTATTTTTAATATGTGATAATTATGGTATGAGATTTTGTGATTATGTGTCTTAGCTGTTTTAATGTAAACCAGAGAGATGTCTGCGCCACCACGCGATCTCCGCAGATGTGCAATAGTAATCTGATCAATGCCCATACAATAAAATTGCCCCATTAGCGATATGAGCCAGTGACACCGCCGTAAACATGCCTGGTTCGGAGGTTCCAGTGTCCTGTACTGAGCTATGAGCGGGGGGAGGGACTGAGATCTGCTGGCCAATCCACCTGAGAGTTGATGTATTTAAAGTGAGGCTTGGCACGCACTAGCCACCCCTACCGAGGAAGTCAAAGGAGCATTACGCTCGACGTAACGCGTATAGGGGGGCGGAGCGTGCGTGGCCGACGCAGAGTCTCTCTCTGGTAACAGATCGCTGACATCGATTATACAGCAGGCACAGCTGAGTGCCCGACAAATGTGAGTTGATCTGCCTTTCTCTAATAAAGCATACCCTCATTAGTAAGCGGAGAGCACTAGATTTCTTCATCTGTTTTCTATATGTCCCGGGATCCCTCGAGGTGCAATATAGTGTGGCTCTTTCCTGGAAGTCTGATCAATGATACATGTGATTGCTGGCCCGTTTGGGTCCTTCAGAAAGGTGAGAGGCTGATTCACCTGGTGGAGGGATTCACTATATTGGTGATTACAAGTTGTTTTCATCACTGGATTTTCTTCATCTGAACACGGGACACTCTTTATATCATTTTATTGGAAGCACACACATTGCTATGTGCCTTATGAACTGGATATGATTTATTGTCATCACTTTTTGATTTTATATTTCTGGCGCATCACATTTTTGTATGATTTATAGTTTATTGTGATTTGTGAAACACGATTGGTGCATGCTGCCGGACACCACTATTGATTTATAAGTTCACACACCTGATTTATGCACAGTGAATTGGTGTTGAGTTAATTTATCACATATAATAGGTTTGCGCTGATAGTTTTTTTGTATTTCATTTGAGTTAGGATTGTCACTTTAAACAAGCTGCTAGCAGGCTTCAGCACTTTTTGAAGCTTGTTGAAAGCCTGCTGAAGCCTGCTAGAAGCTTGCGTAAAGTGGCAGTCAGCACTCCCATTAGAATTTGTGTTCAACATTTCCAAACTGGAGCTGAATGGTACTTTAAATGCTTCAATAATTCTTGCGGAAAGCTCTGCAAATGCTTTGGTCAAAGCTTGCTGTTGACACTGCTCCTATACAAGCTGAAGCCCATGTGACACAGGCTAAGTGCCTCCTCTAGGTGCCTGCATAATGTGTTCTGGTTTTTCACGCTTAAAAGCAATTAAAGAAAAAAGCTTTTTTAAATATTATTATACATTCCTTTTAAATTAAATAAAAGGATGATACCAGACAGAGCAAAATACATTTACATGATAGCGTCAGACAGTCAGAGAGAAAGGATGGACAGTCTGGGTTTCTGTGATATGGACGTCTATAGCCCTTCTCCATCTTAAATTGAATCTGTCATGTTACACTGAACAGCCTGAACACAATTTGAGCTGCACTGTAAAGTCATTGGCTTTAGGTATCTTGAAATTTAGAAGGCCGAACATTTTTTCTCAATAATCCCATTACCTTGATATACCCACGATACAATCCTATTTTGTTCATTCCAAATAGAGTATAGGTAATATTACTTTCTACATACACACTCTGCCCATGAAAGTTAAAATAAGGTCAATATAGAAAATGAAGCATTGAAATGCATACAGCACGGTCTACCTGCTCAGGACTTTGGTTTTCTCTCCAGGCACGGTTGCAGTATATTATTAATCCTTTTTCTCAGTAATGTGCTTTCCTGTTTGCAATGCAGGAGAGGTGTTCTCAAACACCTCTAATACAGGTTCCTTGTTGTATCTTCCATTTAGATATTCTGATATAAAACAATATCAATGCTAAGCAGTTTCTCACACCAAGCAAATTCCACCAGAGTAGGTATCTTTACAAGTGGCAGTTTGTGCTTACTGGCCATTGGTGCTCTGACCAACTGTAAGTTCTATCTCTACCTTCTACAGGTCACACTCTGCTGAATGTGATTTTTCTAAGCAAACTTTATTTCAGCAGTAACATGGCTTGTAATGGACAATCTCTCCTGCTCCTCCACTGACGCATTTCACCTTTGGCCAGGTCTTAATCATAGGGACTCTGATCTACGTAGGCTTTTTGAATGTGATTGGTGATAAATAAGAGGAAAGAGAATCATAGGAGGTACCTCTGACAGATATTCCAAAGCAGTGTTTCTCCTGCGCTCAAGTGGTATGCGAAAAGGTAAGTGGTCTTGTGTGGTCTTTGTACACACCACCATTGGATCTTAATAAACTGTTTTAGTGGTAATGTACAAGGTTGGTGCGACCTTCTCTTGTTGTTGTTTTTCAATGTATTTGGGTACCTCTGAGAGACCCTGTGAGTTGCTCCTTGGATCCTGGCTACAGTGGATTATAGTGCTCAGATTAACCACTTACCGACCGCCCGCCGTCGATCTACGTCAGTATTTTGACACTAAATACCGGGGTTATGGCAGCAGATAGCTGCCATAACCCTGGTATTTTTTGAAATGGCAGGCAGTCCTCTTTCAGATAAGGGTCCCAGCATCAGATTCGCCGCTCGATCACCCTTACAGTGCGGCGGAAGAGGGTCCCCCCCGCCGCTTCCCGGTCATTTTCCCTGCTTACCGGACCCACCAGCAGCGAGGAAAACGATCCGGTCTGCGCTCCTCACAAACAGGAAGTCGAGTGAGGGCAAGATGTTCCCCACCCGACTCTATGGTCTTGGAGAACCAGAGCGACGTCAAACGTAGTCTCCTAGCAACCGATTTTAAGAGCCAATTTTTTTTCAGCATGAAAAAAGACTCCTTTTTTTTTTCTTTTTTAGTGTAGTTGTGAGGTCTGGGGTCTTTTTGACCCCAGATCTCACATTAAAGAGGTCCTGTCATGCTTATTTCTATTACAAGGGATGTTTACATTCCTTGTAATAGGAATACAAATTATCATTTTTTTTTAAACTGTGTAAAAATAAAAAATAATAGACAAGATAAATAAGAAAAAAAAAATGAAAGCGCCCTGTCCTCGTTAGCTCACGCGCAGAAGCGAACACATACGCAAGTTGTGCCCACATACAGAGGCGTGCCTAGGGTCTCCAGCGCCCTTGGCAAGGAGCTGTTTTTAGCGCCCCCCCCCCCCGAGAGAGGGTTTGACAGGGAGAGAGAGAGAGGGGGGGTGACAGAGAGAGAGAGGGGGGGTGACAGGGAGAGAATGAGAGTGGGGGGGTGACAGGGAGAGAATGAGAGTGAGGGTTGACAGGGAGAGACAGAGAGGGGGTGACAGGGAGAGAGAGAGGTGTCCCCTGGTCAGCTTGTCCTGTGTAAGTGGAAAGGAGGTTAAAGATGCTGGTCGGCGTATGGGCTGCTCTGACAGCCTCAGTGTACTCCCCATCCCCAGCCTGCCGTCGCTGGAGCCGATTGATGATGTCATGGTCATGTGACCGCTGACTGGCCTCATGTGTGGGCGGAGACAGAGCTCCGGAGAGCCCGCACTGACGCAGCCCAGTAGTGGACACAGGGCTCTGGGATTGGAGCCGCATGCTGCCTGGGGGCGCAGGGCGAGCAGGCTGTGGGGAGGGCGCAAACAATCACTGCTAACACCTCCAATTTTTTTGCGCCCCTTGCAGGCGCCAATCTGGCCGACCCCTTGGTACGCCCCTGCCCACATATGTAAACAAGAGCAATAACTTGAGCCCTAGACCTCCTCTGTAACTACAAGCTGGTAACCTGTAGAAATTTTTAAAGTGTCACCTATGGGGATTTTTAAGTACCAATATTTGTCGCCATTCCACGAGTGTGCGCAATTTTGAAGCATGACATGTTGGGTATCTATTTACTCAGCATAACATTATCTTTCACATTATAGAAAAAATGGGCTAACTTTACTGTTTTCTTATTTTTTAATTTAAAAAAAATGTTTTTTTTCCAAATAAATTGCGCAAATATGGTGTGATAAAAAATATTACAATGATCTCCATTTTATTCTCTAGGGTCTCTGCTAAAAAAAAAAAAAAATATATATATATATATATATATATATATATATATATATATATATATAATGTTTGGGGGTTCTAAGTAGTTTTCTAGCAAAAAAAAATGATTTTAACTTGTAAACAACAAGTGTCAGAAATAGGCCCGGTCCTTAAGTGGTTAAAGTGGTTGTAAAACCTCACATATACCCAGTGAAGTGAACAGCCGCAGATGATACACAGAGATTAAACAAATCCTCCCACGTATGTTTTATTTGTTTATCAGCAGCCTTCTCTTTTTTTCAGTCCCTTCAAAAGTGCTAAAGTTAAAAAAAATCCTTGTTTATCTGTCAGTATCACAAAGGAGAGGGCAGGGAGCTGCAGTTAGAGCTCTTGTACAGTGTGTGAGAGCTGATTGGACGAAAGGGACACACCCCCTTTCACACATGGCAGAGGAAAGAAGGAACGGTGCAGAGCTGTGTTGTGAATAGACAAGCTGTGTGCTGAGCTCTCCTCTCCCGTCACAATTTTATCTCTGGTGTCGGGATAACTTGTCAGACATGCTGATAACAGAGGAACGAAGCACCAGAGAAAAATGACACACAGAGTTTTGGAGAGAGATAAGTAAACACTACAGATATATTGCAGGTTTTTAAGGATTACATGCCAGGTTACGGTGTATCTAAAGCTTTTTTGTTTTGGATAGAGTGGGTAAGTGTTTAAAACCTTTGATAGTTTTGACAGGCAGATTTCAGTAAAGGTAACCCCTGTGCATGCATTTCTTTTCTTTTGATGATTAATTGTAGTTGCTCAGGTTTGTGACTAGTTTAGTTATAACACAGATCTTTTGTAAGCTATTGGAAAGTTTTGAATTATTATAATCCTAACATTGAATATTTAAATGCATTAAAATAACCCCTTCTATGCTAACAGTATAACACAATATTCAACATGTAGTGCAAGGTTTCCCAAGTGCTTTTGCATGTATCATCTTCAGAGCCCCAGGAGTCCCTAAACCCTGTGTGCTCTCCTATGAAAATCTTCACTTTCCTCAAGAAAGTCAAATGTTGTTTTACACCATCACAACATTCCCTGTTGCAAATCTGTCCATCACCTTGTGAATTCAACTGGGAATTGGTTTTCTGGGAGCTTTAAAGTCCAGGCAAAGTAAAAGTAAAATATATTCAGTACATCTCTGCAATACTTGCACACTTCCTCATGTACAAGTACAGAAAAATACCCATGATCTTCTAGAAATGTAGTATGATTGTATCCCCCTGGTTAAGCTGACAAAACTGCCTTTGATGCTCTAGTATCTCAAGAAATATTATCTGCTGCACCCAATTTTGTGGACTACAGAACACCTCCACCCCATGGTATAGAGATGAGGCAATGAGTTTTAACAAACCCCTTGTCCTAGGGTGGTAGCACTGCTTTGTTTTTCCATTGTTACAGTACAATGAGTGAGCCTGAGAAAAAAGAAAAATAATGTAACCATTACATCTAAGGACTTATAAATGGTAATATGTAGAATGTTTTGTTTGGATTTAGGGGCTCTGAATAGGCTATAGAAAGGTATGTGTAGACGCTTGAAGTGTACTTCATAGCAAAATTATCAAAATCATATACAGTACATCTCTGCAATACATACATATTTCCCCTTTAAGAGCCGGTTCACACTGGGGCGACTCAAAGTCGCCCCGACTTTGAAGCCACCTGTGCAGCATGACTTCATCGTGGCTTGCAAACAACTTCTCTAATATAAGTCAATGCAAGCTGCTCCGAAGTCACCCCCAAGTAGTGCAGGAACCTTTTTCTAAGTCGGAGCGACTTGAGTCGCTCTGATTAGAACGGTTCCATTGCACAGAATGGAACTCTACTTGTCAGGCGACCAAGTCGCCTGACAAGTCATGGCAGTGTGAACCGGCTCTAAAGATCCTGCAAGTACAGACAAATCCCCATTAATCTGCTAGAAAATGACCTCACCTCCTAAATTCTCTTGTAGACTGACAACACACAGCATTTTGTGGACTGAGTGGTGTCAGCCCTGTCCAGTTTTCTTATACTAATCTACTCAATTCCTCCCAATGACCTCATCTCTGCAACATAGACAATAGGGAGTTAATCTTTAAATGTTATCACACAACCTGCACACATTTTTCTAACTGAATCCACTTAACAATTAGGTCTCATGCACATAGGGCTCATAAAACTCCTCTTTTACAGGCATGTGGCGCCTTTTTTCTTAGTTACATAGTAGTTGAGGTTGAATAAAGACAATAGTCCATCCAGTTCAACCTGTGTAGGTGTGTGTGGCCGTAATCATCTCTCATACCCCTGAATGTTCTGATCATTGAGATGTACGTCCAAGAGTCTTTTGAAAGCAACCATACTTCCCGCACAAACCACTTCTTGTGGTAGAGAATTCCACAATCTTGTAGCCCTAACAGTAAAGAACCCCCTGCTTTGCCTAAGGTTAAAACGCTTCTCCTCTAATCGCATTGTATGCCGTCAAGTCCTCATGCAATACTTTCGACTGAATAGCTTTTTTTCTATGCTGAGATCACCATTGAGGTATTTATAAATTGCTATCATGTCCCATCTCAGGCGTCTTTTCTCCAGGAAGAATAAATCAAGCAATTGCAGACGCTCCTCATAATTAAGCTCCTCCAATCCCCTAATTAGTTTAGTTGCCCTTCTCTGGACTCTCTCCAGCTCCAACACATCCCTCCTGAGGACTGGCGACCAGAACTGGACAGAATACTACAGATGTGGGCGGACCAGAGTTTTATAAAGTGGAAAGATTATAGTTTTATCTCTGGAATACATCCCTTTCTTTATGCATGCTAATATTCTACCGGCTTTGGCAGCTCCCGCTTGACATTGCATGCTATTGCTTAGTCCAGTGTTTCTCAACTCCGGTCCTCAGGGCACACTAACAAGCCAGGTTTGCAAGATATCTGAAATACATCACAGGTGATATAATTTGCTGCTCAGTGATTGCAGTATTCTAGTCTGCATCTCCCCAAGGTAATACTTAAAATCTGGCCTGTTAGTGTGCCTTGAGGACTGGAGTTGAGAAACACTGGCTTAATCTATCCTCTACCAAGACTCCCAGATCTATCTCCATTTTTGATTCCCCCAAAGTTTCCCCCCTAAAGTGTATTGTGCTTTTATGTTTTTAGTCCCCAAGTGCAAAACCTTACACTTCTCCACATTAAACCTCATTTGCCATGTTGTTGCCCACTCTGTTATTTTGTCCAGGTCATTCTATAGGATATCTGCTTCATGCCGTGCAGTTATTGCCCTGCCCAATTTTGTGTCATCTGCAAAAACTGATATAGAACTACTGATCCCGTCCTCAATGCTGTTTATGAATAAATTGAACAGGCTTGGTCCCAGGACTGAGCCTTGGGGGACCCCGCTTACTACCTCAGACCAGTCTGAGTATGCGCTATTTATTACCACCCTTTGGACACGCCCTTTTAGCCAGTTCCGTATCCAAGAGCAAACCTTGCGGTCATTGCCTGCAGACCTTATTTTATAAATTAAGCGCTTGTGGGGAACTGTATCAAACGCCTTAGCGAAATTCAGGTACGCCACATCCACTGGTCTCCCACTATCTAGCTCACAGCTCACCTCCTCGTAGAATGTTAAGAGATTGGTTTGACAAGAACGCCCATTTGTAAACCCGTGCTGATTACTGCTGATGATGTTGTTGTCTTTAGCAAACTCTACGATATAGTCCCTTATCATCCCCTCCAGAAGTTTACATACTATCGATGTCAGACTAACAGGCCTTTAATTTCCCGGGACATGCCTCTGCCCTTTTTTGAATATCGGTATCACGTTAGCTTTCCTCCAGTCCCCTGGTACATTTCCTGTCATAATACTGTCAGCAAAGATCAGGAACAGTGGTCTATATATAGTCTTACTAAGTTCTTTGAGTACTCTCGGATGTACGCCATCCGGGCCTGGTGATTTATTTGTGTTAATTTTATCCAGCCTTTCCCTGATTTCACCTGCTGTTAGCCATAGCGGCAAGTCCTATGTATTACTACTAACCATACAGTCATGGTCAGTGTACCCCTCCTTTTCCTGTGTAAAGACTGATGAGAAAAAAGCGTTCATCACGGTTGCTTTTTCAGTGTCCTCTGTAACCATCCTCCCATCATCGTTAATTATGTGTGCAATATGCTCTGCCCTAGTTTTTTTGCTGTTGATATATTTAAAGAATTTCTTTGGGTTCTTTTTGCTATCCTCCGCTATTTGTCTCTCAAAGTTGATTTTAGCCATTTTGATTTCGTATTTACTTTTCTTATTTGCCTCCTTGTATTGCTCGAAAAGCCGATACTGTGCCCTCTGATTTATATTTCTTGAAGGCCATTTATTTTCCCCTAATACGTTTTTTAACATTACAGTTTAGCCAGCCAGGTTTGGCTTTGTCTCTTCTAAATTTATTTCCCATAGGAATCCACTGCGAGATGCATTTGTTTAATATGTTCCTAAAGCATTCCCATTTTTCCTCTGTGGTCAGTGTTCCTAGGGTTTGGTCCCAGTTTACCCTTTCCGTCATTGAGCACAATTTGGGAAAGTTTGCCCTTCTGAAGTTTAGGGTTCTAATGTTCCCCACTTGCCTTGTTATATTGTTATTTACGCTAAATGTGATAATCCTCCGATCGCTAGAGCCCAGGTTGTCCTGGACTCCTACCTCTGAGATTAGGACTGGGTCATTAGTGAATAATAGATCCAGCACTGCATTTTCTCTAGTAGGAGAATCCACCAACTGAGACATGTAGTTGTCCTGTAAGGTTTCCATGAATAGACGGGCCTTCTGTGAGTGTGTAGTTCCCTCTTCCCAGTCAATGTCGGGATAATTGAAGTCCCCCAATATGATGATTGATCCCAGTTTTGCTACTTTACCCAACAGTGATATAAATTCCAGCTCTACCTCCTCCCTTTGGTTGGGTGGCCTATAGCAAACCCCCACAATTACTTTTCCCTTTACTTCTTCCCTATGGAGTTCTACCCACACGGATTCTAACTCCATACTCATCCCTTCCATAATATCACTCCTCTTTATTAGGGATGATCGAACGGTTCGGGTCGACCATCGGTTTGACGCGAACATTGACTGTTCGAAATTCGGCCGAAAAATTTTTTGCTGAAAAAGTTAGGAATTCGGCAACCAGAACCGACCAAAATGCAATGGGACAGGAACTGGGCTTTAAAAGCCCGTGATTGGACCAGAACCATCAGTAAAAGTCAATTGAGGGGGCAGGAGAATGCTAGGAATGTGATTGGAGTGACTAGGGGATCCAGAGGCCAATCTTTAGTGAATACGCCCCCCAGTATATAAGATAGCCCCGCCAAATCTCTAGCATTGTAATTCAGGGACGTGGAAGAGAGTGGAAGCAGTTCTGTTACTTCTGCTTCAAAGTGTCATTTAGCAATTATTAGTGTGAGGAAAGGGATATCTAGTGTAGTTAGGGTACTATTTTCCACTATAGTTAGATTTAATAATCTAGTTTCTGTAGGGAAAGTGTTAAGTGCTAGGGTGACCGTAGTGTAGTGTAGGGTTAACTGATTCTGACTGCTATGGCAGGGTGACAAAACCCTTCCATGTCAGGGTGACCGCTATAGAGAAAAGTTTGTTTCTCTTAGAACACTTACAGAACAGGATGGTGGCTTCACCCCTGTCACCCTGCTTTTTGTTGCAGGCGTTTATAGGGCTTTTTTGAGGACATGTTTGGAGTCAGGCATGACATCTGAACTTCTGTGTAGGGGTGTATATACACACACACATGTATGTATATATACACATACACATATATAGGTGTGAAAGTAGCAGAAACCTATGCTTGCGCTAATGAAATAATTAACAGGCATATGGCTTCTCTGCTATAACACCTATATGTGTGTATGTGTATAAATACATATAAGTGTGTGTGTATATATACCCCTATACAGAAGTTCAAATGTTATGCCTGCCTCCAAAGACCCCAAAAAATGCCCAAAAAAAAACGCCTGCTGCAAAAACACACCTGGGCGTTTTTGTAGCAGGCGTTTTTTTTGGGCATTTTTTGGGCGTCTTTGGAGGCAGGCATAACATCAGAACTTCTGTGTAAGGGTATATATACACACACACATGTATGTATATATATATATACACATACACATATATAGGTGTGAAAGTAGCAGAAACCTATGCTTGCGCTAATGAAATAATTAACAGGCATATGGATTCTCTACTATAACACCTATATATGTGTATGTGTATAAATACATATAAGTGTGTGTGTATATATACCCCTATACAGAATTTCAGATGTTTTGCCTGCCTCCAAAGACCCCCAAAAAATGCCCAAAAAAAAACGCCTGCAACAACACACCTGGGCGTTTTTTTTTTGGAGCAGGCGTTTTCTTTGGGCATTTTTTGGGCGTCTTTGGAGGCAGGCATAACATCTGAACTTCTGTATAGGGGTATATATACACACACACACTTTTATGTATTTATACACATACACACATATAGGTGTGATAGGAGCGGAGACATATGCCTGTTAATTATTTCATTAGCGCAAGCATAGGTTTCTGCTACTTTCACACCTATTTATGTGTATGTGTATATATACATACGTGTGTGTGTATATATACCCCTACACAGAAGTTCTGATGTCATGCCTGACTCCAAACACTTTTTAGACCCCCCAGACACTAAATCCAAAGAAATCTCATTTTTTTTTTCAATAAATTTTTCAATAATTGTCTCTCTATCAAAAATTACAATTTTTAAGAACTTTTTTTTTGTGTGATTAATAGTCCCTGGGGCATGACCCAGAACCCTAGGCACTTTTTAGGGGCATTTATTGGGTTTTAGGACTTCAAAATGGTGTTTTTTGATTACCGAAGTTCGATTCCCATTGATTTCAATGGGGTTCTGAAATCCAGACTGAACTTTCGGGAAGTTTGGGTGTTCTGGTCGAACCGAACTTTTGAAAAGTTCGATCATCCCTACTCTTTATCACCCTTACATTACCTTACATTACCCTTACATTTCTAATATAAGATTTCTAGGAAAACCTGTGCTTTTATTTTTTGTTAATTTTTTGTTACTTTTGTTTATTGTTAATTAAAATATACAAAAAATGAATAGTGTGTTAAAGCCGCAACTCTACCGTGAGATTATCAACACAGTATTTATATATTTACAAAATCTGGAGCTTCACCAACAAAATTTATAATCAGCAAACATATCATATGTTCAAGTGTACAACCTATAATTAACCACTTCAGCTCCGGGAGGTTTTTCCCCTTAACGACCAGGCTATTTTTTGCGATTCGGCACTGTGTTACTTTAACTAACAATTGCGCAGCCATGCGACGCTGTACCCAAATACAATTTATGTCCTTTTTTCCCACAAATAGAGCTTTCTTTTGTTGGTATTTCCTCACCTCTGCGGTTTTTAGATTTTGCGCTATAAACAAAAAAAGAGCGACCGTTTTGAAAAAAAAAAACAATATTTTTTACTTTCTGCTATAAAACATCATTTTTTTTATCAGTTTAGACCATTTTTTTTATTAATAATGGTGGCGATCAGCAATTTTTAGCAGGACTGTGACATTGTGGCGGACAGATCGGACCCCTTACTGACAATTTTTACACTTTTTGGGGACCAGTGACATTAATACAGTAATCAGTGCTAAATAATATGCACTGTTACTGTATAAATGACACTGGCAGGGAAGGGGTTATTGCTGGGGGTGATCAAAGGGTTAAATGTATGCTTATTTGTGCTTACTGACTGTGCGGGGGGGGGGGGCTCTGTGACAGGCAAAGAGAGATCGGTGTTTCAGCTTAGCTAAAACACAAGATCTCTCTGTGTGACAGAAGAGCCGTCTGCTTTGTTTACATAGGCAGGCAGCTCTTCTGTCGGTTTCTGTGAAGATCAGGGGAGGCTGACGACAATCGTGCCTGCTCCTCCCGCAGTCTGGCTCCCGATGTGTCTAACCACAGCGGGAACGCGCCGCTGAGATCGCATGCACATAATCACATAGATTTATGTGATTATGCGCAGTCGAGCCGCCCTAAGGTAGGTCATAAGGGCTCAGAACAGAGTCATCCAATTACAGGTCATCAAGAATGGCTCCAAACATTCTCCCTAAGGAACAAGGAATTTTTTAATTGTCCCCTGTCAAAACTGATTTTATATAGGGATATGGAAACAAAGTGCTCCAATAGTGTAAAACCCTTTAATATAGTTTATTATAATGTTAAAATCATACTTACATCATGATGAAAATAATAGTGCCAAACAAACACCCGCACTTCAGGGATTACGAAAACGTAATCATGTAAGCACGTAGCTCCACCCTACGTGTTTCATCATAAGTGATGTCGTCCACGGCACGACTTTTATGGATTAATGTTTTTATTTTGTATTTGTTTTATTATATGGTGTACACTTAGTGAATACATACTATGTTTGCTGATTATCCATTTTGTTAGCACAGCTCCAGATTTTCCGTTTTTTTCTCTGCTTGTAAAAGTACCTCTGTGTTAGACTATGTGACCATGCACACATAGGTGTTTACATGAATATTAGAAGAGGAGCGTTTACAGTCAGGAAAAAAAACATCACAAGCGCGTTCAGGAGATGAGCTGAAGAGCAGAAAAAAATTCCGAACATGCCTAAATGCATGTAAACGCATTTAAACACACCTAAATGCTAAACGCTTCTAGCGCTTCAACATCTATGCAGTTAGATGGCTAGAATAAATGAATATTCTAGCCAGTGGGATCCATTAACGCTCAAACACTTGACATGCTTTAAAGTGCCTCAACATGTGTGCAATACACAGTTTTAGGCGTGTTTTTTAAGCGTCCTTTTTCCTGTCAGAAGAAAATGCAATCAGAGGAACAAAGCAAACACTGAGTATGCATGAGGCCTTATAAATAAACCCCAATTATTCTGTGGTCCAAATAAGAACTAGGAGGGTTAATTAGAATCCTTGAGACACGGGACTGCTCTGCTCTGACCTATTACCCTGATCAACGGGTACCTTTTTGTACTTATCAAACAAATATGAAAAATGCTTTCAATTATATATTCAACAAGCCAAAAGGCAGCATTAGTGCCTGCATTGCATTCTAGATGAAAATTAATTTAGCTAATTGAATGCACTAGGAATGAATAAAAAAGGCCTAAAGAGATGAGAGAATATGTAAAAAACTGCCCAGAAGGGAAGACTGTAAATGTGATATAAACTGACAGACACAGCATGTAAAAATTTGATTGTTATAGGTTTTATACCTCTGAACTGAATCTTCCATACAGAGTCAGATAAAATATACAGTATGAAATAAAGTAGCTCTAAAGCTTCATATTTTTGTCCTGAATACTAAAGTCCAGGAACACTACAATTAGAAGAATCAGCACTGAAGCCGCTGGATTTGTGTGTAACACTTTTATGACTTTTTCACTTTTTCACTTGTTCACTTCCAGCCAGGAGCATGCACTGAACACTTCTTGAAAGTCCCTCTTTCCTCCTTTGCACATCCAGCTTTGCTTTGGGTGCAGGTAATGGGGACACTCTGCATGAATGTCCAGTACAGCCTTCTCTGGCTAACCACCATGGGGCTGGATATGATGGGAGCGTGCCTGCACTGGTGTCACATAGGACCTTGCTAAGGCAAGGTGACGTCTGAAAACAGGAAAGAGATGGCAGTGAAAATAGAACATAATGAGATAGAGGAAAGAAAGGCTTTCAAAGAAAGATGAGCAGCAGCCAATGTAGGTTTGGACATTTACTGAAGCAAACCTACAGGAAGAAAAATCTAGTATATAATATCACTTTAAGGGCATAAAAACAAAAAAAGTAAACTTTTCTGAAGAGAGCTATGAAGGCTGCTTTTGCCTACCTCCTTCTGAAAATAATACTTTCTAACTCTTCTGTTCTGATTTTGATGCTTCATGACAGGTTTGCATATCAGAAAAGTCAATAGAAGGACAGAAGTATTTATCTGCATACTTGTTCCAGTCCAGTGACTTGAAATATCAAAGTTGGAGGGTCAGCATTTCAACCACCTTCAAGCCACCAGGAATCACCAGAGCTAAAGTGACCTTCAAAAACTGAACATTCTAGCCCGCATGGATTCGATCAACCACCAGAGTTTGGTGTGATGTTGAAGCTGGGTAATTGACACCTCACTACAGTTTTTTCTAAGATTGATTTCTTTTGCAATTGAAACAAGAAAATAAAACTACAGCAATTTTGTCAAAAGCAATGGGATTTATCTGCCACATTAATTTAGACAACTTTATTCTCATCTTACAGTCAATTGCTTTGCAATTTTGACAACAAAATGAAATAAAAAATTCAGTCACTCTGCCAAAATTCCACATGTATGCTCCGTTTTATGTTGACTTCATGCCTATGAGTTGAGACAATGCATCTTAAAACACACTCGCAATACTTTGTGGTACACCAATGTACTTTGACAGTAGATGGCAATGCACACCATGCCGCACATGCTGCACCTGGGGTGTTCTGTCTTAAAAAATTGCTGCAGGGACGTTTGTTAGTCGTGTTTTGGCAGCTCATTCTTACAAAATGGCTACTTTTAAAAACATGCTGAAGGGACTATGTTTTGTGAGTTGATAGCCATTTACAGTATAAATTAATGGGCTGCTTTAATGCTAATGCAAGAAATGCCACACATAAACGTGCATGTGGCAACAAAATACAGTTGATCAGAAAAGTGAGAAAAGGCCTTATTAATTTCTGCAATGCAACAAAATTGTTGCATTGTGAAATCGCATGAGGTTGGGTGCTCAATAACACCACTAAAAATCTCTTATGTGATGAAAACAAGAAATCAAACTCTTGATAATTTATTATAATGGATGAGCTACTAAAATGGCCTGGTGTAGTCCTAAATATTCCTTCAGCACTTGCTGGAATTGCTGGAGGTGGCTCAATCACACCACTGAAAATCTCTTATGTGAAACAAACAATTAGATCAAACGCATTATAATTTCCGAGCTAATAAAAATCACTGGTGTAGTTCTAGATATTCCTTCCACACTTGCTGTCTTTTTACGGCAGTCAGTTGTGCCATTATTGTTTTATACTTCAAAAAAATTGGTTCTTGGTTAATGTACAGTACACTTTATCTGTTCATGTCCTACAAATACCCACCAAAGAAAAAAAAAGTTGAAATGAAAAAAAGAACACGGTTTCAGCATCACAAGAGTCTGGGAATGTAAAGGGAATAGATAAAGCTATGCAGCGAAAACTTCCATTTTCGAAAGAACTCAAATCTTAGGAAAAAGTTGAAAGCTGAACATTATGTTTCTTCAAACAGGTGAGCAGACATTCTTCTTCTGTACACACAACCTTGTAATATCTGCTTTAATCCGTCATGCATTTTAAATTCATTTTCCAGAGAGAGCTATTTTTGCTTTTCAACATTTCAGAGATGATGACAGTAATTTGTTGCCATGGTGATATTTTTTTCCTCTCAATTCCCCTTCAAGAAACAGAAGATTCTATGTCTAATCAACCACAAACGTTAGATTTGTATCACTTTTTAATATAAGTATTAGTAATATTCACTTTGGAAAAATTTGATAACATTTGACGATGACAGTAAGACAAAAGATAAGTGTTAGCCAGCAGCCAGCCACTCAAATAATACATCCACGGGTTTTTAAATGAATTGGACTGTATTAATTGCATAGTTTTATCCCCTATACATGTTCCACTTGTTAAAGGGCACAATCCATGGTACATGGTAGAGGAAATGTTGGAAGCCCATCATTTTTAATGGGCTACCTTAATGCAACGCACATTATTGCATTAACTAATGCATGTTAATGCACAGCAAAAATTTTAATGTGCCGTTAATTTTTTTTTTTTTTTTATTTTGTTAAAGCAAGCTTGCATGAAGAATTTTATTTTATTTTTTTTATTTTTAGTTTAATCTGTTTTCCCTATCAGCTTTGTATAAATACTGTAAAGCAGGGATGAGGAACTTTTTTCTTCTCTTTGGTGAGGTGTGTGATGTTAGCTGGTATTGATGATGATGCTACTTGTAACTGGTTGTTGGCTGGTGGTGGTTACTGCTGGCTGGTACTGCTGGTGGGGAATGCTGGCTGGTACTTCTGGCGGGTACTTCTGGTGGGTACAGCTGGCTGGTACTGCTGGCTTTTACTGCTGGCTGGTACTGCTGGTGGGAAATGCTGGCTGGTACTGCTGGTGGGTACTGCTGGCTGGTACTGCTGGTGGGAAATGCTGGCTGGTACTGCTGGTGGGAAATGCTGGCGGGAACTACTAGCTGGTTCAGCTGGCTGGTACTGCTTGTGGTTACTGCTGGTGGGAAATGCTGGCTGGTACTGCTGTGGATACTGCTGGCTGATACTGCTGGCTGATACTGCTGGCTGGTACTGCTAGTGGGTACAGCTTGTTAAAGGGCACAATCCGTGGTACATGGTAGAGGAAATGTTGGAAGCTCATTATTTTTAATGGGCTACCTTAATGCAATGCACATTAATGCGTTAACTAATGCATGTTAATGCACAGCAAAAATGTAAATGGCCCTTAATTTTATATGTATTATTTTGTTAAAGTAAGCTTGCATGAAGAAATATATATATATTTTTTAGTTTAATCTGCTTTCCCCATTAGCTTTGAATAAATACTGTAAAGCAGGGGTGAGGAACCTTTTTTCTGCCAAGGGCCATTTGAATATTTATAACCTCATTTGGGGGCCGTACAAAATTATCAACTTAAAAATGAGCCTGTTATATTTGGTCAAACATTGAATTAACTCTCCCCTAATGTGATGGCTGGAACTACTTCTCTTTGGTGAGGTGTGTGATGTTAGCTGGTATTGATGATGTTGCTAGTTGTAACTGGTCGTTGGCTGATGGTGGTTACTGCTGGCTGGTACTGCTGGTGGGGAATGCTGGCTGGTACTGCTGGCAGGTACTGCTGGCTGGTACTGCTGGTGGGTACAGCTGGCTGGTACTGCTGGTGGGAAATGCTGGCTGGTACTGGTGGCTGGTACTGCTGGTGGGAAATGCTGGCTGGTACTGCTGGTGGGTACTGCTGGTGGAAAATGCTGATGGGTACTGCTGGCTTTTACTGCTGTGGGTATTGCTGGCTGGTACTGTTGGTGGGTACTGCTGGCTGGTACTTCTGGGGGGTTCAGCTGGCTGGTACTGCTGGCTGGTACTGCTGGTGGGAAATGCTGGCTGGTACTGCTGGCTGGTACTGCTGGTGGGTACTGCTGGATGGTACTGCTGGTGGGTGCAGCTGGCTAGTACTGCTGATGGGTATGGCTGGCCGGTACTGCTGGCTGGTACTGCTGGTGGGAAATGCTCACTGGTACTGCTGGCGGGTTCTGCTAGCTGGTACTGCTGTGGGTACTGCTGGCTGGTACTGCTGGTAGGTACTACTGGCTGGTACTGCTGGTGGGGGTGGGAAATGCTGGTTGGTACTGCTGGCTGCTACTGCTGGCTGCTACTGCTGGTGGGTACAGCTGGCTGGTAGTGCTGGTGGGAATTTCTGGCTGGTACTGCTGGCTGATACTGCTGGTGGGAACAGCTGGCTGGTACTGCTGGTGGGTACAGCTGACTGGTACTGCTGGTGGGAAATGCTGGCTGGTACTGCTGTGGGTACTGCTGGTGGGTACTGCTGGCTGGTACTGATGGCTGGTACTGCTGGTGGGTACAGATGGCTGGTACTGCTGGTGGGAAATGCTGGATGGTACTGCTGGTGGGTATAGCTGGCTGGTACTGCTGGTGGGAAATGCTGGATGGTACTGCTGGTGGGTACTGCTGATGGGTACTGCTGGCTGGTACTGCTGTGGGTATTGCTGGCTGGTACTTCTGGTGGGTACTGCTGGCTGGTACTTCTGGTGGGTTCAGCTGGCTGGTACTGCTGGTGGAAAATGCTGGCTGGTACTGCTGGTGGGTACTGCTGGCTGGTACTACTGTTGGATATGGCTGGCTGGTACTGCTGGTGGGAAATGCTGGCTGGTACTGCTGGCTGGTACTGCTGGTGGGAAATGCTGGCTGGTACTGCTGTGGGTATTGCTGGCTGGTACAGCTGGCTGGTACTGCTGGTGGGAACAGCTGGCTGGTACTCCTGGTGGGTACAGCTGACTGGTACTGCTGGCTGGTACTGCTGGTGGGAAATGCTGGCTGGTACTGCTGGTGGGTACTGCTGGCTGGTACTGCTGGTGGGAAATGCTGGCGGGTACTGCTGGCTGGTACTGCTGTGGGTACTGCTGGCTGGTACTGCTGGTAGGTACAGCTGACTGGTACTTCTGGTGGGAAATGCTGGCTGGTACTGCTGAGGGTACTGCTGGCTGATACTGCTGGTGGGTACAGCTGGCTGGTACTGCTGGTGGGTACAGCTGGTTGGTACTGCTTGCTGGTACTGCTGTGGGTACTGCTGGGTGGTACTGCTGGCTGGTACTGCTGGTAGGTACTGCTGGTGGGTACTGATGGTTGGTACTGCTGGTGGGAAATGCTGGCTGGTACTGCTGGTGGGTACTGCTGGCTGGCACTGCTGGCTGGTACTGCTGGCTGGTACTGCTGGTGGGAAATGCTGGTTGGTACTGCTGGTGGGAAATGCTGGCGGGAACTACTAGCTGGTTCAACTGGCTGGTACTGCTTTTGGTTACTGCTGGTGGGAAATGCTGGCTGGTACTGCTGTGGATACTGCTGGCGGATACTGCTGGCTGATACTGCTGGCTGGTACTGCTGGTGGGTACAGCTTGTTAAAGGGCACAATCCATGGTACATGGTAGAGGAAACGTTGGAAGCTCATTATTTTTAATGGGCTACCTTAATGCAACGCACATTAATGCGTTAACTAATGCATGTTAATGCACAGCAAAAATGTAAATGGCCCCTAATTTTATATGTATTATTTTGTTAAAGTAAGCTTGCATGAAGAAATATATATATTTTTTTTAGTTTAATCTGCTTTCCCCATTAGCTTTGAATAAATACTGTAAAGCAGGGGTGAGGAACCTTTTTTCTGCCAAGGGCCATTTGAATATTTATAACCTCATTTGGGGGCCGTACAAAATTATCAACTTAAAAATGAGCCTGTTATATTTGGTCAAACATTGAATTAACTCACCCCTAATGTGATGGCTGGAACTGCTTCTCTTTGGTGAGGTGTGTGATGTTAGCTGGTATTGATGATGTTGCTAGTTGTAACTGGTCGTTGGCTGATGGTGGTTACTGCTGGCTGGTACTGCTGGTGGGGAATGCTGGCTGGTACTGCTGGCAGGTACTGCTGGCTGGTACTGCTGGTGGGTACTGCTGGTGGGTACAGCTGGCTGGTACTGCTGGTGGGAAATGCTGGCTGGTACTGGTGGCTGGTACTGCTGGTGGGAAATGCTGGCTGGTACTGCTGGTGGGTACTGCTGGTGGAAAATGCTGATGGGTACTGCTGGCTTTTACTGCTGTGGGTATTGCTGGCTGGTACTGTTGGTGGGTACTGCTGGCTGGTACTTCTGGTGGGTTCAGCTGGCTGGTACTGCTGGCTGGTACTGCTGGTGGGAAATGCTGGCTGGTACTGCTGGCTGGTACTGCTGGGGGGTACTGCTGGCTGGTACTGCTGGTGGGTGCAGCTGGCTAGTACTGCTGATGGGTATGGCTGGCCAGTACTGCTGGCTGGTACTGCTGGTGGGAAATGCTCACTGGTACTGCTGGCGGGTGCTGCTAGCTGGTACTGCTGTGGGTACTGCTGGCTGGTACTGCTGGTAGGTACTACTGGCTGGTACTGCTGGTGGGGGTGGGAAATGCTGGTTGGTACTGCTGGCTGCTACTGCTGGTGGGTACAGCTGGCTGGTACTGCTTGTGGGAATTTCTGGCTGGTACTGCTGGCTGATACTGCTGGTGGGAACAGCTGGCTGGTACTGCTGGTGGGAAATGCTGACTGGTACTGCTAGTGGGAAATGCTGGCTGGTACTGCTGTGGGTACTGCTGGTGGGTACTGCTGGCGGGAAATGCTGGATGGTACTGCTGGTGGGTATAGCTGGCTGGTACTGCTGGTGGGTACTGCTGGTGGGAAATGCTGGATGGTACTGCTGGTGGGTACTTCTGATGGGTACTGCTGGCTGGTACTGCTGTGGGTATTGCTGGCTGGTACTGCTGGTGGGTACTGCTGGCTGGTACTTCTGGTGGGTTCAGCTGGCTGGTACTGCTGGTGGAAAATGCTGGCTGGTACTGCTGGTGGGTACTGCTGGCTGGTACTATTGTTGGGTACGGCTGGCTGGTACTGCTGGTGGGAAATGCTGGCTGGTACTGCTGGCTGGTACTGCTGGTGGGAAATGCTGGCTGGTACTGCTGTGGGTATTGCTGGCTGGTACTGCTGGCTGGTACTGCTGGTGGGAACAGCTGGCTGGTACTCCTGGTGGGTACAGCTGACTGGTACTGCTGGCTGGTGGGAAATGCTGGCTGGTACTGCTGGTGGGTACTGCTGGCTGGTACTGCTGTTGGGTACTGCTGGCTGGTACTGCTGGTGGGAAATGCTGGCTGGTACTGCTGGTGGGAAATGCTGGCTGGTATTTCTAGTGGGTTCAGCTGGCTGGTACTGCTGGTGGGAACAGCTGGCTGGTACTGCTGGTGGGAAATGCTGGCTGGTACTGCTGGTTGGAAATGCTGGCTGGTACTGCTGGTGGGTACTGCTGGTTGGTACTGCTGTGGGTATTGCTGGCTGGTACTGCTGGTGGGTACTGCTGGCTGGTACTTCTGGTGGGTTCAGCTGGCTGGTACTGCTGGTGGAAAATGCTGGCTGGTACTGCTGGTGGGTACTGCTGGCTGGTACTATTGTTGGGTACGGCTGGCTGGTACTGCTGGTGGGAAATGCTGGCTGGTACTGCTGGCTGGTACTGCTGGTGGGAAATGCTGGCTGGTACTGCTGTGGGTATTGCTGGCTGGTACTGCTGGCTGGTACTGCTGGTGGGAACAGCTGGCTGGTACTTCTGGTGGGTACAGCTGACTGGTACTGCTGGTGGGAAATGCTGGCTGGTACTGCTGGTGGGTACTGCTGGCTGGTACTCCTGTTGGGTACTGCTGGCTGGTACTGCTGGTGGGAAATGCTGGCTGGTACTGCTGGTGGGAAATGCTGGCTGGTATTTCTAGTGGGTTCAGCTGGCTGGTACTGCTGGTGGGAACAGCTGGCTGGTACTGCTGGTGGGAAATGCTGGCTGGTACTGCTGGTTGGAAATGCTGGCTGGTACTGCTGGTGGGTACTGCTGGTGGGAAATGCTGGCTGGTACTTCTGGTGGGTTCAGCTGACTGGTACTGCTGGTGGGAAATGCTGGCTGGTATGTCTGTGGGTACTGCTGGCTGGTATTGCTGGTGGGTACAGATGGCTGGTACTCCTGGTGGGAAATGCTGGCTGGTACTGCTGGTGGGTATAGCTGGCTGTTACTGCTGGTGGGTACTGCTGGCTGGTACTGCTGGTGGGAAATGCTGGCTGGTACTGCTGGTGGGAAATGCTGGCTGGTACTGCTGTGGGTATTGCTGGCTGGTACTTCTGGCGGGTTCAGCTGGCTGGGACTGCTGGTGGGTACTGCTGGCTGGTAATGCTGGTGGGAAATGCTGGCTGGTAATGCTGGTGGGAAATGCTGGCTGGTACTGCTGGCGGGTACTGCTGGATGGTACTGCTGGCAGGTACTTCTGGCAGGAAATGATAGCTGATACTGCTGGTGGGTACTGTTGGCTGGTACTGCTGGATGGTACTGCTGTGGGTATTTCTTGCTGGCACGGCTGTGGGTACTGCTGGCTGGTACTGCTGTGGGTTTTGCTGGCTGGTACTGCTGGTTGGTACTGCTGTGGGTATTGCTGGCTGGTACTGCTGGCGGGTACTGCTGGTTGGTACTGCTGGCTGGTACTTCTGTGGGAATTGCTGGCTGGTACGGCTGTGGGTATTGCTGGCTGGTACTGCTGTGGGTATTGCTGACTGGTACTGCTGTGGGTACTGCTGGCTGGTACTGCTTTGGGTACTGCTGTTGGTACTGCTGGCTCGTACTGCTGCTGTGGCCTGGCTGGTACTGCTGGCGGGAAATGCTGGCTCGAGACACAGTGTGAGAAGCGGTGCCACACTGGAGGAAGCATGGTGCAGAGCTGATGCTTCCTCTCTCGGTTAGTCCTGACAGTCTGAGTCACAGGAGGAGTGACTTTAAACGCATCCCGTCTTCCTCACAGGCCGCACGTCTAAATCAGATGGTAAAAAAATCTTTGCCACTCTACAAAATCCAAGTAACAAGGATGTACTTATCATAAAATCTTGTAGAGACTAGTGAAGATTGTGTTTTCACATTTTATAAAATCCAATGCTTACTAATGTTTTACCTGAGTAGAAGAAGCTTCTTTGGAAAATATATAAAGCTAAATACATTATATATTTTTGTGAACTTTTTTGTATGCTAGTCTGTGTATTGAGCTTTCCAAATAAAACTGTTCTTATGAACCATGGCCTGGGAAGTAACCAGTTGGTGAGGAACAAGTGAGGAGGCTAAGAAACTCACTTTCCACACCTATTTGCATTGGCCCAAAGGTTCATGTAAGTCACTAACAAGGGCCGTGGCATAATAATAGTCAGTCCTAAGATTTACCATCCAAAGCCATGTTTACACATTCCTGCTTCTCATTCTACATCAGTTTGCTTGAAGCAGATATCCGAGGCACGCTAATTGTCATGTACCATTGTGTCTATTAACATTTTAAACTGCAATACAGATTCTCACACAAACCTGTAAAATTCTTCCCAGCCTTTCCTTGTGCTTCTCCAATATATTAATAATAAATGTTTCAAAGGATCCTTTGTACACAGTAGGGCTCCATATCTAACGTTACCACATCAAAGATTTTGCTGTGATTGGAATTAAGTAGATGTGCAGGATAGATTCCCTACTTCCTATGCTGCTAAGGTAAGGCCCATTTTTTTGGGATTATTTGAAACACGTTTAGTTCTTTCAGCAAATATATACAAAATACAGTAGTGTGCTCCTAACTAGGAATAAAGAAAGAGGTTGTAGTGATTTGTAAAGTTTACACACTGACATTTTTGCCAGCAGAAATAAGGTAAAAATTGATAGCAGAGTGTATAACCTTTGCCCCTGGTCAGCTGAGTCACAAGAACCAATCATTTGGAGTAGTAGATAACTCAGCTCCCTTTCTTTAAAAGGGTGGGTTCACAGAAGCCTTGTTGTCAGTGTATGACTCATTCAGTCACTTGTATCCTCCTCCTTGGGGATAAGATCCACCAAGACACTTTACTTCACGACCTATTCCCTTTGTTTGGAACCAACTAGCAATCACTGATTATAATTTATTTTATAACTACTCTATGTTTATCATAAATATTTTGCACATTTATATTCTTTGTAGACAATCTCTGGAACTGCTAGCTACATTAACACCAATTGCGGAAGTGAGATTTACTATTATTCAGTGGCGGTTGGTGCTCCATGGGCCCGGGGGGGGGGGTTGTCAGATGGACCACACCATAGCCCCTGGACCACACCAGCTCCAGCCCACACACCATACCCCCCCCCCCCCATCAGTCTCCTCCGTGGGTCGTGCTTCCCCCTGCGTCTCTTCCCTCCTCCTCCTCCTCCTTGGCCAATAGTATGGCTTCTCCTTTTGGCCAATCGGGAAACGGGTCTAAGATTGGCCAGGAAGAGAATCCATGTGACAATAGTGAATATTCACGAGCCCACCCTTTTTTGAAGCCTATTAGAGCCTCACGTGCTTAAAAAAAAAAAAAACCCATTGGAATCCATGCGTCCGGCACCCTGCATGTAGATTAGTGGTCCGGACGCATGGATGGGGGGGGGGGGGGGGAACGCCCCTGCACCCCCAATGGATGGGCCACCACTGCTATTTTTCTTCTGAAGTTCTTCTATTTGTGCTTCACTGGTCACGTACAATACCGCCACAGCTCCCGGTACAGATGTCCCCGACAACCCATGGTTCATAGCACTCACAGTGGAGGAAAACACTGCGCTATCAATAAAAAGGAAGCTGCTAGCACAACAATTGACATATAAAATTGTCCAAAAATCTCATAAAATAAAAGTGCAGCACTTAATGATTATGCAGTAAAAGAATCGTGCATAAATAGGTGAAAAATAATTAATACATTTAAATCACAATGGTGAATCCAAAGTTCATAACGTGACGTGAAAAAAATGCTGAAAAACAAAAAAAAAAAACCTAAAGCTGTAGCGTCCAAACATCCAAAGTTGTCAGTGAAAAGGGACCCAACACCAACAGCACACCGATATGTGGAAATAAGCCAAAGTGCACAAACACAGTGTCAAACTGCCCAGCAGCCTCCCGTCTGTTTGTGCACTTTGGCTTATTTCCACATACTGTATAAGCGTGCTCCCGAGAGACAAAGCCATCCCAGTCCAGGAATACAGTATATTGATATACTTTGATCAACCATCCCTCGCAAGCGGACCTATATATCCCATGAGGATCATTTGGCTTGATTGACCCATTTGCTATAAGGTACTTGGGTCCATAATTTCTGGTGATTGCATTTATTTTTCCATGTTGGTGTTGGGTCCCTTTTCACTGACAACTGTGGATGTTTGGACACTACAGCTTCACGTTCGGTTTTTCAGCATTTTTTTCAAGTCACGTTATGAACTTTGGATTCACCATTGTGATTTAAATGTAATTGATTTTCACCTATATTATGCACAATTCATTGACTGCATAATCATTAAGCGCTGCACTTTTATTTTATGATATTTTTGGACAATGTTATAGCACCATATGTTGTACTTGGGCCAACCTGTGAGTAAAATGGGAAGCGATGTTTCCATGGGGGTTTTCCCCTTCCCCTCCCCCATTCCATCCAGTTTTTGGTCTATCACCATATTTTTGATGTTTATACATATATATGTATTTTTTACAGATACGCATTCATGCATAATGCACCTGCTCCTGAGGAAGTGGAGCAAGATTCTCCACGAGATGCGTCAAGCCTATTTGATGTATTTTTGCCATACTTATGCGTTTACAAGTCTGTTACATATTATTTTTTTTCTGCAATCATGTATTATTTGTTTATAAAC
This sequence comes from Pelophylax lessonae, assembly GCF_965119305.1. Lineage (NCBI taxonomy): Eukaryota > Metazoa > Chordata > Amphibia > Anura > Ranidae > Pelophylax > Pelophylax lessonae. Next base: position 642,502,709 of record NC_138769.1, read on the forward strand.
TGTATAGAAAGATTTCAATACAAATCGGCTCTTGTTTATCACCATGTATAAATAATATTGTGCTATTTTGTTGTCATTAGACTTGTGTATACATACTAATTCATTAATAAATGTCTTTTACATTTGATAATCTTACCAGCCATTTCACACGTGCCTCATTTAAAGTCCCATTTCTACTTTTCTTTGCAAGATTCTTTAGAGAAGGAACACACTTGAGGGCAAAAACCTGGAGTCCGCACCTCCCTGCCAGGTGGGGAGGATGCAGGCACTTTAGAGCAGTATACTTATATAGGGTGCAGCACCAAATTACAATATGAGAAAAAAATATGTGAAAAAAAAAGAAATCACAAAAAACAACAAAAAGAACTGTCAAGTGACTATAAAGAGACTGTCCCTTTAAGAACAAATATTATATAATGTAAAATAATAAATTACACTGATTATTTCCACATGCCTGTGTATTTCTTCCATCAAATAAAGGACACCAGTATGCAGAGTAAACATCAGTACCAGAGTGAATAACACTGGCAGCCAACAATGCAGGTCAATAAGAAAGGCAAAACAAGGTTACCCCAGCTCTTCTGCTAATATATAAGTCCATAGACTGGAGTCTGGTGCTCAAGCCAGGACCTTCAACTCCCATAGATAAATACTCTGCACAGAAGGGCTGGCGTGCTCTTGAATAAAAGTACTTTATTACTGCAAGGTACAGAGTATAACTGACGCGCTTCGGCTATAGAGCCTTCATCAAAGCAGGTGACGGCCCTATAGCCTAAACATGTCAGCAAATACTCTGTACCTTGAAGTTTTAAAGTACTTTTTTTAAAGAGCATGCTGAGGCACCAGCCCTTCTGTTCAAGGTAGGTCAATATACATAAACCTCCCAAATTATATATTTGTATGAGCGCAGCACCAAATTATAATATAAAACTAACAACCAAATCATTGGTTGAACTGGATGGACTTTTTTTTTTCAAACAGACTGACTATGTAACAAAAAAAATCTTTCACCATAAATACAAATTAATATATAAGAGACTATACCTTTAAAAACAAATATCATATAATATATTATTTTAATGTTCACTGATTAAATCCACATGTGCATGTATTTATTACACCAAATAGAGGTCAATGGCACCACTGGTATAAACGTGGGTTTGTTCAGAACCAGGTTTGCCTCCAAACCAGAAAGCCAGCTATTACTCCATATGTCATCATATTAGGTCAATGATGTCACGAGCATCCCCGCCCTTCTGTAATGCCAGCTGCATGGAATCCCCATCCCAAAGCTCACTGGCAATGACAGCTGGTTTCTGGGTTTGGGTCTGATTCCAGGTCCAAACAAACGTAAGCTCATCCCCTTGTTTTTAATTTATACTTTCAATTAATTTTAAATTAGAACATTTTGTTTTGTTGTTTCTGCTGAGATTCAAAATAAAAATGTTTTATTTTCTATAAATAATGTGATATGAAGCTGAATAATATCTTACAATGTCCCTCTTCTTGTTATTTGAGTCATTGAATTTTTATTGGAGGACTCAGAAATTCGATATTCTGGTCTAATATTGTACATTTTATGAGCATAATGTAATAGAAACAGCCGCTTTCGTGCTGATAATAATGTACCAGACATTTGTTCTCCTCATATGACCTGGTAGTGATATTTTTCTGTCAGGCACAGGAAAATGCTACCTGCACACTCAACCTACCACAAAGGATTAAGAGGGAATGTTTTTTTTTTTTTTTTTTTTCATTTTTACTTTTTTTATAGAAAGTACATTCTGCTAAAATTTAAGAGGGCTTTTAAGAATTGCAGGAACCAACATATTTTAACTGCTATTGGCCCACTAATTAAAATACTTTAGCATTATGCCTGTGCAGTATACTGTATACTGCATGACTGCTTCTTCCTTTGTTCAGGTAGGTGTTCTTTGCCCAATTAATTGTTTTATAGTATCCACTGGCAGAGTCTGCAGAATTTTGCCATTGGGGCAGATAATAGTTGAAGTATGTCACCTGCTTACCCAGATTACCCCTTCTCCATCTAAAGGGCTGACATATACAGTGGGGATCGAAAGTTTGGGCACCCCAGGTAAAAGTTTGAATTAATGTGCATAAAGAAGCCAAGGAAAGATGGAAAAATCTCCAAAAGGCATCAAATTACAGATTAGACATTCTTATAATATGTCAACAAAAGTTAGATTTTATTTCCATCATTTACACTTTCAAAATAACAGAAAACAAAAAAATGGCATCTGCAAAAGTTTGGGCACCCTGCAGAGTTAATATCTTGTACTGCCCCCTTTGGCAAGTATCACAGCTTGTAAACGCTTTTTGTAGCCAGCCAAGAGTCTTTCAATTCTTGTTTGAGGTATCTTTGCCCATTCTTCCTTACAAAAGTCTTCCAGTCCTTTGGCTGACTGTCACGCACTGCTCTTTTAAGGTCTATCCATAGATTTTCAATTATGTTGAGGTCAGGAGATTGTGAAGGCCATGGCAAAACCTTCAGTTTACGCCTCTTGATGTAATCCCCCGTGGATTTCGAGGTGTGTTTAGGATCATTATCCATTTGTAGAAGCCATCCTCTCTTTAACTTCAGCTTATTTCCTGAAATGTTATTGAATCCATTTTTCCTTCTACTCGTGATATGTTCCCTGTGCCACTGGTTGCAATACAACCCCAAAGCATGATTGATCCACCCCCATGCTTAACAGTTGGACAGAGGTTCTTTTCATTAAATTCTTTGCCCCTTTTCTCCAAACGTACCTTTGCTCATTCCGTGCCAAAAAGTAAAATTTTAACCTCATCGGTCCATGAAACGTACCTTTGCTCATTCCGGGCCAAAAAGTTCAATTTTAACCTTATCGGTCTATGGAACTTGTTTCCAAAATGCATCAGGCTTGTCTATATGTTCATTTGCAAAGTTCAAACACTGATTTTTGTGGTGAGGACGTAGAAGAGGTTTTCTTCTGATGACTCCTCCATGAAGACCATATTTGTACAAGTATCTCTTTATAGTGGAATAGTGTACCACAACTCCAGTGTCTGCCAGATCTTTCTGGAGGGATCGTGCAGTCAAACGTGGGTTTTGAATTGTTTTTCTCACAATCATGAGCTGTTCTGTCTGATATTGTTCTTGGTCTTCCAGATCTTGCTTTAACTTCCACTGTTCCTGATGACTGCCATTTCTTAATTACATTCTGAACAGAGTATATTGACATCTGAAAACGCTTTGCTACCTTCTTATAGGCTTCTCCAGCTTTGTGAGCGTCAACTATTTTCAGTTTCAGTTTTCTAGACAACTGCTTAGAAGATCCCATGGTGCTGATTGTTTGGACAAGGTCAGATGAGTCTGGGCATTTAAAACCTTTGAGATTGACATCACCTGGTCTTCCCAGATGATGATTGAGAACAATCTATGACACTGACAGGTCTGAGCTGTTTTTCACTGAAGATCTTAACAGATCTATTGTGGATCAAAGTAATTTGTAGGCTAGTCAATTTATTACCGCCAATCCAAATTCGCCCCTTGCCAGAGAATTCGGCTGGAATCCTATAGCGGTTTCCGAATTTAAGACCTTTCAGGTCCTATCCTTCAACATGGGCATTACAAAAAAGAGTGAATTGCGGTTATATTGGTCTACTGACCCAATTCACCAAATGCGCATGTTCTCTGCTGCTATGTCCAGGGCTTGATACGAACAAATATTTTGGTTCATGCATTTCAACGACAATGAACTCTGTCGTCCTCAGGGAGACCCTGAATATGACCGGCTCCACAAAATTCGGCCCCTCGTAGACCACTTCAATCAGCGGTTTGCAGCCTTGTTTACCCCCGAACAAGATGTCTGCGTTGATGAGTCCCTGATAAAGTTTACTGGCCGCCTTGCTATGAAACAGTATCTCCCCAGCAAGCGTGCGAGATACGGGGTCAAACTGTATCAGCTGTGTGGCAGGGCCACAGGCTATACAGTTAGTTTTCGTGTCTACGAGGGAAAAGATAGCATTGTGGAGCCCCCCAATTGCCCAGACTACATAGAGAGCAGCGGTAAGGTAGTTTGGGACTTGGTGTCACCCTTATTCGGAAAGAGGTACCACTTGTACGTGGACAATTTTTATTCAATCGTGCCACTCTTTAGACACCTCTTTCAATTACAAATTGGCGCTTGTGGCACCGTGTGATCTAATCGCCGGGGCTTCCCCCAACGGCTAGTAAATGCCCCACTGGGACCGGGGAGAGAGCCTGCTTGTCACGTATACCCGCCATTAAATAAGTGGGTTTGGATGTTTGGGCGGTTAATGGTGCGTATACTACACAATTTTCCTGCGGATATTTGCTGAAAAAAAAAAAACCTACACTATATGCCAAACAAGGATCAGCAAATAGCTTGGAGTGTCTACTTTGCAAAATGGGGTAATTTGGGGAGGTTTTGTGCTATCTTGGCATTTCATGGCCTTCAAAACTGTGATAGGTAGTAAGGAGTGAAATCAACAATTAATGCACTTGGAAAGCCTGAAGGTGGCGATTGGTTTTCGGGGTCCTGTACTCGGCTACACTGCAAAAAAGTCTCACACATGGGATATCCCCATACTCAGGAGAAGCAGCAGAATGTATTTTGGCATGTCATTTCACATATACCCATGGCATATGTGAGCAATATATCATTTAGTGACAACTTTGTGTAAAAAAAAAAAAAAAAATAATAATTTTCCCGGAACTTGTGGCAAAATATAAAATATTCCATGGACTCACCATGCCTCTCAGCAAATAGCTTGGAGTGTCTACTTTGCAAAATGGGGTCATTTGGGGGGGGGGGGGGGTTGTGCTATCTTGAAATTTCAGGGCCTCTGAAACTGTGACAGGTAGTGCGGAGGTGAAATGCACAATTTACGCCATTAGAAAACCTGAAGGCGGGGATTGGTTTTCGGGGTCCCGTACACAGCTAGGCTCCCAAAAAGTCTCACACATGTGGTATCCCTGTACTCAGGAGAAGCAGCAAAATGTATTTTGGGGTGTCATTCCACATATACCCATGTCATGTGTGAGCTATTTATCTTTTAGTGACAACTTTGTGTTAAAAAAAAAAATGTAATTTTCCCATAACTTGTGGCAAAATATAAAATATTCCATGGACTCACCATGCTTCTTAGCAAATAGCTTGGGGTGTCTAGTTTCCAAAATGGGGTCATAACTTTTGTGTAAACCAATAAAAATACGCTCATTGAGAATTTTTTTGTCAAAGACATGTAGCTAAATAAATTTTGGCCTAAATATAGGACAAAATTGAATATATTGGATATTTTTTAACTGTCAAAGTAGAAAATGTCAATTTTTAGCAAAATGTTCGCTCTTTTTTTATTAATATCGCAAAAAATAAAAAGTGCAGAGGTGATCAAATACCACCAAAAGAAAGCTCTGTTTTTGTGGGGAAAAAAAGGATGTAAATTTAGTTTGGGAACAGCATTGCATGACTGCGCAATTGTCAGTTAAAGTCACGCAGTGCAAAGTTGAAAAAAGTGGTCTGGACGTTAAGCAGGAAATTCCTCTGGTCTTAAAGTGGTTAATACAGTTTCTCATGTTGTGGTGACCCCCAACCATAAAATTATTTTCGTTGCTACTTCATAACTGTAATTTTGCTACTGTTATGAATCGTAATGTAAATATCTGATATGTAGGATGTATTTTCACTGTTATTGATGCAGGGGCTGCGGACATGGTACAGGAGATGCAGGGGCTGCGGGCATGGCACAGGAGATTCAGGGGCTGCGGGCATGGTGCAGGAGATGAAGGGGCCCTGGGCATGGTGCAGAAGATGCAGAGGCTGTGGGCATGATGCAGGGGCTGCGGGCATGGTGCAGGAGATGCAGGGGCTGTGGGCAAGGTGTAGGAGATGCAGGGGCTGCAGGCATAGTGCAGGGGCTGTGGGCATGGTGCAGGAGATGCAGGGGCTGCGGGCACTGTGCAGGAGATGCAGGGGCTGCGGGCATGGTGAAGGAGATGCAGGGGCCGTGGGCATGGAGCAGGAGATGCAGGGGCTGCGGGCATGGTGTACCTATCGGGCCGGCCGCGGCCATTTTTTCCCTGCCTAAGACCATGAGAAATATGCGTTTTCCGATGGGCTTAGGCAACCCCTGTGCAAGGGTCGTTTAACCCCCAAAGGGGTCGCGACCCACAGGTTGAGAACCGCTGCACTAGCAGCGTTAGATGGTCTTGAATATCAAATAAAGCAGAGCTAAAACCCTCCTAATCCTCTACACCCAATAGAGCTGCCATTTTAGTCTCTTGCCAGCCCTACAGTTGCTGTGGTGCTGCTCATGTGACCAGCTATGACACCAGCCATTTGCCAGTATGCCCTTTCTTTAGAGAGCTAACAACCCTCTCCCATAGCCCTGCAATAACAGTTAGTTCTAGCAGGGAAGAGGGTGCTTCCTCCAAGATACATGCGAGCCACAAGAGCCCCCCCCCCCCCCAACCGTGAAGAAGAGCTTTAAAATGGTGGCTACATACATTTACTAAAAATGATTTTGCTAAATGCATGCAGAAGAAGAACCTTTTTGGTGTTGGGCTATCCTTGCACTTTATGTACAGTGCGTCCGGAAAGTATTCACAGCACTTCACTTGTTTCTCATTTTGTTATGGTACAGCCCTATTCCAAAATGGATTAAATTCATTATTTTCCTCAAACTTCTACAAACAATACCCCATAATGACAACATGAAAGAGGTTTATCTTTGCAAATTTATTAAAAATAAAAAAAAATAAAAAATAAAAATCACATGTACATCTGTATTTACAGCCTTTGCCATGACACTCAAAATTGAGCTCAGGTGCATCCTGTTTCCACTGATCATCCTTGAGATGTTTCTATAACTTGATTGGAGTCCACCTGTGGTAAATTCAGTTGATTGGACGTGATTTGAAAAGGCACACATCTGTCTATATAATGTCTCACAGTTAACAGTGCATGTGAGAGCACAAACCAGGCCATGAAGTCCAAGGAATTGTCTGTAGACTTCCGAGACAGGATTGCATCGAGGCACAGATATGGGGAAGGCTACAGGAAAATTTCTGCAGCATTGAAGGTCCCAATGAGCACAGTGCCCTCCATCATCCCTAAATAGTTTGGAACCACCAGGACTCTTACTAAAGCAGCCGTCCAGCCAAACTGAGCAATGGGGGGAGAAGGGTCTTAGTCAGGGAGGTGACTAAGAAGCCGATGGTCCCTCTGACAGAGCTCCAGCCTTTCTATGTGGAGAGAGGAGAACCCTCCAGAAGAACAACCATCTCTGCAGCACTCCACCAATCAGACCTGTATGGTAGAGAGGCCAGACGGAAGCCACTCCTCAGTAAAAGGCACATGACAGCCCACATGGAGTTTGCCAAAAGGCACTTGAAGGACTCTCAGACCATGAGAAACAAAATTCTCTGGTCTGATGAAACAAAGATTGAACTGTTTGACCTAAATAGCAAGCGTCATGTCTGGGGGAAACCAGGCACCGCTCATCACCTGGCCAATACCATCCCTACAGTGAAGCATGGTGGTAGCAGCATCATGCTCTAGGGATATTTTTCAGCAGCAGGAACTGGGAGACTAGTCAGGATCGAAGGAAAGATGAATGCAGCAATGTACAGACACCCTTGATAAAAATCTGCTCCAGAGTGCTCTGGACCTCAGACTGGGGCAAAGGTTCATCTTCCAACAGGACAACGACCAGTGGCGGCTGGTGCTCAAAATTTTTTTTGGGGGGGGGGGCGCAAACAAAAAAATGTAATAGGCATTGCTTTGCGGCAAGAAACGCTGTAAAAAATTGCATGCCTTTGAGGTCGCAAAAGTGTGAAAGGGGCCTTCAGTAATTAAGGTATAGTGTGCCCCCTTTCAATGCAGAGAGACCAGTGTGCCCCCTTTCAATGCAGAGAGACCAGAGTGCCCCCTTTCAATGCAGAGTGACCAGCGTGCCCCCTTTCAATGCACAGTGACCAGCGTGCCCCCTTTCAATGCACAGTGACCAGCGTGCCCCCTTTCAATGCAGTGACCAGTGTACATGCCCCCTTCAATGCACAGTGACCAGTGTACATGCCCCTATTCAATGCACAATGACCAGCGTGCCCCCTTTCAAAGCAGTGACCAGCATACATGCCCCCTTTGAATGCAGTGACCAGCGTACATGCCCCCTTTGAATGCAGTGACCAGCGTACATGCCCCCTTCAATGCAGTGACAAGTGTACATGCCCCCTTCAATGCAGTGACCAGCGTACATGCCCCCTTTCAATGCAGTGACCAGCGTACATGCCCCCTTTCAATGCAGTGACCAGCATACATGCCCCCTTCAATGCAGTGACCACCGTACATGTCTCCTTCAATGCAGAGACCAGTGTACATACCCCCTTCAATGCAGTGACCAGCGTACATGCCCCCTTCAATGCAGAGACCAGCGTACATGCCCCCTTCAATGCCGTGACCAGCGTGCCTCCTTCAATGCAGTGACCAGCATACATTCCCCCAATGCAGTGACCAGCATACATGCCCCCAATGCAGAGATCAGCGTGCAGGCCCCCTTCAATGCAGTGACCAGCATTCATTCCCCCAATGCAGAGATCAGTGTGCGTGCCCCCTTCAATGCAGTGACCAGCATACATGCCCCCAATGCAGAGATCAGCGTGCGTGTCCCCTTCAATGCAGTGACCAGTATACCATTCCCCCAATGCAGAGATCAGCGTGCGTGCCCCCTTCAATGTAGTGACCAGCATACCATTCCCCCAATGCAGAGATCAGCGTGCGTGTCCCCTTACTTACCTGGAGCAGCAGCGGCGGCGGGCGGCTTCTCATCAGTCTCTCGGCGTCGGCTTCTCCTCGGTCCCGATGGCGTGTCTCCTCCAGTCCTCCCGCTCCCGCCTCCTCCTCGGCCAATGGCATGGGGTTTGCCTTGCGGCCAATCAGGAAGCGCGTAACAGACGCGTTTCCTGATTGGCCAGGAGGAGGATCGGTGTGACAATAGCGAATTTTCATTCTCTATTGTCACACAATGGGTGGGCTCAGGACGCACTGCTCTGCGCCCCAGGTCCACCCTTTGCATCGCCCTATTAGAGCCTCTGGCTCTAATCAGGTGATGCCAAAAAAAAAAAAAGCCCCATTGAACTCCATGCGTCCGGCGCCCCTCCATGCACCGGCCGCCACTGACAATGACCCTAAGTACACAGCAAAGAGAACAAAGGAGTGGCTACGGGACAACTGTGAATGTCCTTAAGTGGCCCAGCCAGAGCCCAGACTTGAACTCGATTGAACATCTCCATAGAGATCTAAAAGTGGCTGTGCACTGACGCTCTTCATCCAACCTGATGGAGCTTGAGAAGTCCTGCAAAGAAGAATGGGAGAAACTGCCCAAAAATAGGTGTGCCAAGCTTGTAGCATCATACTCAAAAAGACTTGAGGCTGTAATTGGTGCCAAAGGTGCTTCAACAAAGTATTGAGCAAGGCTGTGAATACTTATATACATGGGATTTTTTTCGTTTTCTATTTTTAATAAATTTGCAAAGATTTAAAAAAAAATTCTTTCATGTTGTTATTATGGGGTATTATTTGTAGAAGTTTGAGGAAAATAATGAATTTAATCCATGTTGTTAAAAGGCTGTAACATAACACAATGTGGAAAAAGTGAAGTACGGTGAATACTTTCCGGATGCACTGTACATACAACGACCAGCCATAACATTATGACCACCCACTTAATACTGAATAGGTCCCCCTTTTGCTGCCAAAACAATCTTGACCCAGGGGACATGGATGACACTAGACCTCTAAGATTCTTTAAAGTGGTTCTAAAGGCTGAAGGTTTTTAACCTTTATGCATTCTATGCCTTCTGTGTGCAGTGCCCCCCCCCCCCCAGCCCCACCAATCCTTACCTGAGCCCCCTCCAATCAAACAATGTTTACGATAGCCTTGCTGTCCTGGGACTCTCCCTCCTCATTGGCTGAGACAGGAGACAGCAGCGGGAGCCTATTGGCTCCCACTAATGTCAATCACAGCTAATGAGCCAATGAGGAGAGAGTGGGGTGGCCAAGGCGTGGCTCTGTGTGTCTTATGGATGCATAAAGCAGCAACTCAGGAACGAGCACACAGTGGTGCAACCAGGGAAAGCGGCTTTCTCTGGGGGCACTGCTTGAGGAGGAGGTGCTAGGAGCGTAGGCGGGGGACCAAAAACTAGAGGATCGGAGCTGCTCTGTGCGAAACCATTGCAAAGAGCAGGTAAGTATAACATGTTTGTTTTTTTAACCGAAGCTTTAATACCACTATAAGTCCTATAAGTTGCATAGTTGAGCCCCCAATGGATCAGACTTGCTTTTCCAGCACATTGCGCAGATGCTCAAATGGATTGAGATCTGGAGATCATGGAGGCCAACACCGCAAACTCATTGTTGTGTTCCTTAAACCATACTTGAATCATTTTTGCAGTGTGGCAGGGGGGTAATAATCTTGCTGAAAGAGGCTAGTGCCATCAAGGGACACCATTTTCAAGGGCATGTACTTGGTCAGCAACAATGTTTACCTACCTGAGTGTGTGGCCTCACACTACCACTGCTGGCTTGCCTTTTTCCCATACTGCATACTGGTGCCATCTCTTTCCCAGGTAAGGAGTGCACACACACCTGGTCAGTCACATGATGTAAAAAAAATGTGGTTCATCAGACCAGGACACCATCTTCCATTACTCTGTGGTTCAGTTCCGATGCTCATGTGCCCATTGTAGGCAATTTTGGCTGTGGACACGGGTCAGCATGGGCACCCTGATCAGTCTGCAGCTACGCAGACCCATACAAACAAACAATCTGCAATTCCCATTTGTTCTGCTTTCAACATATCAACTTCAAGGAAAACATGTTTACTTGCTTCCTTATATACCGCACCCACTGTCAAATGCCATTGTACCAAACATAATTACAGTAATGGTATTCACTTAACCTGTCCGTGTGTTTTGAGGACACATATGTCTGCACAGAATTGACAAACCTTTTGACAGCATTTGAAATTTTCACAATTTTTTTAGCTGCTTTCCGGGAGTTTTTTTTTTTTTTAAAAAACTGCTAATACTATTTATGTTAAATGGTTCTGGGCCATTTTGCTTTAGCACAATGTTCTCTGTTATTTTTACACTCCTCAATTTTTTTTATGCTGATTACATTCACACTGTAACAGAATGTAATACAAATATCTTGAGGTACATTTTGTTCTTTTTTTACACCCAACATATACTGTCATGTTTGTGAATTTCCAGTCCTGCAAACTTTTTTGAGCAGGAACCAGCAGAATAAAATCTAATGATTTTGAAGCTTTCTTTTTTTGGCCCCATGCACACTGGGAATTTATCTCGGGCATTTCGATGCGGGTGGAGGGCACATGTGCTATCCAGCCCCTCTGCAGCCAGCCTGCCTATGAGAGGCTGACAGCTGCTATGGCTGAACAGGGCTGGTGAACCTAGTGTTACTTACATTTAGGGCAGTTTATTCACAGGAACAAATGCCTGGAATGCAGACATACTGCCCTAAATGCTCATACTACTATTTTCACCATCCAGCCCTGTTCATCTGTAGCAGCTGTAATGCCCCGTACACACGTGCAGATTATCTGAAGACTTTTGTCTGTAGACTTACCAAAACCATATAATATGAGGTCAAACCTAAACACTTTCAATTTGTATGCAATCCGGCAGGCCCTTGCACTACATAGAAAAGGTAAATCTGAAGACAAAAGTCTTCAGATAATCTGCACGTGTGTATGGGGCATTAGCCATAGAGCTTGACAGGCTGCATGCAGCAAGGCTGGATAGCACACCAGTGCCTGCAGCAAAACACTAGAGCCTCATGCGCGGGGCTAAAATGCCCAGTGTGCATGGGACCTTAAAGGGTTGTTCAGAAACCAATATACATAGCAATGATATAAGCATACATATTGTTCTTTGTTTGAGATTCCACTAAAGCTAATTACTACCCATACACTTTTTAATTATGTACTTTTGATTTACCAACTGCTATGTAGTGTGTGCTTCTTCCTAAACAATACATCAAATTTTATCAAATCAGACAGGCCCTCACTCTACACATACTAGTTGTTTTAGGCAAAATAACTGTGCATACATGATGGAAAATCTGTAGGGCTTTTGGCCTGTTCAGAAGGTTTCTCAGCTACTGTGCAGGACCTTGGACTCTCTATATCAGTGATGGGGAACCTTGGCACCCCAGATGTTTTGGAACTACATTTTCCATGATGCTCAACTACACTGCAGAGTGCATGAGCATCATGAGAAATGTAGTTCCAAAACATCTGGGGTGCCAAGGTTTGCCATCACTGCTTTGGCTTTAGCTCTGCTGGCTGTGCACCTCAGAGGTCTCAGGCCTTCCATACCTCCCTCTTAGGAATTATGCTCTTACATCACTCTACAGAAAAATGTGGTTCCTCCCAGTCCTGTCCTGTGCTCTCCATTCGCACTTAAAGTGTTACTAAACCCACAACAGTAAAATCAGTCTGTATATGCAGTAAAGCATGCTTGTTATACTCACTCTGGAAACTATGGGGTTAATCCTCTGCATTGTGTATAAAGGCTGTGTGATCCTGTCTCTCAAATCCTTCTCCTCTTTAACTGACTCCAACCAATCTTGTGATAGAATAGAGCATTAGGAGTCAGGCTGCACATGCTCAGTTTGGTGTGTATTGCTAGAGTATTTTTTTTTTCTTGGGAGAGTGCATGTGATCAGCACAGGACCAATCAGCACTGTCCAGGATGAGGGGAGAATGAAAACTCCGCCTACAAGCTTAAGCAGGCACTGATACAAGTCACAAGGCTGCAATATACTGCTGATGAGAAAAGGTATTTAGCAGTTTAAATTTACTAAAATAATTGCATTTCCATGTTGTGTACGGTGGGAGACCAGATATAGTGAATGCAGTTTCTGTGTTTAGTAACACTTTAAAGCGGAGTTCCATCAAAAGTGGAAATTCCGCTTTAAGGCCTCCTCCCCGGCTTCCGTTTGTGAAACTGAGTTTTTGGGGAAGGGGGGAGAGGGTACCTGATTTTGACAGGTGCCCGCTCCCACTTCCGTTCCAGTCATCGTAGGCAATCTGAAGCTGAAGTTCTCCTTCCCCTTCCCTCCTGAAGTCTTCTGAATCCATGACAGATCCTAAAAGACTTTGGGACCAATCACAGAGTGCAGCGCCGTTAGCGCATGCACGGTGGGCACCCAGCCTAGAAATCACAAGCTGTCACAGCCGGGTGCCCATAGTACAGATGCCAGCACCACAGAGGGAGGACAAAGTGTGAAAACGGCAGGGGTGAGTGCACCGCTGGATCGTGGGACTGGTGAATGTTTGTTTATTAAAAGTCAGCAGCTACAGTTTTAGCTTCTGACTTTTAATAAACCCAAGGGCAAGGATGCCAAACTGCGCCCCCCCCCCTTCCCTTAGGGTTAGGGTCAAGGCGCCCCCCCATCTCTGCAATAAACCATTGTGCCCAGGGCAACTGTTCCTCCTGCCCACCCCTTGTCCCGGCCCTGCCACAAGGTCTCATCAGCTGATGAGACCTTGTGGCAGGGCCGGGACTAGGGGTGGGCAGGAGGACACAGGTCTAACCCTGAGGTGAGAGGCCATCCATTTGTGGTGAAGGAAGCACGAGAACTTTTATAAGCACCTTTTTGCTGCAAAGTTTTGCACCTTTGGATTTGAAGAAAACATTTTATGAACTTTAAAGCACTTTGTATGGACATTTATTAATTAGTGCACTTTATGAGTGACTTGTTTGCACTAATATTGATTGCACTTTTCTTGTAGTATGTTGCACATTTTTAGCACTTTAATATATTGCATGCATCTTACGGTTTAGCATATTTTGCACATTTATATTGTAAATCAGTGTCTTGTTTTTGTGTATTTGTAGCGCTGCATTATTGGATGGATTAAGTAAATATAATATACCTTCATATCTATTTACTTATGCGAGCAGCATAAGGATTAAAAATAGGTATTGTTGACTGTGAGAATTTATTTAATCTTTAATTGTAGATTTATGTAGATTTCATTTATAATCCTCCACCCACCTCGTCTTACACACACACACACACACACACACACACACACACACACACATACGCGCGCGCGCACACACAATGTTAGAGCTCATCATACAGTATTAGGTATCTAATATAAAGAAGAGGTACTCAATATTGCAGGAACAAGGAGAAAACAGCCAGCTGGGAATAAAGGTGTCTGGCAAAGAAGGTTACATCACTTCTGTATTGTTTCATTCACATAATACTGTACATAGAGCGTTGAGCACATAGTGTAGATTTATTGTTACTGCTAGGTATTGAACAAAGTTATTCATATTCTGGTTTCTACATACACTTAGTGGTAGTGTAGAGAAACTACAACATGTTTTTTGTGTATTTGGTATGCTCCTTTGCTCCCCATCTTGTTTTATGCTAGTTAGTGCAGTCTTTAGCTAGTCCCTTCCTGCTTTTCTTTCCATTGCAAACAAGAGGCTTAGAAAGTCTTTCATACACTTCAAAAACATCATCTGTATTGTACTTTGGAAGTCAAATTGTGTTGAACTTTTTTGTCTTGTTGAAGAGTTAGGCCTCATGTACACTACAGCTGCTAAACTGAAGTTTAAGAGCAGTTGGGTGTTTTTTTTCAGCAGCCCCTAAACTCTCCTCCATGTTATCTTATGTGTACACTCAGTCATTTATAGTAGTTTAAAAGCAGTTAAGGCTACAGGCATTTTTTTTTTTCTGAAAGCAGAAAAACTGCGTTCAGGGATATATTTTGCCTGCATTTCAAACGCCAAATGCTTGTAACTGCGGTAAACGGCGTTTATGTGTGTTTGTGTTTATAAGCGTTTTTAAAGGGGAAAACTGATAATTTTTGAATATATAAAAATGTTGAACAAATACAAATGTAACCACATGCTGTTGCCTGCATCAATGGATGAGTTCAGCAGCGACAAACTCTGGTCCTCTCATGCAATTTTATACATCATCTGAGCCTCAGCAACATCAGGAGCATTTCCTCACACGTGCTCATGATGGGATCCATAGTGAAGCCTTATTATAGGCTTACCTATAGGTACAAGTGTCAGAGGAGGGTTTGCTTCCTCTTTAACCACTTGCCTTCTGCTGCACGACTATTTACTGCGGCAGTCAGCCCCTTACAGGCAAAGTGACGTAGGGGTACGTAGCTCACCCACGAGCCTGTAGGGGGCGCACTCCTGCCCCCACTCGTTCCCTGGGGAGCCAGCGCATGTGACCGGTGGCTCCGATGGCCGCCGGCCACTCGAGATCTCCCGCAGGAGATGGAGAAAGACAGACGGTTGATGTAAACACAGTCGTCTGTCATTCTCACTAAAGTAATCACAGAGGCTATGCAATCCTGCTATGTATGATCGTATGTCTCTGTGATTACATCACAAGGCACGCCCCAATAGTTATAATCACGCCCCTAGAGACACACTTAACCCCTTGATCACCGGTAAAGTTAACCCCTTCCCTGCCAGAGTCATTTTTACAGTAACAGTGCATATTTATAGCACTGATTACTGTAGTAATGTCAAATGTCAGGCAGGTGTCCGATCTGTCTGCCCCAATGTCGCAGTCCCGCAAAAAAAAATCGCAGATCGCTGCCATTACTAGTTAAAAAAAAAAACAATAAAAATGACATAAATCTTTCCGGTAGTTAGTAAACGCAATAACTTTTGCGCAAACCAATCAAAATATGCTTATTGCGATTTTTTTACCAAAAATATGTAGCAGAAAACAAATTGGCCTAAAATGTTTAAAAAATTTGATTTTTACATTTTTTTTTGGAGAATTTCATATAAAAAAATTTGAAAAATATTGTTAGTTTTTCAAAATTGTCGCTCTTTTTTTGTTTATAGCGCAAGAAATAAAAATCGCACAGGTGATCAAATACCACCAAAAGAAAGCTCTATTTGTGGGAAAAAAGGGACATCAATTTAATTTGGGTACAGTGTCGCACGTCCGCGCAATTGTCCATTAAAGTCACGCAGCGCCAAATCGCAAAATAGGCCCTGGTCTTTGAGCAGCCAAATCCTCCGGGGGTTAAGTGGCTAAAAAATGTTGTATTTTTGTGTATGTTTTTTTTTTAAACTACATGCAAATTCAGAAAATGGCTGTAGAAAATGGGAAGATCTGCCTTCATTTTCACCACTTGAGCAATCTCCAAGTGTAATAAGGAAAGAAGGGTCAATTAGCTGTTAAGAGTCTTAGAAAGTATCTCAGCAAAAAAGAAATGGGAAAATCAGTCAGCCAATCACACAAGTGGTAGATTAGATTTCTGGGTGTGTTCTGTACATTAAAGGTAAATAATTCAACAATTTAATTTTTTGGCAGTTTTAGAAAATCACAGATTGAAATAGAAAGCTAACACTTAATAACATTGAATATCAGGATGACTTGAGTAGCAATCATGTACAGTTCTTTTTGTTAGCAATAGCAAAGTGGATTTTTTTATTTTACAGATATTACATGGATTTGAGCTATTCTTTATAAACTTTTGTAATGCTTCAAAAATAAAAGTATAAAAGCTGCAGGATTCTTATAAATATCTCTAGCTGTATCTTCACATTATAGAGACACATACAGCTAAGGTTTGTGTTTCACTTACAACAAAGATTTAACAGTAATGGTCAGGATGAGGTCAACACAGAAAGGACACGGACGGATAACAAGAATAATACTTAAATTGGGAATCATAGCAAGATATCACTGTATGTGATCATCTCCTATGGCCAGGTGTAATGATGTACTTGAACACTAATACTTACTAGAGTACAGATTAGACACCCTGTATCAGCAGGACATTTACTGATGATGCATACTAAAGGGGTGCTCGAAAGTGTAAAACAATAGAGAATTAGGTTCACATAGGCAGTAACGCAATAGACAAACATCACTATCGATGATTCAGTCACATTGCAATCACCTACCAACATTTACAGAAGACTCACATATTAATTCCCACAGAGCACTGACCGTGGTCTCGCCATAGGAATTTTATCTGCAATTTTACCATATTTAGACCTAACAGTGCAGAAATTGTTGCATTTGTAGGAATCTATCAACCTTGAGAATGTAGCTCTGCATTGGTTATATTGCCTACATTGAAACAGTTATAACAATTTGAAATTATTTAGAGACAGAATACAGCTTACCAGAAATTCATAGCACAAAGATGGCAAGCAAGGAAATGAAACGTTTCTATAAATTGCACACCTCATCTGCGGACAATCCAGCACAATAACGTGGCCATACACTGATGGAAATTCCCGCTCAACAGAAGTCAATCATTTGATCGACTTCTGTCAAACAGACAAGTTGGAAAACTTTTGTCTGTCAGTGGCTGCAGCCACTGATCAGTGTATTCTGACAGCAGTTGGTCCCACTGCCGGAATACAATGTCCCAATGTGGATGGACTGCACCATTCACCACGATTGTGGTGTTCTGAACAAAAAAAAAAAGCAAAAAAAAAACCGAACAGTGTATATAGCCAGATTAACTTTCTCACATTTTAATAAGGTCCACAGACTCTCATAGAGTACATACTCATTTTCTTCTATTGCATTTGAGTAATCTTCAAAAAAGTTTCCTAGGTAATTTTTAGCAAAAATGATAAAAAAGGTTTAGTACTGCCAGTGACACACCTCCATCCCTAAATTTACATGCAAAAAAAAAGGATATAGCCCTGGGACTTTAAATGAGGTGTACACAAATGGTCAATTGTAATGGGGTAGATATAGTAGCAAATGTATTAAGTATAAAAAACATCAACAAGTATGTAAATGCATGTGCCAATACAGACAGAATTACAGTACATAATAAAGGACATGATGGTTGGTTTACATGCTTGCACATAGCAATAATAGCATTCAATGGTGAACTAGATGCATCTTTCTAACTCAACGCGTTTCATGAGTCAATCGCTCACTCTTCAGGAGTAGATGCGTACAAGTATATAAATTGGCTGAGCCGGTGTACAAGAGGATAAAGCAAACATCTGACGGCAACCAAGTAGTCTGACCCGAGAGCTGAAGGAAGCGGGGCCGAACACTCCCTGAAGGTAACCCTTGACAAACCATATCCCTTGCATAGGTGCTGTATTTTTTGCATAGGTGTTTTTTTTGTATGTCAAGCGTATACCGTAGTATTTAAAGATGTTTACTAACTATGGGGAGTGACACTGGCTAAAGGGATGGATAATATTATACAATTGTTTTTTTTGGTTATTTAGCGACTTTGATGATGTTTCCTTGCTGGAGGGTTATGTGGGTTTCATCTATGCATGAAACATGTTTATTTTTAGTTTTTACATGTATTTGCAAATTTTTAACCCATATCCCCTTCCAATGAATCTATTTTGGTTCAATTTTTTTTCTGCAGATTCAAGTGTTGTTTCTAATCTGTGTATGTTTTCTGTGTCCTTGTGTATATTTCTGTGCCCACCATTGTCCATTGTATTATAACTATGTGTCTATGATCTTGCTCCTAGCATTGCTCTTCTGCAAAACTGAGGCATTCTGGTAGTGGGAGGTGTATACTGGCTAGTCACCGTTTTCAGTTTTTCAGTACCCAAATCTTTCTGTAGGCAGCTGTATAACCCAATTGTCTCTGAATCTGTGTCCCTCAATGAACTAATTAATGGATATTATGGAAAGTCAAAATTAACTGGGTTCACAGGATAGCCTTCTAAAAATGTGAAAATGAGCTCAGAACACCAAGGATAAGAAATTAAATATTGATACACAAGACTTTTTATTTGCCTAGGTGAAAAAATATTATTTTAATAAACATAAATAAAAAAAAAACAATATACTGTATTAAAAAAAAAAAAAAAAAATAACTACACATTCCATTTACAAAGGAATTCCAGTTTTTGACCATCTGCTCAGCAGAGAATCACTTTACGTGTATCACCCAAAGTCTAGAATCTAATACAACAGATTACTTTGCTATGATTCTGCATGTAGCCTTTTTCCTATAGAGTTTTTTATTTTATTTTATTTAATAGTGTGCTTTGTTGCTTTTAATTAATTTGCAGCTTTACTTTTTTTAATTCGTTTTTTTTTCTGTAATCAGCAGTACATGAATTCATGAAATGAGTTGTAAGATACAATAAGATGTAATTGAATCATACTGATTTTTATCATTATGTCTTAAATCTAAGTTATGTTATACTTCTTTTGTGTCCTCCTTTTATTAAAAAAACAAACAAACAGGCAAGTAACAGTTTGATTAACCTCACTGTAAAATGAAAATGAGACGCAATGTGATTTGGGATGCAGTACACTAGTAATCAGGATACTTTTAGCATAATATTTATTTTGAATCATTAAGTTGAATGGGAGAGTCATTACAATGAAAACCTGTTTGTGATTACAAGTGTGCACTGATAACCTCATTGCTCACACAGAGGTATTGCTCCTGTGCGCCAAAATATCTGGTAGCATCAGTCTCTCCCGACTAGTTTCCTGTGGATGTGATTGTAACTACTCCATAAACTTTAATTAGACATAACATATCCCATCTGATGGGTACACACTGTGGATTCATGAACTTAATCTGTTGCAATACAAAAATAATCAGCAACCAGAGTACAGTACCACAATAAAATATAAGTTCTCATTATGTAACCACATCCCACACTTGGTTATAAATGTATTACTTGCTGTGTTATGCTCAAACGTAGCAGGAAGTATGCTGCCATTGTACATTTAAGGGGATTTTTTGCAACAGTATTTTTCACTGTTATTGTAATGCAAACGTGTGCACCCATACTAGATGCACTGTCATAACATTTTCTGCTATTTCCAAGTTGCATGGATACGCAACAACCCATCATTTTTTAATATAGCACATTTCTAACAAATTCTTGCTCTGCTGTAGAAAAAAGTTGTTATCACATTCTGCAAATTTCGAACATTCCCTGCATTATGTCATTAAAGCCAATTTAAATTGCACGTGTGTGTTAAAAGAGTATGCAAATCCTAATAATAAACGTATATATTATAATAATAATTGGTTCCCTTTGGTCTGTTAAATGTACCTTTGAAATTGTTTTTATATCTGTTTGAAATGTGTACAAAAATGCCTGTTGATCTCGCAAAAATCTTGTCAGTCAATAACTTCCAGTACTCTCTGCCTGTGCTGACTGTTATCAATTAACTTTTTCTCTGATACCTCTGAGCTACAGTCATATGCACCTCTAAGTTATGAGGAAAAATAAATAATCCTATCATGATTTTGTTATACTGATACAGGAAGATGAGAACAGGCAGTGTGTTCCCTGCAGAATCACCAGGTGAAAATAAAGAAAAAAAAAAAAAAGCAAAATAAAAAAGAAGATAATAGTGCAGCCACCATCTAAGTGAGAAAAATGAATTATTGTGAGAACCATTAGTGCGGACTGTAGGGTGTAGATTTGTATTGCTACTCCTGCAGAAAATGCTTGGTATTTTAGGTTCTCTGTTCTGCGACTCAACTCCAAAAGCACCCTCTGACACACCAGGTTGAATGAAAGTTACTACAAACACATATAAGAACATAAGTATAGATACCTTTAACTTGGCTGTGACCTAATCCAGAAAAAAGACCCAAGACCATTTAGTGATAAATTATCTCTATGTATTGGTATGGGCTCGAAACACTGGCGGTTTGAGCATAAATGAACACACCGAAAGTAGGTTTAGACACAGATCACTAGTATATGCACTATGCCAAAGTAACTTACAATAGAGTTCTGTACCATTAGACTGGGATTACTTCATGAATCAGCAAAGCCAGCAATAAACAGTGTATATAAACATTAACTGCAATGAGAATAATAATACTATAACTAGTCTAGAGTGCAATCTAGGAGAATGGCTAGGATATGGTGTAATGTCCTCTGAGGTATCTCATAGCATAAGCAATAGGTGAAGGTCTCTGTGTAGGAGCTGTAAAGGGACAGCCTTTAGTCCTAACTCTTCAGCAGGCCAACGTTGGGGCCCAGTTGTACCATTGGTGCACATGAGAATACTCCCAGTCAAGCCTTCAGACAGCAATAGGGCTACTAGATGGATGTATGGTCAGTTCCTAAAGGGCCCAGTCTCTCTAGCAGCAGATAGTACAGTGCATCTGGAAAGTGTTCACAGCGCATCACTTTTTACACATGCAAACAATACCCCATAATGACAACATGAAAGAAATTTTTTTGAAATCTTTGCAAATTTATTAAAAATAGAAAACGAAAAAAATCCCATGTATATAAGTATTCACAGCCTTGCTCAATACTTTGTTGAAGCACCTTTGGCACCAATTACAGCCTCAAGTCGTTCTGAGTTTCATGCTACAAGTGTGGCACACCTATTTTTGGGCAGTTTCTCCCATTCTACTTTGAAGGACCTCTCAAGCTCCATCAGGTTGGATGAAGAGCGTCAGTGCACAGTCATTTTCAGATCTTTCCAGAGATGTTTAAACTGAACGATTTTGGGCTCTGGCTGGGCTACTCAAGGACATTCAAAGAGTTGTCCCATAGCCACCCCTTTGTTATTTTGGCTTTGTGCTTAGGGTTGTTGTCCTGTTGGAAAATGAACCTTTGCTCCAGTCTGAGGTCCAGAGCGCTCTGGAGCAGGTTTTCATCACGGATGTCTCTGTACATTGCTGCATTCATCTTTCCCTCGATTCTGACTAGTCTCCCAGTTCCTGCCACTGAAAAACATCCCCACAGCATGATGCTGCCACCATCATTCTTCACTGTAGGGATGGTATTGGCCAGGTGATGAGCAGTACCTGGTTTCCTCCAGACATGATGCTTACCATTCAGGCCAGAGAGTTCAATCTTTGTTTCATCAGACCAGAGAATTTTGTTTCTTATGGTCTGAGAGTCCTTCGGGTGTCTTTTGGCAAACTCCAGGTGGGCTGTCATGTGCCTTTTTACTGAGGAGTGGCTTCTGTCTAGCCACTCTACCAAACAGGTCTGATTGGTGGAGTGCTGCAGAGATGGTTGTTCTTTTGGAAGTTTCTCCTCTATCCACAGACAAACGCTGGATCTCTGTGACCATTGGGTTCTTGGTTAGTTCCCAGACAAAGACCCTTCTCCCCCGAACGCTCAGTTTAGCTGGGCGGCCCGCTCTAGGAAGAGTCCTGGTAGTTCCAAACGTCTTCCATTTACGGATGATGGAGGCCACTGTCCTCATTGGGAACTTCAGTGCTGCAGAAATGTTTCTGTACTCTTCCCCAAATATGTGCCTCGATATAATCCTGTCTCGGTGATCTACAGGTAATTACTTGGTCTTCATGACTTAGTTTATGCTCTGACATGCTGACATGCACTAATAATTATGGGACCTGTTATAGACAGGTAAGTGCGTTTCCAAATCATGTTGAATCAAATGAATTTACCACAGGTGGACTCCAATCAAGTTGTAGAAAATCTCAAGGATGATCAGTGGAAACAGGATGTACCTAAGCTCAATTTTCAGTCTCAAGGCAAAGGCTGTGAATACTGATGTACATGTGATTTTTTTTTTTAATACATTTGCAAAGATTTAAAACAAACTTGTTTCATGTTATCATTATGGGGTATTGTTTGTAGAATATTGAGAAAAATAATGATTTTAATCCATTTTGGAATAAGGCTGTAACATAGCAAAATGAGGAAAAAGTTAAGCGCTGTGAATACTTTCCGGATGCACTGTAAATCCCCACAGCAGAAGCTCACCAGTGCCAGCGATATTGCAGCTCACCATTAGTCACACACAGTGATTATTCCACTCTCTGCTCTGCACCTAGGTGACTCTAGCTGTCGGCATACCTGGACTCAGCACTCCAGATCCTGCTCAGGTTGCCATTATGTAGCGGTGGTGGTGCACACTGCACAGCCTGAGAAAATGCAGCTCTGCCTCCTCCTCCTGGAAATCTCACTCTGGGAAATGCAGTAGAGTCTTTATCCTCCAAACTACAGTTCCCACAGTGCAGTGCTGCCTGGCTTGGCCTATTAAGCTATTTTTGCTCAGCAGCTCCCTCCTCTTGCTGATACTGTATCATAACCATACCAGCGGTGCTACCTGAGCCGTACTGAAGGGGGGAGAAAAGTCATTACTGCCTTTAGGAGTACTGGACTAAGTCAGTTATGCACAAACTTGAATGAATGACTGAACATCTCCAAACAACATCCTGCTCTGATCAACTAGGGAATGAGCAAGACGAATACATTCTAACAGCTAATTTCTGGCCCACTCCTTCAATCTCTGGTATTCCATTTCTTCTTTCACTAGCACAGAAAAGTATACAACCTCCTCAGGATGCATCTTGCAACAAATAACAGCAAAACCAGGATGGCTTCCCTGTGCAGCCACTTCTGGTCAGGACAGGCCTTGGTGTTATGTCAGCTGCTGGTGTGACCAGAATTGTGTGGACTGCCACAGAGAATATCAGGCACAAATACAGTGTAAAAGAATTATAATTTATTTAAAAGATAAGTGAACAACTTAAACGTAAACGCACCTCCAAAGTACCAAACTGATTAAAACACACCAGAAAACCAAACAA
Source organism: Pelophylax lessonae (assembly GCF_965119305.1). NCBI lineage: Eukaryota > Metazoa > Chordata > Amphibia > Anura > Ranidae > Pelophylax > Pelophylax lessonae. The sequence continues at coordinate 642,526,301 of NC_138769.1, forward strand.
ATAGTGACACACAATGAACAACTGCCTAAACCAAATATATACAGCAAATGGGGAATGCAAAGCGTAATCGAAACAGAGCCAAGATCATACATGGGAGATCAAGCAGAGGGAGCTGTGAGCAAGACAGGACAGGACAGGACAGGGAGAGGGTAACAGAAGACAGAGAGAGCAGGTGGGAAGGGATCAGGCTGCAGGGTCGGGATCAGGGTCCAGGAACAGGATACAGGATACAAGATTGCAGGTCACGGACACATGAAGACAACACCAAGGCAGGAATGAAGAGCATGTAAAGGGTTTAAATACACATCCTGCAACAAGCATTAAGTGATGACTGATTACATGAGATGATCTTCTAGCTGCTGAGAAACACCGGCTGGTGGACACTGGAACATCTGAGAGCCACAGTGCCACCAGCAGGTGAGCCCTTTCCTGACATTTACATATTCTTTACAAGCAGTATCCATTACTGACCTCTGTCACTGCATACACTTTGGAGCAATTCACTTTCATAGTTGAAAGCACTTAAAGCCCAATTAAAGCTTAGACCCAGATATTTAAAATGAAATTAGGGTGCAGCTAAATATTTATATATTTCTGATTGAACAGCTGTAAGCCTGCAATGAGGAAAGGCATTTTTGCACTGTGACTGGGGGGTGGCTTAGGGGGTTAGTTTACAAAAAAAAAAAAGCTGAGTCCTACTGTAGCTCTGTTTAGTTGCAACATAATGTCATTTTTACTGTTTGTGTTGAAGCTTCAATTTGGCCAGGTTAGCTGAGCTGCTAAGATCAGGGCTACCTGATCTATAAGTAAAAATGGACAGTTACCCCAGGCCTTCTAGTCCGGGGGTGCTACCACCATTGCTGGTCAACAGCCACACAGTCTGTCCTTTTCTTATGTGTATCATCTGTTCTTTCCAAGCATAAAGCCATTTCCCTGTTGTGGCCTGTCCCCAGAAAGATTCACCTCTCCATCAACTGTATTTCATATCCACTGGAGAGTGTCTCACTTCTGCAAAAAATAAAAAACAAACAATTAGCTTCCAACCCTAGCTTGTTTAATTAAGCTTTGGCAATAAAACCTGGAAGCTGATTGGTTTCAATGCAGAAGTGAGCCTGATTTTGTACTCTCCAGCTTTAGTAAATCAACCCCATTGGCCTCTAGAGTTCGGATTTGCTGGGTGGTATTGCCCCTTCTTTTACGTAGCCTGTCTTTTTAAAAAAGGTACTTGATAGCATTGCATTAGTGCTAAAACATGCTTTCTGCTCTATGAAATATATTTTTTCTTAAACTTCTAGACTTTCCAATAGTCAATGGATTTTGCCGCAGGTAGCTACATTTTCACGAGTCCCCTCTTTACAAAATTCAGTCATTTCTCTCCATCTGCTGCCATACCCACTGTGTACTCAGTCATGGAAGGGTCATTTTTGTCAGTAATATTTCAAAATGAAAGGTCACCCTGTCAATAGGAGTCCAGTACAATGTGATTTGTTATCCTATAAAATAAGAGTGTTCTTGAAGTATGACTTGAGGCGATATATTAAGTAAACTGACCATCCCAGTCTGTTGAAATAACGATGATGTACAACTTGCACAATGACTGCACACTTTTTCCATTTCATGTTTTAATTGAAACTGATAGAGCCGTTCAACTCCCTGGTTTAGAATACATTACCGAGGAGAATAAAAGTTCAAGGGTAATTTTAGTAGTGTTTCAAATAGGGTAAATGTCTAACACTGAGAAAAAAGGTGTATATTTGAAGTGTGACTTCACATAAAAATAATTTAAAAGTCAACTCCTCATAAATTTGATTCTCTGATTTTTTTCATATCACTCAGATTCAAAGATTGCAATTCCCCTACAGTAATTTGTGTCACTGACCCTGGGACAAGGCCAATAACTCTTTTTAGAGCTGGACTCCCCAACGATTTGTTTATTATATATTATGAGATTTATCCATCAGCAGAGGTTAACACTATTAGGAGAGGTTGACACCACCATTTGGCTTCAGAATGACCACAGTATTTTTTGTATATATTGCAAAGCTCTCTACATTAGAAATTAAAGGGTGAAAGTTACAGATTACAAAGCAAGTTAAGAAACATGACACATGAGAAGAAAAAAATAAAAATAAGCTGCCATACAAGCTTTCAGTTTAAAGCCTATCTGAATACAAGGACAAAAAAGGAATATGCTACAGGTTACATGTCCATAAATGTGGTAGTTTTATGTGAAAGGACCCTTACTGCAGCATTCATGCTAGATTGTAGTTGGCACAAATGGGTCCTTCTAGTTCAACTAATAAAAAATAAATAAATAAATAGAATAGAAAACCTCCATAGAAAGGCAAACCCCCCCCATAAAGTATGGTCCAATTTGCTCCGGCGGGTATTTGTACATGTCAGAAAATGTACCACAGAAATAATACAACCTGAGAGCTCTAATGTACTTGGCTCAGTTGAGGTTCTGTAAGTAGCAAGTGTGGCACACAAATGAATGTGTTACCCCCAAAATCAGAGGGAGCGCTACACAAGTTTGGGTACTCTATATTGGCATGTTGTGTATTTGAAATGTTAACTCTTAATTGACACCTTAAATATTTCCATTTTTTTATTTTTTTGCACAGTCATTAACCAGTTAAAGTGTATCTAAACCCAAGAACAAATATGTAATGTGCTAAATATTACCAGTCTTGGCTGCATTCACTTTTTTTTTCAGATTTTTTTTCTTTTTACCGGGTAATCCTGCCAGTCACACGCTTCCTGTCCTATAGGACGATACATTCACTCAGCACAGAGGAGTAACGTTGTCACCATGAAGCAGGAGGAGTTTTGGGACTACAGAAAACTTCCCTCTCTTCTGTTAACTGTGTGTGGTTAAAAAATTTAACAATAATGTTCTATATATCATTTCCTTTTATATTTCAATGTTTTTATTTGTTTTTTTTTTTTTTAACTATGAAATAAGGTAGTAACAGGAAACAATAATAAAACCAGAGTACGGAGAATACAAGGTGCACACCAGAAAAGACACAATTTCAGAGAGTACATAAAAATATTATATTATTTCCTTTTTTTTTTTATTTCATTTTATTTACCTTTATTTAGTTCTTCCTGATCTATACATGCCGACCAAACTGTCCAGCAAATATGACATTGGTTGGGATAAACTATAACAACGCCAGAGATGCTTACAACAGTGCAATGCAAAGTTTGCATGATTTAAACCCAAGAAAAAAAATTGATATATTGGAGCTTACCTGTCTTTAGATACAGGCAGCAAGAGAACAGCAATTCTCCTGATGTTGGGACTTTAAAGGCAATTTGATCATAGAACATCTAGAAATGGTAATTATAAAAAAATATATTTTATTCACACATCATAGAATAAAAAATATTACAAAACACAGTGTATACATGGTATTAACAGCTATAAAAAGACCGACTGTGAAAGAGAGCAAAGATAAGGCTGTAACTTCCTCCACCCGACACGTTTCAGAGAGTCAATCTCTCCTTCAACAGGGGTGTGGAAGGTGTCACCCAACTAAGAAATAAACACATAGATCAGAATGTGTCTATATATATATATATTTATATATATCTATATATATAGATATATATATATCTATATATATACAGTGCCTTGCGAAAGTATTCAGCCCCCTTGAACTTTGCGACCTTTTGACACATTTCAGGCTTCAAACATAAAGATATAAAACTGTAATTTTTTGTGAAGAATCAACAACAAGTGGGACACAATCATGAAGTGGAACAAAATTTATTGGATATTTCAAACTTTGTTAACAAATAAAAAACTGAAAAATTGGGCATGCAAAATTATTCAGCCCCTTTACTTTCAGTGCAGCAAACTCTCTCCAGAAGTTCAGTGAGGATCTCTGAATGATCCAATGTTGACCTAAATGACTAATGATGATAAAAAGAATCCACCTGTGTGTAATCAAGTCTCCATATAAATGCACCTGCACTGTGATAGAGGTCCGTTTAAAGAGCAGAGAGCTTCATGAAGAACAAGGAACACACCAGGCAGGTCCAATATACTGTTGTGGAGAAGTTTAAAGCCGGATTTGAATACAAAATATTTCCCAAGCTTTAAACGTCCCAAGGAGCACTGTGCAAGCGATAATATTGAAATGGAAGGAGTATGTTTGGCGTAAAAGCAACACAGCTCATCACCCTGAACACACCATCCCTACTGTCAAACATGGTGGTGGCGCATCATGGTTTGGGCCTCCTTTTCTTCAGCAGGGACAGGGAAGATGGTTAAAATTGATGGAAAGATGGATGAAGCCAAATACAGGACCATTCTGTAAGAAAACCTGATGGAGTCTGCAAAAGACCTGAGACTGGGACGGAGATTTGTCTTCCAACAAGACAATGATCCAAAACATAAAGCAAAATCTACAATGGAATGGTTCACAAATAAACATATCCAGGTGTTAGAATGGCCAAGTCAAAGTCCAGACCTGAATCCAATCAAGAATCTGTGGAAAGAACTGAAAACTGCTGTTCACAAACGCTCTCCATCCAACCTCACTGAGCTCGAGCTGTTTTGCAAGGAGGAATGGGCAAAAATTTCAGTCTCTCGATGTGTAAAACTGATTGAGACAGACCCCAAGCGACTTACAGCTGTAATCGCAGCAAAAGGTGGTGCTACAAAGTATTAACTTAAGGGGGCTGAATAATTTTGCACGCCCAATTTTTCAGTTTTTTATTTGTTAAAAAAGTTTGAAATATCCAATAAATTTCGTTCCACTTCATGATAGTGTCCCACTTGTTGTTGATTCTTCACAAAAAATTACAGTTTTATATCTTTATGTTTGAAGCCTGAAATGTGGCAAAAGGTCGCAAAGTTCAAGGGGGCCGAATACTTTCGCAAGGCACTGTACATGTATCTTGGATACAATTATTGTCCAAATAAGAACTTACAATCAATCATGTGACATTACAAATGAACATTCCATGTATTCATTAAAAAAAAAAAGCTTGGGAATTCTGTTCGACCTCCCAAACATTCACATAATACAGTATATATGACATTGTTTGTTGAAAGGCAGATGAAGAAACTTAGACTGCTTAGGGTGCAGTACCCTGATGCCAAGGAGCAGGTATCACTAAGACACAGAGGACTCCATCCTAAAAAAGATGAGATACAAACTGAGCATTTTATTTCTGCTATATTATAATATGAGCTATCCTTTTTAGACAGGACATAGAAAATTCTTAATCGGACAATAATTGTATCCAAGATACATGTATATATATATATATATATATATATATATATATATATATACCTTCTGATCTATGTGTTTATTTCTTAGTTAAATGACACCTCCCACACCCCTGATGAAGGAGAGATTTACTCTCTGAAACGTGTCGGGTGGAGGAAGTTACAGCCTTATCATCGCTATCTCTCATAGTCGGTATTTTTATAGCTGTTAATACCATGTATACACTGTGTTTTGTAATATTTTTTATTCTATGATGTGTGAATGAAATGTAGCAAAGTTTCTAGACCTATGGCCTGAAGTGGATCTGCCATTAGTACCATAATCCTCTCCAGCCCATGTGAGCTGAGTCCCCAGGTGTGACAACTGAGGCAGTGACAACTCCGGCATCTTTGTTTATGGCTTTTGTTATAAATTAAGGGGATGGGAGAAGGGAATGAGTGGGATACTCCTTTTGGCTTGAACTAATTACAATTGGGAATTAGATCCTGAAAATGCCCATTGGCGCCTCCATGACGCCAGCCGGCGCCAGCCAACGCTCACTGACTCTGAGAACACGCTGTATAACAGAGGAAGTGTTGAATCCCTGACCTGTAGTCCAGTAGATCCAAGACTGAGAACTGTAGTATTCCTGACACTGTTTCACTGTGTAAGTCTCTGAATACTTTCCCCCGCTGGCACAGCTTAAGAACCTCAACTTTGACTAAAACGTTTGCACAGTAGTGTATGTGTATACTGTTAAAATATCTTCTGGTTGTTAGAATGACCTGTTGATATCATAACTAATATTCCATACTCACAAATATATGGGTGCATTTCTACTTTCCATCTCTCTGTCTCTCTCTACTCCCTGTCTTTCTGTGCATATCTCTCTAGCTGCCTACTATGTATCTATCTAAGTACAGTGTATCTATCTAGGTACAGTGTATCTATCTAGGTACAGTGTATCTATCTATCTATCTATCTATCTATCTATCTATCTATCTATCTATCTATCTATCTATCTATCTATCTATCTATCTATCTATCTATCTATCTATCTATCTATCTATCTATCTATCTATCTATCTATCTATCTATCTATCTATCTATCTATCTATCTATCTATCTATCTCCTTTTCTGTCTGCACATCTCTCTATCGGCAGGTATTCATCTATCTACCTATCTATCGATCTACATCTCTTTCTATTGTCTATCTAACTTTCTATCCTTGCCTCTTTCTCTCTCTTCCTATCTATGTACATCTAGGTACTTTTTACATGGAAATCATCTTAATTTAAATATATAATAATGAGATTTTTAATAATATATAACATAATGTTATTATCACTAATAAATATTAAAAAAAAAAAGATGTACAATAAGTGTTTCTGTATTATTATTTTTATTGTTATCATCATTCTGTTTGTCTACATTTCAATGCAGTAATACGTCTTATCACCATCTGTAAGACGATGCTTAAGTGTTCAGGAAATTAATTAAGTAATAAAATATGTGTGATAATTCAGGGACAACCTCGCACAATTGATGCCCAGGGCTAATATTTCCACTCTCTCCTAAAATGAATCTTGTGGTTGTGCAGGGAGAAGCTGAAAAGCGCAAAAAGCTGTAGTAGTTATTTAATATGCTACACAAATTTAACGTGTTATGAACTACTGTTGTTTTTTACATACGTACACTTGGGATTTTATCATTTTTAACTATCTTTGAACATAATATCCACTTGAAAAACTCAGTAAAATAGAAAAACAGTGCATTGTTTTATGACACTTTGCTAACCTCAACACGTACAACCTGAACTTTGAAAATTGACTTTATTATCTACGTTCCTTATATTAAATGTACAACCATGTGCAAATAAAATTTATGAAAACTGGATTTTTACAACAAAGAAGACATAGAAACATAAAGGAGTGACTACAGAAAAAGACAAAGTGGCACATCAAGTCTGCCCCATTTTTTTTAATTTATTTTATTTTGAACTGTTTTGTCTTAGTATAGATCTACATTTAAGCATGTTTAAATCAACTGTTGACTGACTCACAACCTCCGCTGGATGTCTGTCCCAAGCTTCAACAACTCTTTTGGTGAAATAATATTTTCTAGTTTTGAACTTTCCTCCCACTACTTTGAAGTCATGTCCCCGTTTTCTTTATTTTGCCTTCATATTAAAAATACTGCCCTCCTGATCCATATTCACAGCATATTTAAAAGTTTCAATCATGTCACCCGTTTTTCTTCTTTCTTCAAGACTGTACATATTAAGTTCCTGAAGTGGATTCAAAGTATACAGGTTCACATTGTTCACCAAGGTTTACTCTGGACTGTGTGCATATACTTTTCAGAGTTAAAATAAGTAAATGATGCAGTGCTCTTAACAATCAATACTTTGCACCAAAGAAAATATAACATTTATACAATGTATTACAAATGCAATGTGAAAAAATGTATATCACAATGTATCAACCACTGTGTCAACATATAATAATGTTGTTAAATTCTTAATAATGATAATCTTCACACTCACCCTCTCCTTGCATCTCTTTCAAGACAGGCAATAGTGCTTTCTCAGATCTAGGTGTTTCCAAGTTTGAACAATAAGATTCCCCAACACATAGCAACCATATTCCAAGAAAGTTGGATATCCTCTATCCTATCATTGGGACTAATATCCCATCTTAAACATCTAGGTGTTATATTCTCTTTGACATATAATTCAAGGGTGGAGATGTCCCACCAAGATCTAATTTGTTTTTCAGTGCTATAGTTGTGAGAAGAGGGGTTCCAGAGGAGGGAGAAAGAAAAAGGAAAAGAGACGGTTAGACACGGGTCTGTTCAACTTAGAGTTGAGTTCTCTGAGGCAGAACTTGTTGTACTCAAAGAGGGATTAAAGTATGCACCAGAAAAAAGTTTAGACAGATTTGAGACATTTGTAGTTATAGAAAAATTCATTAGGAATCCTAATTATTCAGGAATATGCTACAGCAAGAAATTAACCAACTTAAGGTCAAACGTAATAGATGCACAAAAACCATATGGGAAGGTATTAAAGAGCTAGAAAGTAGATGGGATGTAGTTTAGAGGCCAGCAGATAAGGGAGGGGAGTTGGTAATAATTAAAAGAAAGGATTATGAGGCTGAGTTAACTAGGATTACTAATGATAGGGACACTTATGAACTATTGGAAGGGGACCCCACCAGTAAAACTAAGGGTAAACTTGTTAAATGGATTAAAAAAGAAGGAGTGAGTGATGGTATATTGGACAAAAAGACCAAAGATACCCAAAATCCACAAGAACAAAGACAGGCCACCTAGACGACTCATTATCAGCGGGATCAATTCCCTATATGCTAGAGTTGGAGAATATTTGGATTTTTACCTTCAACCTTTGGCAGCAAGTGGAAGATCCTTCTTTAAAGATACTGTAGTAGGGACACTATGGTGTCAATACAAGAGATGGAGGCAGGGGATTCAACGATATTGGCAACAGTGGATGGGGAGTCCATATACACTAACATTGAACAGGGTGATGTTATAAAAGCAGTCAGATGGGCTTTGGAAGGATTTACAGATCTTAAACAGATACAGCTTGAATTCCTTTTAGAAGGTTTACACATGGCCATGTCTAATAACTATTTTTGGCATAAGGGACATTTCTTCAATCAAATTAAGGGGGTGTTGATGGGAGCTCATTATGCCTCCAGTGTTGCTAATGTCTTTCTGGCCAAATGGGAAGAAGAACAGATTTTGCCAAACAAAAACCCCAGCTTAAATACTATAGACGTTATATCGATGACATCATTATGGGAGGGTGAAAAACATGAGCTTCTTGAATTTATGGAGGGCTTGAATCATAATAGTTATAGGATTAAATTCACAGGGAATTGGAGTAGAGGAGGTCATTCAATTTTTGGATTTAGAAATTTATTGGAATAAAAATAGGTTGAACACTAAAACCCATTTTAAGTCTGTAGATTGCAATGGATATATTTAAACGAGAAGTTGCCATCACCCTTGTTGGGTTAGGGCTATCCCAAAGGGTCAATTTGTATGCATCAGAAGAAATTGTAGTGATATCCAAGATTGTGTAAATCAAACAGACAAATTAATACAGAGATTTAAGGAGAAAGGGTATCAAGAAAAACAACTGATGAAGGTCAGAAACAAAATTGACTCTATGAATAGACAGGAATTCCTAAAACCCAAAAGTCTAATAAAGGATAAGAGGAAAGTAGCCTTCATAACAGATTATAATTTACAATATGGGTAATTAGAGAGATGTATTAAAAAGTATTGGCCCATTCTCTCTCTTAGGAGATCACACACTCAAAGAGGTGTGTCGCTCCCGAGTCGCTCTACGTTTATATATAAACGAGCACCAGGTTTGAGGAATATGATATCTAAAAATGTACCAGATCCCCCTACAAGAACTATACATTCATATTGGTCTAAAGTGATTAAGAAATTAGATTTTTTTACATTTTTGTATTGGGTATGTTTTAGAGCAGAAAGTAAAAAATATGTTTTTTTTTTTTTTAATTGGCGGTCTTTTTTTGTTTATAGCGCAAAAAATAAAAACCACAGAGGTGATCAAATACTACCAAAAGAAATCTCTATTTGTGGGGGAAAATGCACAAAAATTTTATTTGGGTACAGCATCGTATGACTGCGCAATTGTCAGTTAAAGTAATGCAGTACGGAATTTTATGTTTTCGTTAAATTAAAGTTTCTGAATGAGAGCTTTGGAATAGATTCCTTCTGATTCCATCCAAGTTACCATTGATAAGGCAACAAAAGTGGACTAGTCACTTGCTTGTTGTCACAAGTTATGTAAATAGTACCTGCCTGTAATGTTGGAAAATACCTTATGATTTCCTTGTATGCTGTTTATGTAGTCTGTATGTCCTAAACATAAATAAAGAAATTACAAAAAAAAAGTAATGCAGTATAGTAGCGCAAAAAATGGCCTGGTCATGAAGGGGGGTAAATCTTTTGGAGGGCAAGTGGTTAAGCAATTCATGCCCTTAACAGCTATTTAATTCAAGCTGCTAACCAGATTCTCTATCATATTAGATAATGAGTCGGATTATAGAGTAAAGGCATTATAGGTAGGAATTGGTTCTTATATATGGTCCTAAGGCTCCATAATTCGTACATTGGGACACCCTGCTTTATGGGGACTTTTTGCCAGAAAGAATGTGCAGCTTTATCATCTGAGAAGATAAGGAGTCTCATCCACAAATACCACAAAATACTTCAAGCTGTCATTGATGTTAAAGGGGGCAATACTTGGTATTAAGAACTGGGGTAAACTTTTGATCAGGGTAATTTGGGTAGTTTCTGTTGTCATTATGATATAAAGAGTAAACACGGTTGATTGATAATAAATGGCTTCAGCCAAACACTAACCATGAGTGAAAGAAAAGTTTTTGTGTTATCATTCATATTCTCTGATAAATGGCCTAAGAAATCATAAATTCTGCCAGGGTATGTAAACTTAGGAGCACAACTGTATGGCCAGGTTATGGATGCAGTGTCTAGAGAAGACAAAATCAAGGCTGTACCCCCAAAAGAAAAAAAAAAAAAAACCCATTGCCTTATTCCATTTGCCAGAATGCGAGGATCAAAAAAAGAAGTTAAATACTATCTTTGGGTGGAGCTTTCATCATGAAGGATATATTGAAGGCCGGGTCCTGCACCGCAGCACCCTTCCAGTTCCTACACACACACACAGAATTGTATAATAGACTAAGGGGCTTGAAATACTTTTTTTGTTTGTGAGAAAGCTCCTGGTAACCCACAATTTTCAAAGTAAATGCAACTCCCCCATTTAAATACAATAATTCATCTTTAACAGCTGCTGTTTACTTGTGTAATTTCTTTTATCTAAAACCAAGAATAGGGAGTCATAAGCCCAGCACAATGCCCTCAATGGTACTCCTAGGATCTAATTAAAAATATAAATGATATACAATTACAAACTAGTCCATGCCAGGTTTCCACAGTGAATTTCTGCAATCTGTTGTACTAGAAGCTTATGTTTATGTTATTAGTTTTGATTAATTACATTTTTTTTCCATACAATCTGACTAATTACCAGTCCAAATGTTTTTAAGCTGCAAAACCTAATAAAACCAGCAATGGTTTACTATTATTCCAGGGCACTTACATGTGTGTTTATAAAAAGGGAGCAAGGATGGACACTGAGGCAAATCGCCTCTTTTATTGTGATCATCTTGATAATATTAAACTGAATATTTAAATAAAACTCCTAGGTTTATTTAAAATGTGGAACTTAGACATTCTGTTCCACCTACTGCAAGACCCCCAATGTGCCTCTATGTCTGCATTGATTTTTTCTAAGCTGGCTGACCTGTGTCTGTACTAGAAAGCTACATAGACTGCTAAAGGGTGCCAGTATATTAGATCCTCAATGGATGGCCCAAATAAGTCAATGTAGTGCTTAATCCTTCTGTATTACAGGTAATGTCTAATGCCAACTACATGCATTGCTTCATACCTCTCTACTACTGTATATGCAGTCCTTCATACCTCTTTATGACATACAATGCTCCATACCTTTCTATTACACATAGTGCCCCACAGTGTTAATTTTGGCATCGAATTTTGATTTAGTTTTAGTTATAGTCTTTTGACTAAAATCCCATTTTAGTTATTTTCCCATTTTAGTCACCAGCAACTGTTTTAGTTTTGGTCATAGTCTTTTTACTAAAATGCAATTTTCGTTTGAGTCCCATTTTAGTCATCTGCACTTGTTTTAATTTTATTTGTATTTCAGTCTACTAAAATCTCCAGTACATTTTATTTGAATAAAATAATTTTAGTCAATTAAAATTTAATCTGTTTATTTGAATTGTACTGCATTATTCTAACATCTTGTTATAATTTATGGTATTGATATTTGAACAAACTCACAGATACAGATTTAGCCACTCTGGAAGGTCTGGGGAGGCCTGTAATGCTGCAGAGTGCCCTGGACAGCTGTCTGTCTGAGGAGGCCTGTAATGCTGCACGGTACTCTGGACGGTGGTGTGAGGAGGTCTGTAATGCACACAGTGCTCTGGACATGGACAGTCTGAAGAGGTGGCCTGTAATGCTGCACAGTGCTCTGGACGGCGGTGTGTCTGAAGAGGCCTGTAATGCTGCACAGTGCTCTGGACGGTGGTGTGTCTGAAGAGGTCTATAATGCTGCACAGTACTCTGGATGGTGATCTGAGGAGGCTTGTAATGCACACAGTGCTCTGGACGGGGGTCTAAGGAGGCCTGTAATGCTGCACAGTGATCTGGACATGGTCTGAGAAGGCCTGGAATACACACAGTGCTCTGGATGGTGGTCTGAGAGGCCTGTAATGCTGCACAGTGCTGGATGGTGGTTTGAGGGGTGGCCTGTAATGTACAGTGCTCTGGGATTATGATCTGACTCTGAGGGGCCCATAATGCTGCACAGTCCTGGATGGTGGTCTCGGGTCTGGGAGAGCCTGCACAGTGCCCTGGATGCCAGTGGTCGGAGGAGGCATGTAATGCTGAACAGTCCTGGATGGTGGTCTCAGGTCTGACTGAGATGGCCTGTCATGCACAGTGCTCTGGATGGCAGTGTTCAGAGGAGGCCTGTAATGTTACACAGTGCTGGATGGTGATCTCAGGTCTTAGGGATGGCCTGTAATGCACAGTGCTCTGCATGCCAGTTGTGGTCACCAGTCAGAGGAGGCCAGTAATGCTACAAAGTGCTGGATGGTGGTTTCAGGTCTGACTGGGATGGCCTGTAATGCACATTGCTCTGGATGCTGGTGGTCAGAGGAGGCCTTTAATGCTGCACAGTGCTGCATTGTGGTCTCAGGTCTGAGGGAGGGCCTGTAATGAACAGTGCCCTGGATACCGGTGGTCAGAGGAGGCCTGTAATGCACACACAGTGCTCTGGATGGATGGTGGTCCGAGGGGAAGCCTCAGGTCTGTAATTGTAATGTACACACGCACAGTGGGTGCTCTCTACTCTGGATGGTCATCGTCGTGACTTGTGAGTCGGGAGTGGGACTCTCGTCTCGCCCCTGCATCACATTTTCATTTAGTTTTCATTCGTTAATGAAAACAGAATTGATTTTCATCATAGTTTTCGTCGGTGGACGAAAATATGGTGTACTTTTCGTTTCATTTTCATCACTGTAAAAATGGTGTTGACTAAAATTTTGACGAACGTTTACCTTGACTAAACTTACACTGGTGCCCCATGCCTCTTTATTACACACAGTGCCTCTCTCTTCTGTATCCCAGGCTGTGCCTGAGGATATATTGCAAGCCAGTTCCTGCACCACAGCACCCTTCCCATTCCTACACAGTACACACACACACGCACATGCAATTGTATAATGGAATAAGGTCCTTGGAATACTTTTTCTTTTGTTTTTGAGTAAACTTCTGGTAACCCACAATTTTCAAAGTAAATACAACCAGAGGCGTAACTAGAACCTTCAGGGCCCCGATGCAAGAAACCATGAAGGGCCCCCCAGACCCCTGGCCGGGGGCCCTTCCCTTCAAGCCCGGGGCTCTTCCCACTAATCCTGGGGCTCTTTACTCTCATTGCATGGCCTTTTATTATGGTCCCGCATCAGGATCCTTTCACAAGTTCTGCAGTGGGCCCCCTTCCTGCAATCTTGGGGCCTCCCCACAGTGGTGAAATGCCAGGGCCCGGTCGCAAGTGTGACCTTTGAGATCCTAGAAGTTCACCCACTGGTTTGCTACCGGGCCCCCTGGAGCATGGGGCCCGGTAGCGATTGCAACCCCTGCAACCCCTGTAGTTACGCCCCTGAATACAACTTCACCATGTAAATACAATAATTCATCTTTAACAGCTGCTGTTACTTGTGTAATTTCTTTTATCAAAAACCAATGAATAGTGAGTCATAAGCCCAGCACAATGCCCTCAATAGTTGCTTAAAGGACCAATACCATAAAAAAAAAATGAAATTCTAATAACTGTATGGCATTGTAGCACACCCTTGTAAAAGCAGCTGGATTTAATTGCAGGGCCTTCCTACCTTCCACTAGTGGTGACACCGTTAATGGTACCCAGAACAAACAGACACACAAGTTTAAAGGGTTAGTCCACCCTTGTCTAGTAGGGTGCTACACTAATATTATATAGAGATATATTTTTCAATTGTGCCTTTATTGTTATTTCCTTCCATAGACATGTACACACAAAACAGCAAACACAGCAAAAGCGATGGCTTATTTCACTTTCAATGATAATGGTAAACAGGAAAAATAGAGAGAATGGACTGGGGGCAGATGTAGGTAGCAATAAAAACCTGACAGGTTTTCTAATCTCTCTCCATTCTATCCAAAACCAATAAAAATGGTTTTGCCTTTATTTATACCTTAAATCTTCTTGATAAATGGAGGAACACGTACAAAAATAAAAGAAGGTTGCTACGACCCTATGATTCAACTGATGAGGAATGACTCAAACACATAATTGGAAATATTTGTCATTCAATTGCCTGTTGCCAGAGCCTCTTTTTCTTACTGAAACTCTGGCATTTGACTTCTACCAAAGTTAATAGACATTGTACACTTTCAGATGTTTCTATTGTTTTAAATAGGTATTAGTGTAGTTATATTCCCTGTGTTGTTTGCCTTGCCTTGTAAAGATGGGCTCACAGGTTGTGGCTGCAGTTTGCTGTGTCAGGGCTGATTGATTTTCCTATGTACATGTATTCATTCACCTAGCTTGTCCTGTTTACCTAGGGAAAGACAACGTCTTGTTCTGGGTCACAATTTATGCCTCACCATTTCCTGTGTTGCATCACAAATGTGGGATTGCTAATGTGATTATCGTTGGGACACCGTTATGATGGACACTAGCTTTCTGGATCTTCCAATTATGGACTTTACCCTTAAGGACTCCACCTGTGCAGGTATGCTGGAACAGCCACAGTTAGGTTTAGTCAGGGAAAGGACATTTTACTCTGTTGCAACTGTTATGCCTAGTTTACAGTAAAGTTGTTTCAACCACTTTGAGCATTGTCTAAAGGTACTAAAAAGGGATGCATGTTGGGTTCTTGGGTATTCCAAAGATCCTGGGTCTTTAAAGCACTATGGGGTATAAGCAACACCGCTACAAAAGGTTAACTTGGCAAGGCAAGGAAGAGGAGGCAGTTGCCATGGGTAACTAAAAGGAAGTACAACTGCAGCAACCAATCATTAGACGCAGTACCTGGATAGGTGACAGGTCCTCCAGTAACGAGGGGGTTGGTGTGCTGGTTCCCTCCCTAGCAGTCTATCTCTCCTGGTCACCAGCAGCAGACTAGCGTTATGGAGATTCAAGGCCTTTTCATGAGGTACAGGAAAGAAATAGTTCATTTGCACACATGGGGCCCTGTTATGTGCTTAGCAGGACCTCATTATGTTACTGAAAGGTAACAGAGGGCCTGGGACTGGTGGAGTGGCGCAGGCTCTGCATAACCCTCCTAAACATCCGAGCACAGTGTGTAGCAACATGTGACATATCATCTGTCAGAGGAACTCTGCACTTCGACACCGCACAGAGTAAAGCTCATCTCTAAGTCAGGGGACTGCCATATGTATGATTTTTTTCACATGACTGCAACCCCTGCCTGGTCCCAGGCATTGATGAATGTGTTCTCCCCACATGCAGGGGAGCATTAGACCCTGCCCACCAGTCACTGTGTGTGACTTATCAAATAAGTCTTCTTCTGCAAACAATGGTTCTTCCACATACATTATTTTTACATCCAAAGAGGACCAAACTATAGTGTTAGAAAGGGCAGTATTGGGTGTGAAATCAACCTGATTAAGAAATGTTAGTTTTAAGGAAACATAGGAAGTGCATATGGTTGGGTTTGTTTGTATCCTGATGGGTATAAAATTTGTTTAAAATTTTTGCTTTGTCAAGCTAATAACTTAAATTTCCTTTGAATTTTGTACATATCATGTCACATATTGCACATTGTAAAAATTACAGAACCATATTGTTCAGCATCATAATTTATTAATGCATTGAAGCGAAAACCATAACATGTCGTATTAATATTCATTATTTTTCAAACAAGCACTTATGACCCATATATCTTAAAATAAAGTCATAATTAAGAATAAAACCTGTGCTCTTTAACTAATGTCTTTTAGAGCGTGAATGATGAATATCTTCAGTATAACAGCCAGAACTTATAATGAGGAAATTATGACTGTGGAGCTATACATTAACATCTGTTCTTACTTCATTTGGCTAGATGTTTCTTGCAAGATCATCAGCCGAAACAAAACTTTTATAAATTATTGAAATATCTTTTTAATAAAAGAGTGGTGATTTTGGTAAAACCTGGAGGCCTAATAAAGTAGAGGTAAAAAACAATGTCAGATATCAGCTACCCCCATTCATTTTTGTGAAGGTGAAATGGGAGTGCTTGCTGCTTTGAGTCACAGAACTTTAGTACATTATTGCAAGCCTAGAAACTGCTAACAAATTAGTATCTGGAACATTTTAGTCCCCCACTGTCCCAATCAGTGGCATAGCTAGAGCATTTGGTAACCGGGGCAACCCCCCCAACTTTAAAATGTAAAAACACCCATAAAAATTTGTAATGTTTTCAACAAGTGATTTAACAGCCCCCTATCACAGTGCCCCTTGCAATCCGCCCCTCCCCGCGGTTTCTCTAATCACAGTGCCCCCTTTTACACTCTCTGCCTCTCCTGCACCGTCCTACCTTCGGCATAAACAGATAGCTAATACTATTAGCATTTGTTTAAGTTTGAGTAAGAGATTGGAGACATGCTAAAGGAGATGGTCAGAGACTGCGGACATGATACAGGAGATAGTCAGAGACCGCAGACATGATACAGGAGATAGTCAGAGACTGCAGACATGACACAGGAGATAGTCAGAGACTGTGGAAATGATACCAGAGATGGTCAGAGACTGTGGACATGATACAGGAGATGGTCAGAGACTGCGAACCCGATACAAGAGATGGTCAGAGACTGCAGACATGATACAGGAGATAGTCAGAGACTAATAACATGTTACAAGAGATGGTCAGAGACTGCAGACATGATACAAGAGATGGTCAGAGACTGTGGACATGATACAGAAGATGGTCAGAGACTGCAGACATGATACAAGAGATGGTAAGAGATTGCGGACATGATACAGGAGATGGTCAGAGATCACGGACATGATCCAAAAGGTGGTCAGAGACCGCAAACATGATACAGGAGGTGGTCAGAGACCGCAAACATGATACAGGAGATGGTCAGAGACTGCTGATATGATACAGTATATGATCAGACACTGCGGACATGATATATGAGATCGTCAAAGACTGCAGACATGATACAAGAGATGGTCAGAGACTGCGGACGTGATACAAGAGATGGTCAGAGACTGCAGACATGATACAAGGGACGATTAGCGACTGCGGACATGATACAAGAGATGGTCAGAGACTGCAGACATGGTACAATAGATGGTCAGAGACTGCAGGAGCTGAAGGGCACAGGGGGAACTGGAGAGCATTAGGGGGGTCTAGAAAACATGCAGGGGGGGTTGGAGACCGCAGGGGGGTGAGGGGCACTGGGGGGGGCAGGGAGAACCAGGGGGACAGAGAACACGGGGGGAATGGGAGAGCATGGGGGGGAGGGGGGAGGGCACTGGGGGAGCCAAAGATCACTGGGGAGCCAGAGAGCACTGGGGGGGGGGGACTGGAGAGCACTGAGGGGAACTGGACATCACTGAGGGGGGGGGAGCCAGGGAGGCGGCTCAGGGGAGTGGAGAGCACAAGGGGAGACATAGCATGGGGGAGCCAAAGAGCACTGGGGGGAGCTGAAGAGCACTGTGAGGGGGGGGGCTGAAGAGCACTGGTGAGGGGGGGGCTGAAGAGCACTGGGGGGGGGGCTGGACAGCACTGGGGGTTTATATACACATGGGGGGTTATATACACACAGTATCTCACAAAGGTAAGTACACCCCTCACATTTTTGGAAATATTTTATTATATCTTTTCATGTGACAACACTGAAGAAATTACACTTTGCTACAATGTAAAGTAGTGAGTGTACAGCTTGTATAACAGTTTAAATTTGCTGTCCCCTCAAATTAACTCAACACACAGCCATTATTGTTTAAACCACTGGCAACAAGAGTACACCCCTAAGACAAAATGTCCAAATTGGGCCCAAAATGTCAATATTTTGTGTGACCACCATTATTTTCCATCCATATAGGAAGTATGGCTACTTTTAAAAGACTATTGGACATACATCTCCAAAATCAAAACATTCAGGGGTATGGGAAATGATTACAACACACACCTACACAGGTTAAACTGGATGGACTATCGTCTTTCTTTATTCAACCTCAACTACTATGTAACCATGTAACTATGTAAAGGGTTACTCCGCCTATGCTGATGGTTCTGGATAGGCAGTTTGTCAGGACTCTGGAGGCTGGAACATACAGCAGTGTACAGAGCTGGTGCAGCAGACAGCCAGACAAGCACTCGAGTAGTCCAGGAAGCCAGGATCAGAGGCAGAAGCAGGTGGTCAGTGAGGTACCAAGTCATGTGCAGAGCCAAAGTCAAAAACGAAGCCGGATCAAGGGTAAACAACAAGGCAGAAGCAGAATCCAAGTTCAGAACAAGAACGCACTAGGTCAGCAACAAGGAAAATATGCAGGATCGTTTGGGACACAGCTTGTTAGCCGTTCTTCAGGTAATATCATGCACATGCGCATATCTTCCAGACGCCTCACAGGGATTTCATGACAGTTTCTGGCAATATGGTGACAGAAACTTAATATTTGCCTTGGAGCAACTGCACTTGTAGAGTGCAACTACTCTATGCAAAGTGCACAGCCTATTTGCCTTTAGTAAATCAACCCCAGTAAGTCCTTGTTCTTTAGATTGTAGTGGGATGCGTTGCTGAGCTGAGAAAGACAGGTCAATGAAGCAGCTACAAGCTCCCAAATCAACAATTGTGGTCACCAACATGACTCTTCCTGGAGGCTAAAAGAAGACAGGGAGAGCAGAGTTGGCAGACTGATTAGCCGAAGATAGGGAGAAACACTTACGCAGCTTAGCTGCACAGATGCGCACATGTTGACCGGCTACTCTGCAGTATAGGCAGAGATTGTTCAGTCGTCTGCGTTGGTGTTCCTCTGGAGTCAGTGAAGGCCGGATCAGGCATCGGTTGGGTACAAGCAGATGGAGCAGGATTTACAGGTACCAGATTAGGAGGTACAGAAATCTTAGGCAACATCCATACAGGACGGGGCTGCTGCGTGGATCTTTCAAATTTGTGTTCGCATAGACAATGATCAATCTAAATTGAAAGGGCGATTGAGGCTTTCAAAGAGCTTGGTATGCAAACCCGGAAAATTAATCTTTGAGGTATTCTGAGAGACCCAAACGGAACTGATGATGTAAGTCTGAATTATTCCAGATAGTATCTGCACTCCGGCATCTGAAGTCAGTGGCATAGTCCTCGACCGCTCTGTGGCCTTGCTGGAGTGCATGTAGAGCTGCCTCAGCCGTGGCAGTTCGCTGCAGATCATCATACAGCTAAGACATAGCGTTAAAGAACAAAGGCATGGTATATAGCTGCTCAAGGTTCTCTTCCAACAGTCGGTGAGCCAAGGTCTGTGGTTCCCTTTGAAGTAAGAAAATTATGAACCTCACTATGGTGGATTTTGAGGAAAAAGTTAGTAGCTGTAGAGTAAAGTAGAGTTGACATGCGCTACGGAACGCTCTAAACCTACTCCCGTTGCCAGAGAACCTCTCAGGGGTTGGTACTCGAGGTTCAGGGGGTATTATCATTTCTTCAGGGTTTGCAGTAGTCTCCGTTTGAACAGTTGCTGTGGCGGGGTGGAAGCGGAAGCAGAGGCAGGTGCTCCTGTAGCCAGAGACTGAACACATTCTTCCAGGTGAACATACCCCTCCTGTGAGGCCTTGACTGCTTGTGTAAGAGCAGCAAGGTGCTGGCAGATCTCATGCAATGGATAAGGTCCTCTTGTAGGCTCCGACGTGGCTGTTTGGTACTGTTTGGCGCCAGCTTTAGTGACAGATGCATGAGTGCGCATGCGCGCATGCATAGATGACTTTGCTCACAATTATGCACATCTGCCTGGGCACATGCGTGTGCCGAGAGCTAGCAGTAGCACGATGGACATGCCTTCCCTGACAATAGGCCACAATCTGATCTGTTGTTGGACAGCCCAGAACACAGTAACAATGCACAAAGCTATTCAGACTGGCTTTGTACCTTGTGATCACTGTGAATCAATGACAGCCATCACAAATGTAAATACTAGTAGTGTTTACAAACCTTTAGCCCATTGCAATGGAGGAACTCCCCTTTCTCCAATCTGAATGGGTTGAAGGTTAGTAAACATGGCAGGAAAAAGAATCGAAAGTGAAGTTAGGGGTTACAAAAGGGCTATGGACCACCAATGATGATGAGATAATTTTTAAAGTTTAGAGGATTATAAAGTGTCTTTGACCACTAGTGATTGTAGGATTGATTTGTGGGGGTGGTTTAATGTGCGGCTGGCCATCAATAACAGTGTGTTTTTTTTTTTTTGTAAAGTGGGGATGGGGGGGCAGTTTAAAGTGCCACTGACCACCAACGATTATGTTTTAAAGATAAAGCAATAAAAGGTTAATGCAAGCAAATCCAAACTTTTACTCTTTTTCTCCTTTGTATAGTTAAAAAAAAAAAAAAACCTGAATAGTTATTTTTTTTTTTTTTCCCAAAAAGCTTTATTGAACAAAGTTCACATTAGAGAAGAGTACAACAGTTGTATCATTCCGATCAACATTCTCGGTGATCCAATATTAACTAATTAGTAACAAACCGAAAATACATAATATCGTAGAGAAAAATAACAGGAGAGGGGTTCAGATGTAAGTATTTCGAGAGTATTGAAGTGATTTTAATAAAGGACAGTATGAGTTTCGAAATAATTGTTTTCCTTATTAAAGAATAGGTGGGTTTTATTTATAAAATTTCTATATATGAAAAGGATCAATCATGTATCACGGAAGTGGCTATATGTGGAGGTCTATACAAAAGATATAACAGGGGAACATGCCAGCATGTTTCCTGGATGGGGGAGGGGGGGGGTAGGTGAATGAAGGGGGAGGGACAAGAGGGGGGAGGGGTAGAGACAAGCAAGGATTGCACGTATGCCAAAATTGAGAGGACTTATCACAAGTGGATGCAAAAGGGGAGATGCATCTTTCAGTACTGAATGGTTTTTGACTCTATTAGGATCGGTTCATTATCTGAGTGTATGTTACTGTGTTTTTAAATGTTAGCCAAGGTTGCCAAAGCTTAGCAAATTTGAAAGGTGTGTCGTGGGCAATTGCAAAAAGCTCTTCCATCTCGGATAATTTTTCAACTTGTGTAATTATTAAGTTATTAAGGTGTGTAGTTATTAAGATATGAGATTTAATTTACCTCAGACAATATTTGGGTTAAAAATGAGAGTTCTTTGACTATGAATGAAAGCTTTAAAACAGCAATTATTTATTGGTATATAGTTTGAAAGCCTAAATTAATTTACAACAATCTAACTATGGTACATACAACAAAATGGAAAATATTCCTAGTTTAAATGAACAAATATAGAGTATGATACTCATATACGAACACAGACACAAAGAGGACAAGCCATGTATACCATAAACCTTCATAGTTACCCTTCACTTGAGTGTTTCCTCCTGGTCTGCCATGCAAAACAGGAAGTCCCTCTATTTCCACCTTTGCTAATATAGAACCATATTGCATTGCCTTGTATAGGGCTATTCTGATTGGTTCAGCTATCATGCCCTGTTCCTCCCTCTGGGCGTATCTTGTTCGGGATAGGACAACTTCCCCCTCCCCTAGGTTAGCATAATTCAGCCTCTTGCTAAGCCCTCTTCCCTGTTGGAGTGAGAATTTACTCCTACCTGTGGTGCCTTGGCTCCAGGAAGTCTGGCTCCCAGAAATGTAGTTACAGGATGATACTATTTAGCATATCAACAGGCTCCCTCCCGGCTACCAGACAGCTCGTAATTCAAACAGACTAGTTGAAAGGGATTAATTTTATGTGTTTAAATGTAAATATCCAACTGGCCTTTCAAATGGACTTGTTAATCTGGATTCATACTACTGACTGTTTTCCTGTGTTACACAACTTACAAATCTACCCATCATCTCGCAAATATGAGTTTTGAAATCAAAAATGTGTACATTTATATTTACCTTAATATTTACAATTAGAAAATGGAGATTTATACATAATCTCCTCATCATCAAAACACAGTAATGGAGATTACACATAAACTCATAAGGCAACAACCACAAAAAACCTCTGTCTGTCTAAAATAAAATGTAATTAAATTTATTTGTATACAATGTTGTATGAGCAAGTAATTGTCAGTAAAGCTATACAGTACTGAAAACTCAAAAATGGCAATAAAGGGTTATGTAGAAGCTAGTACTCAAGTGGTTAAAAAAGCTGAAAATGAATTGATTTGAACAATTGCCACTTTTGATTTGCAGAACTGGCCACTTGGATACCCAAGAGCCAGTAGGACTCTTAACCTAATTTACTCCATCTAAGACTGAAATATCACCTTTGAGTAGAATGAACGTAAAAGGACATGCTTTTTTTACATAAAATGGGAAACAAAGTTTATACTTACCTGCTCTGGCAAGGATATTGCACTGAGCTGCCCTTACATCCTCTTCTGGGGTCCCCTGCCGGTGCTCTTGGCTACTCCTTCCCAGCGTGTGACCCCTTACTAAGGAAGTTCATACCCAGAGACGTAACGTGTATGGGGCGGAGCCTGTTTTGTCTGACGTCATCCCGCGGCCATAAGGATATTTTTGATATGCGTGTAACAAGTAGCACTGCTTAAGTGCCTTGTACGTAAGTGTACTACTTTCTTATATTTTTGGGATTCAAATTTAAAAACAGAGAGCACTAGATTCTATCCTTTGTTCCTCTTTTTTATACATCATTTTCCCCTGAGTATTCCTGAGGGTCTGGGAGCTGACAGGAGGAAACAGGAGACACAGAGGGATAGCACATTACACAGAACCCGCATTATCCCCTGGGGGAACAGCTGATTATGACCCGCTGGTGAAACAAAGGTCATAGCGTGAGGTGGGTGACAAGAGCACATAGGTGGAGGAGAGCACGAGTACTTTTTGGATTCATTATCTACACTATGGTGGAATAGAACTTAAAATGAAATAATCTATTTAAATAAAAGGATTGCTGTATATATTTTTAATTTTACCCTTTGAGATTTATGGACACTGCACTTTATTTGATATTCATGAGTTTATGGACACTTTGCCCTTTATAATCAGTTTGATTACAGTATCATTATATATAAATGCATGCACATAGTTTTGTGTTTATATATTACTTCACCCTATATTGTGTACATTTGTTGCATATGTTTGTGTTATACATATTGTTGCACTTTATTGGAAAGAATTGAGCTATAGTACACAGGTATGTACCAATAAGTTGGAGTAGCACAGCACCGCTGTGTAGTGAAAAAAGCATTCTAGCGTTAGCAGCTAGGGATGGGCTTGATGTTCGAGTCAAACAGGGCGCTTGGAGGGAAGTTTACCTGCTGACGAACACCCCATAAAGCACTGCGATTTCACTGCCCCAAAGCATCCTCCCCCCCTCATGCCATGAGGGCATGTGGCTTTGTATGGTTCAGGGGCGCTCGCTCGCCCCCCCCCCTTTCCTGACCTGCTAGGCAGCATGCACCGATAGGGGTCTGGTATAGATTTTGGGGGGGGGGGGACCCTACGCAGTTTTTTTTTTTATTTTGGCATGGGGTTCCCCTTAAAATCCACACCAGACCTGTAGGGCCTGGTACAGACTGGAGGGAATCTATGCCGTTTTTTTTTTTTTTTTTCATTTTTCTGGTCTGTATTGCCGAGAACCGGCAATTAGAGTTGAGCGAACACCCGGATGTCCGGGTTCGGTGGGTTCGGCCGAACTTGAAAAAAAAGTCCGGGTTCGTGACCCGAACTTAACCCGAACTTTACCCCGATCCTGAACCCAATTGAAGTCAATAGTAACCAGAACTTTTGAGCACTAAAATGGCTCTAAAAAAAACATGGAAAGGGCTAGAGGGCTGCAAATGGCAGCAACATCTTCTTAAGAGCATGGCAAGTGCCCTGCAAACAAATGTGGATAGGGAAATAACTTAAAATAACATAAAAAACTGAAAAATAAAATCATCTTGATCTAGGAGGACGAGGCCCATATGGAGTAGGAGGTTGAGGTGGCGGTGGATGTTCCCCTTAAATTCGTGCTTTTTGAATAGCAGATTAGAACAGCAGTGTCTAAACACTGTATGTCACAGTAAAATCTGAAGGAAAAAACGTTTTGTTTTTTTTTAAATCCAGATTAAGCAGACACATATGCACTGAGCTTGCATTACATTGCCGCTACACGCCGCACACCTAACAGACTAATAAAAGTTTTTTTCTTTCTCCCTCCTCCTCACTGGGCTCAGGTCAGGGCAAAAAGATTGTGCACTGCACCCCCACACAATAAAATTGATGTAGATCGCTGTCTGATTAAAGAAGATTCTTCCTATTCTTTCCCTGAAAGCAATCTCCAGCCTGCCCTTACAATAATCTCCTATCTCTCCCTCAGCAGCATCAGGAACCTCTCCCTACAGTAGTTAGAGCAGAGTGACGTGCAGTGCTATATGACTCCAGCTTATATAGAGGCTGGGTCACATGCTGCACTGGTCAATCACAGCCATTCCATTAGTAGGCATGACTGTGATGGCTTCTAACGGCACACTAGTTAAACGCTTGTTGATTGGCTGCCCTGCGCCATTAAAACTGCGCGAAAACATGAAATAAATTACTGAACAACGGACTGTATCCGTGTCTGGGTACCGAATACCAAAAAG
The DNA here is from genome assembly GCF_965119305.1 of Pelophylax lessonae. Taxonomy (NCBI): domain Eukaryota; kingdom Metazoa; phylum Chordata; class Amphibia; order Anura; family Ranidae; genus Pelophylax; species Pelophylax lessonae. The sequence goes on from NC_138769.1 coordinate 642,551,521, forward strand.
TCAGGTACGAACAATACAGTCCGTGTTCGCTCAACCCTACCGGAAATACATTACAGCCACAAGCAAGTTTAAATAACATTTTTTCTATTAGAAATGTCAGCATTGCTGCAGCTGGCTCCATACAGTGTACAGATGTGCCACTTTACAAGCAGACTAAGGGGACCCCCCAGGCACAATATTTAAAGGAATTTTTCATTTTTATTGTTTCACTTTAAGCATTATTAAAATCACTGCTCCTTTAAAAACAATAATTTTTTTTAAAAGAAATTAACATTAATACATGTCCCCCAGGGCAGTACCCAGGTCCCCATACACTTTTTTATGGCACTAACTTGCATATAAATCTTTAAAGCGAGGACTTTTGATTTTTCATGTTCATGTCCCTTAGACTTTAATAGAGTTCGCATATTCGCTAGAACTTTTTCCCTGTTCGAGATGTTCTGGTGCAAACTGAACAGGGGGGTGTTTGGCCCATCCCTATTAGCAGCAACCGGATATCATTTTAAATATTTTTTTTAAGATTTTTATCATTGGTTTAGGTTTGGTTGCAGTAATTGAAATTTAATTATTGAATATGTAGAATCTAGTACTCAAGTGGTTAAAAAGGTGAAAATGAATTGATTGGAGCAACTGCCACTTATAATTTGCAGATCTGGCCACTTGGATACCCAAAAGCCAGCAGGACTCTCAACCTACTTTACTTCATCTAAGACTGAAATACCACCTTTGGGTAAACCGATCAAAAAAAAAACATACAAAGGCTGCTTTTACCTAAAATTAAAAAATAGATTTATACTTACCTGCTCTAGCAAAGAAATAGCACAGAGCTGCCCTTTAAATCCTCGTCTGGGGTCTCACACTGGTGCTCTTGGCTCCTCCTTCCCCGAATGTGTCCCCATAGCAAACTGTGTGCTATAATGGTACATGTGCAGTCGCTCTTCCAAACTGAGCTGTGTGCATGCATAGATGCACGCTACAAAGCTAGGCCCCCCCCCCCCACACTTCCTCCTCACAAAATTTCATTGACAGCAGGAGGAGGTAATGTAATATCCCTGTGAGTCCCTTTGAGAAGGGGGAGAGAGACCAGCACAGCAGTGGGTGCGTAGGAAGATAAGTTACTGAAATAACTGATATCTTTTGACTGAATCTTATGACTTTAGGGGTGCTGATACACATGTCCACTGAAAAATCTTCTTACCCCACCATATTGAAAAGAAGGCACAAACTACATAGCAGCCTTGTCTACCCACAACAGGAAGCTGCATTGGGTAGACTTCACTGCCAGGATCAACAAGTATTTTAAGAGTTTGCAGGGAGAAAAAGGGAAAACTTTAATTTCTGATGCACTTTCAAGTAAATGTTACAGTAGAAATGATTTCCTTTTTTAATGAGAAACCATAGTTCTATTTGAATAAATTATTTTTTTTTTATTCCTGTTATGGGGCTTTCAGAATTCAACTTATTGATGAGCCCTGCATAGACAACACTGCATGCCCACCCCATCGTTTTAAAATGAGTATACCGTTCAATGGATTGAACCTATGCATCATGTAACATCTCTTTTAGTGGTGCTATCTCCAGTAGGCATGCAACATTCCAGGAAATCTGAATACAAAGCCAGCCCATGGATTAGTGACTGGGATTCAGAATGTGAGCAGATGGCCATTTTGTGATAATGAATGTTTAATTAGTGATTTTTCATTTTTACCTGATCCAAATTACATCTGTTCTTAGAAAATGACATGCGTCAATATGACAAGGATTACTAACAGCTTTAGTTGTTTTTTGTGGTACAAAGCCCTATCATCATATCTGAACTTTGAAAAATGCAAAGTAATGCTTTATCACATAGGGTTTAGTGTCTCAATGCTGCACACTGTAGCTAAAATAAATAATAAAATAGATATTGTAATATTGGTTACACCACAGGTTTCATGCAGTTAGCATGTAGCTTGGGCTAACAGTACTGCTTGGCGCTCATATTTTTTTTACATGAATGCCACTTAGTCCAGGAAGATCACACACTTGGTTGGCTCCCAGTCCAGCCCTATGCTCTCCCAGTCGAAATGCGAGTCTAAGTGGAGTGTTCAGGTCGTCACCTGGGACAGAGGTCACATATTCATATAAAGGGTCAATAAATGTAAAATACAAAGCACACTATAGAAAATGAAACTGTTAACATTTACATTTATGTATGTAAGAGCTAATAAGGCTGATTGCACCATGACAGCCATTTTTGTTTTTTTTGCTTGACCTACATATCATTGAATAAAGCTTCACTTTATTCACTCACCAACTACCAAATAGTATGATCATAGTGGTATGATCAATCTCTCTACTGGCAGGCCAAATTCTAAATAAGCCCACAAAATATGTAATAGGAAGGGCTATAAATAAAAAAAATGTTATAAGAAGGGCCAGAAAAATAACCAGCTCTATAAATATTAGTCTTTAATAGTTTGTTGTTTAATTTGTTCCCTTGTGCTTGTATTAACTGTTTAAATATGTTCGGTGGTAAATTTTTACTCTTGCAGATATGGAATTATTGACACTTGAAATAATGTGTCTATGACAAAATGTAATACCTGCTGGCAGATGACAAGAAGTAACAATGTCTATATTCCCACTGACCACAAGGCATACTTTTCAAGCTTGCACAAACAAATTAAATCCCTCTTGACTCTTATTTTGGTGGTCTTCATTCTCAAATCCTTAAAGAGGGCTAGGTTGGAACAAAATGTGGGTGGAATAGGCCCAGGTATTAAAGGGAAATTTAACTCCACAGTGATATTTTACTTATGAATACATCTTGGCATACTGAATACGTATCTCTTAGGGACTCCTGCAATACATTTTCTCAGTCACCATAGTTTCAGGGTTCAGCTACTTGTGGCAGCCTATTCAAGGGGATCCCAATGTCTCTGTTGAGTAATCATCCTGTGATAACTATAGAGAGAAGGAGAGTTCACAGTTGTAAAGAAGTCTCCAGATAAGGCATGATTTGAAGTATGTTTTTTCCCAAAGTGCGGACAAAAAATAATTCCATTGGTTATTATGGTATCTGTAACTCTGTTCTCCAAATCCCTATTCCTAAAACCTTGTACTACTTTATCTGATATATTTTCCAGGACCATTTTATTTTTATACTAGAGAGCTGTTGTATGCAGTAATATGCAAATGATTATTTCCTGTGAAATATCTTCTAGAAGTTCATTCTCTACACTGTCATTCAAGCTGACATTTTACTCTATTCTCCCTATCATTTAAGGAATATATTATATTAAGCTATAACTGCTTACACTACTAAATATAACATCCTCAATATAATAGTTATTATGCCAGTTACAAAACTGGGTTCTTTAAAAAGTAAGTTCTATATTTGTGATTATGCTCATATATTTTTATCTCTATGGTACTTCTCAACCCCCTACATTTCTAAGTTTGCATGCCCACTTGTGCACTCCTTTTAATCATTTTTATTTTAGCATTATACCAATTTTCCTGGGAAGAAAAAGCAATTTTCCTTTTTACTTGCTAGAGAAAAAAAGCTATTGCTTTTGTATTTCCCCCCTTTGTCCCCACCAATAATAAAGGTAATTTATATTCTAGACTGGTGAAAGGGACAAAGTTGCAAATGATCAAATGGTCCAGAAGGAATCTTAGGTGAGATCAGGACCAGGACAAGGGGAGGACAGGAGGGGTAGCTGTGGTATCATATGAGGTGGGGTGGAGGGGATTTGTGTTGGGAAGGTAAATTTGGGGGCAGCAGGGGGTAAGAATTGTTCTAGGAGGGGAAATTTTGGCAGGTGCTAGGAATAGAGTTTTAGGGGGATTTGTATTGGGAGGGGGGAACAGGATTTGTGCTGGGGGGGGGGGGATTAGGGTTGGAAGACGTGATTTGGCATATGGCAGGGGATTAATTGAATTGTGCTAGGAGGGGAATTTTTTTGGGGGGGGGGGGTTATTTGTGCTGGAATGGGGATTTGGAGTGAGGGGGAGAGGATGTGTACTAGGAGAGGAAATTTGAGGGGTTTAAAGGGTAGAGGATTTGTGCCAGGAGGGGTGATTTTTTTTTGGGGGGGGGATTTATGCTGGGGGCTTGGAGGATGGGGGAGGCAAAGATTTGTGCTGGGTGGGGGTATTTCATCAGGGGGGCGGATTGGTACTGGGAGGAGGGGGAACCTACGCTTAGGGTGTAAGCATGCAAATTAGTGCTCAATTTTTGCTGACACATAATGCTTATACATCTTGAGGAGGGGGCAGGGGACAGTTTGGAATGTTCACCCTGAGCTTTAGATGATCTTGTCCTGGCACTGGGTGAAAGCTTTTGCTTTTGCATAGGGTAGTCAGTAAATCGTGCCTTATAATTGTATTAAACATGTAAGCCTCTGGAGAACTGTACAGTTGTAGAATATGCAGAGACCAGCAATAGTTCCTGAAATAGATAACCTTCAGGAAAGTTCAACTGTCCTTAAAGTGTATCTGTGCTTTATTCATGCAGGCAAAAGCTACAGGTTCAGTTTAACTTACTAACTTACCCTAATCCCCAGACTGGCAATGTGGTAGACCTTCTAGCAATTAAGGGAAGGATGTTAACCCTTCACCCAGGAGCTGATACTCATTGGAGGAAATGGTTAGGAAAAAGTTGGATCCAATGATATATTTAACATAACACCCCCCCCCCCAAATTAAGCTTAAGCATGAATAGTTCCCCAATAACTTTTCGCTTTTTGGGCTGAGGTTAGTAGAATGATCTTCTACAATATAGTGGCTGGGATGGTGCAGGATGCAGCTTCTGTCTGCCAATTTTAGAGTCACTACCTTTTGGGCCACAGAAAACAAAATACGATGGGGATAGTGCTGTAATACTGTAAGTAGGTTTGATAAATAAGTACTGTTAAACCAGTGTAATTAGGTTACATTTAGCATGGTAAAACATAGCTAGAAATTCATTAACTATAAAAAAAACAATATTTTCTTTAGTCTGGGAACCAAGGTAAATTCCAGAGATTTTCTTTTTTCTTATGTGCAAATGCTATGCAATGTGTGCCTTTAAACCTAAAAAAAAAAAAAGTTTAATTATTTTTCTTTTACAAGGCATGATGAAGTTGTTTACAAAATCAAATATTTTAAAAGTGTTCAAATTATTCAATGTTGAGGACTTTTGTTAATGTAGCGCTGCAAAGCAAAGCAAAAAAGTAAAAAATGAATCCAGAAAAACATTGCTAAGGTAAACAAAAGCACAAAGGCATTAAACTAAATATACTGTAACATTATTGTTATGATATATTTATAAATGAAGCTTACAACTGCTGACGGTGGCTATTATTTACACAGGAGCGCTCCTTATGGGGTATACAACTGCATTTCACAGATAACACCAGTACAGCAGTCATGATGGGGCAAAAGCCCCAGCAGCTTCCCACTCATGGCAGTGCTCGAGGTAGGCATGACTTCTTACTCAGTGTAGGCCTGACTCTGGTGAATCCATGTGGTACTGCATTGTTTTACATCAGTGCCTTCTATAACACTTTACCTTACTGCTGTTGAAGCTGTTATGATATATAATATTGTTTTATAAACGAAGGTTGGTGGGACCATTTGCAATGACTATTTTTGAGGCGGGGGTCAGTACAGCGTGAGGAGAAAAAAGCCGATAACTGGCTTGTGTTGAGATCCGTGATCAGCTTTCATTGAACACAGCAGATTACATGGCAAAGGGCGTTACCCTGATCAGTGATCTGCTGTGTCCTTCGGACTCGGCGATCACAGAGCAAGTCGCCCGCGTGCACCATCATGGAAGGACAAGATCCTGGCAAAGTAAGCCCGGGCTGTAGCCGTCATTCGGCTATAGCGTGGGCAGCACCAGGTTAATGATGTTTTCACATGTGTCCCTACTGCAGTGTCATTTTAAATATCCAACCATATTATAGTGTAACAGAATGGGTAATTGGTCAGATAATCAGACAGAGAGTAACGGTAACTTGCAGTTTACTGAACAAGTGCAAAATTAAAATCATTATTTCAAAATAGGTTGAGAATGGCAGAGAGCTTGCATACACTGCAGAGTAATACAAAACAGATATTGAAGTCTGCTCAAACCTTAACTCTTTACAGCAATGTGTCTGTATCTCAATCACGGTAACATGTGGCTGAATAGTATAGTCTCTTTAACACTCTATAGCAGGGGTAATGAATTAAAATTCAAGGAGGTCCGGTCGCTAAAATTTTCTTTGGGCCGAGGTCCGGATCTGAAGTCTGTGCTATGACTCAGAAAGATGGGCAAAACAAAACGTGTTCATCAGCGTTGTTCTTAACATAAAATATGCCCATTTGAGTGCCCCTTAACATAAAATGTGTCCGAAAGCGTGACCCTTAGCATAAAATTTGCCCATCAGCGTGACCCTTAACATAAAATAAGGGGCACGCTGATGGGCACATTTTATGTTAGGGGGCACTCTGATGGGCACATTTTATGTTAGGGGGCACGCTGATGGGCACATTTTATGTTAGGGGGCACTCTGATGGGCACATTTTGTTAGGGGGCACGCTGATGGGCAAAACAAAACGTGTAAATCAGCGTTGCTCTTAACATAAAATATGCCTATTAGAGTGCCCCTTAACATAAAAAATGCCCATCAGTGTGCCCCATAGCATAAATATGTCCATCAGAGTGTACCACAGCATAAATATGCACATCAGCATGCCCCTTAACATAAAATATGCCCATCAGTGTGTACTACAGCATAAATATGCACATCAGCATGCCCCTTAACATAAAATATGCCCATCAGCATGACCCTTAACATAAAATAAGGGGCAAGCTGATGGGCACATTTTATGTTAGGGGCACTCTGATGGGCAGAACAAAATGTGCCCACCAGCGTGACCCTTAACATAAAATATGCCCATCAGCGTGCCCCTTAGCATAACATTTGCCCATCAGCGTGACCCTTAACATAAAATAAGGGGCACGCTGATGGGCATATTTTATGTTAAGGGTCACGCTGATGGGCACATTTTATGTTAGGGGCACTCTGATGGGCAGAACAAAATGTGCCCACCAGCGTGACCCTTAACATAAAATATGCCCATCAGCGTGCCCCTTAGCATAACATTTGCCCATCAGCGTGACCCTTAACATAAAATAAGGGGCACGCTGATGGGCATATTTTATGTTAAGGGTCATGCTGATGGGCACATTTTATGTTAGGGGGCACCCTGATGGGCATATTTTATGATGGTGGGATCGCTGATGGGCAAAAGAAAACGTGTAAATCAGCGTTGCTCTTAACATAAAATATGCCCATTAGAGTTCCCCATAGCATAAATATGTCCATCAGAGTGCCCCTTAACATAAAATATGCCCATCAGTGTGTACCACAGCATAAATATGCACATCAGAGTGCCCCTTAACATAAAATATTCCCATCAGCGTGACCATTAACATAAAATAAGGTACACTCTGATGGGCACATTTTATGTTAGGGGGCATTCTGATGGGCAAAACAAAACGTGTAAATCAGCGTTGCGCTCAACATAAAATATGCCCATTAGCGTGCCCCTTAACATAAAATATGCCCATTAACGTGCCCCTTAACATAAAATATGCCCATCAGCTTGTCCCTTAGCATAAAATATGGGGCACATTTTATGTCAAGGGAGTACTCTGATGGGCATATTTTGTTTCTTTTATGGGGCACTCTAATGAGCACAACAAAATATGCCACTTGTCTGCACACTTGTTAAAGCTTGAGAGGTTTTTTTTTAAATGCAGATATTCCCCTCTAAAAATGTGCTCCACATACCTGGAGCCAGGAGCTGTCCAAAAGCCGCGAACAGGGGGGCGGGGCGTGCACATAGTGTCACACCCTAGCTCGCTGCCCTGCTTAGAGGAAGCCGCAGTCAGGAGCAGGGGGCGGGACGCGCGAGTGACGTCACGCCCCTACTCGCGGACCGACAGGACACCGCAATGTCTATCAGTCAGGAGCAGGGGGCAGGGCGCGCGCGTGACGTCACGCCCCTACTCCCGGCTCGCGGCCTGACAGGACACCGGCTGCAAGTGAGCCGGGAGCCGCAGTGAGGAGGGGGCAGAATACAGGTGGCGGTCCGGGCGGAAGCATCGCGCGGGCCGCCAATGGACCGCGGGCCGCCATTTAGTGACCGCTGCTCTATAGCAATAAAGAGCATAGCTGAGAATCACCACTTCAGTAAAACAGTTTAGAATACAGCTGCTTACGCTTACCCTTATAAACAGCATCACTCTTTGTGAAGTACAGGGTGGCTCTGGTAACACAGGGAAACAGCTGGAGGGATCCAAGACCTAAGGGGACCACCCCACTGGAACTAAAGTACTTTGGTAGCAGTTAAGAAGGTTCTGCCCATAGTAGCTGGATCTTCTTGAGAAGCCGCATGCTGTTAAACTCCTGCCTGGTTGCCCACATTCCCCTTCTGACAGTGGAAGGTGTCACGGGTGGGAGTCCATTCCAATTAGAAGGTAGACTGGTTAACCAGAACTTAGTTGTAGCTGCTAAACAGTGGCGTTGGCTACAGACAGGGGCGGGCTGGGCCGGGGGGCAGGTGACAATTGTCCCCCCGGCCAGCCTAATTTATATTCAATAAACAAGGAAATCCCCTAATGGAATGGGACTATAAAGGCCGCCACACATCCAGATATATAAAAAATTTAGTTTATTTAAATCAGTAAAAAATATATATAGATAGATTGACACAACAAGTGTCTAAATGTATAATACAATACATACATGTACAGACAATATATGGAGAATTAGAATAATAATAAACGCGGCTTGCAAGAAATATCCATCGAGAGTGCGAAAATGATGATGGGGAAATCCTCCAAATCCGATGCGTTTCAAGTGAAACCACCTTTCCTCAGGGGTATATAAATGGATTTGTATGATTTCCTAAATCATATTCATAAAAGAGTATATTATTTAATCGTATAGCATATCCAATAAACATTATTTGTCCATTTTCATAAAGAAAAATGTATATGCGTACCAATTTAGGGTAACTCAATGATGAAGGAGCCGTGTAGAATAAAATCAATAAGTGACGGATACAGGGAGATGAAAAGGGAGAAGAAAGAAGTCAGCGTGGTAGGGGCTGAAGGATGTGATGCTGTTGTCCTGGTGGAGACAACCAAAGTACCACCGCTGCCAATTCTCAAGAGGTGTCACAAGGTGTCATAATGTAGTGAACAAGCACGCTGTGAGTCGTGTCAAACATGTCTACCATCCATTTTGCTGTACCTTGCTTCCTTGTTAAATAAAGCTTTTCATCAAGAGCCCTTGTTTGGTGTGCAGCCATTTCTCTTGTATCCTGTTTGCGGTGGTGATCCGAGGTCCTGCACCCATAGCTGGCTGTGAAGCTCTAACTGCCTGAGTGGTGTACATCTCTTTCCCTGTACAAGGGTCCCAAAGACAGCAGGCCAATCGATCGTCCTTTGGTGTGTACGGTAAGTCTGACTATATAAAATAGGTAGTATGAGAAAGAGTATAGAATATGGATATATACATATGCAGAGGAAAATTGGAGTGGGACAGTACAGGGGTTATATAGTATATGGAGTAGAAACTACCCACAATAATAAATACCTGTATCTCAGGATGAATAGAGTTACTGTATATATGAAGGACCATGTTTAATATAATACACGCTGCTGTTTATTTTTTTGTGTGGATTAAGAGGAACTCAGGTCAAGGGCACAGCCACGGCGGCCGACTGTTGCATTCTGGGAGTTGTAGTCCGCATTCGCTCTAGTTCCCGGTGGGTGGAAAACCGAGAGCAGCGCAGCCAGGAAAATACAACTCCTGGATCTTGGAGGAAGACAGAGGCAGGGCATGCCAGGAGTCGGGACACATGTGACTGACTCAGGCTGCTGGGCTGGGTGCTGGCTGCAACTTTACTTGCCCCCAGGACAGGAGCATCCCCCCCAGGACTGAAGGAGGCCGTGCAAGGACCTAGAGATGAGCTGGCAGCTGCCATCACTGAGGTGAGAGACCCTGACACCCCCAGCTGACCTCACATGATCATCTCATCTATCTCCCCCCCCCCCCACCTATACACCGTATTTACCCTGCCCCAGTGCCCACCCAGTAACCTCAAAATAGCCCTCAACACTGTGGGTCCTGCTGGGTGCTGGACATGGCCTGTGGATCCTGCTTGGTGCTGGCCGTGGCCTGTGGAACCTGTTGGGAGCTGTTCATGGCCAGCTCCCAGCAGGACCTACAGACCAGCGGCCAGCAGGACCCACAGGTCAGTGACCAGCAGGACCCACAGGTCAGTGACCAGCAGGACCTACAGGTCAGTGGCCAGCTCCCAACAGGACCCACAGACCATAGCCAGAGGCTAGGGACTAGCAGGACCCACAGGTCAGTGACCAGCAGGACCCACAGGTCAGGGACCAGCAAGACCCAAAGGTCAGTGGCCAGCAGGACCCACAGGTCAGTGGCCAGGAGGACCCACAGGTCAGTGACCAGCAGGACCTACAGGTCTGCGGCCAGCTCCCAGCAGGACCCACAGGCCATGGCCAGCATGTGGGTCCTGCTGGGCGCTGCCCTGGACCTTTGGGTCCTGCTGGCCACTGAGCTGTGGGTCCTTCTGGCCATGGCCTATTTCTGCTGGCAGCTGACCATGGCCTGTGGGGCCTGCTGCCCACTAGCCTAGGGTGACTAGATGTCCTCAGTTTTGTCTCCACTTTGCCGGGCCGATACTGGGTGGGTGCACCACAAGCCGGGGCAGAGGGGGGCCCCCCAGGGCTGACCATACCATGGGTTCCGCTGGGCCCATTGGGCTGCTTTAGAGGGGAAGGATTACACAGAGTGGGGATCTCCTACTTACCTGGCGGCCGCTGTCATACAAAATCCTGCCTCCTGGACTGACTCCTATGATAGACGGGACACTGCTGGCGTCTATTATAGAAGCCGGTCCAGGAGGCAGGACTTCGTATGACAGCCGATATGCCGGGTAAGTGGAAGATCCCCAATCTGTGTAATCCCGCGGCTCTCCTCTCCTAATCCCCATGCACTGAACAGGCTGCATAGATGGCCACTGGTGAGGCTGAGCTGATGGGCACAGATCAGGCTGCATTGATTGGCACTGGTGAGGCTGTATTGATGGGCACTGGTGAGGCTGCATTGAATGGGCACTGGTGAGGCTGCATTGATGGGCATTGATCAGGCTGCATTAATGGGGACTGACCAGGCTGAACTGATGGGCACTAATGAGGCTGAGCTGATGGGCACTGGTGAGGCTGCAATGATGGACACTGATCATTCTGAGCTGATGGGCATTGGTCAGGCTGCAATGATGGGCACTGATCAAGCTGAACTAATGGCCACTAATGAGGCTGAGCTGATGGGCACTGGTGAGGCTGCAATGATGGACACTGATCATTCTGAGCTGATGGGCATTGGTCAGGCTGCAATGATGGGCACTGATCAAACTGAACTAATGGCTACTAATGAGGCTGAGCTGATGGGCACTGGTGAGGCTGCAATGATGGGCACTGATCAGGCTGCGCTGATGGGCACTGATGAACACTGGTGAGGCTGCACTGGTGAACACTGGTGAGGCTTCATTGATTGGCACAAGTGAGACTGCATTGATTGGCATTAATGAGGCTGCATTGATGGGCACTGGTGAGGCTGAATTGATGGGCACTGATCAGGCTACCTTAATGGGCACTGGTGAGACTGCATTGGATGCATTATTTTTGTTAAACCTCCTTTGTTGCTATTAATATTAAATTATGTTACCACTAGGGATGGGCTTGATGTTCGAGTCCAACGTAAGTTGGACTCGAACATCATCTGTTAGTGTGTTCTCTGAACACACGAACAAATGGGGCGCTCGGCGGGAAGTTTGCCCGCCGATGAGCACCCCATAATGCACTGCACTGGTGCAGTGAATAAATTACTGATGATTGGCCAAAGCATGCACATGACCTGTGTGCTTTGGCCAATCACAGTACAGTATCCTGTCAGAGCCATGATTGGCCAAAGGTAGGCTGCCTTTAGCCAATCATGGCTTAGGGGCTAAGTCCACGCCCCACACTATATAAGGCTGCTGTTTACATGGCAGCCGTGTATAGTGTATGATAATACAGGTTAGGCAGGTAGTTAGTGGATAGTGAGTTGAGTTAGTTTAGTGCAGTCAGTGTAGTGAACAGGCATACCCCACTTTTATAATGTATAGATATGTTGTAGTCCCGAGTTCCCTCTCAGTGCTCCCCAAGTTTTGTGTCCCTGTCACTTATAGTTCGTGAGCAGTGTCATGCCAAGCTGACCAAGATTTCCCATAGACGCCAATGTTAAAGATAGGGAGCAGAGCCATGCCAAGCTGATTGAGATTTCCCATGGCTGCCAATGAGCACTGAAAGCTGAAAATTGGCCTAGGCAGGAAGGGGTGAAAGTGCCCTGTCTTTAAGTGGTTAAGGGGAACCCTATGACAGAATTAAAAAAAGAAACGGCATGGGGTCCCCCCCCCAAAATCTATACCAGGCCCTTTGATGTCACGTAACGTCATAAGGGGGTGGTGCCACCGGGTGATGTAACCGGGTGTCCCCGCCCCTTGCCTATAGAAGAGCTGTCATGGCTCAAGCGGCTCATTAGCCGGGAGGGGGGCCCATGCCATTTTTTTTTGTTTTTTTTTTATCTGTATTGCTGGGAGCCTGACAATACATTATAGCCACGAGCAAGTTTAAATGACATTTTTTTCCTTTAGAAATGTCAGTATTGCTGCAGCAGGCTCCATACATCATACAGATGTGCCACTTTACAAGCAGGCTAAGGCAACCCCCCAGGCACAATATTTAGAGGAATTTTTCAGTTTTATTGTTTCACTTTAAGCATTATTAAAATCACTGCTCTTTTAAAAACAATAATTTAAAAAAAAAAAAATTGCATTGATACATGTCCCCCAGGGCAGTACCCAGGTCCCCATACACTTTTTTTGGCAATAACTTGCATATAAGCCTTTAACCACTTAAGCCCCGGAAGATTTTACCCCCATTCCGACCAGGGGGTATTTTGCGATTCGGCACTGCGTGACTTTAACGGACAATTGCGGGGTCGTGCGACGCTGTACCTAAACGAATTTGGCATCCTTTTTTTCCCACAAACAGAGCTTTCTTTTGGTGGTATTTGATCACCTGTGCGATTTTTTGATCACGCGCTATAAACAAAAAAAGAGCGTCAATTTTGCAAAAATAACAATATTTTTCACATTTTTTTATATGAAATTCCCCCCCAAAAAAATGTAAAAATCAAAATTTTTTAACATTTTCGGCCAATTTGTTTTATGCTACCTATGTTTGGTAAAAAAAATTGCAAAAAGCGTATTTTGATTGGTTTGCGCAAAAGTTATCGCGTTTACTAACAAAGGGAAAGATTTTTGTCATTTTTGTTGTTTTTTTTTTTAACGCGTAATGGCGGCGATCTGCGATTTTTTTTGCGGTACTGCGACATTGCGGCGGACAGATCGGACCCTTGACTGACATTTTTGACACTTTTGGGGTTACCAGTGACATTTCTACAGTAATCAGTGCTATATATATGCACTGTTACTGTAAAAATACACTGGTAGTGAAGGGGTTAACTTTATTTGGGAGGGAGGGGCTGTGTGTGTCCCTAGGGGCGTGCTTTCTTCTGTGATTGGCTGTGGCTTCAGCTGTAAGGACACTGATCAACGGATCTACATAGTAGATCCATGTGATCTGTGTCTTTGCAGCGAGCAGAATGACAGGCAGCTTGTTTACACAAGCTGCCTGACATTCTCCCTCTCCCCCGCCGATCGCCGAGTGACCGGCGGACATCGGGTCCACTGGTCACACGCGCGGGGGGGTCCGTGACCACGCGGGAGCGGGAGCGCGCCTCCGGGGGCGCGCTTGCTCCCTAGACCCTCACAAGCAAGCAACGTAGCCCTACGTTAGTTTGCCTGTGAGGGGCTGACCGCCGACGTAGATAGTCGTGCGGCGGTCGGCAAGTGGTTAAAGCGAGGACTTTTCGTGTTTATGTCCCCTAGACTTTAATAGAGTTTGCATGTTCGCTAGAACTTTTTCCCTGCTCGAGATGTTCTGGTGCTAACTGAACAGGGGGGTGTTCGGCCCATCACTAGTTACCACATTGTTTCATATTTGTCTTGCTTCATAACATCAATATCCGGTATAAAACTGGGTGGGCATCGGTGGTTCAATGGGCCACTTGACTGGACTGGCCCCCCAGGTCTAAGGCTGCAAGCCCTCCCCTGTCCATAGAGTTGACACAGAGGATTATAAGAAGTCTTTGATAGGTAGGGCTAACATGCCTTTTAAAGGGGCCCCTGATGACGTCAAATGTATGAAAAAACGCGTAAGGTGGTACCAGATGTGACGGCCCCACCCCCCCCCCGACTGTTCCATCCTGTGTTTGCATGGTTGAATTCCAGGACTACCGCTGCATCTTTTACAGAATTGCTTGTTTTTATCCTCTATATGTACAGTTTCTCACAAAAGCGAGTACACCCCGTGCATTTTTGTAAATATTTTTTTACATCTTTTCATGTGACAACACTGAAGAAATGACACTTTGCTACAATGTAAAGTAGTGAGTATACAGCTTGTATAACAGTGTAAATTTGCTGTCCCCTCAAAATACCTCAACACACTAAACCCCTGACAACAAAAGTGAGTACACCCCTAAATATCCAAATTGGGCCCAATTAGCCATTTTCCCTCCCCGGTGTCATGTGACTCGTTAGTGTTACAAGGTCTCAGGCGTAAATGGGGAGCAGGAGTTATCGCTCTCACTCTCTCATACTGGTCACTGGAAGTTCAACATGGCACCTCATAGCAAAGAACTCTCTGAGGATCTGAAAAAAAGGATTGTTGCGCTGCATAAAGATGGCCTAGGCTATAAGAAGCTTGCCAAGACCCGGAAACTGAGCTTCAGCACAGTGGCCAAGACTATACAGTGGTTTAACAGGACAGGTTCCACTCAGAACAGGCCTCGCCATGGTCGAACCAAAGAAGTTGAGTGCAGATGCTCAGTGTCATATCCAGAGGTTGTCTTTGGAAAATAATCATATGAGTGCTGCCAGCATTGCTGCAAAGGTTGAAGGGGTGGGGGGGGTCAGCCTGTCAGTTCTCAGACCATACGGCGCACACTGCATCAAATTGGTCTGCATGGCTGTTATCCAAGGAGGCCTCTTCTAAAGATGATGCACATGAAAGCCACAGTTTGCTGAAGACAAACAGACTAAGGACTTGAATGCCTGGAAACATGCTCTGTGGTCTGATGAGACCAAGATTAACTTATTTGGTCAAAAAAGCAAAGGAATTTCCAGTCACTACTTACCAACCAACCAGCAACCAACCTGTCTAACAGTATGCATTAAAAACAGGGGTTTAGTTGCACGCATTTGTAAATACATGCGTAAGCTGCAGGCCACGGCAAGGCACCCTGATATCTGCAGACCCTAACTCTACCATTTAAAGAGTATCCACAGTGAGAGCACATGTATTCTAATGGATAGATGGAGGACAGTTGACTAGATGGAGCCCACCCCTCCTTAATGGCGCAGGGTCACACTGAACAACCAGCACAATGCACAATGGCAGCAAAGGTGTCAGTACGTTGCCTGACCAATATAAACAATAATACAAAAAGCGGTCACCTCCCCCACCTATAACTGGTCTTGATAGTAGGAGCACTGGAAGGGCAAACGCAGATCAAAAAAGCAAGGGGATTTCCAGTCACTACTTACCAACCAGTCAAGACCAGTTATAGGTGGAGGAGGTGACCACTTTTTGGAACAGGATCTGTGAGTTAGGTCTGCTCAGTGTGCCCAGTGTGTGATTCATATGGTCTGAGGGAGTGTCCCCACTGTGCCCAATGGGGAGGCCCATTGGACAATGGAGGAAACCTGGCCAATGAGGACACAGGCTTTGATACAGCTCCAGGGATTGGCACAGACTGCTGTATTGGTGCATTGTGGGGTGTGGTATAAAAAGCCAGGGGCACATGTGCACAAGGTCTTTGACTGAGGGCAGAGTCCCAGAAGGAGGGTGGCGGCTGCCTCCTCTTCTGAAGTAGCTGGTGTGTGGTCACGGGCGGTTGGCCTGGTGAGCCAGAAATGTGAAGCTGAACCCAGAGGTCCAGGAGAAGCTGACTGGAGGAGTTGAGGCATTGTGAGAACCTGGAAAGCAGTATCGTGAGTACAGAGGATGTTGCCTAAGGGCCTGCCCAGGAAGGGGGCCACTCCATAGTAGTGTAGTCACTGGACGGGTGTTAGCTGGAGGAAAGAAAAGAGGATGCTAGGTGTGTGCCCTGAAGAGAAATACTAAAGGAACATTTACCTCAGATTCATCTAGTGGCAGGATGAAGCAGCGGCCTTGCTGCATTCTCAATCAGATGTTCTCAGCATTGTGAATAGTTTGATTGTTGAAGTATCCCACTGATCCCTGCTCCCATCCCAATATAAAATAAAACCACAAAAACAACAACCCCTAGACTGTTTATTGACTAAGCCAAGAAAGTAAAATGCTAAGATTTCTGCAAGCAGTTGCTACGGGTAACCCAGGGGTATACAAAAGTGTGTAAAACCAGCAACCCTCAAGGGGGCAGTGCTACATTGATGTACAGTATATATTGTGTGTAACCCATTGGCTTGACATGTCAAACATTTTTTTGCGTTCTCTATACATTTATGTGTCCAATCCTTGTACAATAAATTTATATTTTCTGACTTTTGTATTATGTCTCATTTAAAGTCCCATTGTCAAATATTGGTTGCGTCTATGTTATGGGGATGGAGGCATGATATGTTAGACACCTGGTCACAGTTCTTTTTTTTACTGAAGGTAGAGATAGGTTTTGCTGTAGGTGACTCCCAGGATGCACCCTCTGACATCTGGGCAGACAGCTTTTAGGAACTGAGTGCTGGTATGCAGATAAGAGTAGAATCCAAACAGGGAAGACCGCTCTAGGTGAGACTGGAATCAGGTGCTGGTCGGATCCGCAATCCAGGATAGCTTCAAACAACAAAAGGAATGACCGCACTTCCGATAAATATCAAAAAAGGAGTGTCTTTATTCCACATCAATCGAATTGGCAAGTACAGATACACACTGTGAGTGCAGGACAATCGGTGGACGCGTTTCACGACTGGATGTGTCGCTTATTCATCACCAAGTTCACTCTGGATGTGCATCGGTCATATATACACCCCATACATACAGCTGGCAACAATTGGAGTCATCAAACTGTTTGTTTGTCATAAATCTATTGATTTTCAATCATTTATACTGTTTTTGAACAACAACGATTTGAACCTCTCTTTTACGGGCGTTTCCAGTTTAGATAAAATTGTATTTCTGGACATAACTTTGAGTCATGCAGGAGATAGAGTTGTTTCCTCCCTATATAGAAAGCCCCAGGCAGGCAACAGCCTATTGCATGCAAAGTCGGGACATCCTCTCCACACAATAAAAGGAATCCCCGTGGGGCAGTTTTTGAGGCTTAAAAGGATTTGCAGCGACAGTGATACCTTTAAAGAGGAATCATATTCCCTATACCAACGCTTTCTCCAGAGAGGCTATCCCAGGTGGATGTTGGACAGAGCCTATCGATTAGCCCTTGAGAGAAATCGCACCGACCTTTTGAAACTCGCTGCACCTAACCATACTGCTCCCACAAACCAGGAATTTGACCCCAATGTTGTACAAACGACAAAGGGTCCCTCTAGTGACAAATATACCAGAAAAAAAAGGAAACATAAAAAAGATAAATCTACATCTTCAGTCACATTGGCATTACCATACAGCCTAGAATTTAACCACATAAAATCTATAATTAATAAATATCTACCTATTTTACATCTAGACCATGCATGTAATGAAATTCTGGGAAAGGGTTTCAATATTGTGGCGAAAAGGGCGGCTACTTTGGGAAATGTATTGTCCCCTAGTATGTATCAAACCAAAAGGGCCCCCCCATCGCTAACATTGTTGCACTGTAGAGGAAACTACAGATGTGGGGCACAGGATTGTGTCACCTGTCCCCATATTCTAAAAAGTCCCCATTTTCAATCTACCATTAGTGGCAGGATCTATAAAATAGATAAGTTTTTCAACTGTAATTCTGACTATACCATATATTTGATCACCTGCAAAAAGTGTTCAGCCCAATATGTGGGCAGAACAACTAGGAGACTCAAAGATAGATTTAGAGAACATCTAAGTGACATTCGTTGCTCTAAATCAACCAATGTCGCTCGTCACTTCAATGGTCTACATGAAGGAGATATTTCCCTGGTCATGGTTCAGGTCATTGAAAAAATCTCAAAACCTAAAAGAGGAGGAGATATTTTTCAGATACTTTGCAAACGTGAAGTTTTCTGGATATTTAAACTCCATACAAGATTACCCGAAGGTATGAACTTTGAGTGGGACGTGACACATTTTTATACCTAATATCTATTAGTTATGCTGGTACTTATACTAGTATAATATTGGTCCAGAAAAATGATCATCATAAATATTTCCCTACTTTGATAAAACTCATATAAAATATTCAGTGACAATTTTTTCATATAAAAATATCTGAGACTATTACTATTTTTATTTTAGCCAGAATGTATACATATATGAGCTTTAATGGCACCAAAAAAAGTTTTTTCTTAAGATCTGTGAGAATTACAGAGAGGGCTCCGGACTCTATATGCTTGTACAGGATGTGCACATGTAAGCAATATAATATTAGATACATTCTATTTAGAGTGCTGGAGTCATCTGTATTTACATAGATCTTTAGCATTAAAATACATAATTATAATACCCCATTGGAGGTTCGTTCCCAAATCTTTTTTCCCCTGCCTCTGGGATTTGTGGATGAGGTCAGCATTCATAGCGACAAAATAGATTATAATAGTAGTAAAAACAAAATAATACAATAATCAAATTTTTGAGTGCTTAGACTGATTTAGATGAGATAAACTCCCACATTTACCCATAGACCGGCCGATTTTAACATATCGGGTCTCCTATAAATATGGCTGATCAATTCAAATGGAGAGCTATTTCTAGCCAATCTAGCCTACCAATATATAGCTATCTGTACACGATTTTTCCTTTGTTTTGTATTTCTTTTTCTTCCCCAACAACCCCCCCCCCCTCTTTTTGGTCGTCTTTTTTGTAAGACTTTCTTCCAAAAAGAGGTTTTTGTGGTTTTAACACCATATGAGAAATTTTGCCTATGAAAAAGGAGGTGCACACTGACATTTGTAACATCCTTCAACACAGCAACAGGTTGCCACAATGTGTCTACATTGATTGTTATTTATTGCTGTTTATACAACGCGTCCACCGATTGTCCTGCACTCACAGTGTGTATCTGTACTTGCCAATTCGATTGATGTGGAATAAAGACACTCCTTTTTTGATATTTATCGGAAGTGCGGTCATTCCTTTTGTTGTTTAATGCAGATAAGAGTCCCTTGCAGCACTAAGATGCCTGAATCACAGGTCAATAGTTTCACAAGCCAAGTTGGCAGGAGTGCACGGAGGCACACAGGATCACTGGGAGCAAGCTGAAGTGCATGAGGAAAAAACAGAAAGCAGATAAGGAGCACACACAGAAATAAGCTGCAGGCTTGGAGTGCACAGGTGCTGGTATCTAATGGCTGGCTGGAACATACAGGGAATCACAGTGATGCAGGAGGGATGGAAACTGGTTGAGGCACACAAGGAAGTCACAGCTACAGTATGTTTGAATTCTCTGAAAATGTGAACGGTCCCTGTATGGGTTGCAGAGAGTCATTGGGAAGGCCGCGCAACACTGGGAATACTGGGGTTCAGAGAACACACTGTAAGGCACTGGTAGACAGTACTGGAAATGCTGGTCACATGGAGATCACTGGAATACTGGGGTTCAGAGAACACACTGTAAGGCACTGGTAGACAGTACTAGAAATGCTGGTCACATGGAGATCACTTGGTTAAGACATTGGGAATACTGGATGGTGTGAGGGAGGGGGGGGGGGGCTGGACTGGTTGCTTGCATGTGGAATGCCTGGTCCTTTAAGACAGAGCCTGACCATAGACTGGCTAGGGCACTGGAGGCCGCTGATTGACTGCACACCAATGGCCTTGTGCAAAAACGACCTGGCACTGGAGTATGGAGCGTATGACCAGGGGAGTGTGAGGGCCTCTCAGAGAAACATATCTTCTCTGTGTGTTAGGGAATCCAGAGAGTTGTGTGAAAATGGATAAAGTTAAAGAATTTGCAAAGTAACTTACTCTAATGTTTCTCCTGCAACCCACTGTATATAAAGAACCAAGATCATCAGCCTTATAAAAATAGAATTTTATTTAAAAAAGCAAAAACAAAACAGGAAAACAGAAAACAGCCTTGTCTCAGCTTGTAAAAACAAACAAAAATA
Organism: Pelophylax lessonae; assembly: GCF_965119305.1. NCBI lineage: Eukaryota > Metazoa > Chordata > Amphibia > Anura > Ranidae > Pelophylax > Pelophylax lessonae. Next base: position 642,571,963 of record NC_138769.1, read on the forward strand.
GTCCATTAGTTTCTGGTACACATTAGGCTCCGTTCACATGTAGGCGTTTTTGGGCGTTTTTGGAGCGTTTTTCTGCTCACTGATCAGCTCTCAAAACGCCCAACAAGACAAATCCCATTCATTGCATCGACCCCTGTTCACATCTGAGCATTTTGACGCCCTAAGGAAAACGCCCAACGCTCAAAAAAGTACTTGAGCTTCTTTTTGGGCAGATCACAGGCGTTTTGTCCCATAGACCTCAATGTAAAGTGATATTTGGCGTTTCACAGGCGTTTTACAAGCGTTTAGTTGCTCCTGATCAGCTCAAACAGCACAACTCTCCACCCAGCTCTCCACCCAGCTCTCCACCCAGGTCTCCACCCTCTTGGCATGCCTCTGCTGTGAGCACATTTTCCTGAAACATGGAGAACAGCAGTTAGGCAGTTTAGGTGACCAGACCCTGCCATACCAAGGTGACCGTAGCCTGCTGCCATACCAGGGTGACCGTAATGTAGTTTAGGTGAACTGACTCTGCTATGCCAGGGTGACCGAACTCAAGGTGACTGTGAACTGACTCTACTATGCCAGGGTGACCAAACTCTTCCATGCCAAGGTGACCGTAACGAAGTTTAGGTGAACTGACTCTGCTATGCCAGGCTGACCAAACTCTTCCATGCCAAGGTGACCGTATCGAAGTTTAGGTGAACTGACTCTGCTATGCCAGGCTGACCAAACTCTTCCATGCCAAGGTGACCGTAACGAAGTTTAGGTGAACTGACTCTGCTATGCCAGGCTGACCAAACTCTTCCATACCAAGGTGACCGTAACAAAGTTTAGGTGAACTGACTCTGCTATGCCAGGCTGACCAAACTCTTCCATGCCAAGGTGACCGTAACGAAGTTTAGGTGAACTGACTCTGCTATGCCAGGCTGACCAAACTCTTCCATGCCAAGGTGACCGTAACGAAGTTTAGGTGAACTGACTCTACTATGCCAGGGTGACCAAACTCTTCCATGCCAAGGTAACCGTAATGTAGTTTAGGGTAAATTGACTCTGCTATGCCAAGGTGACCGTAATGTAGATATATATATATGGAATCAAAAAACACCATTTTGAAGCCCTAAAACCCAATAAATGCCCCTAAAAAGTGCCTAGGGTTCTGGATCATGCCCCAGGGACTATGAATCAGGCAAAAAAAAGTTCTTAAAAATTGTCGTTTTTGATAGAGAGCCAATTATTGAAAAAAATAAAAAAAAAATAAAAAAAAATAAAAAAAATAAAAAAAAAAAAGATTTCTTTGGATTTAGTTTTAATTTTAGTGTCTGGGGGGGTCTAAAAAGTGTACCTGTGACGTTTCAGCTCTGTAGCATGTCCAGAACCATAAAAAAAAAAGATCATGCAGAAGAGGAGGTCCCTGGGAGGTCCAATGCAGAGGAGGAGGTCCCTGGGAGGTTCCTTTGCAAATGTTGTAAAAAAAACACTCTGCTTTTCCATTGGTCACCAAAAACACCTGTTAAAAACGCCCCAAAAAACGCCTGTAAAACGCTTGCAAACGTTTGCAAAAACACCTATAAAAAACGCCTGTAAAACGCCTGAAAAACGATAAACAAACGCCTGAAAAACGCCAACGCCTACATGTGAACGGAGCCTAAAATAAAAACTTGGCTCGCCGGCTGTACACCTGTTTATTAACAGGGTTTTTGAAAGTTCCAGCCTGCGTTTTAGGTCCCAAAGAAGAGATCTCGACAGCAACAGTGTCTCAGCACCAGCCAGTCTACATTGCTAACTCACTGGGCTGTGTCCTGCTGTGCCCTACCTCACAGACACCTGCTGGCTGTTTCCTGTCTCTCCTCTGGACTCCCATGCAGACAGGTTAACCCTTTCGGGAACTAAGTCTCTTTAATCAGGGTTTGGAAATTCTTTCCCAACCAGTCTCTTGGTGTCTCTGAATTCTGGGTCCCAAATGAAGACTTACAGATCCAAAAAGCACTGTACTTTTAACCGGATAGGATGCACTTTCTTCTTCTCTTCTTTTTTTTACTATTTCCTCTTTCTGTTTCTTTTTTCCTTGATTCTGCTATACGGTCTTTGGCGGACAAATATAGTATTACGTAATGGTAATAGGCTCACACACATAGAGAATGAAGCCTATTGATTGAAGCTTATTTAGTTGAAAATTGTACCCCTCCCCCACCCACTAAAACAGTGGAGGATGGGATAGCCCATTTCTATTGAAATGCTGTAAGCTGTTTATGCTCCCCATTCATTGGAGGTCCCTTTGTAGGGGTGGAGTCTATGTTTTTTTACTTGCGTTATACCGACCTCATTGTGTTGTACTTGTGTTTTTTATATTGTATTTAGAGATGACCATTATGTATCAGAAGAAACCTTATTGTAATTACCATCTGGTATTACTGAATGCATCTGGAGCAATTTTTCATTTACCATGTGTTCTATTGTTGGCTTCTGTAGATTTTATTTAAATTGTAACAAACATTACTGGAAAAAGAAAAGTACTGTACATCGGTCCTCTCCGCTCTGACCTGACTACCCTTGAACCTCTTACCCTGCATGGGTGAGAACACCTGAGTACTAAAAAGTTCTAGTGAACATGCAAACCCTATTAAAGTCTATCGGACACGAACATGAAAAATCAAAAGTCCTCATTTTAAAGGCTTATATGCCCATGGGGACATGTATCAATGCAAAAATTTTTTTTTAAAACTATCATTTTTAAAGGAGCAGTGATTTTAATGATGCTTAAAGTGAAACAATAAAAATAAAAAATTCCATTAACCACTTAAGCCCCGGAAGATTTTACCCCCTTCCTGACCAGGGCCTATTTTGCTATTCGGCACTGCGTTGCTTTAACGGACAATTGCGCAGTCGTGCGACGCTGTACCTAAATGAATTTCACGTCCTTTTTCCCACAAACAGAGCTTTCTTTTGGTGGTATTTGATCACCTGTGCGATTTTTTGATCATGCGCTATGAACAAAAAAAAGAGCGTAAATTTTGCAAAAATAACAATATTTTTCAAATTTTTTTATATGAAATTCCCCCCCAAAAATTGTAAAAATCAAAATTTGTTAACATTTTAGGCCAATTTGTTTTCTGCTACATATGTTTGGTAAAAAAAAAAAATCGCAAAAAGCGTATTTTGATTGGTTTGCGCAAAAGTTATTGCTCTTACTAACTAAGGGAAAGATTTTTGTCATTTTTGTTGTTTTTTCGTTTAACGAGTAATGGCGGCGATCTGCGATTTTTTTTTTTTTTGCGGGACTGCGACATTGCGGCGGACAGATCAGATCCTTGACTGACATTTTTGACACTTTTGGGGTTACCAGTGACATTACTACAGTAATCAGTGCTATACATATGCACTGTTACTGTAAAAATAACACTGGGAGGGAAGGGGTTAAGTTTATTGGAGAGGGAGGGGTTAAGTGTGTCCCTAGGGGCGTGTTTCTAACTGTGATTGGCTGTGGCTACTGCTGTAAGAACAGAGATCAACGGTTCTACATAGTAGAACCGTATGATCTCCATTCTTACACAGGGGAGAATGACAGGCGGCTGTGTTTACATTAGCCGCCTGCCTTTCTCCCGCTCTAACGGACGATCACGAGTGCCTGGTGGACATCGGGTCCGCCGGGCACACGCGCGGGGGGGTCCGTGAGCGAGCGGGAGCGCGCCTCTGGCGGCGCGCGCTCGCTCCCTAGAGCCTCACAGTCTAGCGACGTAGACCTACGTCGCTTTGCCTGTGAGGGGCTGACTGCTCACGTAAATAGTCGTGCGGCGGTCGGCAAGAGGTTAAATATCGTACCGGGGGCCTGTAAAGTGGCGCATCTGTACGTTGCATGGAGCCTGCTGTAGCAAAACTTACTCACGGCTGTAATATTGTCAGCTCCCAGGAAAACAGATAAAAAAATGAAAAAAAACGTTGTAGGTCCCCCCCCATCCCACCCCCCAGTCCATACCAAATTTAAAAAAAAATGGCGTGGGATCCCCCCAAACCCTTATCCAAGCATGCAGCCTGGCAGGTCAGGAAAGGGGGTGACAAGTGAGCACCCCCCCCCGAACCATACCAGGCCACATGCCCTCAACATGGGGGGGGTTAGGAGCTTTGCCCCCCCTCCCCAAAGCACCTTGTCCCTATGTTGATGGGGACAAGGGCCTCTTACTGACCACCCTGGGCTGTGGTTGTCAGGATCTGTGGGTGGGAGGCTTATCTGAATCTGGAAGCCCCCCTCAACAAGATTGGGAATATGGCGGGTAACCTCTTAGGAATCAGATCATTTTTTAATCTTTTCTATACTTCGGGTCCAGGGGGCGTCGTGATTGACGATGGATTTACATCGAGGGTCACTATTTTTTTTTTCTTTTTTTTTTAAATAAAGGACTTGTCAAAAACAGTTTCCTGTGGTTTTTACTTTTTTACACTTTTTCGGTGAATGGGTAGGGGTACAATGTACCCAATACCCATTCACATAGGGGGGCCGGGAACTGGGGGCTCCCTTGTTAAAGGGGGCTTTCAGATTCTGATAAGCCACCAACCGCAGACCCCCACAACCACAGCCCAGGGTTGTTGGGAAGAGGCCCCTTGTCCCCATCAACATGGGGACAAGGTGCTTTAGGATGGGGGTGGCAGAGCCCCTCCTCCCCAAAGCACCCCCCATTTTGAGGGCATGTGGCCTGGTATGGTTCAGGAGGAGGGGTGCTCGCATGTCCCCCCCTTTCCTGCAGCTGCATTCTCGGATAAGGGTCTGGCATGCATTTGGGGGGGGGGGGCACGCTGTTTCTTTTTAAATTTTGGTGTTTGGTTACACCCCAAAGCACCCTCTCCATGTTGAGGGTAAGTGGCCTTGTATGGATTCTGGGGGGACCCAATTTTGGCGTCGAGTTTCCCTTCAAATCTATACCAGACCTTATGGCCTGGTATAGATTTTGGGGAGGGGGGGGTCCACGCCATTTTTTTCTTAATTCTGTCATGGGGTTCCATTTAAAAGCCTTGCCAGACTCAAAGGGTCCCCCCAAGCTATTTTACCCCATTTCTTTTTATTTATTTATTTTTTTACAATTTTTTTTTACAATTTTTTTTTAAACTCAGCTCTCAGCAGGGAAGCCTTAACAACCAAATTGACTGAGCGCTCGGCAGGCGAACATCCCGCTAAGTGCAGAGAAAGGTGTTAGACGAGTACCTGAATAGGCGATGTTCAGGCCAAACTTATGCTCGGCCCAAACCGTTCACCATTCCTAGTGGTGCATGAACACTGTAACCCCTCACAGTTACTCTTGCTGGGTGCAGGAACAGGCCCTGCTATTAAAAATTAGAAAAAAAAAATGAAAATACATGCACCTGTCAAGTAGGTGCAGAAAAATTGGGTCTTGGGTGTTGGTGGTGCCTGAACACTATACACTAGGGATCGACCGATTATCGGCAATACCGATATATCGGGGGCCGATATGCACTTTCCCCGATATATTGGAATTGGCCCCTGAGGTTACCGATTTTTGCCAATATTTAGGGTAAGTGCATGTACTGGAGCGATGCCTGCAGCTAGAGCCATCACCCCAGGACCGGTGTCCATAGCCGATGGTTGTCTGACTTGTAATGACAACCGATGCGGCTGAGAAGCCGCTCCGCTGTCATTACAAGGAGCGGGAGGGGACGCCCCCCCTCCTGCCGCCTTCCGCGGGCATCCTACCTCCACCGCCGCCGAAGAGCAGACCCGATCAAAGCCGCTTTCGGCTCTAATCGAGTCTCCATGTAAAAAACCCGGAAGTGATGTCATGACATCACTTCCGGGTAATCGGCGCCGAATTAAAAAAACTGAAAGCATTCAAAACAGCCATACTTGGCATTTTGAATGCTTTTCAGTGCCAAGGAGGGGTTTGGTGTCTTTTAGACCCCCAGATCCCTCCACAAGGAGTACTTTTGGAAAAATAAATAAATAATTTTTTTTTACATGTCCGAATATATCGGCCGATATCGGCCGATACCGATATCCGATGACCAAAATATCGGTATCGGCACTAAAAAAACGATATCAGTCGATCACTACTATAGACCCTCACAGTTACTCTTGCTGGGCGCAGGAACGGGCTGCTATAAATTAGAAAAAAAATTGAAGTTACATGCACCTGTCATTAAGGTGCAGAAAAATTAGGCCTTGAGTGTTGGTGGTGCCTGAACACTGTAACCCCTCACATTCACTCTTGATGGGTACAGGAACAGGCTCTGCTGTTAAATATTAGAAAAAAAATTGAAATAACATGCACTTGTCATACAGGTGCAGAAATATTGGGCCTTGGGTGTTGGTGGTGCCTGAACACTGTACACCCTCAGTTACTCTTGCTGGTGCAGGAACGGGCCCTGCTGTTAAAAATAAGGGGAAAGAAATGAATTACATGCACCTGTCAAACAGGTGCAGAAAAATTGGGCTTTGAGTGTTGGTGGTCCCCTAAACCAAAAACATATTTGAAAGCTAGCATAATCAAGGTTCAGGAATAGGATAGGCAGGATAGGCAGCATAGGCAGTCTTCAAGGGATTCCAGATCCCGAGAAAATTTCAATCAGTTACAGCAGTATCAGGGGCTTGATAGCTGCTGTTGATTCAGGACGGATTCATTTTAAAAATTGTCAGCCAGTTTACGGAGTCTGTGGATAGACACACTCTTTTATCTGTCACAAAACCTCCAGCAGCACTGAATGTTCATTCGGAAAGCACGCTGGAAGCAGGACCAGCCAGTAGCTTGATTGCATATTGAGCAAGTTCTGGCCAGTGTTCCATCCTCAAGACCCAGCAAGCCAGTGGATGCTCATTTGGAAAGGTCTTCAAGTCTGCTTTTGCCCTTAGATAATCCAGCACCATATGATGCAGACGCTGCTGATGGTTGCTTAAGCCTAACCCCTTGGCACTGAGGACTAGAGAATTGTTTAAAAGCATCGGTCAGCCGGCCGCCTTCTCCACTGCTCCTGCTCTGACTGAACGAAGCCTCAGAAACACGTCCAGGAAATGGTAACCTCCCAGTGTCTGTAAAGGTGTTACACAAATTTTTCTTCAAGGCATCCTCAAGATGTTTCATCCTGCGAAGGCAGGATGAGCTCTGCAACCTTACCCTTTTAACGTGGATCAAGAAGGGTTGCCAACCATTAATGATCCCTCTCCTTGATGCTACAAATCCTCGGGTCCTTTCGCAGGCTTTGCAGAACCAGGGAGCCCATGCAGCGTAAGTTTGAGGAGGCATGAGATTCTGAGTCCTCTCAGTCACTAAGGATAACATTGTAAGGGGCAACCTCTACCCAGCCACATACAACTCTTGGGGTTTGCGGGGAATGAAAACCATTGAAGACGGCTGTATGTTATCCTCTACATCCATGGTGCCACAATCCTCCTCCTCCTCCTCTTCCTTCTGTGTGTTTTGCGGCCCCGCAGGAATGGTATCTGCATAAAGGGGGCCCTGTGAGGAAAAGAAGTCCTCCTTTTCCTCTTGCTGTTCTGCCTCAAATGCCCTGTCCATGATTCCACGAAGCATGTGCTCCAGCAGGAAGACTAGAGGGATAGTGTCACTGATGCATGCATTGTCATGGCTCACCATCCTTGTGGCCTCCTCAAATGATGACAGGACAGGACATCCTTTATCAGCAGCTACTGGCATGGCGAAAATAAGCCAAGCTCCCCTGAGCCTGTCCTTGTGCCATACTCACCTCAGTGGAGTTGTGCCTCCTCCTCTTCACTTTCATCCTCTGTTCTCTCAGGCACCCAAGTACAGTCAGTGACCTCATCATCCCCTCCCTCGCACATGAGGCCACCGGCTGTCCTCCATCACAACAGCGCTACCGCCTGACCGGACCTTCCACCGTGGATGTGACTTCGGAGACCCCCCCTACTGCTTTTAACCACTTGCCGACCGCTCACATGGAGCGTACTGCGGCAAAGTGGCTCGTTCCCGTCCAGCGACGTAGACCTACGTCACTGGACTCCTCCCCCTGTAGGCGGCGCTCGCGCGCCGCCGGAGGCGTGCTCCCGCTGTTTTCATTCACAGCGGGAGTCGGGCCAGGGGAGGAGCGGCGGCGATCGCCGCTGCTCTGCCCCGATCGTCGGGGAATCGAGTGAGGAGATCCGCCCGCCTGTGTAAACAGAGCGGGCGGATCTCCTAAGTGACAGGGACTGACAGATCGTAGTGTTCAGCATAGCTGAACATCCGATCTGTCCTTCTGTCACTCAGTCACCTCCCCCCCCCCACACGTCAGTAAGCACCAGGCATACATTAACCCCTCCCTCTCCAATAAAATTAACCCCTTCACTGCCAGTGTCATTTTTACAGTAACAGTGCATATTTATAGCACTGATTACTGTAGTAATGTCACTGGTACCCCCAAAAGTGTCAAAAATGTCAGTCAAGGGTCCGATCTGTCCGCCGCAATGTCGCAGTCCCGCAAATCACCGCCATTACGCATTAAAAAAAAAAACACCAAAAATGACAGAAATCTTTCCCGTAGTTAGTAAACGCAATAACTTTTGCGCAAACCAATCAAAATACGCTTATCGTGATTTTTTTTACCAAACATAGGTAGCAGAAAACAAATTGGCCAAAAATTTTAAAAAAATTTGATTTTTACATTTTTTTGGGGGAATTTCATATAAAAAAATGTTAAAAATATTGTTATTTTTTCAAAATAAACGCTCTTTTTTTGTTTATAGCACAAAAAGTAAAAAGCGCACTGGTGATCAAATACCACCAAAAGAAAGCTCTATTTGTGGGAAAAAAAGGACGTAAATTTCGTTTGGGTATGGCGTCGCACGACCGCGCAATTGTCAGTTAAAGTCGCACAGCGCCGAATCGCAAAAAGTGGCCTGGACGTAAGACAGCAAAATCCTCCGGTGGTAAAGTGGTTAAAGATGCCTGCTTTTATGCACCCCTTGTGAGTAACATTTACTTGTGTGTCAATAAAATTACTGCTGTGCTACACTTAGATCGGCGCTTGTCTCTCTCTCTCTCTCTCTCTCTCCTGGATTCACACAGGGTTGCTTCACCCTCTACAAGCCTGCAGCCATCCAAGTGTCCAGCAATCGGACTGTACTCCACCATCTGCCCATGTTATATACTATTGGAGTAACCCGCACAGTCTGATTGCGCCAATCTCTCTCCCCCTCTGCTTACCTGAACTACTGAAGTATAATTTTTGTGCAGCATCAGACACGGGACTGCCACCCCCCCCCCCCCCCCAGCTCACCACCCTTTGCAGCCATAACCCAGATGGTTTACCTCCCAGTATATGGACTTACCAGAAACCATTGTACATGTTTTTAATGTCCTATGAACATTGCTCTTATTTTTTAAAGAACGTTTTTTTAATTGTACTGATTGATTTTACCACTGTGCTCATATCTGCCAAGTCCTGCCATCCCCCACATTTACCTACCTGCTGGCAACTTCCTTGTTGCAACACCATCCTTGTGCTGACTCATCCATCCATCCAACTCCTAACCTACCCCACTGCAAATCCATCACATACATCTGCCTTATTGGGACATTCACCTACATACCCCCATTTCATCCCCCCTTTTCTGTCCACATCCCCCTAACAGCCCCATCCCGGTGCTCATCCATCCATCCATCCACAGCACACCCCCTGTCCTCCCATCTGCTCCCACATGGAGTTCCTCAAACAAGTAGAATCTACCAAATACCAAAACCTAGAGGAACTCTATGTACTTTTCCCCAAAAACTTTTTTTGCCCTCTATACAACATACCCACATACATTTAGGAAAATAGAACGCCTCATGTCCACAGCCAGCCACCATTGGTGGGACAAATTCTTTTTGGAACACTATATTTCCCAGAACATTTCCCCTACGCATCCTGAAAACGTGCTCCTTCCTGAACCCAGACCTAGACAAAGAATGGTCACACATATCCAAGTTCTGTACTAGGAAATGGATGCAGATCATTTCCCAACAGAGAGAATTAAAATACAAAGAAACCCTCTCAAACATCGTCCTAACCATATCCAATCTTACCCAATATGTTCCACATGCTCCTATGAACTGGCTTTCCACACTTAAATTGCACACCAAAAAAGATGAAGATATACTATTGAATACCAAACTGAACAAAATTAGGAGCGATCTGGATGATTATAACCACAAAAGAGTTTTTAATTGGAAAAAGAACAAACAACGCATTCCATCTAACCACATACCCCCCCAGGTCTCCAGCCGTCCCACAGCTCCCCGCCCCCCCGGCCCACCCCCTTCCCTACTGGGTCCCCTTCCCCGTCCCCATTATCCACCCCCTGCCCCCCCTATACCCCCTCTATGCCCCAATCGCACCAGGACCCAGCTTGACACCAAACATCCCATAGCCCCCACCCCAAACCCAAAAGAATCATCAGAAGACCAAGAACCACACTGCCCCAACCTAGGGCCTCAGAAGGCCTCAGCACTACCAACACCCCCAACATCACCACCAACTCAGCGGTGGCCACACCCAACTCCACATCAGGCTACAGCAGCTCCATCAGTGCTCTCACCAAGTCCACACCTCCCCATACGGGCCCCGCCCCCACATCCGGGTCCACAACCACCGGCATGGATAGGGTCATCCCATCCCAAGCCCCTGATCCCAACAGGCCACCGGACCAACCCACTAACGAATCCGCCAGTTGCTCCCCCACAGACCATTTTTTAGGATCAACCCCCCTGCTTGTACCGACTCCTCAAACAAACAAAAGAAAACTAGACACAGAGGAAAGCGGGGGGGAAGACTCAGAAATAAACAAAAGAGCCAAACTATTAACACAGTAAAAATATACAACTTATCCTCCCACTCACTATCCTCTGCTGAAACCTCCTTACTCAATAGAGGCCTCAATTTTGCCCCAGCCACCCCACCAAACCAATTCACTCTGTTCAAAGACCTCAACAGGTTCATCAGGAACCTTACCCTGAAACGTCATTACAACATCCAATCCTCCAAGGTATCACTTGGCCCCTCTCCCGACCCACCACCCCCCCTTCCACTCCTGATCATGACTCCTCCATGGACGCATTGGCCCTCCAAATTTTAGAAGAATTACACATGGAGCACTATAATAATGATGGGGACCTCATCCCATTCACCCACCATCCCTCCTCCTCCCCCCCAGTTCATCACTCTTCACTCAGGCCAAAATCAGTATTCAACCCAACCCAGTCCAAAGGCCCATATCTCCAAATGTTCTATCAAGTAGTATACGCAGACATTCTCAAAATGTGCAAACAATCTAAAAACCCCTCCCATGCCCCAGCTTCCAATCTAAACCAAGCAGAAAAACTTGCCCTCAAACACCTCACCCAGAGCCAAAATCTCATAATAAAAACCACTGCTAAAGGTGGAGGCATAGTGGTTCAAAACAGGGCCGATTACGTCCAGGGGGCCCTCCGTCTACTTTCAGATACTTCCACATATCGCCCTCTCTCGCAGGACCCCCTCACCAAGTTCCAAGCAGAGGCGCAATCTCTCGCTAGAGATGCAATGGAGGACGGGATAATCAATAAACAAGAACTCTCATTCTTCAATAGAGACTTTTTTTCCACCCCGTATTTTTACCACATACCCAAAATCCACAAAAACAGCACCCACCCCCCAGGCCGTCCCATTGTAGCCGCCATGGACAGCATTACCAGCCCTTTTTCCCAATACATTGATAAATTCCTGCAACCACTAGCACAAAACCTTCCCTCATATATCAGAGACGGAGCATACCTACTTGACCTCCTCAGTCACTATTCCTGGGAACCCACTTACATGTGGGCTTCCCTCGATGTTCATTCCCTCTACACCTCCATTCCCTATCAGGTTGGACTCAGGGCAGTCTCACATTTCCTATCAGCAGACCCCACGATCCACCCCCAGCAAGCACAATTCATCCTAGATGCTACCGAATTCGGCCTCACCCGGAACTATTTTGAGTTCAACGGAGACTTCTATCTCCAAGTCACTGGCACAGCGATGGGGGCTAATTTTGCACCCAGCTATGCCAACCTCACTATGGGTCTCTGGGAAGCAAAAAAAAAATGCCTCGCACATGAGGCCACCGGCTGTCCTCCATCACAACAGCGCTACCGCCTGACCGGACCTTCCACCGTGGATGTGACTTCGGAGACCCCCCCCTACTGCTTTTAAAGATGCCTGATTTTATGCACCCCTTGTGAGTAACATTTACTTGTGTGTCAATAAAATTACTGCTGTGCTACACTTAGATCGGAGCTTGGCTCTCTCTCTCTCTCTCTCTCTCTCTCTCTCTCCGTGAAAATAAGCCAAGCTCCCCTGAGCCTGTCCTTGTGCCATACTCACACAGGTACCCATTGATGGCACTCTGCTGCATGCACAGCCACTGCAGCATTGCCAATGTTGAGTTCCACCTGATGGGCATGTCACAGTCACAAATAAGGCGGTTGGTGGGCAGGTTGAATTCTCATTGAATGTCAGCCAGCTGAACACTGGCATTGTATGACCGCTGGAAATGGCCACAGACATTTCTGGCCTGCCTCAGGAGATCTTGAAAGTTATCCCAGATGAGAAGCATTTTTTTTATGATGTGGGTCTGTCAGGTGCTGTTGCCAATGGACTGCATGGCAGGTCGTCATATGTCTTCTCAAGCATGTGGTGCCCAAGCGGCAGGTTTTCTGGCCACACTTGATTGGCGTCAGACAGAGATTGCAAACAGCAACGCTGCTGTCTGCTGCACCTGTTGAAAAAAGCCCACACCAATGAACTTTTGGAAGTCAGTGGGAAGTTAGCAGCACCCTGCACCTGTGGAGCTCTGTGGTGTGATGCAATAGGATGGCTGCCCTTAAGCCAGCGCCTGGAGGATGTCCTGCCTCAGTGGAGTTGTGCCTCCTCCTCTTCACTTTCATCCTCTGTTCTCTCAGGCACCCAAGTACAGTCAGTGACCTCATCATCCCCTCCCTCCTCTTCAACTGGAGCAAACTATACAGTATGCTGCAGCTGGGGGAACATGACTGCTAGTTTCTTGTCTGTAATTGGCACCCACTCTCACTAGGCTCACATTATTCCCATCCTCAACCTGGAAATCAACATCGGAGCATTCAAATTGCTGCGTATCCTCCAGCAGCATATGATCAAATAATTAAGGTGACTCCCCTATGCATGATGGTGGGGCTATGGAAGGAGTAGTTGTGGACAAGGAGCCTGTGGAATAGGCCACTTTGGCAACTGCGGTGGAAGGCAAACTAGTATGAGCCTGGGTGATGGAGGATGAGGACAGCTTAGTTTTTCACTCCACCAACTCTTCTGCATGTTGTGGCTCAATAACACGACCAACACCGGAAAAAAAGGACAAGCGTGCCCCACCCGCAGAGGATGCACCATGTCCACGACCACCACTTTTCACTGTGGACACAGAGGCTGCTTGCCCTCTTTTATTTTCCTGTGAGCATCTGCTTCTCTTTGTTGGCCTTTTGAGGATTTTTTTGGGCGGCTTTTATAACTTTTTTTTATAGAGTGTGGGATGGAAAAATTGTGCTTTGGTGCGATACTTTTGTGCTTGGTGCACTATAAACGGTTTTACTATTGTTTGTTTTTTTTTGGGGGGGGGGGATTTTTAATTACTTATTAGAGTGTGGAAAGGGAATACGGTGCTTGGGTGCAATACTTTTGTACTTGGTCCACTGTAAACTGTTCTATTACAGTTTTTTTTTTTTTTAATAAAGCCCAAAAAAATAAGAAAACTATTGCGGACACAGAAGGAATAGCACCTGCGACGCAGAAGGGTGACAGCAATTATGCCCTAAATATTATTAGTGCTGCTGTGCCACAAAAAAAATCACTGCTGACGCAGAAAGAATAGCTCCTGCGACACAGAATGGGAAGTACTAATAATGCAGCAATAGAACCTGATGCTGCAAAAAAAAAAAAAAAATATATATATATATATTGTGGGGATTAGCTCGGTGGCGGGTGTGGATGACCCCTTGGGGGGGGGGGGGGGGTTAGTTACACAGGGAGATAGCCGAGAAGTTGAAAACAACAGTTTGGTTTATTCATGCAATTTTCTTCACACAAGTGCAAGCGTCAAAAACATCAAAATAAAAATAAAACACAAAATAAATCCTTGCCAATGTGGGCGGCTACCTTCTCACATACAGGAACCTACCTACGGAAGTCTGTCTCCAACCTACTGTTGGGCAGACTTTGCTGATCCTACAGCAGACCATCAATAGTCCATTTATTTTCTCTTCACACAACAAGTGTCCATTGCACATCTCCCTTTTCTCTTCACATAGAACATGTCCCTTTTCTCTTCACATAGAACATGTCCCTTTTCTCTTCACATAGAGGGCATTCCTTTCACATAGAAAACATCCATTGGTTTTTCCTGTTCACCCAGCAAATGTTCATTTATTTATTTTCACATAGAAATAGTCCAAGACCTCACCTTGAGTAGCCTTCACACTTTTTACCCTCCTCAGCGCACATCGCTCCAGGAGGTCTTCACACTTTTTACCCTCCTCAGCGCACATCGCTCCAGGAGGTCTTCCCCATGCTCACACAGCTTCAGGGGGCATTCATCTGACTGTCCTCCTCTCCCCAGCTCACACAGCGTCAGGAGGCAGCAATCCTTAGACTTCCTTTGGACAAATTATAGAGGCCTTACTTCCTCATTCTGAACAGCTGAAGGCCTTTCAACTTCTTTACACCTTCCTGCTGCCTTTGCAGCCGACACCCTATAGTAATTGGTGAATTTTCTAAACCAGGTGGAAATGTATCTCCTGTCTGTGACTACATCCACAGATTTACCTGACTTCCTGTCACAATATATATATATATATATATATATATTGTAAGGGATTAGCTCGGTGGTAGGCGTGGATGACCCCTTGGGGGGTGCGTTTTCAGAAGAAGATAGCCGAGAAATGCTTTCAAACAACAGTTTGGTTTATTAATGCATTTTTCTTCACCAGACTGCAAGCGTCAAAACCAGAAAAATAAAATAAAAGACAAAATAAATCCTTGCCTCTGTGGGCGGCTACCTTCTCACACTGGAAACTACCTAAGAGTCTGTCCCCAACATACTGTTGGGCAGACTTTGCTGGTCCTACAGCAGACCATCAATAGTTCATGTTTTAATCTCTTCACACAGCAAACAGTTCATTTAACATGTCCCTTTTCCTCTTCATATGGAACATGTCCCTTTGTTTTCTCTCCACATAGAAAAACAGTCCATGTCCTCACCTTCGAGTAGTCTTCACACTTGTTTACCCTCCTTAGCACACATCACTTCAGGGGGTCTTCTCCCATGCTCACCAGCTTGTCGGGAGGCACTCATCTGTCTGTCCTCCTCTCCCAGCCCACACGGCGACAGGAGGCAGCAGTCCTTCTCCCAGGCTTCCTCAGCGTCGGGAGGCACACATCTGTCTGTCCTCCTCTCCCAGCCCACACGGCGTCGGGAGGCAGCAATCCATAGACTTCCTCTGGACAAATTATAGAGGCCTTCATTTCCTCATTCCGAACAGCTGAAGGCCTTTCAACTTCTTTACACCTTCCTGCTGCCTTTGGCAGCTGACACCCTATAGTAATTGGTGAACTTTCCAAAGCAGGTGGGAATGTGTCTCCTCTCTGTGACTACATCCCCAGATTTACCTGACTTCCTGTCACATACCCCCCCCCTCTTGTTTCAACCCTAGGGTTGGGACACAGATTTCCAGGCACGCATGTGTCAAGCACTGCTGACTCTCACTGATAAGCCTCCTATTATCCTCACGCTGACGGATGAAACTGTTTCTGTCATCTTCATTGACAGATTTCTCATAAATGTCACACAGTTTGTCTCTCATCTCATATACACATTTTTCCACTGCATTTTTGGCATCATTTCGCTTCTTCTCAAGTTTCTCTTGCATACAAGTTTGTCCTATCCGCCATGGAGGACCGTGATCTATAGGTAACACAATTGGGCTAGTCTTAATGTCTTCAACATTCTTGAGCCGCCTCTCTCTGCAATCCATAAAGGTTTTCCACAAAACTTTGAGAACCTCTGCTTCAGTAAGCTTTGTTCCAAGTAGGGACTCTTGACGTCCCTCTGTGACTTGAGTTGCCTCTCCATACAGCTGTACACAATCATTGACTCTTTGTTTCTTGAGCTTAGCTTGCTCTAAGATGCTGTGCAGAGGGCCTTCCATTTGCCACAACAGGCTGTCACACATTTCTTCAAAGTGACCCCTGTTCATTTTTCCAGCGACATCATCAACTTTCCTTCCACCAACATATGGGTCAAAGGCAACAACACAGTTGAACCCAGCGATCTGGGTGGTATCCATTATAGACCTCCTCTTCGCATCAGTGAAGAAGCATGGAACTGCAACACATTCTTTTACAGGCTTCTTCAATGCACTTTCTGCTGAACTATTTGACCGTTCAAGGTCCCCTAGTTCCTTTTCTCTATCTGAATTCCACATGGAATGCATCTCAAGATCACGCGCAAACTTCTGCCACCTGTCTTTCACCAGTTCCATTTTGGAAATATTCCCTGAAAGGCACTTATTCATTTGCTTCACGCTTTCACCAACAGCCTTAGTTTTCTCCACTAGGTGGCGTTTGCTTTTTTCTCCCAGCTTTATATCACTTGCTTTAGTTTTCTCCACTAGGTTTTCAGCTTGAACTGAGAAATCATCACATTTCTTACCCAGCTCCTTTGTTTGCTGAAGCTCTAATGATACATTTTCCCATGCTTGAAGTTTTTGAAGGAACTGTTTATTCCAGAGGGGTGATTCAAGCCACATGTCATCACATTTCTGAGGCTCACTCAGGACAGACCCTAAAACACTTATCCTTCTAAAAACTGCATCAGGCACACTATCCCCTCTTTGGGACAGATCCTCTGTTGCCTGTAATTCCTCTTCCAGTTCCTGCAACGGAATCTTCATCTCTTCTACTTGCTGTTCTAAGGCTCGCTTAGACTTTTCTAGCTCCTGAACGCTTTTCACAACATCATCCTTGGAGCTGACCAAATCTTCCATTTCTGTACACAGCTATTGGTTAACTCTTTCTAGTTCAACCTTACACTCTAGAGCTTCCTCCAAGGAGCGAGCCAAGAACAGGGCTTTGCTCTCGTTATCACGCGCCTCCGTTTTTGCACGGTCGCGTTCTTCTGCATATTTTGCAGACACAGTCTTCTCCTCACCAAGCATCTGATCAAACCTCTTTTTCACATTTTCAACATTTTCTAATAAACCAACGCTTTCTTCCATGCGTTTTTCCATATCCGCTATCTGAGCTTGCAATGTTGCGACTTGCTCTGATAGGTTTTTCTTTGCTTCCTCCTCCTCTTTAAATTGTTCCAGGAAGCCATTTTTCTCATCTTCCATTTGTTTGAGCTTTGTGCTAAAACTCAGCCTTTGACACCTCTCTTCCTGTAAGAGTTCCTGCGTGTCTTGCAGCTGCGATTCCAAGATAGAAAAATCTTCCGCAATTTCTCTGGATTTGCTGTCTGCTTGAGAAAGCTGATTTGTAACATTGTCCAACTCAACCTGCAGTTGGTTTGCCTTCTCTGACAGCTTGACTTGCGATTCCTGCAGCTGTGCCTCTATTTTTTTTCTCTTGTGTTCCAAATCTCCTTTTCCCTGCATAAGAGCCTTCACCTCATTGGCTAGTTTCTGGGAATGAGACTGTAATTCTGCCACACAGGCTTCTTTCTCCTTTAGCTGCTGCTGGACACGTTGGGCTTCCCCTTTCCAACTTTCACATTCCGTACGTAATTCATCTACCACATTGCTCAAAGTGGTGAGCTCATACACAGTACTCAGTAATTTAGCCTCTCTTTCACTTTTCTCGTTGTCGCTGAGAGACAATGTCGTTTTCAGAGCAACATTCTGTTCCTGCACCCCCTGCAGGTCTATTTTTGTAGCTTCCAAACACTTAAGACTTTTTTCCAGCTGATTACGCAACTCCAACATTTCACACATACTTTGCTCCTGCAAAGTCTTAACTTCAATTTCCTACTCCATAAGGATGGTATCTTTCTCCTTTATAGTGTCTTGACGTTTTTGCAACTCGACCAAAAGAAGAGCAGTGGTTTCTTCCCACTGTGACACATGAGACTTGAGTAGTTCATTCGTTTCTATGCTCCATCCTAAGCAATTCCAAGGCTTGTTCCTTTTCTTCCATTTTCCGTTGCAAGGCATCCAACTCAGCCCTGCACACATACTCGGTTTCCTCCAAACCGATGGCCTCCATTGGCTGCTGGCGTCTCTGTTTCCAGCCTGCCATGCTCTCTTGGTGAGCCTTTTGTTGAGCTGCAAAGCTCCGCTGTTTCAGCATCTCCCCCATTTTGAGTTTACTTTTCATCTGAGCACACTGCGTCTCCATAGCAATTTCATCAGTGTTGCTAGGGACAACAACCTTCCTCTTTAGTAGACTCTCTTTAGGCATGGATGGGGCTCGTTCAGACGGTAACATCCCCTCCATCCATAGAGTCCGGTCTCTCATTTCATCTATCTTTGCATTTTTCAGGCGTTTTGATCGCCCCATCTTCAATAACTCCACAAAATATTTTTCACAGTCCAGCAAAAAATTCTCAGACCACTGTCTCTTTAACACATGTAGTTTTTCTCTCTCTTGCAAGATCTCTTTTCCTGCGCACACAGTTTGTGCAGTCCCTTGCACCAGACACAACAAAGTTCATCAAAAATTTTGAGACCGCTGTCTCTTTAAAACACGTTTTTTTCTCTTTCAGGATCTTCTCTCCTGCACACATAGATTGTGCAATCTCATGCACCAGACAAAGTTCATCAAACATATGCACTTCTTTGCAGAGATCTCTGCTTCTGCCCGCATCCTCCACCATATGTAAGGGATTAGCTCGGTGGTAGGCGTGGATGACCCCTTGGGGGGTGCGTTTTCAGAAGAAGATAGCCGAGAAATGCTTGCAAACAACAGTTTGGTTTATTAATGCATTTTTCTTCACCAGACTGCAAGCGTCAAAACCAGAAAAATAAAATAAAAGACAAAATAAATCCTTGCCTCTGTGGGCGGCTACCTTCTAACACTGGAAACTACCTAAGAGTCTGTCCCCAACCTACTGTTGGGCAGACTTTGCTGATCCTACAGCAGACCATCAATAGTTCATGTTTTAATCTCTTCACACAGCAAACAGTTCATTTAACATGTCCCTTTTCCTCTTCATATGGAACATGTCCCTTTGTTTTCTCTCCACATAGAAAACAGTCCATGTCCTCACCTTCCAGTAGTCTTCACACTTGTTTACCCTCCTTAGCGCACATCACTTCAAGGGGTCTTCTCCCATGCTCACCAGCTTGTCGGGAGGCACTCATCTGTCTGTCCTCCTCTCCCAGCCCACACGGCGACAGGAGGCAGCAGTCCTTCTCCCAGGCTTCCTCAGCGTCGGGAGGCACACATCTGTCTGTCCTCCTCTCCCAGCCCACACGGCGTCGGGAGGCAGCAATCCATAGACTTCCTCTGGACAAATTATAGAGGCCTTCATTTCCTCATTCCGAACAGCTGAAGGCCTTTCAACTTCTTTACACCTTCCTGTTGCCTTTGGCAGCCGACACCCTATAGTAATTGGTGAACTTTCCAAAGCAGGTGGGAATGTGTCTCCTCTCTGTGACTACATCCCCAGATTTACCTGACTTCCTGTCACAATATATATATCAATGAAAAAAAATGGGATCAGTGAGGGGACACAGATGTGTTGTATACACCAACTCTTCAGTGGCACCACTACACCTTTCAGAGGCGTAACTAAAACCTTCAGGGCCCCCGGAGCAAGAAATCATGAAGGACCCCCCCCCCCCGGACCCCCTGGCTGGGGCCCTTCCCTTCAAGCCTGGGGCTCTTCCCACTGATTACTCTTGATGCAGGGTCCTTTATTACGGTCCCACAGCGGGACCCTTTCTGCAGTGGGCCCCCTTCCTGCCATCTTGGGTCCTCCCCACGGTGGTGGAATGCCAGGGCCCGGTTGCAAGTGTGACCATTGCAATCCTGGAAGTTCACCCATTGGTGTCAGTAGTTTTTAATTTTTGGTATTTTAAATGTATTATTTTTTATCATTTTATTTTATTTCTTTACAATGTCACTGACTATGACTCTGTCCATTCAGAAAAGGAAGGAGCTGGAAAAATTACATATTTACCGACCCCTTCCTGGTTCTGTATTGTGACATCCCCTGCAGCAGCCGGCAGGAGAGGGGAGGGAGCACAGTGTGGGGGGGGGGGGGGGCAGCACAGTGGGGGGGGAGAACAAGGGGAGCACACGGGCCCAGAGACAGCAGAACACAAGTGAACTGGATAGGAGGAGTGGCAGGGGCAGCATACAGAGGAACCAATCTCCTCCATTTTCCTCCTGCAGCTACAAGAGGAAAAGGGAGGACAGTGATTTCTCTACATGATGCCCCCGCCACCTCTCCTATCCAGGTGTACAGGGGAGCCGCACAGGCCCCCTGGAGCATGGGGCCCGGTTGCAATTGCAACCCCTGCAACCCCTGTAGTTACGCCCCTGACACCTTTGTTACACAAGAAACAGCACAGCACTACTCTACACTGACTGCACTAAACTGACTGAACACACAATCCACTAACTACCTGCCTAATCTTCATTCTCCACTAACACACTACACAGAGCTGCCATGTAAGCAGCCTTATACTTAGTTCCTGAGCCATGATTGGCTAAAGGCACCTTGCCTTTGGCCAATCATTGCTCTGATCGGACATTGTGCTGTGATTAGCCAAAACATACAGGTCAGGTGCATACTTTGGCCAATCACAAGCACTTAATGCACTGCATTCTCGCAGTGCGTTATGGGGCGCTCGTCGGCGGGCAAACTTCCCACCCAGCACCCTGGTTGTTCGTGTGTTCAGCGAACACACGATGTTCGAGTTGAACGTACGTTCGACTCGAACATAAAGCCCAACACTAATCCTGAACACTCCCTTAAAGAGGGCACAAACTAAATAATGGGGAAATATATCTTCCCCGTCCCGGACCCATCCCTGGTATCCTGTACACTATTTTATGTTAAATATTGAGTTGAACTCCAGCTTATACCACTTGCCACATAGGCCAAAGGTAACTAGTTCTCCATCTTTTATTAAATGTAAAAATATTGAATACTTGACAATATTTGGAGTTTGAATACCAAATTATGAGACATGAATCAAGGTATTAGGCCACAAATTACTTGCTTTTAGTGTAGTATATTTTAATATTCTACTTATCTCTGCAGACCATGCCTATAACACCACGGAAGATAGCATTGTGTTAACAATATTATCTGTGACATTAAGATTATTCATTCATCACTGGTGTAGAGTATAAAACTGAGTTTTTCATGTGCAGAATTTATATAGTTTATGGCAGAAACTCAGAGGCAATAAGCATGAAAATGAGAGGAGAAATTGGAACTAACAATTCTGTCATTCTGCCAAGCCATGTAAGCACTTGTTTCTCACACATTCCAAGAATAGAGATGAACTGACTTCTGTTTGTTCCAGCTCTAGGTGAAAAACATCAAAACTTGGCTGAGGAAAACAAAAATTAGCACACAAAAGAATCTGCAAGTCAAACTGGAAGTAAAAACTCCCAAAGAGATGGATTTAAAGACAGAGAACTAACGTTTGAAGAAGAACATTAAAGTATCATATATATTCTTAAAGTAGAATAAAACACCAGGCAAATAAAAAACATTTTCACCTGGTATTTCTTCAATATTATGGCTCCTTTTCTTTAATTATTTTATTTTTACTTTTCTGGGCTCTGTTGCAGTGGATTTGCACAGAGCAGCCTGGATCCTCCTTTTCTTGGTTCCTCTTCTGCTCTCCTGGCCCCTTCCTCCTGTTCAGTGCCCCCTCAGCATGCAGCTTGCTATTGGGGCACCTGAGCCAAGATGCAGCTCCCTGTATCCATTCAGAAACGGAGCCCGGACTGGGCCCCACTCCCCTCTCTCCTGATTGGCTAGCTGACTTTGATTGACAGCAACAGCAGCAAATGGTAGCGCTGCTGTGTCTCAGTCAATAAGGAGGGAGAATCTCAGGCGGCTAAGACATTCGTGGACATCGCTGGGCAGAAAGGGACCTCAGGTAAGTGTTAGGGGGGCGAGGTGGGCTACTGCAGACAGAAGGTTTTTTATCTTAATGCATTAGCATGCATTAAGATAAAAAAAAAACCTTCTGACTTTACAACTCCTTTAAATACAGTATACACAACAGGATATGACCAGGCTATATTTCAATTCTATGCATCCCATATTCTACATATAATAAAAATAGAACCTTGCCTAACTGGAAAAATTTATTTACGATAATCGCCAACAAGAGACAATTAAAAATATACCTTTATGTAACAAAAACAGATGTATATAGAACAGGAAAACAAATTCAGGATACAAACTCTCAAAATAGTAAAGTGACGTGCAAAATAATAATAATTTCAGAATTTGGATAACAATAGGAGGAAACTTCCCACATTCTTTCACAGCAACTTGTCTATGAAACTAAAATAATACATTTCAGTATAACCTTAACTTAAAGCATAACTCTTTAAAGAACAATTTTATTTCATTTGTCACAAAGTGACAATTCTAAATCTTGCCTCCAATATGCATCATCCTGGATTGCTTTTCTATAAATGCAATGGCCTATCTTCTATGAGCATGTATGGAAACAAAAAAAAAACAGCAGTATACAAATTAAATTAACATATGGCCAGATAATAATACATATATGAAGGTCATCTCAACTGTTATCTCGATTGTATAGCAAATGTCAATGAAAAGATAAAAAAGCACGATAGTCTTTAAGTTATTAAGTCTTTAGTATAAATAATAAAAAAAAAGTCTCTCTTGTATTGAGCCTTGCAAATGTCCATAAGTTTTCCAGATTGTACAAAGTCGACATCATTTCACTCCTCAAGTTCAATTTCTAAAATTCCAAAACACCTCCAAGTATTCTGTACCTACCTATGCAGCCAGAAGAGATCCACAACCCCATAAAGGCTCGCCTCTCAGTATGTGCAGAACTTAACATCCACAGGCAGACTGGAACTGATATTGCAAAGAAATCATCCTTCGGGCCTATAGGCTGGCGCCTCAGATCTCTCTATCATGGTGTTCACTGGAACTTTCAGGCCTTGGGTTGGCATCATGGCTCTTTCATCTAGGCATTCCCAGGAACTTTTCCAACAGGAGTCTCTTTCAACCTTCAGCTTATGAAAAGGTCGAAAAGTGTCTCCAAAATGATGGCTTGACAAAGCTTCTGGAATCATTCCAGGAACTCCTGTGTGGCTTTAAAACCACAAGGATTTCCATGCAAAGATTTAGTCATTTGCACAGGGTACTCGCAATATCTCCACATCAACAAGCAAGGTCTCACAAGAGTAGTAGCTATGACTTGTTTCCAACCGCTAACATGGCCGACCTCCAGTTGCGTGTCTGTGTCACGTGGCTAAGCTCCTCCCGACACGTTTTGTCATTTCTGATATCATCAGGGGCGTCATTATCAGGGATGATGTCTGATGATTTGATTGAATTGTCTACCATACGTTACCAATAGGATTATATGCTAGCTGCTTGGGACTGTTAATTACATATATTATTCTTTTTTGTTTTTATATCCTTTCTCAGATTTGTTATTCTCTGAAGAAAAATTATTCTTGTATATTATTATCCTAGGGCAATATTTGGAGTATTATTTTACTGTTGTTTATATATATATATATATATATATATATATATATATATATATATATATATATATATATATATATATATATACATATATATATACATACTGTATATATACAGTATTTATGTTCCATTGAATATCATTCTTAAACTCAACATTACAGCTGAAGTGGAACCAGGGGGTCCCGGAAAAGAACACCTTACTTAACCACATTAAGACTGACCACTGCAGATTTACTGCGGCAGGCTGCCTCTCTTGCGCAAACTGACGTAGCCCTATTTCGGTTGCGCGCATGGTGCTGGGGGGGCAAGCACGCAATGCAGCCGACGCACTTCCACCCCCCACTAGGCAGCGGGGATGCCGAGGCACCCACGATCGCTCCCCGCTGAAAGAGAAGGACGGTCAGCTTTTGTAAACACAGCTGACTGATGTTCTCTCTGAAATGATCACAGAGCGCCTGTGATCCTTCTATGTAGGATCACAGGTCTCTGTGGTCATTTCACAAGCCCATCCCCCAAACAGTTATAAAACAATCCCCTAGGCTCACACTTAACCCTTTGATCACCCAGAGGTTAACCCCTTCCCTGCCATTGTCAGTATTACAGTAACAGTGCATATTTTTAGCACTGATTACTGTAGTAATGTCACTGGTCCCCCCAAAGTGTAAACAATGCCAGTTTGGGGTCTGATCTGTCTGCCGCAATATTGCAGTCCCAGTAAAAATCACATTACTAGTAAAAAAATAAATAAATAAATAAATAAAAATGACATCAATTGGCCTAAAAGGATGAAACATTTTGGGAATGTTATATAGCAGAATGTGAAAAATATTGTTTTTTTTTTGGTTTTTTTTCCAGAAATGTCGCTCTTTTTTTGTTTATAGCAAAAAAAAAAAAAAAAAAAATCACACACGTGATCAAATACCACCAAAAGAAAACTCTATCTGTGGGGAAAAAAGGACATCAATTTTATTTTAGTACAGTGTCGCAGTTTCCATTACAGTAATATAGTGCCGAATTGCAAAAACTAGCCTGGTCATTATGGGGGCAAATCCTTCCGGTCCAGTACTGGTTAAGCACATTTTCTGTCTCAGAGCTTAATTCCCAACTTTGCAATTTATGACTATCATAAGTAAATAATGAATAACTATAAACAATGCAACAATGAAGTAAAATATCCAAAAGGCAATTACTTTATGACTGTGACCTAACAAACCTTCCCACCAATAAACCTTAGCAGCTTCTTCAGGGTCATGCATTGAACACTTGCAAAACTTTATTTCAGTCACTAGACATTAAGCCCGTTATATTAACGGGCGCTAGAACATATGGCTGACTGAGCGGCTCTCGCTTATCTCTTTTTTTTCTAACAACGCGAGAGCTGCATGACATAGCCAGCTCTGCACATAGCGTCCCTGTTGCCCTAGCAACAGAGACACGCACAGAGCTGTGCGAGCGCGTACCCGCTGCGTGCCTGCGCACACCCGCCGCTTCAAGAGTTTTGGCCGGCCGCCCGACTGGGGTGTATGTAGGATATCTATTCTATATTAATAATATGCAAGTGTCTCTGCGTCCGTCCCTGTGTCTGTGGGATTGCGCTACTGCGCATGTGCCCCACGGACAGCCGTTGGGACTGGGGGCGGGCACCATGTCAGGGGCCCCAGAAGTAAGTCACACTGACCTGTGTAGGATGGGGAGCTCCTCGGTGTCGGAGGCCGAGTCCCGGGTGTTGGGGGTTACCCCGATAATGGTACTCTTCAGGGAAGTTCCTCTGAGCAGGCGGCTCCGGACCAGATCCATATTCCCCGGAGAGTCTACACTCACCCGCATGCTGGAGCCAGGCAGGAGCACCCCGTCATGGGTCAGGAGAAGAGGCAGGCACCGGGGGATCTGGATAGAGGCCATGACCGGCCACACACACAATCCGCACACCGACCGACCAAACTCACTGACAGCTCCGAGTCCGGGCAAAGAGCAGCAAGACTACAACTACGGAGAGCGGCCGGAGACAAATCATCTCCGCCTGAGGAAACCACCGCCATCTTGTGATATCCTACATACACCCCAGTATTATCACCTCATCATATACTATACACCCCAGTATCCTCACCTCATCAGATATCCTGATGATACTGGGGTGTATAGTATATGATGAGGTGATTATATTGGGGTGTATAGTATGTAGGATATCACAATATATGATGAGGTGATTTCTGTCCTCAGCCCTGTGAGGTGAATTCCCAGTTGTAATACTCAGTTGGCCAGTAGATGGCGGTGGTTTCCTCAGGCGGAGATGATTTGTCTCCGGCCGCTCTCCGTAGTTGTAGTCTTGCTGCTCTTTGCCCGGACTCGGAGCTGTCAGCGAGTTCGGTCGGTCGGTGTGCGGCTTGTGTGTGTGGCCAGTCATGGCCTCTAGCGGCTCTATCCAGATCCCCCCGTGCCTGCCTCTTCTCCTGACCCATGACGGGGGGCTCCTGCCCGGCTCCAGCATGCGGGTGAGTGTAGACTCTCCGGCAGGGCCGGAGTGCGACTAATTTTCAGCCCTGGAGTTTCATGCCTTAGACCGGCCCACTTTAGTTCACGACTGACTATATTAAAATAATGTAATTAAAACCTCAGAATATAAGTTTGCAATGGCTGCGGGCATGGTACAGGAGAATGCGGGGGCTGCGCGCATGGTACAGGAGAATGCGAGGGCTGCGCGCATGGTACAGGAGAATGCGAGGGCTGCGCGCATGGTACAGGAGAATGCAGGGGCTACGCGCATGGTACAGGAGAATGCGGGGGCTGTGCGCATGGTACAGGAGAGTGCGGGGGCTGCGTGCATGGTACAGGAGAATGCGGGGGCTGCGCGCAAAGTACAGGAGAATGCGGGGGCTGCGCACATGGTACAGGAGAATGCGGGGCTGCGGGCATGGTACAGGGGAATGCGGGGCTGCGGGCATGGTACAGGGGAATGCGGGGCTGCGGGCATGGTACAGGAGTACCATGCCTGCAGCACTGCATCTCTTGTAGTATGCCTGCAGCCCCGCATAATGGCAGGCAGTGCGGCAGTGGAGGAGTCTCACTTATCTGTTCCTGATATGTGCTGGGGAGGATGGAGGAGCTCCTCGGTGTCAGAGGCCGGGTCCCGGGTGTTGGGGGTCACCCCCAATCAGAGATGTATAGTAACGAAGTAGAACTACTTAAGTACTGTACTTAAGTACCGAAATGCGGTATCTGTACTTTCCTAGAGTAGAATTTTTTTCTCCTACTTCTACTTTTACTTCACTACATTTTTTCGATGATTTCGATACTTCTACTCAAGTATTTTTTTTTTGTGCTACATAGTTACTCGTTACTTTTAAAAAAATGACCACTGCCAGAACAGTAGATGGCAGGTTGCATTAAGCTCAAAAAAATGTGTATAATGTCATTTGTAAATCAGCGCATACGAAAATAAAGGCTGTGTATAATAAAAGCTGCTATACCAAATCTTTCCAATAAAAAGAAAATATGAAACAAACAAATAAATTGTGCTACAACTCTTAAAGTGTATCAAGAAACTACTAACAAACACAACTTGGCTGTGCGAATAAAGTGCCTGTGCAATCGATATATCATCGTTGCCCCCAGTGCCCTGCCCACACTCCACACAGTATCAAAAATAAAGTGACATGAATGGGCTAAAGCCTAAATGCAGTGAAAATAATTATTCCCACAATGTAACAGTAAATTCAATTCATATAAAATATGACAATAAAATCACAATAAAATAAGTTATGAAATAAGTTAGGTCAGGTGCGTGCAACAAGTTGAAGTGTGTAAACCTATCTATAACGAAAAGTCCATAAATGAATTCCAGTGTGAAAATCTAAAGTGTCACTTCACTTGTCAGATGCTTCCACCTCCTTCAGTGCTCGAGTGACCGACCAACACACTTAATGTTGGTGGCACTGGTGGATAGCGTCTGGGTGGCACTGTGGCACTGACTGCACTGGTTCAAAAAGCCATATATATTTAATTATTTCAATTCTCAATCTCATTGGTCCTCTCCTCAGAAGATATTAATAACTTAAGATTAGTTGATGAACTTCTTGGCGGCCCTGGCAGGATGACGGGGACACCCGCCACTTCTGGAGCCGAGCCGCTGTGATTCCCCAACATGTGATAAAGTGACAGCCAGGAGATCTAGTGGCTAGTGGTGCTCAACAATACCGCTTTTATATATAAAAATGAAATAAAATATACTGACTCACAATTTAGTAGTAGGTAGCGTGTAGCAGTAGGCAGCACAACTCAATTCAATCAATCCCACAGCCTCGCTCGCGCCGCGGCCCGCGGAATCACTGTCATGATCATCAAGTTAAGACCGCACAGGAGGAGCCATGCTGCCGTCTTCCCGCTCGAGGTCTCTGCCTCTAGACGTGTTGTGTGTCACTCAGACTCCACCCCTTAGGGCCCTTACTGAGAGGAGTTGTGACGCGGGCAGCCGGATGCGGGAGCAGGACTCGGAGCATTTTCTTCGTTATCTCATCTTCTTCTCTATGAGGTGAGTGAGGTGGACCGTGGAGAGGGCCTAATCCTTGCCATGGCAATGTGCCATTTGAGAATCAAATAATCAATATAAAATATTAATATATTATATACACACGGGTCATGGGTGGCTTTTTTGAACCAAGAAGAGTGAGACTGACGGCTATGATGATTATCCGACCATCCATGGTCCATGGACCAGAAGTGTTGTGTTGTGGTGGTGCCTGTGCTTTCTGCGGCCTGCCTCTGCCTGTGCGGCTGTGCCTGCACTGCAGTGGCCACTGGCAGTGGCACTTGACTTGAGCAAAGCAAATGAGCACTACTAGTGTGAAGGACAGGTGGTGGAAGCATGTTCTGACAAGTTCTTATAATGAAAATAATATAGACAGCTTTTTGAACCAGTGCAGTGCCAGTGCTACTAAGGTGAGAGGCAGAGAGAGAGGCTATCCAGTCCACCACTTTACTTGAGCAGATCACAGAAGAAAGGTGGAAGCATCTGACAGCAAGTGACAAGCACTTCTTAGATTGCACACTGGAATTCAGTTATGGACTTTTCGCTATAAAGTTTAGTTTACACACTTAAACTTGCACCTAACTTATTCACAATCACAACTTATTTTATTGTGGTATTGTCATATATATTTTATATGAATTACATTTACATTGTGGGAATAATTTGCACTGCATTTAGCACAGACATGTCACTTTATTTTTGATACTGTGGGTGATGATTTTGAATACAAGAAGAATATATATATATATATATATAATTGCAGGCACTTTATTAGCATTTTAAGCACAGCCACTTTGTTAGTAGTTTTTGATGCATTTTTCACTTTAAGCGTTGTAGGTTTGATGAAGCTGGCCTGGCACATCATCATCAATTGAGCAAATCAAACTGCGATTAAGAAGATTGCGCATGCTCCTGTTCTGCCTTTTGATCAGCTGAAAAGATGGACGAACCAAAAACACCACCTTCCACCCCTGGCCCTTCAACTTCAAGTGATCTGCCTGGCTGTGAGAGTGAGGAAGCTCAGGAAGGAGACCACCCCTGGCTTTAAAAGGTGGATGCTTTAAAAGGGGAAGGGAGGGACATACTTTATCTGTTTTTTGTTTACAAAAAGTTACAGCCTAAGGAATTGTGATTGTCCTTTAGGTTAATCATTTGAATAAATCATTTGAAATAATAAAAAACAATATGATGTTCAAACTTTTGACTTCTTTCTTTAATAACTACATAACACAGTACTTCTACTTCTACTTTCAGTACTTGAGTAGAATTTTTTTTTCAAAACTACTGGTACTTTTTACTTTTAGTACTTAAGTAGCAAATTTTTTGAAAAAACTACTTGCAATACTTAAGTAAAAAAAATGTTGAATACTTTAGTACTTCTACTTAAGTAACTTTTTCTGCGAGCACTTCCACTTCTACTCAAGTCACTTTTTGATCGAGCACTTGTACTTTTACTCAAGTAGAAATTTTGAGTACTTTATACAAGTCTGCCCCCGATAATGGTGCGGTGTGAGGGCTGTTCTGAATTCGTATGTAATGGGGGCGGGCACTGACCTGTGTAGGCTGGGGGAGCTCCTCGGTGTTGGGGGTCACCCCCGATAATGGTGCGGTGTGAGGGCCGTTGTACTGCCAATAGTTTCAGTAGCCACCGTTCTGAATTCGTATGTGCTGGGGAGGCGGGAGGCGGAGTTCGGATCAGTTGCCCTAGATTTAAAAATGGCGCCACCCGGCGCCAACACATCATTGCGTATGCGCCGCCGCTCGGGAAAGCTCGAATACGTTCGGCTATTTCCGGAAATAGCCGAACGTGTACGGCTTTTACCGAGCAGCGGCGCATGCGCAGTGACATGTTGGCGCTGGGTGGTGCCATTTTTAAATCTAAGGCAACTGATCAGAACTCCGCCTCCCACCTCCCCAGCACATACGAATTCAGAACGGTGGCTACTGAAACTATCGGCAGTAGAATGGCCCTCACACCGCACCATTATCGGGGGTGACCCCCAACACCCGGCCTCCGACACCGAGGAGCTCCCCCTAGCCTACACTGGTCAGTGCCCGCCCCCAGTCCCAACGGCTGTCCTGTGGCACATGCGCAGTAGCGCATTTCCACGGACACAGGGAATCTGGAATCTTTGGACGCAGGGACACTTGGCTTTTATTAATATAGATGGTTACCCATCTCAGTAATTCTTATTTATTTATTTATTCATAATTTCTACCTTTACCAAAACCCCATTACCAAGCTTAGCAACATCTATTCCCAGGGTAGGAGTAGACACACAATCAACTTCATGAGTTAAACACTTAGGCTGCATTAACACTTGAGCGTAGCGTTTTTGTGCGTTTAACCCGATTTTTACCGCGTTTTTTCACGCTTGTATTTGGTGTTTTACAGGTGTTTTTGAGCTTTGCCGTTTTTTTATTAGCCAATAGGAAAAATGATCATCTGTTACATCATTTGTTGCTGTGTTTTAATATTTTTTCATCTGCTTCCTGGGTGAATTTAAGTACCGTAGTTTTTCACCGTAACATGTTAGGTATCTAATTACTTGGCGTGACATCATCTTTCACAATAAACAAAAATATTGGGCTAACTTTATTCTTTAGTATTTTTTAAACACGGCAAAATTTATTTATTTTTTTTTAAAAATGGCATTTGAAAGATCGCTGCACGAATACCGTGTGACAAAAAATATTCCCACGACCGCCATTACATTCTCCAGAGTCTTTGTTAAAAAATATATATAATGTTTGGGGGTTCTAAGCAATTTTCTAGCTAAAAATATTGATTTAAACTTGTAAAAAACAAAAATGGGCTTGGTCTAGAAGTGGTTAAAAGAGAATATTTGCTATATTTACTTATAGGGGCCTGTCAGGGTAAGCTGTATGTGGTGCAAAGATTAATAAAAGCAGCCTGCATGCTAAACTGCCAAACATGCAATCAGATAAATACCATGCAGTGACATTTCTAAACATATGCAGAATGATTGCTAAACTTATTTTTGTCATCTTTCACATTTGCATCAAAAGCATTCCAGTCTGTGAAAACCTACTGTCTAATATTGTCCCAGGTCCTCCTCTTCTTGGCCCTGCTTTTGTAATTTGAGTCCTTCTTGTCGTATACGTAAGGGTGCTCCTTGACCATGCGTATGAATGACTCCGGATCAAACAGGGTTAAATCCTCCATTTTTCCAGGTGTGATATGGCTGCTTTAGGACTTCCTGCTAAAAATGTTGTCATTTCCTTTCGGGAGGTAACTTTTCATTTGTGCAAAAAAAGCACCAAGTCACGTGACAAAACGCGCAAATTGCGCGTTTTAATGTTCTTCTATGGAAGTAAAAACGCTCCAAATATGCCCAAATCTGCCCAATTTGAGCTACAAAAAAAAGTTACAGAACTTTTTTGAGCTTCATTCTTCACCTTCAGGCGACTTGGAGTGGAGATGTGAACCCATAAAGAATCATTGATTATTTCTTCTCCAGCGTTTTGTAGCTTCAAGCTACAAAACGCTAAGGTGTGAATGGGGCCTTATTTATATACATTTTAAGGTAAACACAAAAAATGCAGTGTTATTAGTTACCTAACAATACCAACACCAATATCCTTGCCATAGATAATTAAACAATAAATCTTGTGCATCTATTAAACATGACCCAGGCTTATCTTTGATGTAATACAACATTATCTGACAGGATTGTACCCAGACTGGCTAAACTCTCAAATCAAGAATCCCTCCAGTCTGTAGTCACACACACACCTCTTATTCCTTCATTCATTGGCCATCTATTCACTCACACATTCAAAAAGCATTCTTCATGAGTTTCATATATTCTTCACTATATATATATATATATATATATATATATATATATATATATATATATATATATATATATTACATAGTTACATAGTTAGTGAGGTTGAAAAAAGACATCAGTCCATCCAGTTCAACCTATGATGTGTGTGTGTGTTTGCTTTTAACCGTACATTGTATACCCCTGTATGTTGTGGTCTCTAAGGTGCCC
Organism: Pelophylax lessonae; assembly: GCF_965119305.1. NCBI lineage: Eukaryota > Metazoa > Chordata > Amphibia > Anura > Ranidae > Pelophylax > Pelophylax lessonae. The sequence goes on from NC_138769.1 coordinate 642,604,199, forward strand.
ATCTAATAGTTTTTTGAAACTATAAATGCTCCCAGCCGATACGACTGCTTGTGGAATTCTCTTCCTTACCGCTCTTACAGTGAAGAACCCCTTACGCATTTTAAGGTTAAACCGCCTTTCCTCTAGTTTTAGTGAATGGCCACGTGTCTTATTGTAGCTCCTCTCTCTGAATAGTTTGTTCCTTATGCTAGGGTCGCCAGTACAGTATTTGTACATTGATATCATATCCCCCCTCAATCGTCTCTTCTCCAGAGAGAATAAGTTCAGTGCTTGTAGTCTTTCCTCATAGCTGATGTCCTCCATTCCCCTAATTATTTTTGTTGCCCTTCTCTGGACTCTTTCCAGTTCCAGCACATCCTTCCTGAGGACCGGTGCCCAGAACTGGACAGTATACTCCAAATGTGGCCAGACCAGAGTCTTGTAGAGCGGGAGAATAATCTCTTTATTTCTGGAGTGAATCCCCCTTTTTATACATCCCAGTATTCTGTTGGCTTTGCTTGCAGCGGCTTGGCATTGCATGCCACTGCCAAGCCTGTTGTCTACCAGTACCCCCAAGTCCTTTTCCATCTTAGACTCACCCAGAGGTTCCCCCCCTAGTGAGTAGCTTGCTTTCTGGTTTCTGGCGCCCAAGTGCATTACTTTACATTTTTCAACATTAAACCTCATCTGCCTGTAGTTGCCCACCCCGTTATTTTGTTCAGGTCCGCTTGTAAGGTTTCCACATCCTGCATAGAAGATATTGGCATGCTTAGTTTAGTATCATCTGCAAATACTGAGATTGTACTCGATATCCCCTCCTCTAGATCATTTATGAATAAATTAAACAGGATTGGTCCCAGGACAGAACCCTGGGGGACCCCACTTTCCACACCCGCCCAATCCGAGTACTCCCCATTAATCACCACCCTCTGGACTCTCCCCTGGAGCCAGTTCTCTATCCAGGTACTCACCTTATGGTCCATACCTACCTTCCTTAGTTTGTACAGTAAGCGTTTGTGGGGAACGGTGTCAAAGGCCTTTGCAAAGTCCAGATACACCACATCCACAGGCTTCCCTTTATCTAGGTGGCAGCTCACTTCATCATAGAAGGTTAATAGATTGGTTTGGCAAGAACGATTTTTCATGAATCCATGCTGATTACTACTAATAATACAGTTTTCATTACTAAAGTCTTGTATGTGGTTCCTTAACATCCCCTCCAAAATCTTGCAGACTACAGATGTTAGGCTGACCGGCCTATAGTTACCCGGGATACATCTCGGCCCCTTTTTAAATATTGGTACCACGTTGGCTTTTTTCCAATCAGCTGGCACCATACCCGTCTGTAAACTATCCTTAAAGATCAAGAATAATGGTCTAGCAATCACCTGGCTGAGCTCTTTAAGAACCCTTGGGTGCAAGCCATCCGGTCCCGGTGATTTATTTATGTTAAGTTTCTCTAGTTTAGTTCTAAGTCTATCTTCTGTTAGCCATGGCGGCACTTCCTGAGGTGTGTTGTTTAGTTTGGCCTTACAAGCTGGGTTCGTGTAGCCCCCCGATTCTTTTGTGAAGACTGAAGAGAAGAAATTATTTAACACTTCTGCCTTTTCTCTGTCCTCAGTGGCCATATTTCCTTTGTCATCTTTTATGGGGCCAATGTGTTCTGGCCTCGCTTTCTTACTGTTTATATACTTAAAGAACTTCTTGGGGTTCTTTTTACTCTCCTCCGCTATATGTCTCTCGTGTTCTATTTTAGCCGCCCTGATTTCATCTTTACATTTCTTATTACACTCTTTGTAATGCTTAAATGCTGCCAATGACCCCTCAGTCTTGTATTTTTTGAAGGCCTTTTCTTTAGCACTAATATGCATTTTTATGTTCGAGTTTAGCCACCCAGGGTTTAGCTTTGCTCTTTTAAATTTATTTCCCTTTGGAATGCACTGGCCAATCCCCTTCTTAAGTATGCTCTTGAAGCACTCCCATTTTTCCTCCGTGTTCTTTGTTCCCAGGGTTCTATCCCAATTGATATTTTCTAGCAGCGAGCGCAGTTTTGGGAAATTGGCTCTTTTGAAATTCAGCGTCTTAATATTACCCTTGTGCTTCCTATTACTGTAATTAATACTGAAACTTATTGACCTATGGTCACTGTTTCCTAAGTTGGCCCGTATTTCTATATCCGTGAGCAGGTCTGTATTGTTAGTAATCAGTAGGTCAAGTACCGCATTGTTTCTTGTCGGTGCATTCACCATCTGACCCATGAAATTGTCCTGCAAAACATTCAGGAACTGCCGAGCCTTGGCTGAGTGTGCGGTTCCTTCTGCCCAGTCTATATCAGGATAATTAAAGTCCCCCATTATAATGATATTTCCCATCCTTGCTGCCAATCCTATCTGTAAAATGAGGTCCACCTCCCCCTCCTCCCTCTGGTGGGGGGGCTTATAGCATACGACGAATATTACCTTCCCCACCGTGCCTTCCCTTTGAAGCTCTACCCATAGGGATTCTGCCTCGTCCTTAGCTCCATTATTAATATCATCCCTCATATTTACCTGTATACTGTTCTTAATATACAAACATACCCCTCCCCCTTTTTTACCTTCTCTATCTCTGCGATAAAGGGAATACCCCTGAATGGTCGCCATCCAGTCATGAGAGCTGTCAAACCAAGTTTTAGTTATCCCCACAAAATCTAAGTCCTCCTCAAACATCAGTAGCTCCAGCTCTCCCATCTTGTTGGCCAGGCTTCTGGCATTGGTATACAAGCCCCGTAATTTTGACCGGTTACAAATATCCTCATTTGATGTTTTTAGGCTGCTCTTGTGATTTTTCCCCATACCCACCCTGGGTATAGGAGCTCCGAACACCCTACTGCTAATGCCCCCATTTCTGCCCCCTGAATCTTGCTTTCCACTGGCTAATTCTACATCTGTACCCTATATATATATACAGTATATATATACTGTGACATAAGGAAAAGGGAATTTGTCGAGGGGCAATATGTTTCTCCTCACTTTCTGTCCAATGTACAGGATTAATGGAACCCAGACCAGGTTTTCGAGGTAAATTTGGGTCTGAGCAGTCCAGTTCGGATTTTGTGTCTCTCACCTGTATTGTTAATTTCTTAATTGATGGTCCAGGTGAGATAAAAAGGAAAGGCTGGAGCATAATGTTTTTCTTGGCCTGGGACTCAGGAAGCCAAACCTGAGAGAGCTACTGATCTGAAGTTTGTTGTATGAGAGAAAGAAAATGTTTGCATTTTGTTGGTGACTCAGAGAAGCCCTTAACCTGTGAGTTAGGTCTTAAACTGTTAAGTTAGTGCCTGGTTGGCAAGGTTTTTTTTTTCTGTTTTGTTTTATTTTTCATGCAACCTTATTAATAAAACTGGCTACAAAGTCAGCTTTTAAGAAAAGGCATGTCTTTTGACTACCTTTTTCCCAGGAAAGGTGATCCCCACTTGAGCTGTTCCCCCCCCAATACATATACAGTACATAGGACAAACCAATGTCATTAACACATCATTCTTTTAGTTCATTAAGCATAATATGACACCAGCTGGGTTATCCCCTCCCCGTCTTTTTTTTTTTTTTTAACAGGGCCAGAGCAAGCAAATAAACTTTATAGAACCAGAAAACATCTTTCAAAACTACAAAACAGCCTATAGCACTGCGCACACAAAATAATAGCTCAGAAAGATCTATGGGATACCATGGACTAAAGGAACTTCTATTTAACAGCTAACAGGCAGATTACAAATAGGCAATTCCGGCTGTACTACACTACTTAAAAAAAAAAAAGAAAATTAAAGAAACACCTTTTAATCATAATATAGCATCAAGTCAATTAAACTCCTGGGATATTGATCTGGTCATTAAGTAGCAAAGGGGGTTGTTAATCAGTTTCAGCTGCGTTGGTGTTAATGAAATTACCAACAGGTGCACTAGATGGGCAACACACTTGTATAAAGTACTTGAAACCCATACTTGAGTAAAAGTACAAGTGCTCGATCAAAAAGTGACTTGAGTAGAAGTGGAAGTGCTCGATCAAAAAGTGACTTGAGTAGAAGTGGAAGTGCTCTATCAAAAAGTGACTTGAGTAGAAGTACTAAAGTATTCAACATTTTTTGTACTTAAGTATTGCAAGTAGTTTTTAAAAAATTTTGCTACTCAAGTACTGAAAGTAAAAGTACCAGTAGTTTTTAAAAAAAATTGCTACTCAAGTACTGAAAGTAAAAGTACAAGTACTGTGTTATGTAGTTATTAATAGAGATGTACCGAACTGTTCGCCTAGGACAGTTCCCGGCGAACTTAGCATGTACGCGTTCGCCGCTGCGGGCGAACATATGCGATGTTCGGTCCGCCCCCTATAATACATCATTGAGGCAAACTTTGACCCTGAACTTCACAGTCAGCAGGCACATTTCCAGCCAATCAGCATACCTCCCTCCCACACCCTCCCACCTCCTATAAATAAGCAAGGGCAGCATCCATCTTAGATCATTCTGAAGCAGTGTGTTAGTGAGAGCAGGGAGAGTGTTGCTGCTGCTGCTGCTGCTGTTAATAGCTAGGGACAGTTAGTCAGTGTTCCTGGTCTTGCTAGTCAGTGTTCTCGGTCCACTACTGCTGTAAGGACAGCATCCTGACAGCACCCCAAAAAGCCCTTCTAAGGGCTGGTATTTGTGTAATTTTTATATATATATATATATATATATATATATATATATATATATATATAGTGTCCCCAAAAGCCCTTTTTAGGGCTGGTAATTGAGTATTTTTTTTATATATATATATATATCTATTGTACACTGCAGTTGCCTGCCCGCTGTGTGTGAGAGGCCACAGACCCACCACAGACTGTACTGTGTGCACACCACACTCATTTCGGGTGGCACAGGCACAGTACCTTGCATTTTAAAAAATATTTTTTTTTTCCTCTGTCATAATTGCAGTGAGTGCTGTGTCAGGTCCACAGAGTGCACTGTACCCACTGCAGTGCACTGCCCACCACTGATATATATACGGTGGCACAGCATCTTGTTGCAAATTGAAAAAAAATATATATTTTTTATTATTGCAGTTGCCTGGGCTGCCAGTGACTGTCAGGTCCACAGAATGTACTGTGCCCACTGTAGTGCCACTGCGTGCCCACCCACCACTGATATATATACGGTGGCACAGCAGCTTGCAAAGTAAAAATATATATATTTTTTTTATAATTGCAGTTGCCTGGTTGCCAGTGACTGTCAGGTCCACAGAGTGTACTGTGCCCACTGCAGTGCCACTGCCCACCCACCACTGATATATACGGTGGCAGGCATGACTTTTTTTGGATTAGTGTCTGGGGGGGTCTAAAAAGCGTACCTGTGAAGTTTCAGCTCTGTAGCATGTCCAGAACCAGAAAAAAAGATCATATAGGTGTAAAAGGGGTTCCCACCATCCCTGCTCTACTGAAAAATGATCTTTTTTTCTGGTTCTGGACATGCTACAGAGCTGAAACTTCACAGGTACACTTTTTAGACCCCCTAGACACTAAATCACACAAAAAAGTTCTTAAAAATTGTCATTTTTGATAGAGAGACAATTATTGGAAAAATTTAAAAAAATAAAACTTAAAAAAAAAAAAAAATTCTTTGTATTTATTGTCTGGGGGGTCTAAAAAGCGTACCTGTGAAGTTTCAGCTCTGTAGCATGTCCAGAACCAGAAAAAAAGATCATATAGGTGTAAAAGGGGTTCCCACTATCCCTGCTCTACTGAAAAATTATCTTTTTTTCTGGTTCTGGACATGCTACAGAGCTGAAACTTCACAGGTACACTTTTTAGACCCCCCCCTAGACACTAAATCACACAAAAAAAGTTCTTAAAAATTGTCATTTTTGATAGAGAGCCAATTATTGGAAAACTTAAAAAAAAAAACTTAAAAAAAAACATTTCTTTGGATTTATTGTCTGGCGGGGTCTAAAAAGTGTACCTGTGAAGTTTCAGCTCTGTAGCATGTACAGAACCAGAAAAAAAATTGAATTAGGGTTAGGGTTAGGGTTAGGGTTAGGGTTAGGGTCAGGGCTAAGGTTAGGGTTATTTTTTGTGCTTAGGGTTAGAGGGTTAGAGTTAGAGGGGTAGGGGTAGGGCTACTAACTCTAACCCTAAGTATCTCACCATAACCCTAACCCTAGCCCCTAACACTAAACCTAACCCTAACCCTCTAACCTTAACCCTAACCCTCTAAGCCTAGCCATAAAAATAACCCTAACCCTAAACCTAACCCTAGCCCTAACCCTAACCCTAACCCTAGCCCTAATCCTAGCCCTAAGCCTAACCCTAGCCCTAACCCTAATTCGTATTTTTTTCTGGTTCCGGACATGCTACAGAGCTGAATCTTCACAGGTACACTTTTTAGACCCCCCAGACACTAAATCCAAAGAATTTTTTTATTTTTATTTTTTTTTTAATTTTTCCAATAATTGGCTCTCTAACAAAAAATTACAATTTTTAAGAACTTTTTTTTGTGTGATTCAGTGTCTGGGGGACTAAAAAGTGTACCTGTGAAGTTTCAGCTCTGTAGCATGTCCAGAACCAGAAAAAAAATTAGAATTAGGGTTAGGGCTAGGGTTAGGGCTAGGGTTAGGGTTATTTTTAGTGCTTAGGGTTAGACGGTTAGGGTTAGAGGCGTAGGGGTAGGGTTACTAACTCTAACCCTAAGTATCTCACCGTAACCCTAACCCTAGCCCCTAACACTAAACCTAACCCTAACCCTAACCCTTAAAGCCCAGTTCCGGTCCCATTTTGGTCGGTTCTGGTCTGTTTGCGGTTGTTTGCGGTGCGTTAAACGGGGAGTTTGGTCTGTTACTGTGAAGCGGGCGTAAACCTTACACTACCTGATCGATACAACATCATACCTGATCGTATACACACACTGGATGTTTTAAAGCACGTTATTCCAAACAATTTAGGAATGTTAGGTGATTTATGCCCTTTATGGAATAAAACCCGACTCTGCGTCAACTACGTAATTTTCCATGGGAGTTTTGCCATGGATCCCCCTCCGGCATGCCACAGTCCAGGTGTTTGTCCCCTTGAAACAACTTTTCCATTACTATTGTGGCCAGAAAGAGTCCCTGTGGGTTTTAAAATTCGCCTGCCTATTAAAGTCTATGGCGGTTCGCAATGTTCGCCTTTTCGCTGTTCGCGAACGGCGAATTTTATGTTCGCGACATCACTAGTTATTAAAGAAAGAAGTCAAAAGTTTGAACATCATATTGTTTTTTATTATTTCAAATGATTACCTAAAGGACAATCACAATTCCTTTGGCTGTAACTTTTTGTAAACAAAAACAGATAAAGTATGTCCCTCCCTTTCCCCTTTAAAGCATCCCTCCTTCTCTTCCCTGCATGTTTTTTTTCCCCCACAGCTTATTGGAGCGCAAAATCATATATAAACCAATGTGATATACAACAATATATTCCAATAATGAAATAAAGGAAGAGTGTATGAAATCAAAGTCAATAAAAAGTCCATATATATAATGCCATAATGCCATAATACCATATATATGTGACAAAACAAGATGAATATATTTTCAAAGGTGCAGGAATCAAACAGGTGCTATTCCAAATAATAGGCACAGACTCCCACCACTTTGTGGATTTCCCCCTTACCCGGCGGATGAAGGTAAATGCAAAATAATATCCAAATGGACTCTTCCAGTGAAACAAAACTGCAAAACCTGTGCTCTCAACTTCCAGTGAAAAAAAGCAAAATCAGCCTCTTACCAGAAAAAAGGTCTATGTACGCTTGTGACTCTCCTGGGTTGGGGGAGGTTCTCTTTCCTCTTAACAGCAGATATGTAGACCATTTTATTTATAAATACAGGAGCATTTATTTTCGTATGCGCTGATTTACACATGACATTATACACATTTTTTTGAACTTCATGAAACCTGCCATCTACTGTTCTGGCAGTGGTAATTTTTATAATTGTAACGAGTAACTATGCAGCACAAAAAAAAAAATTGGAGTAGAAGTATTGAAATCATCGAAAAAATGTAGTGAAGTAAAAGTGGAAGTAGGAGAAAAAAATTCTACTCCAGGAAAGTACAGATACCGCCTTTCGGCACTTAAGTACAGTAGTGAAGTAGTTCTACTTAGTTACTATACATCTCTGATGGGCAATAATGAGAGGACCCCCAAAACGGGAATGGTTTTACAGGTAGAGGTCACTGACATTTTTTTTTTTCCCTACTCATATTTTCTGACTGTTTTTCACTAGTTTGAGGCGATACCTGGACCCTGTAGAGGTGGCACAGGCAGTCCAACTCCTCCAGGATGGCAATTCAATACGTGCCGCTGCCAAAAGGTTTCTTGTGTCTCCCAGCACAGTCTCAAGAGCATGCAGGAGATTCCAGGAGACAGGCAGTTACTCTAGGAGAGCTGGACAGGGCCGTAGAATGTCCCTAACCCGTCCAGAGTATGTCTGGATTATATTAAGAAGGTTTATGATATTGGATTAAATATATTCTGTCAGTCAGGTTATTTGCTCTATTCCTTGACAGTGGAAACATTTTTGATTGACAACCAGTAATAGTCATATAGAAAGCGTGATCCTGCAGCGATGTCTCCAGTGCAGTTTATCCTACCACCTTCAGGTCCACCTTCAGGATTGGGGCATCAGAAAGTAGGCCCTTTTGGGCTTCCGCTGGGCTGGTCACATTTGATCCTACTAATTTTCCCCTTGTATCCGTGAGGGGGTGATACGTTCCCCTTGAGGTCTCCAACTAAAGCGGTAGAAAACTGCGGCTGGTTAGGGAAAAAACCCGTAAGGCAATTGCATTAGAAGCTAGTATGCATCGCATGGAGCATATGAATGGAATTTTTGGACTTCTCTTTATGTGTGTGTGTGCATTATGAAAACAGTAGCCTCATGCTGTCTATATACAATAATGTCTAAACACTTTAGCATGTCACTGTGCGAACACAAAAAGGTAGGAGAAGATGTTTTTAAAATGTGTCTAGTGGAATAATTGGCCTTGAAGCAATGTGTAACTAAGTGACATAGATCTTGCTACCTTCTACTGTCCTGCAGTCTACAGTGTAATTTGCCTACAAGTTATCTTCTCCTTCTGTGTTCCATCCACTGCCCTATTGCCATGTTGTAGTATTCATTGTCCTCGTCTTCTTCAATAACTCCTTAGTGTTTATTACTTATGAACATACTATCTGCAGACCTACTACATGTATCCAATCCTGTCACATACAGTATATGTGCATTTGTACAATTGGCCCATAACATCCCCTAAATAAAGCTTTAGATTTTTAGATATTTTATTATTTTTTTTTCATTTGTTTATAAACTATTTTTACAACATTATTTTTTTAACGTTATTTTATTATTATTTCTATCTCATTCTGTGTATTTGTATATTATCTATATTTTACATACATTTTACATATATTTTACATAAATTTTACAGGGTGCTGCCATGCTTCATTGTGTGCAATGTACACTATCATTGCTAATTAGAGAGCTGAGCGTGAGCTCCAAGTTGACTGGTCCTGAGAGTTGAATAGCTAGGAGGGGTCACGTTTTTCCTCTGAGTCACTTTACTACCTCATCTAGCTCTGTGTGTAAGCTAAGATCCAGTTATTCACAGGACTAAGGAGACTAACCAAAGTCCTGGAGTATCATATAAATGTAAAATCATATGCAATAATTCCTATTTACCTTACTAAACAGAAATAAGCCAACATATGGAGACAAGTCCACTGATAAGGGGAGTAGTACAGGCCTTCCTGTACAGGGCCCCATCAGTTCAACAGGGGGATCCATGCAGCCTTATGGTGAATGCAGTTTCCCCCTCTGCAGCGAAGCCAGCTTCTCCTCCTCTTCCTTCCACAGGCTGTTGGCTGCTGTCTCCTGTCCAGGATCCCCTTCCACCACAGCTCCAATCCCATTTTCCCACCTACCCCCTGCAACGCTAACGGCTGTTCCTGCTCTCTCTATCAGGAAATCAGTTTCAGGATGGAGAGTGGGGTGGGGGTGGGGGGAAGGGGGCGGTTTAATATGTCACATATACTGGCCCCTTCTTTTCCTGAATGGAAACAGAGAGTGATTGGTATGGATCACTCCTGCAGTCATTCATACCTGAAGCATCGTAAACTGTATTTACTATGCTTCAGTTTGTGAAAAAACAGGGAGCCTCTGTAGAGCATGCTTCTTATTCTTTCAGTCTGCAGTGTAACTGAGGCTGCAGAGAAAGTATTGGGGATCTGTGTCCTCAATCTCTTTCTCTGTCTCAAAAGTGAGACATCACTTTCACCAAAGCCCATCCCCTTCATGGGGTTTTGCTAAAATATAAAAAACATTTTAAAAATTGTAAAAAAAAAAAATAAAAATAAAAAAAAACACAATAAGGGGTTAATACACACAAGTTCTCTGGCCACGTGAAAGAGAGGTTTGTTCATGTTGCTGGACTTAGGGTCATTGACATGCACTCACACACCCACTCAGGCTTTACAGGGCCCCATGATTCTAACAGCAGCAATGGAGGGGGATATCACTTGATTTTCAAAGTTTTGCTTTGATTAACAGTTAACAAGGTTTAGCACCCTCTAGTCTGTGCTAGAAGTAGTTGTTAGTGTAGGAAAATTTAGCTTGGCTGAGGGCCAGCCTTGGGGCTATAATATCTGGCTCACGGTTTAGTGACTCAAAGCCTCGATGACTCATCTGGCAGCTCTCTCTCAGACACTTCTCCCTTGTCTGGAAGTTGGTAGAAACTTCCAGAGCTGGAGGGTGGGAGTAAGGAGGGGCTGCCATGCATATGTATGAGGCCTCTGTCAATCCTCAGATTTAGGCTGGCGTGGGGCAGAGCTTACCTCATAAATAGTCTTTAGCCATGCCAGCAGGGGCAGTCGGGTGGAAGATGGAGACAGAGTGCTGGGGAGACTGTTAGTGGCCCTTAAGGGTGCCCCCTGGTTTAGGGAGGTGACCTCAGGCCTGGGGCTTGGGCGCTGGAAGTTTTTCCCACAAAACACACAGGGGAAACCCTTCCTGGAAGCATTGCGCTAGGAGAGCAGGTCAGCCCATCTGGGAGATCTTTTGACAGTCAGCCGGGTAGGCTGGTGGGTGTATAGCTGGAGCACTGTGGAGAGGGTGTCAGTGTGGAGGACTATGGGGAGAAGTTATCCTGGAGGGCTAGTGAAAGGGGCAGCTGCAGCCAGGCGGGTTGGCAGTGCCTGAAGAGGTGGTGCTGGGATCAGTAGCCACAGGAATAATGTAAGCTGGACATTAAACTTTTGCTACACAACCAAGGGGCCTCAGGTTCCTGCCTGTTATGGGCTAATTGCTTCATCTAACAGAGTTACTGTGGGACAATTCACTCTGTTCCAACGGGGTTCTTTAAGCAAGTGAGTGCAAGAGGAGCTGTATAAGGAGACTGTATATAGAGCTGAATATAGAGACTGTATATAGGATATGAAGTGGAGTCAACCAGGAAGTGCAAGTCCCAGTTTTGTAAACATTTTTTTCATCTAAACCAGTAACTCTTTTTCCTTTTTTTTTTTTCCTATATGACTATTACTGGTTGTCAATCAAAAAATGTTTCCACTGTCAAGGAATACAGCAAATAACCTGACTGACAGAATATATTTAATCCAATATCATAAACCTTCTTAATATAATCCAGACATATTGTACATTTTCAACATAAGTTTGTTACCTTATAATACCAAGTGGTTTATTTACTGTAGATCAAGGGAACAGATGGCAGCTAGGGGATAGAACCATTTAAAAAAGTAATATAATATACAGTATGACTAAGTGGAAAATTTCTCTAAATCCACATGTACTCAGAAGCAACATCCGATTAGGGAAAAAAAAGAGTCTTACGGTTCAGAGTAGGGCACTTGACATAAGAGGCCTTTTATGACATCTTTTAATATAATTGTGCATTTTTACATAAATTATCTTACAAAGTGGTTGGGATTCTCAAAAATTAAGTAATTCCTTGTCTTACTCAAGATGATGTCACAGTAAAAAAAATAGCAGGATTGTAATAAACATGGTTATATGTCCCACACTTCCCAAATGGGGAAGATTGTCACACTAGACACCAGAAGCTTCAGGTAATGGACTGCAGTTACTGTAAACTGCATGTGATGTATGGTGACCATGGGACTGAACACTCCCCAAAGCCTTTGGGCACCTGTAGTTGCAAAAACATTTGGGACCATAGCTTTTTTTTCAAAATTCATAATTGTGAGTTGACTACACTGAATAATGCTTAACTGTTGAGTCCATTGTCAAACCAGGGTGCTTCTGAATTGGGGTTACATAAAAATCCAGATGATGTCTTTTTTGATGTCATTGGCCAGATCTGCTCTGCCTGTCTCATAGCAATAAATCAATATGACAGCGATCTTTGCTGGAATTTAAACTTCAGCAACTGATTAATATTATAAGTCATATAATACTGCAGATGTGCATAAGGAGCTTGATATGTGGAACCTTTGACCTGTTCCCGGCTCCTTCAGGAAGATAAAAAGGTTACAAAATGTAATGCCCAGGTTGGAATCAACATGTTCAACACTCTGGCTGACATTTACACTCAAGCAAACAAGTGCGGTGCCATTCAGAATCTTCACAATCACAGACCTATGAAAATGGCACTGTTGTTCCATAGCTCATCTGCACAGATCTTATCTTATTGTTACAAGAATGATTTTTGCTACTTCTATTTTTTCTGCATGCTGAATAGCTCTTATAAACTGAAAGGCACCTTGTGTCAATTATATTTTGGAGTGAATATCTGTAACTGTACTGATTGCATAAAACTTTTAATTAAAAAATGGAAAGCATTGTTTTCTAACTATTCCCTCTTTGTTTCCATTTAATACATATTAAATAAAAATATGTAAATCCAAATCTCATACCAAGTTGAAGGCTAATCCATCAAAAAGCAGAGGTATAATATGTTTGCATAGATTTTAAAAGCAAAAAGTATAAGGTGTGAAACCAACACATCAGCCAAACATTCGGGTCCCATTGGGAGAGATGGGAAAGGCTCTGGAACCACTATTGTTGAAACCCTGGTCATCCTTACCACCATTCCCTTTTACAAAAAATGATAGTATTTCAATAGTTGATGAAAAAAAAAGTTGTCCCGTGCTGCTGATCAAAAATGACAATCAATAAGAAGCAGCACTGACACATGGGAGGAAGGCGAGAGAGTCACATGATCCCCATTCCAAGAAATATCAGATAGATCAAGTCACTCTTCCTGCCAAATTGATCAGCAGGGGAGCAATAGGAAAGTATAAATCACAGAAGCTGTTATTAAAATGAATCTGTTGCTTTGCCTACATTGGCAAATCACTGGGTCACTCTATGGGCTCATGTACACAGACTTTTCTTTGCATCTGAGCTGATTTTCTTGCCCATGGAAATGAATGTGTTTGCAAAGGCAACTCGAAGCAGTTCACTACAACTCAGAAGCAATCTGTGTGTGGGTGGGTGAGTGATGAGCTCAATGTAACTAACCATAAAGTTGTATTGTTTTGTGCTTTCTTTTAGGTATTGTAGGGATATTGTATTATTACTATATTCCTTTTTGTATTTGTGTGACTCTGTAGGAAGCCTAGCTGTACCTCAGTAGGGGAGATCTCTAAGCATAAAATGTACAGTATCTCACAAAAGTGAGTATACCCCTCACATTTTTGTAAATAGTTTATTATTTCTTTTCATGTGACAACACTGAAAAAAATGACACTGCTACAATGTAAAGTAGTGAGCGTACAGCTTGTATAACAGTAAATTTGCTGTCCCCTGAAAATAACTCAACACACAGCCATTAATGTCTAAACCTCTGGCAACAAAAGTGAGTACACCCCTAAGTGACAATTTCCAAATAGGGCCAAAGGTGTCAATATTTTGTGTGGCCACCATTATTTTCCAGCATTGCCTTAACCCTCTTGGGCATGGATTTCACCTGAGCTTCACAGGTTGCCACTGGAGTCTTCTTCCACTCCTCCATGACGACATCACTGGGTTGGTGGATGTTAGAGACCTTGTGCTCATCCACCTTCCATTTGAGGATGCCCCACTGCTCAATAGGGTTTAGGTCTGGAGACATGCTTGGCCAGTCCATCGCCTTTACCCTCAGCTTCTTTAGCAAGGCAGTGGTCATCTTGGAGGTGTATTTTGGGTCGTTATCATGTTGGAACACTGTGGATTTCTGTCCTATGGGTATGTCACTGTGAAAGCTGAAAAGATTTCCCAAACAAGCAAGGAGGTATTTCTAAAGATGTTGGCTGCTGGAGTCTAAGAATGCCTGGCCTAGGGGATACAAGTTGTGATTGCCCCCACAAAAGCAATGAAGTAGGTGACTGTTTCAGTGCATAAAAAATGAGAAGGGAAAAGGTTGGACTTTAAAGGTGTTGAAACCTCCTCACAGAATAAGTGCCAATTAGGCATGTGATGGTCAGATTTCCATGCTTTAATTAATTAAGGTTTTGCCACAGCATACGGTATTAGCACTGTATTAAAAAAAATGCAGTGGCCTTGAAATCCATCCTGCTTTTGCACCATGCGACTTACCTGCAGTTCCTGCACTGGCAAGCTTTCTGCGTTTTTAGATACGTGGGCCCAGCATTTAAAAAAACAGTTTGCGGCTCTGACCTGACGCTGCACGGATGTCTCTAAGCAGAGCTCCGCTGACACCGACACTGTGTCCTCTCGAACATGCCCGTGAAAGCCTCCAGAGCCTCCAGACCGCATGCTATACCGAATAAGAAGCCCGGAAAGGGCACAGAGAGCAAGAAAGCGGCGGTGACCATGGCTGCAAGTTCTATCAGGCGCTTCCTAGCTGTGGAGTCTACTAGTCCTGTTGCCCAGAGCTTACAGGCGGGAGCCTCAAGTAAGTCTGCATCCCCGCTTGATACTTCTCCCCGCCGGAGCTCATTGGTGTCATTGGCGTCTTCCTCCTCCTGTTCTGAGTCCATGGGCGAACCTTCCCCCCTGTCTTTCTCCTATACGAATTGAAGAAAGAGCTTGCAGGTATGTTTAACTGCATGGAGAAATCTGTAAAAAGGAGATTACTGCAGTAAGGGGAGACATAGCGCATTTGCTACACAGGGTAGAGGAGACAGAACAGAGTCAAGAATACCTGCGGCGAAACGCTATAAAGTGCTTAGAGAGTGGAAATATGCAGCATGCTCAGTAGCATTTCTGCAGGAAACCCATCTTACTCATACGACATTGGTGAAACTTTTTTCACCTCAATACCCACAATGGTTTTACAGCCTATCAGACACTAATAAGGCTCAGGGGGTGGCCATTGGTTTCAGCAGACATGTGTCTTTTCGTCTTACGGATATGTTAACAGATGATCATGGTCGCTATCTGTTCCTGAAGGGTTTTATAGGTAATGCACAATGTACTTTAGTTAATGTTTACGGTCCTAACTATAATCAACCTGCCTTTCTATCTCAGATACTATTGAAATTGTCAGAATTTGGGGAAGAGGTGATTGTTTTAGTAGGTGATATTAATATGACATTAGATCCTCCTATTAGACACCTCTCAATCCCGCTCTCACATCCCCTTTAAACGCGTGTCGTGGTCAAGAAGAAGCTTTATGATTTACAGTTGATGGATACCTGGCGTCTGTTGCATCCTAAAAGTATAGACTATTCTTATTACTCTAGGGTCCATGACTCTTATTCTGGAATAGACCATATATTAATCAATCATTTTCACCTCCCTCTTTTCCTCTCGGCCTCTATAGGTGTTACCTCTACTGACATCTCTCCATCCCTGCTTTGGGAGGCCCACAAGGCCACTATGAGAGGTAAACTGATAGAACTTGGTGCACGGAAGAAAAGGGAACACGGTCAACTACTTAGGGACACCTTACAACAAATTGCTGAGCTTGAGAAGGCCCATAAACTTGTCAGCGGGGGAGCCAGTGCAGGTGTGAGGCGGCTCAGATGGCCACCGGCCACCCACGATCTTCCGCCGCTGACAGAGAAGGACGGACGGCTGATGTAAACACAGCCATCCGTACTTCTTCCTGAAGTGATCACAGATGTCATGTGATCCTGTTATATAGGATCACTTCACAAGCCACGCCCCCCCACAGTTAGAATCATGCCCCTAGAGTCACATTTAACCCCTTCATCACCAACAGGGTTAACCCCTTCCCTGCCAGTGTCTTTTTTACAGTAACAGTGCATATTTTTAGCACTGATTACTGTAGTAATGTCACTGGTACCCCCAAAAGTGTCAAAAATGTCAGTTGGGGGTCCAATCTGTCCGCCGCAATCCCGCAAAAAATTGCAGATCGCCGCCAAACAAAACAATAAAAATTACATAAATCTTTCCTGTAGTTAGTAAACGCAATAACTTTTGCGCAAACCAATCAAAATAGGCTTATTGTGATTTTTTTTTTTTTTTTTACCAAAAATATGTAGCAGAAAACAAATTGGCCTAAAATGTTAAAACATTTTGATTTTTACTTTTTTTTTATTTTGAGAATTTCATATAAAAGAGTGTGAAAAATATATATATATATATTTTTTAAATTGTCGCGATTTTTTGTTTATAGCCCAAAAAATTAAAATCGCACAGGTGATCAAATACCACCAAAAGAAAGCTCTATTTGTGGGGAAAAAAGGACGTCAATTTCATTTGGATACAGTGTTGCACGACCGCACAATTGTCCGTTAAAGTCATGCAGTGCCGAATCGCAAAATAGGGCCTGGTCATTGAGCAGCCAAATCCTCCGGCCTGAAAGTGGTTAAGAGCTTAGACTCTGGATGTGGTTAGAAAGGATTGAATAAATGTGAAATATAATTTGTCCCAGGAGGATCCAAAGGATACACCAATAATCTTTCAATGCAGCCAAACACAGGATGGATAACAGATGGTGTATAGAAATGGATGAATGTGTAGGCTAAGGAACCCTGCCAAGGAGCTTTGAACACAGCCCCAAAAAGGGGGGAGGGTAATGGCATGCTGAACTCTCAAATCCACAAAACATATAGAGGGCGCTTGACTATTTATCCACAGTATGTACTAAGACTCAATACCTAGGCAGGTAATCAACACTCCAGATATCTAGATCTCTGACATAAGTTCAATTAGTCCTGCGTCCATATGTTAAAAAACAATGGCTGTTGAAGAGAGTGCCTTCATTTTGGTCTTTTTGTTTCAGTGCACAGTATATACAGGAACCTTTCCTTTTTGCCCTGCTTTGGAACATAAAGACTAAGATATGACTTAAACCTCAATTGCCAAGGATCCAATGCTCTGTGAGAGTCCAGCCATCCTAGTCTGGGTTTATAAAGTACATTTTCTTGGAAAAGAGAGATTACAAAGAGAATAGTGTCACAATCAGGGGTCAAGCTCAGAGGCCAATGGCTATAGAACTGGAAAGGCCATCAGAGATACTAGCAGAATATACAAGCAGATTCACCAAAGGCAAAGAGCTTTAGCATTAACCAGTCTTCACCGATGCGCCTGATGGTCGAGATGGGTTTTGCTGCATGCTAGTGCTCAGCGTATACCCACAAGGAATTAAACAAGCCGGGGTGCAGTAGCAGATGTAGCAGGTAAGTATCAAGCAGAAGCATGATTGGTAAACAAGCCAAAGGTCAGTAACCAGTGTTTGAAGGTTGGGATCAAGCAGACGCATAGTTCAGGAACACGCAATAGGTCAGTAACAAATGGTTGCAGGTTGGAATTAAGCAGGAGCATAGTCGAAGAACAGGCCAAAGGTTGATAATGAATGGTAATGAAGGTGCAGACAGCAGCAGGAGTATAAGGAGCAAGATATGAGCTGGAAAAGAGCACAATGATAGCAAACAGGAAATGCAAAGGCATGGTTTAAATAGGAAGTTTGTGGGAAGAGCAAGGAGTTAAAGGTTCACCAGAAACAAACAAAAAAAAGTAAGTTTGTCTAAGGGATTGGGCAGGGAGTTTTAAAGCATCTCAAGTGGCTCAGCAAGAAGACCTACTGCCAGCTACAGCAGAGGTCCTACTTTTAGATACTGGTCCTGACAATTAGGGGTTGATTTACTAAAACTGGAGTGTGCAAAATCTGGTGCAGTTCTGCAGAGAAACCAATCAGCTCCCAGGTTGTATTGTCAATCTTTGGGATTTAGGAGCGTCGGACCTTGTGCGGATGCATTTAACGTGATGGGGGATTTATGGTTCTAGAGTCTGTTTCGTAACAGCCAACATATTTTGGGGGCTCAGCACTTCCCCTTCATCAGGGCTAAAAACAGGATGATGCAGGCACTTGGATAGGAAAGGCCGGTTTTTATTGTCAGAGCTTAATTAGACAAGCGGAATTTAGAAGCTGATTGGCTACCACGCACAGCTGCACTGGATTTTGCACGCTCCAGTTTTGGTAAATCAACCTCTTAGGCCCCTTTCACACATAGGCCCATTTGTCCGTTTTTCATCAATCCGTTGATGGATGAAAAACGGACATCAATGCATCTCTATGTAAAAACGGATGACAACGGATGATCATCCGTTAACGTCCGTTTTCATCCGCTTCCGTCAAAGTCCATTTTTTTGAACGGATGGATATCCTATTTTTCATCCGCCAAAAAATGGATTGGACGAAAAATGGATGTAAACGGATAAACAGTCCGTTTTTCATTGGTAATGGATGTAAAAAAAATGGATGAAAAATGGATGAAAAACTGATGAAAAAATGGATGAAAAACGGATGAATAACTGATACATTTTGACGTAACTGAACTGATGAACTGAATGGACCGTATGTGTGAAAGGGGCCTTAGAGTCTACTCTGCTTTTTGAAACCATCCAGTTTCATGGATATCCTGATGCACACCTCATCCTCCATCTCATATTGCAGAATGCCCTGTATTCTGTGAATGGCTCACAAGTCATTGCATATCAGAAAATGCATATCACACAGTTACATTTTGTGGAGCCATAAACTCCTGATTATGCTTAAAAAAAAATGAAAAGCTCATGTACTTCTTTGAGCACAGGGTGGAATGAGTACAAGTGGCTGAGAGTTAAAATGTGAACAGGCATAATTTAAAAAGAATGGGATTCTGCATGTTGAGCATATTTAGGTTTAGGAAAGCATACTAAAAAATGCTCAGATAGGTGAAATATGTCACCCTTTATTGTATGGTCAAATCAAAAAAGAACTTTATTTAGTTGCTATTAGAAAATATCCAAAGTTTGCATTGATCTTCTCCATGAATGTATTTGATTTTGGGTGTATACATATTTTTTGTCATCTTTCTAAAATATGCAGTAGCACAAAAGGGAGTCTATATCTGGCAAGAAAAAATAGAGAAAAATCCTAACCATGTTTTATTTTCTCTAAAAAAAAAAACAACACGGGAAATATTATCTACAGCGTAAGGCCAAGTTGGCATAACAATGTCAGCAATTAAGAGATAATTTGGGGTCTTGAATAATTCACAAAAAAACAAATTACCATGTGGGAATTGTAATATAAGTAATGCTGATTAAACAGATAAAAAGATACAATAGAAAAGCTGGGAGACAAACAATGGCATGTGTATACTGCAGCTCCAAGGAAGAGAAATAAAACTGGAATCGTTCCACCAACACTAACTCAAACCCCACAAAACTATCTTTTAATGGCTTTGAACAGTACAACTTTTTATGAGAATAGCACAGAAAACACATTGTGATTAGAATTCTCATAAAAAATCATTTTTATCATCACAGACTACAGTAATAATCCAAATTGTTCCCACCGCATAAGGTTATTTCTGAATTAGCTGCAGGCAATGTACATGTATTGTTATATTACAGCAAGACATGGCCATGTCTTCCCTTTCTAGTACTTACACGAACAACTTCGAATTTTGTATTGGAATAGCAGGAATAAATATAGTGCTAATCACTACTCCAGGATTCTTTTTGTAACTTGATATAAAGAACTGTAAATAAAAAGGAATCAATTTTCTTCTGTTTTAGCGTAAACTGCATGAGATACAGGGGTTAATTTAGTAAAGGCAAATAGATTTTGCATGCAAAGGAATTTGCACTTTACATTACATGGGGAATTTTCCTCAGAGCTTAGTGATGGAGGTAAAGCTTTGCAGACATGCATCATCCAATCATGTTAACATGAATGGATATTCTTTGCAGTGAATTTGCACCTCATTCACTAAGATCTGGATAAAAGTCTCTTACAAAGTGCAACTTCTCTTGCAGATGAGCAAAAAAAAAGGGCACTATGAACTTTAAAGGTGCTGAAGGAAGGCTAATAACGTTGTTATTTTACAAACTATTTTAACATACAGTTTTTAGTATAAAAACACATATTTACTGTTACCCATGTCAGATATGATATAGCTTCTTCCAATGTATATAGGGGTTCTTTATACATCTCCTTAAATGCCTCTATGCGTTTCATGGGATAGACCTGCTTCTTCAGGAGGACTTCATGGGATATAAGATTGAGGTCATACGCAAATCCACCACAATCCAAGAAAAAGGGAGGAACTTCAAATTGAAAAGGATTAAAAGAGGTGCATGGAAGCCAGCCAGCCCCCAGTCTGATGTACTCACCCTCCAGTCTGCCACCAACCAAGTAGACCTGTCTCAATATAAATAAAGAACAGGGGTTTAGTTGACACGCATTTGCAAACGCATGTGTAAGCTGCAGAGCCACGACACGGCACCCTGTTTTATCTGCAGTCCCTAACACTTTTAAATTTGAGTGTCTCAACTCTGGGAGCACATGGCTGCTAATGGGTGGATAGGAGGCAGGTGGGAGGGAGCAGCCCAAACTTCCCCCAACCCACCTCCATCCACGACTGGTATAGTATCTCAATGCTCTAATAGCAATGTTCTTAAGATGGTACAAACTGAAAACGACCAGCTGAGAAGCATACACCTCCAATCCCTTGGCGGATGCAGTGTAAAACACAGATTGGGACTTTATATGAGGCAATTTGCCTGTATAGCTCAGTGCCTCCATCCCTAATTTCATAAAATATTTGGGACTTTACATGAGACAAGCCGGTCATGCTATGGTCTCCATCCCTGTATATGAAAAAACTGGGGTCAAATTAGACTGCATCCACCAAAAACGCACGAAAATCGCACGGTGGGACTTTAAATGAAGCACCAGCCTGTAGATGAGGTGCCTCCATCCCTGGTTACATAGACAATGTGGGCTATGTGGGACTTTAATAAAGTTATTATAAAGGTGGTTGACTCTTTAGTCTACTAAAAGTGCTGTGACAGTTTAGACCACTTTATCTGATGATTAATCTTTCTGAAAAGATCCACTATATGAAATACAGAGAGCCTCTATATCAATCCAGGTGATATCACAATTTGTAAGTCTATCAATGGTTTAAGGCCAGCCCAAAAACGTATCCATCTGCAACATTTCAGAGGTGAGTGTGCCTCCTCCAGATGCTGATCCTATTTGAAGTCACAGGGATGTAAAAAAAAAAAAATAAAAATAAAGGCTCAATCATTTATTAATTATGTGTGAAATATACTGTAGAGGTAGCAAGTAATTGAGATTTATTACACATCTTATTTGTACATTTGTAGGACCTGTGGTCTTCCTGCAGCAGACTTTTCCACTATTACTTGCTTACCATTTTTGTTTCACATTGTGTCTCCATGTGGAAGTGACCATCTTGGTAGAGGCAAGGTTTGTATTTAGCATAAAAACGTTTATCATCAGATCTCACTCCAAATCTCCTAAGACTAGCAGTCAGAGGCAGCAGTGCCTTAGATCTAGGATGAGGAGATGGAGGGCGCTCTGGATAGTAGATTCTGACCAGAGGAGATGTCCGCAATGGATTGAATACAGAACAGGCAAGCAGGTGTCTCAGCAGCACTAGGGCAGCAACTCAAAGAGGGAAGCAAACTCTGGTACAAAGAAAGCAAACAAAAGGTGCCTCTAAGTGCAGAAAACAAAATACTTTTATTGCCAAAGGATAAAATTGCACTTACTAGCATTAAAATAAAACCAGGCTCAATATAGGATGTGGCAAGGAATCCAGTGACAGGTGGTTTCAGGGGTGTTCCAATGTGCAGCTTGATGGTGAAGATCCCAACCAAGAAGCAGAGGGGGGCCGCAGGAAAAAGGACCAGGAGCGATGGCTGCGCCACCAGGACCAGCGTGAAACGCAGGACCCCGATGTGACATCAGCATGGAATGCAAATGGCAGGAAGTGATTTCAAAGGGTCGGGGTGCATTTCTGAGCATCAATTGGCTCCTTCTTCATGCTGATAATTTAGACACATGACCATGTCTTTATATACCCATTGGGGGCCAGGTCATAGGCAGGACTATGGGCGGGAACTGGGATGGCAGCAGCCACAGCCCGAAATGTAAATTTATACAAGAAAGGCAATGAATAAAAGGTGATAAATAAATATAGATATTAATGTAGCAGGTTTTCCAGGCATTGGGCCTGATGTGGGTCTGCCATTGTTACCGGTGACACCTTCAACCCATTTAAGCTGAAAGCCCGAATGTGAGATTGGAGACAATAACCATTCCGGCATCTTTGTTTTGTTTTGTTTATTTGATAATGGGGATGGAAGAAGGGAATGAGTGGGATACTCCTCTGGCTTAACTAGGTACAACTGGGACACTTTGCAGAAAAATTCCTGTTAGCGCTGTCTTGACACCAGCTAAATGCCGACCAACGCTTACTGGCGCTTGTAAAATACTGACTTGCTGAACTTGTACTTGAACTTGACTTTTGACACTCTGGTTAGCTCAAAAAATACTGGGCTGTACTGAGACTTGACTCTTGACACTCTGGTTAGCTCAAGAGTCCTGTAAACAGCTCCCTCCAGACCTTCACTGACTGGAGTAGCTCTTAGTAACTGCTTGTGCTTGCTGCAACTCTCAACACTGCACACTGCACGCTGTACACTTTAACTCTTCAGGGCCCAACCGCTGGCGCCACCTTTACACTTTACGGTCCTCTCACTAGCCACCCCCTCTACACTTCAGGGTCCTCTCACTAGGCACCCCCTCTGAACTTCAGGGTCCTCTCACTAGGCACCCCCTCTACACTTCAGGGTCCTCTGACTGGCACCCCTTTTTACTGCTAGCTGGCTCCTGGATCCCTTGGACCTTCACCGGAGTGGTCCCCTCTGCTAGGCAAACCCCCAGGGGCAGTTTACAGTATTCATGAACTGGGAATGCTTTCCTGAAACTGGACCCCCTCTGCTCCGCTGGTCCTCGGCACACTGGATCCTCTCTGCAGCTCAGCTCACTCCGTCCTCTCAGGCAAGCCACCCGGGACACCCGATCCTGCGGACAGGAGGAGAGACAGCCGTACTCTCCCTCCTGGGACTTTGCTTCCCACCAAAGACGCTGCGTCGTGCGCTCCCCTCAAACTTATACCCACTCCCAGAATCCTGTGTGGCAGAATCTGCCTTTCTGGGGTGGATACAGGCCTGAGTGTGCCATTGGCTGGGTTTCCTCCACTGCCCAATGAGAACCCTCTCATGGAGCACAGTAGGGAGACTCCCCAGTCTCAACAGCTACACCTGGGAGACATGACAGCCCAGCTGAAAATCATGGCTCTGCTGTTAGGCAGCTAAGGCCCACTATACTTTGCCTAGCACCTACCTTGTAGGGTGCTACACTAAATAATACTAAATAAAATGATATGTGAAAAAATACATACTGGGGGAATGGTACAATGAAATGGAATTATTGGAAATTTTAAAGAACATCAGGTAAGTGGCACAAAAAAACACAAAAGAACACAAAAGAATGATGGGGACCAGTGGGACTACAAATGCCAGTGAGGCACAGACAAAACAATGGGGGGGGGGGGGGGAAGACAAAAAATAATAATAAAACTAATGAGGGAGAGGGCAGACAATGCATGTATAAAGGACTGTATGAAATATTGCAAATATACATAATATAGTATAGAATTTGTATAAATGACCAGCAGAGGGCGCACATTAAAAAAAGGGAAACATGATATTGTCATGGTGACAAATATAACTGGATTTTATGCAACCAGTAATGAATAAATGGATAAACAGCACTGTATGCGTGTGGAGTATCTGCATATATGTTTTATGGACTTGCAGTTATAAGTACAGACACATGTTAATAAAGTCTCTACTATGTGTATATGGGATATACAGTCAGGTCCATAAATATTGGGACATCAACACAATTCTAATCTTTTTGGCTCTATATATACCACCACAATGGATTTGAAATGAATCAAACAAGATGTGCTTTAACTGCAGACTTTCAGCTTTAATTTGAGGGTATTTACATCAAAATCAGGTGAACAGTGTAGGAATTACAACAGTTTGTATATGTGCCTCCCACATTTTAAGGGACCAAAAGTAATGGGACAGATTAACAATCATAAATCAAACTTTCCCTTTTTAATACTTGGTTGCAAATCCTTTGCAGTCAATTACAGCCTGAAGTCTTGAATGCATAGACATCACCAGACGCTGGGTTTCGTCCCTGGTGATGCTCTGCCAGGCCTCTACTGCAACTGTCTTCAGTTCCTGCTTGTTCTTGGGGTATTTTCCTTTCAGTTTTGTCTTCAGCAAGTGAAATGCATGCTCAATCGGAGTCAGGTCAGGTGATTGACTTGGCCATTGCATAAAATTCCACTTCTTTCCCTTAAAAAACTCTTTGGTTGCTTTCGCAGTATGCTTTGGGTCATTGTCTATCTGCCCTGTGAAGCGCCGTCCAATGAGTTCTGAAGCATTTGACTGAATATGAGCAGATAATATTGCCCGAAACACTTCAGAATTCATCCTGCTGCTTTTGTCAGCAGTCGCATCATCAATAAATACAAGAGAACCAGTTCCATTGGCAGCCATACATGCCCACACCATGACACTACCACCACCATGCTTCACTGATGAGGTGATATGCTTTGGATCATGAGCAGTTTCTTTCCTTCTCCATACTCTTCTCTTCCCATCGCTCTGGTACAAGTTGATCTTGGTCTCATTTGTCCATAGGATGTTGTTCCAGAACTGTGAAGGATTTTTTAGATGTTGTTTGGCAAACTCTAATCTGGACTTCCTGTTTTTGAGGCTCACCAATGGTTTACATCTTGTGGTGAACCCTCTGTATTCACTCTGGTGAAGTCTTCTCTTGATTGTTGAATTTGACACACATACGTCTACCTCCTGGAGAGTGTTTTTGATCTGGCCAACTGTTGTGAAGGGTGTTTTCTTCACAAGGGAAAGAATTCTTCAGTCATCCACCACAGTTGTTTTCCATGGTCTTCCCGGTCTTTTGTTGTTGCTGAGCTCACCGAGCTCACCGGTGCGTTCTTTCTTTTTAAGGATGTTCCAAACAGTTGATTTGGCCACACTTAATGTTTTTGCTATCTCTCTGATGGGTTTGTTTTGGTTTTTTTTTCAGCCTAATGATGGCTTGCTTCCCTGATAGTGACAGCTCTTTGGATCTCATATTTAGAGTTGACAGCAACAGATTCCAAATGCAAATAGCACACTTGAAATTAACTCTGGACCTTTTATCTGCTCCTTGTAAATGGGATAATGAGGGAATAACACACACCTGGCCATGGAACAGCTGAGCAGCCAATTGTCCCATTACTTTTGGTCCCTTAAAAAGTGGGGGGCACATATACAAACTGTTGTAATTCCTACACCTTTCACCTGATTTGGATGTAAATACCCTCAAATTAAAGCTGAAAGTCTGCAGTTAAAGCACATTTGTTTGTATCATTTCAAATCCATTGTGGTGGTGTATAGAGCCAAAAAGATTAGAATTGTGTCGATGCCCCAATATTTATGGACCTGACTGTAGGTTAACCAGGAGGAAATGCTCAAAATGACTACATAGATTAGTCAAATTGACAGCTATAACAGTTTACTAACTTCCAGCTCCTCATTGAGCCCACCGGGAGATAAAAAATCCAAAGAATAAATCCAGTAGATAAATATAAAGATCATCCTGCGCTAAAATGTAGTATGGGCACCACCAATGGGTATGCTGCTGATCATCACACTGTGAAAAAATGCTTAAATATTAAACCTTACAGCGCACCACCCAAGCCCATCATAGAATATAAATACTGTAGTGAAAAAGAAAAAAAAATATGGAACAGTAAACCTGATGTGTGAAAAAGTACATATACATGCAACTTTTAAAACTGAGTCTAGAGTTTCACCATAAAAAAGATGAATGTAATACATAGTATCCCTTAAGTGACCAGTGGACCACCTCCACTAAAAGCTGATGCATAAAAGTTCATAAATCATGTGTCCAGTGAAAATTATCATATTGCATAACCAGGGCTGCTGTTAGAAATCATGGAGCCCCGTACAGCCCACCCGATGGGGCCCCCCCTAGCAATATAAACGTGTATATATATATATATATATATATATTGTGAGGGATTTAGATCGGTGGTAGGCGTATGGGTGACCCCTTTGGGGGGGTCGGCACACAGGGAGATAGCCGAGGAGTGGTTGAAAACAATAGTTTTTGGTTTATTCTTCAAACAAGTGCATGCAGCAAAAACATCAAAATAAAATAAAACACAAAATAAATCCTGGCCGCTGTGGGCGTCTACCTTCTCACAGCTGGAACCTACCTAAGAAGTCTTCCCAACCTACTGTTGGGCCGACACTGCTGATCCTACAGCAGACACTCAAATGTCCATTTGTTTGCTTTTCACACAGCACAAACATTGTCCATTGAACATGTCCCTTTGTTTTCTTTCACACAGAAACACTTCGTCTTCTCACCTTTGAGACGTCTTCACTCGTTTTTACCCTCCTGAGCGCACACCGCTTCAGGAGGTCTTCCCCATGCTCACTCAGCTTTCAGGGGGCACACAGGACTGTCCTCTACCCACATGGCGTCAGGATGCAGCAGTTTGTCTGCCTTCCTCTCCCAGCCCACACGGCGACAGGAGGCAGCACTCAATAGATTTTCTCTGGACAAATTATAGAGGCCTTGATCTCCTCATTCCGAACAGCTGAATGGTTTTCAACTTCCTGCTGGCTCTCTCTGCAGCCAACACCCTATAGTATCAGTGAACTTTCTAAATCAGGTGGAAATGTATCTCCTTCCTGTGACTACATTCCCAGATTTACCTGACTTCCTGTCACATACCCCCCCTTCTTGTTTCAACCCTAGGGTTGGGACACAGATTTCCAGGCACGCATGTGTCAAGCACTGCTGACTCACTGATAAGCCTCCTAGTATCCTCAAGCTTCCGGGTGAAACTGTTTCTGTCATCTTCATTGACAGATTTCTCATAAATGTCACACAGTTTGTCTCTCATCTCATATACACATTCCCTAACTGCATTTTTGGCATCATTTCGCTCCTTCTCAATTTTGTCTTGCATACAAGTTTGTCCTATCCGCCATGGAGGACCGTGATCCATAGGCAACTCAATTGTGCTAGTCTTAATGTCTTCAACATTCTTGAGCCGCCTCTCTCTGCAATCCATAAAGGTTTTCCACAAAACTTTGAGAACCTCTGCTTCACTAAGCTTTGTTCCAAGTAGGGACTCTTGACGTCCCTCTGTGACTGGAGTTGCTTCTCCATACAGCTGTACACAATCATTGACTCTTTGTTTCTTGAGTTTAGCTTGCTCTAAGATGCTGTGCAGAGGATTTTTCATTTGCGACACCAGGCTGTCACCCATTTCTTCAAAGTGACCCCTGTTCCTTTTTCCAGAGACATCAATATCATTCACCAAACATGTTATATTCAGAGGCAGATCTGAAGCATTTGCACTCATCAACTTCTTAAACATTTCGCCCTCCTGAGCGAGTCGCAGTAAAGGCCTACTATTTGATTTGATATCCAGTTTATATTTCTTGCCCAACTCTTCACAGAAGTAGCCAATCAGAACATTATCAACTTTCCTTCCACCAACATAGGGGTCAAAGGCAACAACACAGTTGAACCCAGCGATCTGGGTGGTATCCATTATAGACCTCCTCTCTGCATCAGTGAAGAAGCATGGAACTGCAACACATTCTTTTACAGGTTTCTTCAATGCACTTTCTGCTGAACTATTTGACCGCTCAAGGTCACCTAGTTCCTTTTCTCTATCTGAATTCCACATGGAATGTATCTCAAGATCACGATCAAATTTCTGCCACCTGTCTTTCACCAGTTCCATTTTGGAAATATTCCCTGAAAGGCACTTGAACTTAATTTGCTTCACGTTTTCATCAACAGCCTTAGTTTTCTCCACTAGGTGGCGTTTGCTTTTTTCTCCCAGATTTATATCACTTGCTTTAGTTTTCTCCGCTTTAGTTTTCTCCACTAGGTTTTCAGCCTGAACTGAGAAAACATCACATTTCTTACACAGCTCCTTTGTTTGCTGAAGTTTTTGAAGGAACGGTTTATTCCACAGGGGTGATTCAAGCCACATGTCATCACATTTCTGAGGCTCACTCAGGACAGACCCCAAAACTCTGATCCTTTTAAGAACTGCATCAGGCACACTATCCCCTCTTTGGGACAGATCCTCTGTTGCCTGGAATTCCTCTTCCAGTTCCTGCAACGGAATCTTCATCTCTTCTACTTGCTGTTCTAAGGCTCGCTTAGACTTTTCTAGCTCCTGAACGCTTTTCACAACATCATCCTTGGAGCTGACCAATTCTTCAATTTCTGTACGCAGCTGTTTGTTAACACTTTCTAGTTCAGCCTTACACTCTAGAGCTTCCTCCAAAGAGCGAGCCAAGAACAGGGCTTTGCTCTCGTTATCACGCACCTCCGTTTCTGCACGGGCGCGTTCTTCTGCATATTTTGCAGACACAGTCTTCTCTTCACCAAGCATCTGATCAAACTTCTTTTTCACATCTTCAACACACTGTAATGAACCAACGCTTTCTTCCATGCGTTTTTTCATATCCGCTATCTGAGCTTGCAATGTTGCGACTTGCTCTGATAGGTTTTTCTTTGCTTCTGCCTCCTCTTTTAATTGTTCCAGGAAGCCATTTTTCTCATCTTCCATTTGTTTGAGCTTTGTGCTAAAACTCAGCCTTTGACACCTCTCTTCCTGTAAGAGTTCCTGCGTGTCTTGCAGCTGGGATTCCAAGATAGAAAAATCTTCCGCAATTTCTCTAGATTTGCTGTCTGCTTGAGAAAGCCGATTTGTGACACTGTCCAACTCAACCTGCAATCGGTTTGCCTTCTCTAACAGCTTAGCACACAATCGGTCACCTTCTGACACCTTGACTTGCGATTCCAGAAGCTGTGCCTCTACTTTTTCCCTCTTATGTTCACAATCTCCTTTTCCCTGCATAAGAGCCTTCACCTCATTGGCTAGTTTCTGGGAATGAGACTGTAATTCTGCCACACAGGCTTCTTTCTCCTTTAACTGCTGCTGGAAACGTTGGGCTTCACCTTTCCAACTTTCACAGTCTGCACGTAATTCATCTACCACATTGCTCAAAGTGGTGAGCTCATACACAGTACTCAGTAATTTAGCCTCTCTTTCACTTTTCTCGTTGTCGCTGAGAGACAATGTCGTTTTCAGAGCGACATTCTGTTCCTGCGACTCCTGCAGGTCTATTTTTGTAACTTCCAAACACTGAAGACTTTTTTCCAGCTGATTACGCAACTCCAACATTTCACACATACTTTGCTTCTGCAAAGTCTGAATTACAATTTCCTTTTCCATGAGGATGGTATCTTTCTCCTTTATAGTGTCTTGACATTTTTGCAACTCGACCAAAAGAAGAGCAGTGGTTTCTTCCCACTGTGACACATGAGACTTGAGTAGTTCATTCGTTTCCTGCAAGTTTCTATGCTCCATCTTAAGCAATTCCACGGCTTGTTCCTTTTCTTCCATTTTCCGTTGCAAGGCATCCAACTCAGCCCTGCACACATACTCAGTTTCTTCCAAACCGATGGCCTCCATTGGCTGCTGGCGTCTCTGTTTCCAGCCTGCCATGCTCTCTTGGTGATCCTTTTGTTGAGCTGCAAAGCTCCGTTGTTTCAGCATCTCCCCCATTTTGGGTTTACTTTTCATCTGAGAACCCTGCGTCTCCAAAGCAGTTTCATTTGCCTTTGCCCCAGTGTTGCTAGGGACAACAACTTTTCTCTTTAGCCGATTCCGTTCAGGCATGGATGGGGCTGGTTCAAATGCCCGCATCCTCCACCATATGTGAGGGATTAGCTCGGTGGTAGGCGTATGGGTGACCCCTTTGGGGGGGTCGGCACACAGGGAGATAGCCGAGGAGTGGTTGAAAACAATAGTTTTTGGTTTATTCTTCAAACAAGTGCATGCAGCAAAAACATCAAAATAAAATAAAACACAAAATAAATCCTGGCCGCTGTGGGCGTCTACCTTCTCACAGCTGGAACCTACCTAAGAAGTCTTCCCAACCTACTGTTGGGCCGACACTGCTGATCCTACAGCAGACACTCAAATGTCCACAGCACAAACATTGTCCATTGAACATGTCCCTTTGTTTTCTTTCACACAGAAACACTTCGTCTTCTCACCTTTGAGACGTCTTCACTCGTTTTTACCCTCCTGAGCGCACACCGCTTCAGGAGGTCTTCCCCATGCTCACTCAGCTTTCAGGGGGCACACAGGACTGTCCTCTACCCACATGGCGTCAGGATGCAGCAGTTTGTCTGCCTTCCTCTCCCAGCCCACACGGCGACAGGAGGCAGCACTCAATAGATTTTCTCTGGACAAATTATAGAGGCCTTGATCTCCTCATTCCGAACAGCTGAATGGTTTTCAACTTCCTGCTGGCTCTCTCTGCAGCCAACACCCTATAGTATCAGTGAACTTTCTAAATCAGGTGGAAATGTATCTCCTTCCTGTGACTACATTCCCAGATTTACCTGACTTCCTGTCACAATATATATATATAAACCAAGAAAGGTAAATACAAATAAATTGCAAAATAAATAAAAGTGAACATTAAATCAACAGTCCCATATGTGAAGTGGATCCCAACACCCACAAGATATAAAGATATAATGTGCTCACCAGAACGATAGGACTCAAAATGCCATATAGCATATGAGTAAAATCAGCTTGTTGTACAATGGATGGATAATCCGAAGGGATGGCTGAGGTCACTGATGTTGAGGTGAAGAGGTGATAGCAGGTATGAACCGTCACACCAGAGAGGCTCTCACTCCATCAAATGGCCAGAAATTAACCAAAAAACAAGGGAGCACAAAATAGTGTAACACTGCTAAAAATTTTTATTTAATAAAAATACACCAAATTGCACTTACAAACATCTCGTGGTAAAAAGCGTATACAGATGCAAAGGTAGGCTGTCAGCAGCGTGGCCTTGACGCGTTTCAGCATAAATGCTTTTTTCAAAAGGTAGTGCCCCCCCTACCCGCCCTCAACCTTACCCCACCCCACCCCAAAAGCCGAGGGGGGGGGTGCATTTGGTGCAACAGCTGTGGAAGTGATTGGGCGGCTTCATAGCTGCTCGTATTACTTCAACATGAATTCTAACAGTTTCCTTTACAAATATACAGTACACACACTCCTGGCTGCTGACACTTTTACAAGCGTCAGGCGTTTTTTTCTGGCAAAAGGCTGGTGCCGGGAGGAGGAGCGTTTTTAACCACTTCTGGACCGGAATTGGTTGCCGATTAGGCACTGAGTTATTAAAATAAAATTGCACGGTTGTGCAACGCTATGCCCAAAAAAAATGGATGTCCTTTTTTTCCCATAAATAGAGCTTTCTTTTGGGGGTATTTGATCACCTGTGCGATTTTTATTTTTTGCGCTATAAACAAAAAAAGAACGACAATTCTGAAAAAATAAAAAAACAATATTTTTCACTTTCTGCTATATAACATTCCTAAAAAAAATGTAAAAATCAAATTTTTTCATCATTTTAGGCAAATTTGTATTTTGCTACATATTTTTGGTTAAAAAAAATCCAAATAAGTGTATTTTGATTGGTTTACACAAAAGCTATCGCGTCTACAAACTAGGGGAAAAATGCATGTCATTTTTATTTATTTATTTATTTTTACTAGTAATGGCAGCAATCTGCGATTTTTAACGGGACTGCGACATTGCGGCGGACAGATCGGACCCCTAACTGACACTTTTGGGGGGGACCAGTGACATTACTACAGGATTCAGTGCTAAAAATATGCACTGTTACTAGATAATGACACTGGCGGGAAAGGGGTTAACCCTGGAGCAATCAAAGGGTTAAGTGTGAGCCTAGGGGGAGTTTTCTAACTGTAGGGGGGTGGGGTCTTGTAAAATCAATAGAGAGACCTGTGATTCTAAATAGGAGGAACACAGGAGCTCTGCATTGATTACTGAGAGAACAATGGTCTGCTGTGTTTATAACAGCAGACCGCCGTTCTCTCTTCACGGGGAGCGATCGCGGGTGCCTGGCGGCAATCGCGGCCCCGTGGATCGGCTTTCCCGCTGGCGAGTGGGCGTGCTCCCACGGACCGCCATACAGCGATTCGCAGGAACCTGCTGACCTGCCGCCATATAACTGCAGTGGCTGGTCGGCAAGTGGTTAAAACATCCTGTGTGCATGAGGTCCTATAGCAGAAGGATAATCACTCACACAGCACAGCAATATGCTCTGTGGTTCTGTCAAAGTGTGTCACCTGGCTGTTAGGTGCTTACTTTGCTGTGGCTGTACTGTGTTGCAATCTGTAACACACAGTATACCCATAAACGAACAGTCAGCACTCAACAGCATGTGACACACTTTGACAGAACCATAGAGAACCTGCTGTGCTGTGTGAGTGATTATCCTTCTGCTGAAGATTATGAGGCACTGTGAGGATTTGGATGATTCTACTAAGATTAGAATGTGTAATAAGTGTAAGTGTAATACCGCAACTTACTGTGTGCTGCCCAGTGCCTGCTGCACTACCCTCTGCCACTGCCAGGATTCCTTTTATAGTTCTCTCCCTGTCAGCTGCCTCACATCAGTTCTGAGAGAGTGGAGCAGGTAAAGCACTGTACAGATCACTCCGCCAAGCACAAGTGAAGGAGAACAACAGCAGGAACTCCAGAGCATGCGGCTGGGCTTAGGTTGTGTACCTCCTCAGCTCCCACCTCCTGAGCCCCTCTGCTAACCTAATGGAGCCCAGAAAAATATATTTATACACCCCCTTTGCAAGTAGGAGTGAGGGTGTAATTTATTGAGCCCTATTTTTTTTGTTTGGAAGAAATGCACACTAAAGCTGCCTGGGCCCCCCTGATCAGCTGATAGGGCCCAGCCCGCTACAAAAGGGCTGATTGTACTGCCTTATCAGCGGCCCTGTGCATAACCCATGTGCTCAGTGAAAAAACACATCCACAATCCTGTGGCCAGTGAAAACACGTATATACTAGGTTATCTATAAGTGCTAGTAATGAAAATTGAGTCCATAAATAAATAAATACGTGTGTAGCAGGTTTTCCAGGCATTGGGCCTGATGTGGGTCTGCCATTGTTACCGGTTACTTCTCCAGCCCATGGGAGCTGCGACCCTGGGTGTGAGAACTGAGACATTGACAACTCCGGCATCTTTGTTTTGTGGTTTTATTGTAGATAAAGGGGATGGGAGAAGGGAATGAGTGGGATACTCCTTTAGGCTTAACTAAATACAATTCGGGACTCTTTCCAGAAAATGTCTGTTAACGCTGCCTTGACGCCAGCCGACGCTAGCCAGCGCTCACTGACACTTAGAACACACTGTAACTTAACAGAAGTGCTGAATCCCCGACTCTATGTCCAGAAGATTCAGGACTGTGGAGCATAGAACTTGTGACGGTGTTCACCATCACTGGAATTAAGGACAGATGGGTGACAGTTTGAATTGCTTCATATTTGTCAGCAAGGTCTCTGACCAGGAAGTACAACGCCTAATATGGTCATTCCAGGAAGTTCAATGACTGTCTGCTAAGGGATGTATTGACACTCAGAGTAATGTGTATTGAGGGCTCATTAGGGAACCATTGTTCTGTGTCTGGCTATTGTGTACATTGATTGCCCCCTGGGGGCTTCTGTCTCCTTGCACATGGCAGTCCTTCTGGTCAAGCTATCTGACCAATCCCTGTTGACTCATTTTCAAGTCCTCATTTGCATGGCTGGAGAGGACCTTATGGGGAACTGCAGGTACTGTGCAATTGACCAATGGGAAAGCGGTTGTTGGGGGAAGGATGTTCCAAACTCTGTATAAAAGTGTGCTGTGTTCTTCCAATAATAGGTCTTCCTGTTTGAACTTACATATAGCCTGCCTGGTGTGTGTTCCAATGGATTCCGGACGGCACATAGCTGTAGTTCGGATCCCGGATCCTTGGTTGACCGAACCATCAGACGTTGCGATCTGCAAGCTGACTCACTAGAAACAGAGGAGTGTCGGGAGAGCGTAAGCGAGCGAGCAAGGGTCTCGTCACATTGGTTGGCAGCGGTGGAATTTGCTCTCCAGTTACCGGGACACTCCAAACCACCACAGTCAATGACCAGCTATGCAGCATGCAGGAGAGCCACGCTGAAAGACTTACTTGAGAGCCGCAGAGGGACCGGTGGGACAAAGAACAAGGCCCCCTGATCAGTGAGCTAGCCGAGATAGATCAGAGGGGTGGTGATGCAGGACCCCGATCAGTTGAAGACTTTATTCAGCAACGTGTTTGAGAGCGGTTGGCATTATATGGTGCTAACCCATCAGAGACCGCCATACAGAATGCCATTAGAGACATCCAGCTGCAGGATGAGCGACAAGAGAAAGAACTAGAGCGACAAGAGAGAGAACGAGAGCGGCAGCATGAGCAGAGAATGGCAGAAATACGGCAATCGGAGAATACGCCTAAAGATGCAGCGACTTTCCGTAAGTTGCCCTTTCAGGAGTTCAAACTATTTAAGGAAGGAGAGGAGGAAATTGGCGCATTCCTGCAGGACTTTGAGAGACTATGCCAGATACATGAAGTACTGTCCCAAGATTGGGTCGTCTTACTGGCGAGTAATTTAACTGGCAGAGCTGCGGATGCATATCGGGCCCTGGAGGACGAAGACGCTAAAGACTACGACCGGGTAAAAGAAGCTTTGCTAGCCCGATTTGCCATTACACCCGAAGCCAGCCGGATTAAGTTTTGAGAATCCCGGAAACAAACCAACACAACATACGTGGAGTGGGCACATCGTCTGCAGCGGAACCTTAAGAGCTGGTTCCAGGGAAGCCACGCTCATACCATAGAGGACATCACCCAGCTAGTACTATTAGAACAGTTCTTTAACCACACCCCTCCGGTAGTAAGGGATTGGGTGCGAGATAAACAACCACAGACGGTAGAGCAAGCGGCTACTCTGGCCGATGAATATCTGGACTCTCGAAGGTCAGGCAAAAATGAGCGCTATCCACTATCTCGGCCCAGTTTACCAGCCTCTAAGCCGACTTCAGTACCTCCGTGGTCTGCCTCTAGATCCCCAGCCCGACCCAACCCTCCTACCGGACCTAAGTGCTATACCTGTAACCGAACTGGTCATCTGCAACGATATTGCCCTAGCCAAACCACGAGGTATCGAGAGACTAATCATCCATCCAGACCAGCGGCTCATTGCTACCAGAATGAGCCCAACCATTGAGATGTTCAGGAAGAGTGGGGCGAACTTTTCGAAGCGGATCCTATCTGTAACGCTCCTGCGTTTTTGTAGTAGGCTGGATTTGCAGCTGCAGAATCTCCACTCAGTAGTCATGTAGAGATGTGTTGAATAACCAAATCCAACTCTCCAGACTCATCACTGTGGGCCTGTCAGCTTCAGCATACAGATATACACACTCAATAAGATGTTCCTGGAGTGATAGGATGTATAGGTTAGTATGAAGATGATGTGCTGAAGGGACAGGTGTGAACAGTGACAGAGATGGTAAGCACTTGATAGAAATGTTCAGGAGAGTACTAGATGGTATTAGGTAGAATGCAGATAGGTTAGTAATCGAGTATGGTAACAGGTGGTAAGGATAGCAGATGACAAATACAGGATAGACTAACCCAGTGCAAGGATAGATGGTAGTAGACTCAAGAGCTAGCAATCTATGTAACAGTGCAGATGATAGAATTGGTATGCATAGATAGTAACAGTCCTTAATGTGCAGAGGTAGATAGTGTAAGTAAGGTTATGGAGGATTCCCCTGTGGGGTACTTATCACTAGTAAGGTTAGTAGTAGAAGGGTCCAGTAGTGAGGGAGTGATCCAGTAGCGAGATACAGGGATCAGTAGCGAGGTTCCGGTCTGTTTCCAAGTAAAAGAAAGTAGCTGGAGGTTCCGGTAGCAAGACAAGCTTGTAAGCATGTGGACACACAGGCAGGTTGAACGAACAATGTGAGAGAGAACGCCGGCGGTTGAAATAGCCGCTCTGCGGCGCTCGGTGATGACGTCATCCGTCTTAAAGGTGTATGCGTACCACCTAATTAGAAAGGTGGGACGCATATTTGAAAAGAAAATGGAAAATGAGGGTACCAGAGGTACCAGAATCTTACACTATCCAAGCTGCTGCCGGAGATAATCGGCAGCACCATCGCCAGGCAGTATGGGTTAATGGGCAGCCGGCCCAGGGACTCCGCGATTCCGGGGCTACAATTACCCTCATCCAGCCTCACATGATTCCCCAGTCAGCCCGGACCGGCCAGACTGTTGCAGTCAGGGTAGCAGGGGGAAAGGTGCTACGTGTATCCACCGCCCAAGTCCTCTTGGATTGGGGCTCAGGGGAGCGATATGTGCAAGTGGGATTACTACGCGAGTTACCTGCAGAAGTACTTTTGGGGAACGATTTGGGCCATTTAACTTCCTCTTATGCCCCAGAGGCCGCAATGGCCGGGACCACCAGCCGTCACAGCCACAGGCGGCATATAGGAAGTAGAGTAAGTCCGGCAAATCCTGATCCTAACTGCTGTTTGGACGTGTTTGGCCTAAGTCTTTACACAACGGAGCGAGATCTAAGAGAAGTATTTTCAAAATATGGTCCAATGGCTGATGTATCCATTGTGTATGATCGGCAGTCTCGACGTTCCAGGGGTTTCCCGTTTGTCTGCTTTGAAAATGTTGAAGACGCAAAGGAGGCAAAAGAACGTGCAAATGGAATGGAACTTGATGGAAGACACATACGTGTAGATTTCTCAATTACACAAAGGCCCCACACCCCTACACCAGGAATATACATGGGAATGCGGAGGGGTTATCCCGACAGACAGACCTAGAACCTTAAGACTACTTTTCCAACATCCTCGAGTTGACCCGTTCGGGGTCCCACTGTGGCTGTTGGACTGTTTCCCCGGGGGAAGATGTGTGACGGTGTTCACCGTCACTGGAATTAAGGACAGATGGGTGACGGTTTGAATTGCTTCATATTTGTCAGCAAGGTCTCTGACCAGGAAGTACAACGCCTAATATGGTCATTCCAGGAAGTTCAATGACTGTCTGCTAAGGGATGTATTGACACTCAGAGTAATGTGTATTGAGGGCTCGTTAGGGAACCATTGTTCTGTGTCTGGCTATTGTGTACATTGATTGCCACCTGGGGACTTCTGTCTCCTTGCACATGGCAGTCCTTCTGGTCAAGCTATCTGACCAATCCCTGTTGACTCATTTTCAAGTCCTCATTTGCATGGCTGGAGAGGACCTTATGGTGAACTGCAGGTACTGTGCAATTGACCAATGGGAAAGCGGTTGTTGGGGGAAGGATGTTCCAAACTCTGTATAAAAGTGTGCTGTGTTCTTCCAATAAATGGTCTTCCTGTTTGAACTTACATACAGCCTGCCTGGTGTGTGTTCTAATGGATCCCGGACGGCACATAGCTGTAGTTCGGATCCCAGATCCTTGGTTGACCGAACCATCAGATGTTGCCATCTGCAAGCTGACTCACTAGAAACAGAGGAGTGTCAGGAGAGCGGAAGCGAGTGAGCAAGGGTCTCGTCACATAACTACTGACACTGCTGCACTGCAAAGTCACTGACCACCCTCTCCAGCCTGGCACTGGCTTGAGGTAGCTTGCTGTGAATTACTGTATAGCTGCAACTCTCAACTGGTACTCTGCACAATTCAGGGCCCAAACCTCAATTGCCCCCTTTACACTTTTAGCTCTTCAGGGTCCACTGACTATGTACCCCCTCTGCTACTTCAGGGTCCTCAACCTAGGTACCCCCGTTACAGCTAGCTGACACTGAATCCCAGAACCTCCTCCGGAGTGGTCTCCTCTAACTCTCCAGGCAGACCCCCAGGGGCAATCCTCATTACTCACGACCTGTGTAGGCTTTCCTGGGACTGAACCCCTCTTGCTCTCCGCTGATTCTCAGCACACCGGATCCCCCTCAGCTCAACTCAGCACTGTCTGGATCCTCGGGCGACACACCGAGACATCCTCTTTCTCAGACAGGAGACAGCCGTTCTCCCTCTCCTGGGACTCTGTTCCCGCCAAAGACGCCGGGTCACACGCTTCCCCCAAACTTATACCCATTCCCAGAATCCTTTGCAGCATAATCTGCCTTCTGGGGTAGTTACCAGCTTGAATGTGTCCCCTGATTAGGCTTCCTCCACTGCCCTATGAGAAGCCTCTCACAGGAGCCAGGGGGGAGACTTCCCCTTCAGCAGGCACACCTGGAAACCATGACACCCTACCAAAAGAAATCATGGCCATGCTGTTAGGCAGACAAGACCCACTATACATTTACCTAGCACCTACCTGTAGGGTGCTACACGTGCAAGACCCATAAAAACCACTATGATCATCCAAATAGGAAATGTGTCCAGTGAGAAAACTCCTCTTCCAAAGTGCAAAAAATTGCTCGTGCAGTGTCCAGTGATCCACTCCCTTAGGTGAAGTGCACTTACCAGATGCCATGTACCCCATGTACCCCTTGATAAGGCCCTATTGGAAGGGCGAAATGCGTTGACGTAACATCCAGTCTCTCAGCTCTCATTACGTCACTTCCAGCAGCGGTGGTTAGCGTGGTTGGAACGCACGCCGGAATTCGGACACGATACCAGCAGCTCCCTTCTCACACGACACGCCAGCCTTCTTGAACAGTCCTCAAGCAGATTGATGTTTACTGATATGTAGGTTATGTATATTTTTGGATGTGAATAAAGGAACCTATTACACTATCCTGGATCCCTCTTTCTTCTATGAGCCTCAGCCGATGGTGACCACACACAGGAAACACTTCTCGTCTCACTTACCAATCCAGCTTGATAGACCCACATGCTATACAGCTAAGGGGTCCACAGCATCTGGTAAGTGTGCTTCACCTAAGGGAGTGGATCACTGGACACTGCACGAGCACTTTTGAAAAACAATTTTTTGCACTTTGGAAGAGGAATTTTCTCAATGGACGCGTTTATGGACTTTCACTGGTCATGGGTTATGCAATATGATAATTTTCCCTGGACACATGATTTATGAACTTTTATGCATCAGCTTTTAGTGGAGGTGGTCCACTGGTCACTTAAGGGATACTATTTATTATATTCATCTTGTTTATGGTGCAAATCTAGACTCAGTTTTGATAGTTGCAATTATATGTACTTTTTCACACATCAGGTTTACTGTTCCATATATTATTTTTTCTTTTTCACTACAGTTATTTATATTCTATGATGGGCTTGGGTGGTGCGCTGTAAAGTTTACTATTTAAGTAATAAATCTAGTAGATTTCCCTCTGGCACAGCTTCCGAAAACGCTTGGCCTGGGGGAGATCTCTGGACATGGCATCAGGGACCAAGACCCTCAAGCCTTCAGTGGACATGGCGTGATGTTCCAAGAAGTTTCTGCACACTGTGTATGTTTTTGCCCTCATTGATAAAACAGCGATGCTCGCTGAACCGTTTTCGTAATGTCCTTATGGTCTGACTGACATAGAAGAGGCCACATGGACATTATAGACAATAGACT
Source organism: Pelophylax lessonae (assembly GCF_965119305.1). Lineage (NCBI taxonomy): Eukaryota > Metazoa > Chordata > Amphibia > Anura > Ranidae > Pelophylax > Pelophylax lessonae. The sequence continues at coordinate 642,644,062 of NC_138769.1, forward strand.
ACATATTCGGATGAGCACGTATGGAATTCCTTAATAGGGCAAGTTTTACCTTTCATGTGAAAATCCTTTTGTCCATGCTGAACAAACTGACAAGTCTTACAAAGGGGCTTCCGACATTGGTACAGAGGGAAACCTTTTGGATATATTCTTTGGATGTTTTGTCTCCCGGGGGGCTCAATGAGGAGCTGGAAGTTAGTACACTGTTATAGCTGTCAATTTCACAATTTCTATATAATTATTTTGAGTGTTTCCTCCTTGTTCCCCTATATCCATTATACACAAAGTAGAGACTTTATTAACATGTGTCTGTACTTGTAACTGCAAGTCCATATAACTTATATGCGGATACTCCACGCGCATATAGTGCTGTTGATCCATTTATTCATTACTGGTTGCATAAAATCCAGTTATATTTGTCACCAGTACAATATCATGTTTCCCTGGTGTAGCACCCTACAGGTAGGTGCTAGGTAAATGCATAGTGGGCCTTGTCTGCCTAACAGCAGGGCCATGATTGATTTTTGGTTAGAGTGTCATGGCTTCCAGGTGTGTCTGCTGAGAGGGGAGTCTCCCCACTGGCTCTGTGAGAGGCTTCTCATAGGGCAGTGGAGGAAACCCAATCAGGGAAACATTCAGGCTTGTAACTACCCCAGAAGGCAGATTCTGCTGCAAAGGATTCTGGGAGTGGGTAAAAGTCTGAGGGGCGTGCGTGACTGGTGGTCTTTGGTGGGAAGCAGAGAGAGACGGCTGTCTCTCCTCCTGTCAGAGGAAGCGGATATCTCTGGTGCTACCTGAGAATCCAGAGAGTGCTGAGTTGAGCTGAAGGGGATCCGGTGTGCCGAGAACCAGCGGAGAGCAAGAGGGGTCAAGTCCCAGGAAAGCCTACACAGGTCGTGAGTACTGAGGATTGCCCCTGGGGATCTGCCTAGTGTCAGTGGGAACCACTCCAGAGAAGGTTCTAGGATCCAAGTATCAGCTAGCTATAAAGGGGGTATCTGGTCAGAGGACCCTGAAGTGATAGAGGGGGTACCCAGGTTGAGGACCCTGAAGTGATAAAGGGGGCACCTGTTGTTCTACCTCAAGCCAGTGCAAGGCTGGAGGGATAAGTCAGTGACTTTGCAGTGCAAGCAGTGTCAGACGTTCAATGTTCTACAGTCCTGCATCTTTTGGACTTAAGTCAGAGTTCCAGCACAGCTTTCAGAGTTACAGTGTGTTCAAAACGCCTGGCGTCAAGACAGCGCTAACGGGCATTTTTTCTATAAAGTCATAGAATTGTACATAGTCGAGTCAAAGGAGTATCCCACTCATTCCCTTCTCCCATCCCCTAAAAATACAATAAAACAACCAAACAAAGATGCCGGAGTTGTCAATGTGCCAGTTCTCACACCCAGGGTCGCAGCTCACATGGCCTGGAGAGGTAATCGGTAACAATGGCAGACCCACCTCAGGCCACAGGCCTGGAAATGCTGCTACACTTGTTTTAGTGTGCGCCCTCTGCTGGTCATTTATTTACATACTGCACGTATACATATGTATATTTGCACTTTTTCATACAGTCCTTTATGCATGCATTGTCTGCCCTCTTCCTCATTATTTTTATTATTATTTTTTGTCTTGTTCCCCCCATGGTTACGTATGTGCCTCGCTGGCATTTGTAGTCCCACTGGTCCTCTTCATTCTTTTGTGTTCTTTTGTGTTTTTTTGTGCCACTTACCTGATGTTCTTTAAAATTTTCAATAATTCCATTTCACTGTACCATTCCCCTCAGTATGTATTTTTTCACATATAATTTTATCTAGTATTATTTAGTATCTATATTTATTTATCGCCTTTTACCCATTGCCTTTTATGTATAAATTTACATTCTGTGGTTGCTGCCATCCCAGTTTCCACCCATAGTCTCGCCTATGACCTGGCCCCCAGTGGGTATATAAAGACATGGTCACATGCCTAAGTTATCGGCATGAAGAAGGAGCCAATTGATGCTCCAAAATGCACCCTGGCCCTTTGACATCACTTACTGGCATTTGCATTCCATGCTGGCTCTCGGCACCTTCCGCTGATGTCACATCGGGGTCCTGCATTCCACGCTGGTCCCGGGCCGCACGGCTGTCCCTCCTGGTTCTTTCCTGCGGCCCCCCTCTGCTGGTCGGTTGGGATCTCCACCATCAAGCTGCAAATTAGACCACCCATGGGACCACCTGTCACTGGATTCCTTGCCACATTCTATGATGAGCCTGGTTTTGTTTTAATGCTAGTAAGTGCAATTTTATCCTTTGGCAATAAGAGTCTTTTGTTTTCTGCACTTAGAGGCGCCTTCTGTTTGTTTTCTTTTCATGATCAGAATATTATTTTATTGTAGAAAAAGAGAAGAATATGGTACAGACATAACCAAAAGGCAACAGTGAGCGCATAAAGGATATGCATCCTAGATTGTCAATCAAGAAACATGAATGGCACAGCTTAGTAAGGAACAACAAACTCATCACGCTGTCCAGGTTTGCCAGATTTTGTCAAACTTCTTGGGACAGTTTATGTTCAAGTATGTACATTTATACAATGGTAAAGCACTATTAATAGAGTTTTCCCAGAAGACTACAGTTGGGGGCTATAAGAAGACTATAAAAAACCTGTATTTCATTTAAGCAAAATAGCTTTCTTGGCATAATACAAAAGATATGTGATCAAAAGCTTAGTGTACCGAGAAATCTGATCCTCTTCCTGTATGCCTCGTAGTGCTAGCTCCAGAGACTGCACCAGAGATAGCTGGAGACGACCATTTAGGACTTCAAAGACTAAAGCCCCGTACACACAAGTCGAAATTCGGCCCGGGAATTTTCGTCCAACGACTGATCTGCCGATTTTCGGCTTGTTAGTATGATGCTTCCGACAACCGGTGTGCAGGCTAGAAAATTTTTGTCCTCCGTCAAAACCCGTCCGATTTTCGTGCAGTCAGTACAGATTTCGACAGGGAAAAATCTTATGAGCAAGACAGGGCATGTTCAGAGAAGAAAGAACACAAAGAAAGCAATCCAACACATGACATCACTTCTGAAGTAGAATGTTGTCGTGCGGGAAAATTTGTGTGCATTCTAGGCACATTCCAACCAACAAAACACCACTCTGGACAAAAGATCGATTGGCGGAAATTTGTTGCGTGTGTACTAGGCTTTAAGCCCAATACCGTGCCACCCTGGGACAAGTCCAGAACATGTGGAAGTATGCACCAGTATCTGGGTGACATTGGCTACAAATAGAATCCCTCTGTGGATATATTCTGTGCAACCCTTGGGAAGTAAAATAAATTGAGGACCAAACCTATATCTGCCTAATATCTCCCAAAAGTACCCCCCACTCAATGGAGTAAAATGCCTTTTCGACATCCAAAGAGGCAATGACTCTAGTGCCCCCCTTGTCATGTGTGGTGGACAAATTAAGGATGAGGCGTCTCAGATTGAGGTCGGTGCCCTTACCCAGCATAAACTCAGTCTGGTCAACATGGGTGAGCTCACCCAGTACCTGTGACAACCGATTGGCAAGGATCTTAGCTAGAATCTTTGCGTCTATATTAAGTAAGGAAATCGGTTTGTCAGATGCACATTCCTCTGAGTCCCTACCAGGCTTGGGCACCAACGCAATCACCTCCTCTGACATAGACGCAGGAAAAGACCCCTGGAGAGAAAATCTGGAAAACAGGGTTGTGAGTCTGGGAGGCCAATAGATCTTGATAGGTGGGGTAGAATTCAACCGGAATTCCGTCAACACCGAGAGCCTTCCCTGGCTGAAGTTGGGCTATAGCTATCTGTACCTCCTCCAAAGAAAATTCCTTGTCAAGCCTATCGCTGGTCTCATGGGATAGAGTAGGGAAGGTCACCCTATCCAAATATGTTTTAAGGTCTGATTCCTCATAGTCCACGCTAGTAGAGTACAATGAGCTAAAATACTGTAGAAATCTATGATTAATTTCGTCAGGCCCAACCAGAGGAACCCCTCCCTCATCTCGGATTCTACCAATATGCTTAGTGGTGAAGAGTCTCCGAGACAACCACGCCAGCATTCTACTATTTTTGTCTCCATGTTCAAATTAACTGTATGTTGGGCTACATTTAGCATAGATTTTTTGATAATTTCAAGTCTATGCAGTTTTATCACCCGTATCGCACACTGCCAGGACCCATAGTTCAGACGAGTAGGATCAGCAACATAGTCAGCCCCTCTACGGAGAAGGTCTCCTAGTTCCTCAAAATATCGCACAATATCAAATTTCTTCCTGGTTCCAGCAATATGGGATATAAGCCACCCCTTAAAGGCATCCCATACCAGCAAGGGATCTGAGTTATCCTCATTAGCCAACCAATAATAACACAGAGCTTCAGGCATATCCTCCTGAATGTTAGGGTCTGCTATCCAGTGCCCAGACCGTCTCCACAGTCTATGTCCAGCAGGAGGAGCCAAAAGCAAGGTGTTCATGAGGGGGGCATGATCTGAAATACACCTCGTGAGAATTTGTACCTCCAATATCCTCTGTAACAGAGCCTGAGTAGTAAACACCAGATCTATGCGGGAGAGGGTACGGAACGTAGAGGAGTGACAGGTGTAGTTCCTGTCTGAAGGATTAAAATGACGCCAGGCGTCCAGCAATGCAAAAGTACTTACCACTGTAAAAGATCTGACCATCTAGCGTAGGGGGGAAGCTTGTCTAGGGCCGGACAAGGAACCAAATTAATATCCCCCACTATCAGTACATGAGCTCTGAGCCCCATACTGTAACACGAGCTGCATAATACTGTAAACAAGTGTAACATCAGCCGGAGGAGGCAGATAAATCCCCACCAGTACATATGTAGTAGAAGTGATTATTGCATGTATGAGAACATATCTTCCGCCTGGATCAGTCCTAACATCCACGAGTTGAAAAGGAAGGGACTTATACACCAAAATGCTCACTCCCCTAGAGTAACTGGTGTAAGTAGCATGATAGTGGCAGCTTACCCAAGCCTTTTTAAGACCAAGAATGCGAGAACCCAACAAATGGGTCTCCAGAAAAATGCAAATCTGTGGGGAGTATTTTTAAAGGTAAGTGAATACAAAGGAGTGCTTAACTGCTGAGTATAAATCCCCAGACATTCCAGGAGAGCACTGAGAACTTAGTCACTTGTGCATCTGAGTTTAACATGTCTGATCTACAAAGTGCAATCATACATTCTTGAAAAATCTTACCATTTTACAGTAAGCGCTTATGGCTCGTAGTACTAGTTTCTTTCAATTTGACAGTGTTTTCCTTTTTAATAAGTGAAAAGGATGATAGAATTCCCTTTAAAATCTCACGTTTTTTTTTTTTTTTACAAACTTTATTGATGTGTCACACATACATCAAATAGGGTTAAATTTCTAGCCTTGCAGTGAGCTATGCTGCATACAGTGCTGCAATGCAGTGGTGTTAGCTGAACCTACTACATACCTGTGGCAGCTGGAAATCACTGTAGTAGTCTCCTCTTCTGATTGTTGTGTTGAGTAGCTGCTCTACTGCATAATAAAGACAAGCAGCTGCTTGTAAGATTCTGGTACCTTTGGTACCCTTATTGCCCATTTTTCGTTGCATATTGCGTCCCACCTTTTCAGTTAGGTGGAACGCATATACCTTTAAGCCACATGACATCATCACTGAGCGCCGCTCTGAGCGGCTATTTCAATCGCCGGCTTTCTCTCACAGGTCGTTCGTTCAAACCGCATGCTTAACAGCCTTGTCTTATGCTGCCGGAGCCTCCAGCTATTCTCTTTACCTGGAACAGGCCGGAACCTCGCTACTGATCCCGTATCTCGCTACCGGATCACTCCCTCACTACCGGACCCTTCCACTTACTAACCTCACTAGTGATAAGTACCCCACAGGGGATTCCTTCATAACAAACTTACACTATCTACTTCTGCACATTAAGGACTGTTACTATCTATGCATTACTAATCCTATCATCTGCACTGTTACATAGATTGCTAGCTCTTGAGTCTACTACCATCTATCCTTGCACTGGGTTAGTCTCTCCTGTATATGTCATCTGCTGTCCTTACCACCTGTTACTATACATGATTACTAACCTATCTGCATTCTACCTATTACCATCTACCACTCTCCTGAACATTACTATCAAGTGCTTATCATTGCTATCACTGCTCACGCCTGTCCCTTCAGCACATCACCTCTATACTGTCATATACATCCTATCACTCCAGGAACATCTTATTGAGTGTATGTATATTTGTATGCTGAAGCAGGCAGGTCTACAGTGATGAGTCTGGAGAGTTGGATCTGGTAATTCAACACATCTCTACATGACTACTGAGTGGAGATTCTGCAGCTGCAAATCCAGCTCACTATAACAAAAACGCAGGAGCGTTACAGATTGAACAAACCTAAAAAATGGATTCAGCAGAATTACCCACTCAAGTGATACAATTAACAAAAAAAGTAAATGCATTAATACTTGCTCTTACTGAAGTAAAAGATGAAAATCAGACTCTGAGACAGCAGATAGCCCGTCTTTCACAGCTTACTGCTGCTCAGCCCCCTGAACCTAAAATAAACCCTCCTCTAGTGTTTACAGGTGATCGGAAAAAATTTCCTGAATTCAAAAACGCATGTCAATTACTTTTTTTGCTAAAACCTCGTACTTACCCTACTGATCAAATTAAAGTCTCTACCACTATTTCATATTTGACGGGTGATCCACGGGCCTGGGCAGACTCTCTCTTTGAGAAAGATGATCCTCTTCTCAACTCCTATCCTTTATTCCTAGCGGAACTCGCTAGCTTATATGAAGACCCCAATAGGCAGAGTACTGCTGATATCCAATTAAGGGCTTTAAAACAAGGAAAGAGACCTGTTGAAGACTTTGTAGCAGAGTTCAAAAGATGGACCCTTGATTCAGGGTGGAATGATACATCTCTGCGAACTCAGTTCAGACTTGGGTTGTCAGAAGCCGTTAAAGACGAGCTCGCCCGAGCGGATTTCCCTGGCACTTTGGATGCCTTAATACAACTCAGTATCAACATTGACCTGCGAGAAAGAAAGGCTGAGAAGATAAGAATGCCATCGTCCAGTCCTTCTCGGATTTCGGCCGTTGACCCTACTCCTATGGAGGTAGGAACCATACGCCCACCTTTATCGACTACTGAACGAGCCAGGAGAAGATCCAGAAATCTCTGCATGTACTGCGCCTCCCCGGATCATTTGATAAGCGTCTGTCCCCTTGTCCGCAAAAAAGAGGGTGAATGTTCACACGTCTTGCTAGGGGGATTAACGACTTCCTTTTCTAATCCCTATCTCTTTATTCATTTGACATTACAGTGGGACCAAACTAGGATCACCACCAAGGCTATGATCGACACAGGATCTTGTGGGAACTATATCGATACACGTTTTGTTACTTTAAATAAAATACCTATTATTTCAAAACCTAAACCTGTCTCTGTTAGTTTCATTAACGGTATTCCGTTATCTTCTGGTCCAATCACCAATCAGACACAAGCACTCCTTGTCACTGCTAATGAGTCCCATATGGAGACCACCACTTTTGATGTACTACCTTCACCACATTTTCCCATTATTTTGGGACTCCTCTGGTTACACATACATCAACCAACCATAGATTGGAAAACACAGACTCTAACCTTCTCTTCTCACTATTGCGAGATCACGTGTAACCTCCCATCTTATGGAAAGATCCTGTCTGTGGTGTCAGATGAGATTACACCACTATGCTACCAGGATCTGTCCGAAGTCTTCCTTGAGAAAAATGCTCAAGTGTTGCCTCCCCATAGGGACTATGATTGTTCTATCGATCTACTCCCTAATAGCAAATTGCCTTTCGGTCATGTTTATCCTCTTTCTCAGGATGAACTTTCTCATCTCAAGAAATACTTGGATGAGAATTTGGCGAAAGGGTTCATCAGACCCTCTACTTCTTCCACAGCTGCAGGACTTTTCTTTGTCCGCAATAAGGATTCAAGTCTTAGGCCTATTATTGACTATAGGCAATTAAATACCATTAGGATAAAGGATCGCTATCCTTTACCGCTCATCCCTGAACTCATTGAACAAGTGCGTGGGGCTACCTACTTTTCTAAATTGGACCTAAAAGGGGCATACAACCTAATCCGAATCCGTGACGGAGATGAGTGGAAGACAGCATTCAGAACCAGATACGGATTATTCGAATATCTTGTGATGCCTTTCGGGTTGTGTAATGCTCCCGCAGCTTTCCAACGATTCATAAATGACATCTTCAGAGACTTACTTGATGTCTGTGTCGTGGTATATCTGGACGATATACTTATCTATTCTCGATCTTTGTCTGAACATATAAAACATGTAAGACTTATGTTATCCAGATTACTCGCACACAATCTATACGTGAAATTAAAAAAATGCCTATTTCATAAAGAAGAAATATTATTCCTAGGATACATCATATCTAAAACCGGAATCAAGATGGATATGAGCAAGATATTGTGTATTCTGGATTGGCCTATACCAACAACTCGTAAGTAGGGTTGAGCGGACACCTAGATGTCCGTGTTCGACGGGTTCGGCCGAACTTTAAAAAAAAGTCCGGGTCCGTGTCCCGGACTTTTACCGAACTTTTCCCGGACACCGAACCCCATTGAAGTCAATGGGGACCCGAACTTTAAGGCACTAAAATGGCTCTAAAACACCAAAGGAAAGGGCTAGAGTGCTGCAAATGGCAGCAAAACGTAATTAAGAGCATGGCAAGTGCTCTGCAAACAAATGTGGATAGGGAAATAACTTAAAACAAAAAAAAAAAACAGAAAAATAAAACAATGTTCTTCTTCATCTCTGAAGGACGAGGCCCATATGGAGTAGGAGGGAGGTTGAGGTGGTGGTGGATGTGGCGGTGACATAGGCATGCGCACAGGGTGTGCCGGGTGTGCCTGGGCACACCCTAATCACCTAGGGCACATAGCATTGCCAGTGAGGAGATGGGAAAGATCTCCCTCGGACCTGCTCTGCTCTATTTCTCTTTGCCTACAGGTAAATGGCCCCGATACATTACTCTCCCTGCTGGCAAACACATGCATGTGTATTTCAACTTTGGGGTGCACACCTTAATGCAATAGGCTGCGCACACCTATGGGCGGTGTAGGTGGAAGCGGCGGTGGAGGAGGACCAGGGCCGGATTAAGAGCATCATGGGCTTGGTGCTGAGGATTTTGAAGGGCCTTAAGGGCCGTGCCTTGCCATGCACCCAGAGGAGGAAGGGTGCAGCCATGCATGCCTAATTCAACATGGGATGCTGTCTCTGAAGCCCATAAACACATCCATGCATCGGCAACTGTCCCTCCTTGTCCGGCCTTCGCGCTGTGTGGGGAGGTTCTGAGGGTGCTGCCTGGGGAAGCGAGCATAGAAGCCAGACTTCTGTGTTTACAAGTGACAGAAGAGCGGTAACAGTGAATATGGCCAACCCGGGGCCTATATAAAAGGTAGGGGCCTGGAGCTGCAGCTCCAATAGCCCCTACGTTAATCTGGCCCTGAGGAGGAGGACGAGGTAGCCAACACTGCTTCTTTTCACAAATTTTAAATGAGGGTACACCCCAAAAGAGTGAGAAAGAGCAAAAATGGAACAATGGGTGGGTAAGGTCGGTATCCATTGCTATTCTGCATAAGATACGGAAAAGTCCCGTGGGATCCATGCCTGGTTCATTTTAATGAACGTGAGCTTGTCCACATTGTCTCTGGACAGGCGGCTGCGCTTGTCTGTTATAACGCCCCCAGCCGTGCTAAATACCCGTTCAGATAATACACTGGCTGCAGGGCACGCCAGCACCTCCAAGGCGTAAAGGGCAAGCTCAGGCCATGTGCCCAATTTGGAGACCCAGAAGTTGAAGGGGGCAGACCCCTCATTCACTACATGTAGGCGTGTGCACACATACTGCTCCACCATGTTGGTAAAATGCTGCCTCCTGCTAAGACGTTCCATCTGAGCTGCTGGTGCTGCTGTTTGTTGTGGCGTGCTGACAAAGCTTTTCCACATTTCGGCCATGCTAACCCTGCCTTCTGAGGTGCTGGCGGTGCCCTGGTTGCATTGGCGACCTCCTCCTCCTCTGCCTCGTGCTTCCACTGCGGCCCCGCTGTCAGATGGGAATGCCAGCAGCATGGCGTCTACCAGCATGCGCTTGTACTCGCGCATCTTGCGATCGCGCTCCAGTGAGTGAATTAAGGACGGTACGTTGTCCTTGTAACGGGGATCCAGCAGCGTGGCCACCCAGTAATCAGCACAAGTTAGAATGTGGGCAACTCGGCGGTCGTTGTGGAGACACTGCAGCATGTAATTGCTCATGTGTGCCAGGCTGCCCAGAGGCAACGAAAGGCTGTCCTCTGTGGGAGGTGTATCGTCCGTGTCCTCTGTATCCCCCCAGCCACGCACCAGTGATGGCCATGAGCTGGCCTGGGTGCCACCCTGCTATGAACATGGTTCCATCTCCTCCTCCAGCTCCTCCTCCTCCTCATCCTCCAGAACTGTGCCCCTGCTGGACAATTGTGTCCCTGGCGTTTGTGTGTGCAGGAACCCACCCTCGGAGCCCCTTGCGAATGACTGCCCTGAAAGCCTTGGAAATGTTACCTCTTCATCCTCCTCCTCCTCCTCATCCTGTGCCACATCCTCTTCCATCATCGCCCGAATTGTTTTTTCAAGGAGGCATAGAAGTGGGATAGTTAAGCTGAGAACGGCGTCATTGCCACTGGCCATGTTGGTGGAGTACTCAAAACAGCGCAACAAGGCACACAGGTCTCGCATGGAGGCCCAGTTATTGGTGGTGAAGTGGTGCTGTTCCGCAGAGCGACTCACGCGTGCGTGCTGCAGCTGAAACTCCACTATGGCCTGCTGCTGCTCGCACAGTCTTTCCAGCATGTGCAAGGTGGAGTTCCACCTTGTGGGCACGTCACATATGAGGCGGTGAGCGGGAAGGCCGAAGTTACGCTGCAGCGCTGCCAGGCGAGCAGCAGCAGGGTGAGAACGCCGAAAGTGCGCACAAACGGCCCGCACTTTCTGCAGCAGCTCTGACATATCGGGGTAGTTTTTAAGGAACCTCTGCACCACCAAATTCAGCACATGCGCCAGGCAAGGGATGTGCGTCAAACCGGCTAGGCCCAGAGCTGCTATGAGATTTCGCCCAGGCCGGGCTTGAGGCTCGCTGGCAGCAACCACTCATTTGTCTGCTGTTCCATGCTCCTCCACAACTCCTGCGCGGTGTGTGGTTTGTCCCCCAAACAGGCAAGTTGTAAAACTGCCTGCTGTCGTTTACCCCTGGCCGTGCTGAAGTTGGTGGTGAAGGTGTTACGCTGTCCGGATGAGGAGGCGGTAGAGGATGAGGAAGCGGAGTAGGAGGAGTTAGGAACAGGAGGCAAACTGAAGCGCCCTGCAATCCTCGGTGGTGGAAGGACATGCGCCAAATTGCTATCCGCCTCAGGCCCATCCGCCACTGCATTTACCCAGTGTGCCGTTAGGGAGATATAACGCCCCTGACCGTGCTTACTGGTCCACGTATCGGTAGTTAGGTGGACCTTGGCACAGATGACGTTGCGCAGTGCACACCTGATTTTTTCCCCCACTTGGTTGTGCAGGGAAGGGATGGCTTGCCTGGAAAAGTAGTGGCGGCTGGGCACGACGTACTGTGGGACAGCCACCGACATAAGGTTTTTAAAACTGTGCGTCTCCACCAGACGGAATGACAGCATTTCAAAGGCCAATAATTTTGAAATGCTGGCATTCAGGGCCAGGGATCGCGGGTGGGTAGGGGGGTACTTCCTCTTCCTCTCAAGTGTTTGGGAGATGGAAAGCTGAACGCTTCCACGGGACATTGTGGAGATGGTTGTTGGTGACCCAGGTGGTGGTGTTGCTGACAGATCGTCTGTTTGCGGGGTGGCAGGTGCCGGTATCACTACAGATGTGGCTGGAGCGGCCGAGACTGCAGCAGAAGAGGAAGCAGGATGAGCCAGAGACGTTTCTTGGTTTTGAAGGTGTGTACTCCACTGCAGCTCGTGCTTTGCACTTAGATGCCTGATCATGCAGGTTGTGCTCAGGTTGAGAAGGTTTATGCCTCGCTTCAAGCTCTGATTGCACAGGGTGCAAACCACTCGTGTCCTGTCATCAGCACATTTTCTAAAGAACTTCCACGCTAGAGAACTCCTTTGAGCTGACTTTGGTGCGCTCGTTCCCTTGCTGCGTTGGGCAGTAGCGGGCGTAGTGTCTAGGGCACGGCCGCTCCGCTTCTGCACCCTGCTCCCTCTTCTGCTGTGCTGGTGGCTCTGTGCGACCACCGCCTCTTCCTCCAAACTACTCAGGTCACCTGCATGACGTTCATTCCATGTGGGGTCGAGGACCTCATCGTCCTCCACATCATCTTCCACCCAGTCTTCACCCCTGCCCTCCTTGTCGGTCTCCACAATGCTGAACGCCGCAGCAGTTGGCACCTGCGTTTCGTCATCATCGGAGACGTGCTGCGATGATCCTTGCATGTACTCATCTTGAGAAATAAGTGGTTGGGCATCGCTGCACTCAATCTCTTCCACTTCTGGGGCAGGGCTAGGTGGATGGCCCTGGGAAACCCTGCTGACAGAGTCATCAAAAAGAAGAAGAGACTGCTGTATGGCTTGGGGCTCAGACTGCTTGCCTGATTTGCAAGGGGGTGAGGTGAAAGACGGTTGGACATCGGCTGCAGGTGCCAACTGTGACCTTTCTGCAGTAGACTGGGTGGGAGACAATGTGAAGGAACTGGAGGCACTGTCAGCAGCAAACCAATCTACTATCGCCTCCACTTGTTCTGGCCTCATCACTTCTAGGGGCGTATGATGCCCTACCAAATACTGATGCAGGTTCTGTCGCCTACTCACACTTGAGGAAGGTGTTTCACTTGTGCGTGTAGCTGGCACAGATCGACCACGTCCTCTCCTTGCAACAGGAGCTCTACCAGCAGCACCACGACCCAGGCCACGGCCCTTATTTGACGGTCTCCTCATATTTCTGTAATTTAAGATCTTGCCCTAGAAAGGTTTTTATTGAATAGCGGAATAGGAAATATGATCCAAAAAAGTGTATGTATCTCGCACGTACAAAACCACACTAGGCCCCAATTACTATTGTTTCTACCCCTAAAAGGATGGATGAGGAGTAGGAGGAGTATGGAACAGACAGCACCCTCAAATCTTCAGAAGTATGAGATGAACCTCAAAAACTTGGAAAGGTGGATCTCACACGTACCGACACAGACTATCACGCAATTTAATTGATCCCCAAAGGTTTTAATTGAATAGCGGAATAGAAAATATGATCAAAAAGAAAGTGTATGCATCTCACACGTACACCACCACACTAGGCCCCAATTACTATTGTTTGTACCCCTAAAAAGATGGTTGAGCAGTAGGAGGAGGAGTATGGAACAGGCAGCACCCTCAAATCTTCAGAAGTATGAGATGAACCCCAAAAACTTGGAAAGGTGGATCTCACACGTACCGACACAGACTATCACGCAATTTAATTGATCCCCAAAGGTTTTAATTGAATAGCGGAATAGAAAATATGATCAAAAAGAAAGTGTATGTATCTCACACGTACACCACCACACTAGGCCCCAATTACTATTGTTTGTACCCCTAAAAGGATGGTTGAGCAGTAGGTTGAGGAGTATGGAACAGGCAGCACCCTCAAATCTTCAGAAGTATGAGATGAACCCCAAAAACTTGGAAAGGTGGATCTCACACGTACCGACACAGACTATCTGTTAGGAACACTCCCTGTGTACACTGAAGTGCTGTCATGAATCTGCCAGTTAAGAGTTAACTTAGTGCAGACTAATTGCACTAATTGGCAAAAGGCTGGCCTATTTAAACACCACAGCAGCACTGAGCCATTGCTGTCTTGTCTGCAGCTTTACCTGTACTTCCTGATCCTGAACCTGCTGTTTCCTGTTGACTTCCTGATCGACCTCCCGGCTTGTCCACTACTTCGTCTGCTTGCTGCCCGCCCTGACCTTGGCTCGTTCCTGTGACCACTCTCCTGCCTTATCCTTGTCGGCTTATCTGCTTCTGATTCTGGACGTGTTCACCTCCTGGTGGGGCAACCCTGGGGACCGCGACCTGGTGTTAGCTTGCAGCGCAGTCTATCCCCACCACCAGGGGCTCTAGTGAAAACCAGCTAGCACTTAGACTCCGCACCTCAGACTAGCCCGTGTCTACCACCAGTGTGACCCGTCCGTGTTCCTGTTGTACCAGATCCCACGAGGCTACCTCTGCACGTCAGGCTCAGCCACCAGCACCATTACAGTACAAGACAGCCATGTCGGAGCCTGCAAGAGGGGCCTCTCCTCTGGACGAGATCTGCCAACACTTGGCAGCATTGTCGCAAACAGTCAAGTCGCTCCAGGACAGCTATGTGCACTTGGAGGAACGCATGCACTCTGTGACTAACCCGGGGATCCCTCCTGTTTCTTTGGTACCCCCAACTTCCACGACACCAACAGGTTCGGTCTCAGGACCCACAGTGGTGATGCTACCACCTGAACCCAGGGTTCCTACACCAGAGCGATTTTCAGGAGATCGGGACAAATTTAGGGCGTTCCGTAACGCATGCGAACTTTATTTCTCACTGCAGCCCCGGACTTTCTCCTTGGAAGCCACCAAGGTTGGATTTGTCATCTCCCTACTCTTGGATGAACCCCAGTCCTGGGCACACCGACTTCTTGAAGAGTGCAGCCCACACCTAGACTCCTTGTCTTCCTTTTTTGGTGCCATGGCTCAATTATACGATGATCCACAGCGCACTTCCACAGCGGAAGCTGCTCTTTATGCACTCCAGCAAGGCCGCAGAGCAGTAGAGGAGTACGTCTCGGATTTTAGACGGTGGAGTACTGATACCGAGTGGAACGACGCAGCGCTACGTCACCAGTTCCGCTCAGGCCTATCTGAGGGTCTGAAGGACGAGCTAGCCCGAGTTGGCATTCCAGACTCCCTAGAGGCATTGATTTCATTGGCTATCCAGATAGATCGCCGGCTTCGTGAGCGCCGTGCGGAAAGGTCTGTCCAGCACCCACGCCCGTTCTGGATGATGCCGCGGTTCGCAACTCCGGCTCATGTCACCTCCACCAGGCCCATTCCGGCCAACCTGGCTCCTGCTAACTTCACACCAGATGCCCCAGAACCCATGCAGGTTGGCGTTATGCGGTCTACCCTAACCGCTGAAGAACGACACCGCCGGCAAAAGAATAACCTCTGCCTATACTGTGGTGAAGCCGGCCATTATGTACGTTCTTGCCCAGCAAAGTTACGTAAGTTTCTCTCCATCTCTCCTTCAAGTTATCCAGCATCCGCTGCCAGTGCTACTCACTTAGCGCTCCCTGTTTCGTTTCAACTCCCGGGAGGTACAATACCAGTCACCGCAATTATTGATTCTGGAGCGTGCAGCTGTTTCATTGATCTCACGTTCGCCATCCAACAACACATCCCTCTTCAAACCAAGACTCAAGGACTTTCCATTTTTCTTGCAGATGGGTCTCATATTAAGTCTGGACCTGTGACTCAGGAGACCCCTCCACTTCCTATGGTCACTTCTTCAGGTCACAAAGAGCTACTCAGCCTGGATGCTATTGCTTCCCCTTTATTTCCAGTTATCCTGGGATTGCCGTGGCTGCAGGCCCACAACCCGCAAATCGATTGGATGACAAGAATGATCAAATTTCAGTCTGATTACTGCATAAACTCCTGTTTACCGGTCTCTCTCAGCCCTGCCAGCACCCTGCTCTGTTTGGACTCTGACACAGATCTGCTTTCTGCTGTGCCTAAGCCTTATCATGGCTACCTGGACGTTTTTAGTAAACGGGGGGCCGAGACCCTTCCTCCTCATCGCACATACGACTGCCCGATCGAGTTACTTCCTGGGGCCGGGATTCCATTCGGTCGTATCTTCCCTTTGTCAGAACGGGAATTGGAGGCTCTGAAAGAATACGTGGATAAAAAGATTTTTGACAGGAAGAGGAGAGGGGAACTAATCCTTCAACCAGGTGACCAGGTATGGCTATCTACATGCAACCTCCGCCTAGCCTGTCCCTCAAAGAAATTGGCACCCAAGTTTATTGGACCCTTCCCGGTCAAGAGGAAACTCAACGAGGTCTCATATGAATTACACTTACCTGATTCTCTTAGAATTCATCCGGTGTTTCATGTCTCCTTGTTAAAACCTACAGTCCCTAACTCCTTCCCGGGCAGAAGCTCGGAACCACCCGAACCTGTGATTGTCGATGGGGAGGAAGAATATGAGGTGGAAGCTATTTTGGATTGCAGGAGGAGGAGAGGTCAATTACAGTTTCTCATAAAGTGGAAAGGTTACGGTCTGGAAGAAAATTCCTGGGAACCGGAACGGAATATCCATGCTAAAGAACTGATCTATGCTTTCTTTCGCAGTCACCCACAAAAGAAAAACCTATTGGGCACCCGGAGGTTGCCCTTAAGGGGGGGGCAATGTTAGGAACACTCCCTGTGTACACTGAAGTGCTGTCATGAATCTGCCAGTTAAGAGTTAACTTAGTGCAGACTAATTGCACTAATTGGCAAAAGGCTGGCCTATTTAAACACCACAGCAGCACTGAGCCATTGCTGTCTTGTCTGCAGCTTTACCTGTACTTCCTGATCCTGAACCTGCTGTTTCCTGTTGACTTCCTGATCGACCTCCCGGCTTGTCCACTACTTCGTCTGCTTGCTGCCCGCCCTGACCTTGGCTCGTTCCTGTGACCACTCTCCTGCCTTATCCTTGTCGGCTTATCTGCTTCTGATTCTGGACGTGTTCACCTCCTGGTGGGGCAACCCTGGGGACCGCGACCTGGTGTTAGCTTGCAGCGCAGTCTATCCCCACCACCAGGGGCTCTAGTGAAAACCAGCTAGCACTTAGACTCCGCACCTCAGACTAGCCCGTGTCTACCACCAGTGTGACCCGTCCGTGTTCCTGTTGTACCAGATCCCACGAGGCTACCTCTGCACGTCAGGCTCAGCCACCAGCACCATTACACTATCACGCAATTTAATTGATCCCCAAAGGTTTTAATTGAATAGCGGAATAGAAAATATGATCAAAAAGAAAGTGTATGTATCTCACACGTACACCACCACACTAGGCCCCAATTACTATTGTTTGTACCCCTAAAAGGATGGTTGAGGAGTAGGAGGAGGAGTATGGAGCAGGCAGCACCCTCAAATCTTCAGAAGTATGAGATGAACCCCAAAAACTTGGAAAGGTGGATCTCACACGTACCGACACAGACTATCACGCAATTTAATTGATCCCCAAAGGATTTAATTGAATAGCGGAATAGAAAATATGATCAAAAAGAAAGTGTATGTATCTCACACGTACACCACCACACTAGGCCCCAATTACTATTGTTTGTACCCCTAAAAGGATGGTTGAGCAGTAGGAGGAGGAGTATGGAACAGGCAGCACCCTCAAATCTTCAGAAGTATGAGATGAACCCCAAAAACTTGGAAAGGTGGATCTCACACGTACCGACACAGACTATCACGCAATTTAATTGATCCCCAAAGGTTTTAATTGAATAGCGGAATAGAAAATATGATCAAAAAGAAAGTGTATGTATCTCACACGTACACCACCACACTAGGCCCCAATTACTATTGTTTGTACCCCTAAAAGGATGGTTGAGGAGTAGGAGGAGGAGTATGGAACAGGCAGCACCCTCAAATCTTCAGAAGTATGAGATGAACCCCAAAAACTTGGAAAGGTGGATCTCACACGTACCGACACAGACTATCACGCAATTTAATTTATCCCCAAAGGTTTTAATTGAATAGCGGAATAGAAAATATGATCAAAAAGAAAGTGTATGTATCTCACACGTACACCACCACACTAGGCCCCAATTACTATTGTTTGTACCCCTAAAAGGATGGTTGAGCAGTAGGAGGAGGAGTATGGAACAGGCAGCACCCTCAAATCTTCAGAAGTATGAGATGAACCCCAAAAACTTGGAAAGGTGGATCTCACACGTACCGACACAGACTATCACGCAATTTAATTGATCCCCAAAGGTTTTAATTGAATAGCGGAATAGAAAATATGATCAAAAAGAAAGTGTATGTATCTCACACGTACACCACCACACTAGGCCCCAATTACTATTGTTTGTACCCCTAAAAGGATGGTTGAGCAGTAGGAGGAGGAGTATGGAACAGGCAGCACCCTCAAATCTTCAGAAGTATGAGTTGAACCCCAAAAACTTGGAAAGGTGGATCTCACACGTACCGACACAGACTATCACGCAATTTAATTGATCCCCAAAGGTTTTAATTGAATAGCGGAATAGAAAATATGATCAAAAAGAAAGTGTATGTATCTCACACGTACACCACCACACTAGGCCCCAATTACTATTGTTTGTACCCCTAAAAGGATGGTTGAGCAGTAGGAGGAGGAGTATAGAACAGGCAGCACCCTCAAATGTTCAGAAGTATGAGATTGTGTTCACTGTACCCCACAAAGATTGTGTTCACTGCACCTCAAAAAGGATTTTATTCACTGCACCCCACAAAGATTGTGTTCACTGCACCCTAAAAGGATTTTTTTCACTGCACCCCAAAAAGATTGTGTTCACTGTACCCCCCATAGATTGTGTTCACTGCACCCCACAAAGATTCTGTTCCCTGTAACCCACAAAGATTGTGTTCACTGCAACCCAAAAAGATTGTGTTCACTGCACCCCAAAAAGGATGTTCTTCACTGCACCCCAAAAAGGATTTTGTTCACTGCACCCCAAAAAGATTGTGTTCACTGCACCCCACAAAGATTGTGTTCACTGCACCCCACAAAGGATTTTGTTCACTGCACCCCAAAAAGATTGTGTTCACTGTACCCCCCAAAGATTGTGTTCACTGCACCCCACAAAGGATTTTGTTCACTGCCCCCCAAAAATATTGTGTTCACTGTACCCCCCAAAGATTGTGTTCACTGCACCCCACAAATATTCTGTTCACTGTACCCCACAAAGATTGTGTTCACTGCACCCCACAAAGGATTTTGTTCACTGCACCCCAAAAAGATTGTGTTCACTGCACCCCAAAAAGGATGTTGTTCACTGCACCCCAAAAAGGATTTTGTTCACTGCACCCCAAAAAGATTGTGTTCACTGCACCCCACAAAGATTGTGTTCACTGCACCCCACAAAGGATTTTGTTCACTGCACCCCAAAAAGATTGTGTTCACTGTACCCCCCAAAGATTGTGTTCACTGCACCCCACAAAGGATTTTGTTCACTGCATCCCAAAAAGATTGTGTTCACTGTACCCCCCAAAGATTGTGTTCACTGCACCCCACAAAGATTCTGTTCACTGTACCCCACAAAGATTGTGTTCACTGCACCCCACAAAGGATTTTGTTCACTGCACCCCAAAAAGATGGTGTTCACTGCACCCCAAAAAAGATTTTGTTCACTGCACCCCAAAAAGGATGTTGTTCACTGCACCCCAAAAAGGATTTTGTTCACTGCACCCCAAAAAGATTGTGTTCACTGCACCCCACAAAGATTGTGTTCACTGCACCCCACAAAGGATTTTGTTCACTGCACCCCAAAAAGATTGTGTTCACTGCACCCCAAAAAGATTGTGTTCACTGCACCCCAAAAAGGATGTTGTTCACTGCACCCCAAAAAGGATTTTGTTCACTCCACCCCAAAAAGATTGTGTTCACTGCACCCCACAAAGATTGTGTTCACTGCACCCCAAAAAGGATGTTGTTCACTGCACCCCAAAAAGATTGTGTTCACTGCACCCCACAAAGGATTTTGTTCACTGCACCCCAAAAAGATTGTGTTCACTGCACCCCAAAAAGGATGTTGTTCACTGCACCCCAAAAAGGATTTTGTTCACTGCACCCCAAAAAGATTTTGTTCACTGCACCCCAAAAAGGACGTTGTTCACTGCACCCCAAAAAGGACGTTGTTCACTGCACCCCAAAAAGATTGTGTTCACTGCAGCTCACACACAGAAAAATGGATGTGGATCACTGACACCTGCCTATCTCCTATCCCACACCACACAGCAATATCGATTGTAGTTTGTAGAACACAGTTTCCCTAAAATTCAGCAGCAGCAGCCTCTCCCTAACAGGATTGAGAAGAGATCGTAGATCAGGATTGAGTGCAGAGTCACCCCACCCCCCACACAGCAATATCGATTGTACTTTGTAGAAGACACTGACCCTATAATTCAGCAGACTCTATCCCTAAAATGCCTACAACTCGCCCTGCCTAAACACTCCGACCTGTCCCTCAATTCTATCCGGACACAAATGGTTTTTTCCTGCCTGTCTTTCCCTAATCAGCAGCCAGCACGTTGATGTGTGCTTTGTCCCTGATCTAAGCAGCAGAATGAAGACGCTGCGGCTGCCTGGAACTTATAAAGACTTGGTCACATGCTTCAGACGGCCAATCACAGCTACTGAGACATTTGCAGGCATGGCTGGGATGGCTTAAGGCACACCAGTTAAACGATTGTTGATTGGCTGTTGAAAGCCCGCCATGAAAAGAGCGCCAAAGCATGCAAAACCCGGAAATAAAACGACCGAACACGGATTTTTACCCGAACATACAGTAAAGTGTCCGTGTCCGTGTTCGGGTACAAAAAATCCAATTATTCGGTACGAACACGAATAATACAGTCCGTGTTCGCTCAACACTACTCGTAAGGCATTACAGCGATTCCTCGGATTTTCAAACTTCTATAGGAAGTTCATCAAGAACTTCTCTGCTATTGTGAGACCTCTCACACAACTTACAAGTATAAAGAAACCATTCAAATGGTCAGAAGAAGCAAATGGAGCTTTCCGCTTGTTAAAATCAAGCTTTACTTCTGCTCCCATACTACGCCATCCAGACCCATCCCTCCAATATATCCTGGAGGTAGTTGCGTCAAACATGGCAGTAGGAGCAGTTCTCTCCCAACGACCAACAAATACTTCACCACTCCACCCAGTTGCTTTCTTCTCTAAATCACTAAGCAGCCCAGAGGTGAATTACCCAGTGGGTGAAAAAGAGTTGCTTGGCATAAAACTGGCACTAGAGAATTGGCGACATCTACTTGAAGGTACCCGATTACCAATACTCATATATACAGATCATAAAAATCTTCAATACCTTCAGACTAACAAAACTCTTTCCCACCGGCAGGTACGATGGTCATTATTCTTCCTAAGATTCAACTTCCTAGTGACCTACACGCCTGCAGACAAAAACAAAAAAGCGGATGCGCTATCACGATTAACCGAAGATAACTGCGCCGAAATCCCTTCTATTCCTATAATACCCTATGAACGTATTATTGGTGTTGTTCGTTCCCTGAAGGAAGAGATTTTGCACAGTATAGGACTGGATTCACCTCCACCACAACTAAGTACTGATGCAGAAGGCTTCCTCTACTACAACGACAGACTCTACATACCCCCTACTATGCGCACCAAGATCTTGGAATTGTCACATGATGTGCCTATGGCAGGACATATGGGTATGACTAAAACCCTTAATTTGCTTACCAGGCAGTTTTGGTGGCCTGATATGAAGACGTCTGTACAAAAATTTGTTTCTTCATGTGACATCTGTGCAAGGTCCAAAATTGACACTACAAAACCATCTGGTCTACTTTGCAGTCTACCAATACCCCAGGTTCCATGGGAAGTTGTGTCCTTAGACTTTATAGTAGAACTACCACCTTCCAAAGGATTTAATACCATTCTAGTGTCAGTGGACCATCTGACAAAGATGGCACATTTCATTTCTATTCGCAGACTACCTTCATCTAAGCAAACAGCGGAATTACTAATGAAACATGTGTTCAAGTTACACGGAATTCCAAAGACTCTTTTATCCGACCGTGGTTCACAGTTCATCTCCAAGTTTTGGCAAGCTCTATGTCATATACTACGGATTGAGCGAAAGCTCACTTCTCCTTACCACCCTCAAACCATCGGACAGACTGAAAGAGTCAACCAGTGCATTGAACAATATCTACATTGCTACACCTCATACCTACAGGATGATTGGGTGGACCTCCTCCCTCTGGCGGAATTTGCTTATAACAACGCAACCCACAGCACTACCAAGCAAAGTCCGTTCTACTTAAACTATGGGTTTCATCCCACACTTCTTCCACCACGCATCCTACCATCAAGTAACCCAGTAGCCTCGGATTATCTTACCCAAATAAAAGACTCTCTGGGTTTACTTAATACCACCATCTCACACGCTCATAGTCAACAAAAAAGGTACTACGACCTTCGTAGGAAACCCTCTCCTCAATATGCTATTGGGGACCTCGTTTGGCTATCGACGAAAAATTTAAGGTTAAAGATCCCTAGCAAAAAGCTTGGACCTTTATTTCTGGGACCCTTCCCAATTAAGAAACTCATTGGAAAAGCTGCAGTGCAACTCAATTTACCGGCAGATCTCAGAATACATCCCATCTTTCATGTGTCGCTACTGAAACCACATGTTCCTAACCAAGGAATAAGGCCTACCATCTTGCCTCCACCTCCAGTACAAGTTGAAGGCGGAGAAGAATTTGAGATTAGGGAGATTTTGGATTCTCGTATCCACAGAGGAAAACTCCAATATCTCATAAGATGGAAGAACTATGGATCCCAAGACGACACCTGTAGGAAAAGAATTAGCCGCACATCCAGGGATTCCAATAGGTTTCAAATACCTTTATTTCCAAAAAGTTGCAAGTGATGACACCAAAGACACCAGCATAAAGTCTCGTAGATGCGTTTCACACATACATCTTGTGCTTAATCATTAGTATTAGTAATGATTAAGCACAAGATGTATGTGTGAAACGCATCTACGAGACTTTATGCTGGTGTCTTTGGTGTCATCACTTGCAACTTTTTGGAAATAAAGGTATTTGAAACCTATTGGAATCCCTGGATGTGCGGCTAATTCTTTTCCTACAAGTGTTCCCAGGGAGGCGGGCCGGGGCCAGCACTCTATTGGATATCCTATCTCCTGGCAATCACCACACAATATACACCTGGAGCAGTGTCTTTCTTTTCTTCAGTACCAAGACGACACCTGGTTGGATACTTCTGATGTTCACGCACCCAGGCTTATACGAAGATTTCACTCTAAATACCCGGAGAAACCAGTGCTATAGGCCTTCTGGAGCCGGCCTTAAGGGGGGGGGGGTACTGTAAGATTCTGGTACCTTTGGTACCCTTATTGCCCATTTTTCGTTGCATATTGCGTCCCACCTTTTCAGTTAGGTGGAACGCATATACCTTTAAGCCGCATGACATCATCACTGAGCGCCGCTCTGAGCGGCTATTTCAATCGCCGGCTTTCTCTCACAGGTCGTTCGTTCAAACCGCATGCTTAACAGCCTTGTCTTATGCTGCCGGAGCCTCCAGCTATTCTCTTTACCTGGAACAGACCGGAACCTCGCTACTGATCCCGTATCTCGCTACCGGATCACTCCCTCACTACCGGACCCTTCCACTTACTAACCTCACTAGTGATAAGTACCCCACAGGGGATTCCTTCATAACAAACTTACACTATCTACTTCTGCACATTAAGGACTGTTACTATCTATGCATTACTAATCCTATCATCTGCACTGTTACATAGATTGCTAGCTCTTGAATCTACTACCATCTATCCTTGCACTGGGTTAGTCTCTCCTGTATATGTCATCTGCTGTCCTTACCACCTGTTACTATACATGATTACTAACCTATATGCATTCTACCTATTACCATCTACCACTCTCCTGAACATTACTATCAAGTGCTTATCATTGCTATCACTGCTCACGCCTGTCCCTTCAGCACATCACCTCTATACTGTCATATACATCCTATCACTCCAGGAACATCTTATTGAGTGTATGTATATTTGTATGCTGAAGCAGGCGGGTCCACAGTGATGAGTCTGGAGAGTTGGATCTGGTAATTCAACACATCTCTACATGACTACTGAGTGGAGATTCTGCAGCTGCAAATCCAGCTCACTATAACAAAAACGCAGGAGCGTTACACTGCTTAGTTAGAATAGGTGCCATTCAGAGAGTGACTTCATCGCCCCACTTCTCCACCTGATCCAATCATAAACAATGTGCATTCATGAGATAAATGCAAGGGATTCTGTGAATGGTGCATGTGCCAGTTATCCACATATGAGGCACATTTAACATTTTTAACCATGCAATTTGACAACAATTCATAATTTAGCCTTACAAATTGAAGGATTAACACCTGTTGCAGACTTCCTGACACCAATGACGGGATTATGTAAAAAGAGAAAGGTGTTTCCACAGACTTTCACACCTTCCATCCTGTTCTTGGAAATCAACAACTGTCTTGGCACATTTATTGATGACTACTTGGCTTTAAGCTTGCACCCTATGGGAGGATGCACAGTAGTCATCAATTTGGATGGAAGATTCTGCTGAAAAGATGCACAGATAAATGCAACAGCAGTAAGAGAAGTACTGCATTTCACCTATGCTTTTACATATAGACTGTGTCTTTGATGGTTTAATAACATTTTAATTCATAAAAAATAATCTGTGTAAATCTGTCCTTAGTGACCCAACTATTCCCCCACTGGGTAGTGGCATCTTGCCTCATTCAAAGTATAAATTAAATAATATCAGGCTGTCAGCCACAGCCAATAAGTCACAGACATCTCTACCCTCCCTGTAATAGTCATGAAACTCTGGTCCCTGTATACATTAGCAGCCACGGGGAGAGCTTAAGGGTTTAGCTGCTAACTTTTGATGAAAAGTCCCAGAACAACAGAGTTTGGTCTGCTTAGGCTGCTTGTTTTTTGGAAAGCAGGATTGCACACGAAGCAGCTGATGAAGCAGATTAGGAAGCTACCACTATATTTATATTCTAGGGGAATGAAAAAATAACTTTTTTTTCATAACAGCAACATTGCTTTTTGAAGAACCTGCCTTAAATACAGGCCAAACAGTTGAGCAGCCCCAAGGGCTTGGATAAACCACTTGACATGCAATTACTGCATGTTAACCTTTGATTAATGGCAAAATGTTTATTAAGCTAAATTCCTCAATGGATATACAGTATCTCACATAAGCAAGTACACCTCTAACATTTTTGTAAATGTTTTATTATATCTTTTCATGTGACAACACTGAAGAAATTACACTTTGCTACAATGTAAAGTAGTGAGTGTACAGCTTGTAATACAGTGTAAATTTGCTGTCCCCTCAAAATAACTCCACACAGCCAATAATGTCTAAACTGCTGGCAACAAAAATGAGTACACCCCTAAGTAAAAATGTCCAAATTGGGCCCAATTAGCCATTTTCCCTCCCAGGTGTAATGTGACTCAGTAGTGTTACAAGGTCTCAGGTGTGAATGGGGAGCAGGTGTGGTAAATTTGGTGTTATCACTCTCACTCTATCATACTGGTCACTGGAAGATCAACATGGCACCTCATGGCAAAGAACTCTCTGAGGATCTGGAAAAAAGAATTGTTGCTCTACATAAAGATGGCCTAGGCTATAAAAAGTTTGCCAATACCCTGAAACTGAGCTTCAGCACAGTGGCCAAGACCATAAAGTGGTTTAACAGGACAGGTTCCACTCAGAATAGGCCTTGCCATGGTCAACCAAAGAAATTGAGTGCTCAGCGTCATATCCAGACGATGTCTTTGGGAAATAGATGTATGAGTACTGCCAGCATTGCTGCAGAGGTTGAGGGGGTGGGGAGGTCAGCCTGTCAGTGCTCAGACCATACGCTGCACACTGCATCAAATTGGTCTGCATGGCTGTCGTCCCAGAAGAAAGCCTCTTCTAAAGGTGATGCACAGGAAAGCCTGCAAACAGCTTTCCGAAGACAAGCAGACTAAGGACATAGATTACTGGAACCATGTCCTGTGGCCTGATGAGACCAAGATAAACTTATTTGGTTCAGATGGTGTCAAGGGTGTGTGGCGGCAACCAGGTGAGGAGTACAAAGACAAGTGTGTCTTGCCTACAGTCAAGCATGGTCTGGGGCTGCATGAGTGCTGCCAGCCCTGGGGAGCTACAGTTAATTGAGCGAACCACGAATGCCAACATGTACTGTGACATTTTGAGGCAGAGCATGATCCCCTCTCTTCGGAGACTGGGCCACAGGGCAGTATTACAACATGATAACGACCCCGAACACACTTCCAAGATGACCACTGGATGCTAAAGAAGCTGAGGGTTAAGGTGATGGACTGGCCAAGCATGTCTCCAGTCCTAAAATATTGAGCATATGCGGGGCATTCTCAAATGGAAGGTAGAAAAGCGCAAGGTCTCTAACATCCACCAGCTCTGTGATGTCTTCATGGAGGTATGGAAGAGGACTCCAGTGGCAACCTGTGAAGCTCTGGTGAACTCTATGCCCTAGAGGATTAAGGCAGTGTTAAAAAATAATGGTGGCCACACAAAATATTGACACTTTTGGCCCAATTTAGACATTTTTACTTGGGGGTGTACTCACGTTTGTTGCCAGCAATTTAGACATGAATGGCTGTGTGTTGAGTTATTTTGAGGGGACAGCAAATTTACACTGTTATACAAGCTGTACACTCACTACTTTATATTGTACCAAAGTGTCATTTCTTCAGTGTTGTCACATGAAAAGATGGAATAACATATTTACAAAAATTTGAGGGGTGTATTCACTTTTGTGAGATACTGTATGACATTTGTAGGGTGGTAATCCTCCATAGGAGCTGTGGCAGGGTAAGAACTCTGTGGTGTTCACTGGAAAAAATAGAAAACAGCTTAGTGAATATACAGATTTTTTGTGTGATGATTTGACAAAGATGAAAAGCACTTAGATTTGGTAAGGTTGGGAGTAGCTAAAATGTATAAATTCAACCTTTTAGTTTTGCATGTGGAGAATATCCCTGTCTCCACATAATAAGTGGGCCAAACCCTAGGTCCTCAGGAGAGATGTTAGAGTTGTGGGTAGAATTTGTGGGTGGAAAGAAAAGAAAAAAAAAACCCTCAAGGGTTTATGTAGCAAAGGAGCCCTTAATAGTATGAAGTGGTGGTAACACCATATATGTATTTCATGGCTAATATGGCGCTTTTTCAGTTTATGTGGTGTTTCACATGGGTTCAGTGCCTCTTAGTTGCTTAGCAATCCTTAAGGTGTCCATGTGAAGTTCATGAGTTTAATGAACAAATTAACTAGACACATTTCTGGCTTTGTGTCAAGCAGCTCCACAGCAAAATGAATGTTGTATGCAGCATTTATTGCAATCACTCTGGTAGACCCCTACATTAGAGTGCTTACAGAAACGGAGAAGCTCATGCCTTAAACATTTTCGAAGGTATTTATAAAGCAGTGAATGTGACTTTCACAAAACATTCTCTGGTATAAAATCAATCCATGCCATATAAAATACATGTACCTGGAAGATTTGCCTGCTGAGAATGTTTGCTGAATATCAGATTCACTGCTTTGTTTATACGCCCCTCAATATATCCTGTATGGAGGTATATGTCTTTTAATTGCCTGTAACATTGTTAAATCTTATTTAGTTGAACTTCCCTCTCCTTTATCAAGTACATAGAGTAAACATTTATATTGAATTGTTTGGGTATTTTTGTATTACTTTTTAAAAGTTATATCCAAAATAAAAAACTTTAAAAAGCACATTTAATTACTTTATGTATGCAGAATATTGTACACTTTGAGAAACATCAAAAATGTAGTCAGTAAAAGAAAAAAAAAATTGTAAAGCTCAATTGAAAATGTAATAATCCTGTTACATTATGCAAATGCAGACCTACATAGAACAGTAAAAGGAAAGAAGTGTTTGTGAAAGCATTAGCATCGCTAAAACATTTGAACAGCAGATAAACCAGCTGATGAACGGAAAACTTAAAGTCTTTTTAAATGCTGCAAATACTGCAAAAAATACACTTTATTGGTGAAGATGTTGTTGCTAAAGGCCCCTAAATATAAGCATCAAACACGATGTTAAATATGTTTTTCTAATGCCCAAATTTTTTTTTAAAGGGCAGGTTTCTAATGCCCAATGATTACTCAACAACATAGACAAAATGGATAAACTGTGCTAAAATTGTACTAAAAGGTACCAAATTGAACAAAGGCTGCAACATCTGTCCAGTTGATGGTATATCCCACCTTTTTCATAATGCTTCTCCAAACAGACATTCCAATTTGCAGGAACATTGAAAAAAATGTGGCTCTCCAAACATAAAAGGTAAGAACAATAAATCAGAAACTCATGTGGAAGAGCATTACAAATGGCTCTTCTGATACTGATTCTGATTGCTGTGAGCTCCTATTCCTGATCCTATTCCTGATTCCTTAATCCTGTTATACCATGTCCTATCAAACCTAAATCCTCTTTCCAGGTGGTCAGTTCCTCCTTTTCCTGTGATAGTGGATGGCATCTGGATTCTGGATGAACTGCAGTGCCAAGTTGGTCATGGTCAGTGCATGTGGAAAATGTACAAACAAGCAGTGGTATAGGAACTGATTTTTTCTACTAGCATAATCTGATCTACTGTTAAAGCAAACATGGCATATATATTATTAATATTTTTACCCATAAACTACTTTTATAGTGTCACCCACATGACTAAATAGAGATTTTGACCACATAGTTATACACTTCATGTAACATGTATATTCCATTTCCAATTTTGCTCAGAAATATAGATAAATGCATGATTTTACAGATCAGCTTGGAAAGACCATTTAAGACATACATTAGCCTGGGGCAAAGATCACACGACCAGGCCCTTAATACCAGAATATCAACAGGACTCTAAGCACTGAGCTAGGCTTACAAATAGGACTGGATAGATTAGAGATAAGCATTATAGTGTTGTGAGGCACTGGCTGGCAGGAATAGGAATGGTGTATATGTGTCAGATAGGTTTCTCATCTGCACATGGTGAGGGGTTCCAGGGTTGATGATTGATATGGTAAAATCATACTCCTCCAATGGAACTGTTTAAATACCGGTCTGTTTGAATAATGGCTTTATTCTTCACATGATTGGGCTTTTAACACAGTGTATTCATGCCTGTGTTTTCATTTGGAGAGACAGGGTAAAATTAAAAAGTGATCATGTCTGTCTGTATGTGAGAAGTGATCTCAAAGTGAGTGCGAAAGAGGTTCTTGTTAAATGGAGAGTATGACGATGCTGAAGCATTATGGGTGGAGCTGCAAATGGGTGTGCATACTTAAATACTTCAAAGTTAGTCAATGGAGTTGTTATAGGCCACCTGGTGTTAATCAGGAGGTGGAGACTCGGATAGAAAAGGCTGCAGGGGCTGGAACAGTGTTAATAATGGGGGATTTTAACTAAACTGAAATTAACTGGAGCAATGGCACTGCTACAACTGTAAAAGGGCGGATATTTTCTAAACCTAAATTACAAGACAATTTTATGCTACAGTTTATAGAGGTCGCAACTGAAAATGATGCTCTGCTGGACCTAATAATCTCAAATAATGCAGAGATTATTACTAATGTCCATTTAAGGGAACATCTGGGTAGAAGTGACAGCAACATGATTTTATTTAATGTTAGCTGTAAAAAACAAGCACATACTGGAAAGATAAAAGCATTTAATTATATGAGAGCAAATTTTTTGGAAGGGAATGTTGTCATTAAAGATCACAGAACAGAAATGGAATGCTTCATATTAACTGTATGCGAACACACTGACAAATATATTCCCATGGGCAATAAGTTTAAAAAGGCTAAATATAAAATCTATGTGGCTCATGTCCAAATGTAAAATAGCTATATATAATAAGAAAAGCGCATTTAAAAAATATAAAAATTAAGGAGCACTATCATCATTTAAAAGTTACAAAGAAAATACAATCATCTTAATCCATTTTCTTCACTTGGATATGTTCTATCCTGTATTTTTTGTATATTTAAAAATTGAAACATAAAAATAGCACAAAATATAAAAGTATTTAAAAAAAGGAAATTAGGGCTACACAAATTGAAAACAATACATTGTAAAAGAGAGTACAGCAACCCCCAAAAAGTCTTTAAATATATTAACAGTAAAAGGTCAGGTTTGAACATGTAGGCCTTTTATTCGATCATTTTTGAGTTGGTTACTGGGGACATAGAGAAAGCAAATGTATTAAATACTGTGAGCTGGAGATAGGTAGACAGTACATAAGTCCCCTGGGGTAAGCAGCCTCTTAGGTACAGATATCAAATTCAGTGAGGTTGTGACAAACAGTGCGGTGTTCCAGTGTTCAGTGTTCCAGAAAATACATAGGGCAAATAATACCAAAACAAAAGCCTAGCCATATCCCGGCTAACTACATAAAAATACAGGTCCTAACTAACAGGCTGAGCAAGCCTGTTGCTTGTCCGCCTCCACATATACAGTATAGCTTGTTAGCTTTTACCAACCTTTCAGCATTCCCAGACAGGACTGGTCAAGGCTCTGCTATATCAAAGCCTTGGTTTTTCATTTTAAGGGACTCTTTAATGACTGGCATGGTACCACTAGACTGGAGTAAGGCCAATGTGGTGCCTATATTTAAAGAGGGATCAACAAAATTACCAAGTGACTACAGACCAGATAGTTAAACTTATATATTTGGGAAGATACTTCAGAGTTTAATAAAAGACCATATAGAAGAATGTTTGCTAGAATATAATATTTTACTAAATAGTCAGCATGGATTCATGAGAGACTGAAGTTGTCAAACAAATATAATTTCATTTTTATAAGTAGAAACAAAGTAGACAAAGAATTGGCTATGGATATAGTCAAAACGTTTCACACAGCTCCCATTACATGTGGCTAATGTGTAAATAAAAGACTATAGGCTTAGAAAATTCAGTTTGTAAGTGGATAGAAAACTGGCTAAAAGATAACATTCAGAGAGTGATTAATGATTTATACTCTGAATAGTCTAAGGTCATCAGTTGTGAACCCAAGGTTCAATGTTGGGACCCTTACTTTTTAACATATATAAAAATTATATAGGGTCTGGTATTAAAAGCACTCTTTTAGTGTATGCAGATGACACACATATATGCAGTATAATTATGTCCTTACAGGATGTCTCCAACTTACAAGTCAACCTCGATGCACTGCTTAACTGTGCAACTATGTGGCAAATTAGGTTTAATGTTGATGTCAATTTATGCACTTGTGGGATAAATACTAGGATGAGAACACCTAGGGAAGTCAGGATGGAGAAAGATCTGGGTGTTCTGGCAGATCACAGGCTTAATAATAGCATGCAATGCCAAGCTGAAGTTTCTAAAGCAACAAAATAATTTCTTCTATTAAAGGGGTATAGACTCCAGAGAGATATCATTTTACCCCTGTACAAATCATTAGTAAGACCTCACTCTGAATATTCAGTTAAATTTTGGGCACCAGTTCACAAAAAAGATATCGGGGAACTGCAGAGAGGGGCAACCAAACTGATAAGAGGCATGGAGGAGCTCAGCTATGAGGAAAGATTAACTGAACTGAATTAGTCCTTATAGTTAACTTGGTGTAGAGTTATTCACTTTCAGGTCAAAGGACAAGAAGGCACTCTTTACATCTGGAGGAAAAGAGAATTAGCCTTCACATACAGAAATGCTTCAGACTCGCTCAATAATTAGTTCTAGCTTTCTCAGTAGATTGTTTAAAAAAATAACTAGATTGTAACGGATGTGTAGGTGGGACAGAACGCACACGGAGAGCAGGAGTGCCCTTTTTTGAACAGTAGCAGGTAGGCTCACAAACAAAGGAGCCAAAACAAAGGTGCCCAAGGTCAGACCCAACGTGGGTAGGACAGAGTTCCAGATAACAGGGGTAGTCCATAACAGGGGGCTCCCGATAGAATGGGCAAAGTCCTGGCCAGTGAGGGAGTGGGCCACACATGGGTCGGGGCAAACAATGAGGTGACAAAGTTCAGGCAGAGTTCTAGTAGGCCCAGGGTTAATCCAATCACCAGCAGGCAGGTACAGGGTTAGTCCACACTCAGGCTTGTAGGCAGGTACAGGGTTAATCCACTCCTGAGGGTTGTGGGCAGGTACAGGGTTAATCCACTCCTGAGGGTTGGCTGCAGGTACAGGGTTAATCCACACTCAGGGCTGGCTATAGGATTGAAGAGGCCTGTGGGAACCAATAGCACAGTCTGTGTTCTCTGGCCGCAGCCCAGGGACACACAGTCTGACAAACAGCAGATAAGAAGAACACAGGAGGGACTCTCGCTCTGCTATATATCTTAGGAGCTGCGCTCGAGCAGGTCGCCAAGCAACTCCCAGGCTTGCATCAGGTTGCCCTGGCAACCAGCCCCGCCCCCCCTTTAATCGAGCCCACACAAGGAGTGTGTTCTTTGTCCCCAACGAGCACGAAGGCGGAGAAGCAGACTTTCCTGCACCTGGCCGGGGAGGGGAGAAGGACAGCACAGTGGGGAAGCAGGCAAGCAGGCAATAGAGTGAGTGGTCAGGGCAGAGGAAAATTCCATGCTGGGGAAAAGGGCAAAGTCCTGGGGTTGCAGGGAGGACAAAAGAAAGGGGGGGGATAAAGAGTAAGATCCGTGACATGGATGCATTTCTCTAACGCACAAAAACATACCTGGATACCAATATTTTGAGGTAATAAAACCAGGGGTAGTTGATCCAGGTAATATACGATTTCCTCATTTGGAATCAGGAATGATTTTTCCCCCCTACTGAAGCAAATTGGTTCATGATCATTTATTGTTTTTGTTTTTTTTTTTTGTCTTTCTCAAGATCAACTATGATATGTAATAATATATATAAGGATTGATTTACTAGAGCTGGAGAGTGCAAAATCTGGTGCAGGTCTGTATATAAATTAATCAGCTTCTAGGTTTTTAAAGCTTAATTGAACAATTGAATTGAAGTTAGAATCTTATTAGCTGCCATGCACATCTGCATCAGAGTTTGCACTCTCGGGTTTTAGTAAATCAACCCCATAGTGCATATGGAAATTTTCTATTTATGTGTGTTTTTTTATTTTTTATTTTTTTGGTTGAACTAGATGGACTAGTGTATTTTTTCAACCCAACAATTTAACTCTGTAACCTGCAAATCTGTAATTAAGTGCAATCTCTCTTTTAAAGCAAACATACTCCCCATTAGTCTCTGTACAAGGGGATTTTCACTGCAATCTATGGCTCCTCCCATGAAGGCAATTTCCAGCTTGCCTCATCTTTTTTCTCCCTGTAGTAGAGAGGGCTTGATAGTTCTTTAGATGTGTTACACACAGAGTGATATATTTCAAGCATTTCTTTCTTTTTAATTTTGATGATTAGGGCTTACAGATAGTGAAAATCCAAAATTCAGTATCTCAGAAAATTAGAATATTACATAAGGTAATAAAAAAAAAAAGGATTTTTAATACAGAAATGTTGGTCTACTGAAAAGTAGGTTTATGTACAGCATAGTGTGACCAATGCTTGGTCGGGGCTCCTTTTGCATAATTTACTGCACCAATGCAGCATGGCATGGAGGCAATCAGCCTATGGCGCTGCTGAGGTGTTATGAAAGCCCAAGTTGCTTTGATAGCCACCTTCAGCTCATCTGCATTGTTAGGTCTGGTGTCTCTCATCTGCCTCTTGACAATACCCCACAGATTCTCTATGAGTTTTAGATCAGGCGAGTTTGCTTCCCAATCGAGCACAGTGATACCATGATCATTAAGCCAGGTATTGGTACTTTTGGCATTGTGGGCAGGTACCAAGTCCCGCTGGAAAATGAAATCAGGATCTTCATGAAGCTGGTCAGCTGGGGGAAGCATGAAGTGCTCTAGATTTTCCTGGTAGGGGGCTGCGCTGACTTTGGACTTGATAAAACACACTGGACTAACACAAGCAGATGACATGGCTCCCCAAATCATCACTGACTGTTAAAACTTCACACCGGACCTCATGCAACTTGGATCCTGTGCCTCTCCACACTTCCTCCAGACTCTGGGACCTTGATTTCCAAATGAAATGCAAAAGATTCCACAGTCAGTGATGATTTGGGGAGGATTTTTCTCTACTGCAGTTTTACAGGTTTTGTCCCTCCCCAGTCTGCGATTGGAAAATGCAGCAGAAAAAGCAGCTTGATGAGTGGAGCTTTTATCTGACTGTGCCCTTTCCTACTATCGGTGCTTTTTGTTAGCACCTGAAATTATTCATTATTTGGGCTATTTGTGCTCTTTCTCTCTTCTAGTCTGAGCTCTGCTTTGAAGGGCATTGAAAGATGTTGTTGCCAAGTCAAAATTAATTACTGGTTGCATAAATAGTGATATTTTTTTTCTTGCATATTTGACTGTAGGTCCCTTTATAAGTAAAACTCTGGTAATGTTTTGGTTATTTTGGATAAGATGGGGAAAACTCTGTTATTTGTTTTTTATAGCTGTCTATGTCCCTGGTGGGGGGGGGGGGGGGGGTTCTGTCACATAGACAAGAAATGAAGGTAAATCTCTCCAGTGTGCATAAATGTAAGATACTCTAACTCTTCCTGGAGTTGACTAGAGTTCCACTTTATCATTATTATTATCATTGTCCTTTATTAACAGAGCACCAAATGTCAGTCAAGTGACTGGGGTTGACAATCGTTTGTTATCTGGTGCTAGCTGCACTACAGGGGCCTGTTGACATCACAGAATGTGTGCCCTATTCAACTATTTAGAGTAAAACTGGAGAACATGTATATGATTTTAAGCCTGGCAGCAAGAGACATCCCTTACCAGAGCCTTGATGCGAGGGAGGTCAAATGACCAAGAAAGTTTTCTAAACTGGGCAGGAAAGGTATCTCTAGAGTGCCCTACCGCTTCTCTTCATAGGAACAAATATGTAGGTTTGCTTGTAGAGCGATCTTTATTAGAAAAATAATTTTGAGTTTGGATTGTGCACACATGGGTGGCCATTACAGAGATGTTTCCTAATGAAAAAAAGACATCTCTGCCAAATACTTTAAATTGTTTAGAGCCTTTGTACAAAGAGTAAGGTTCTTATCAGTTTGCTCTTTATACAATGAGTAAAGTTCTTATCCCTTCTCTGGAATGTGTTTATTAACATAAAGTTCCTCTGAATTTCTGGATGACCCTACAAGAATAGCTAAGGAACTAATTATTATAAAAGCTTAAGAACTCTTCTTAATCATTTCAGTAAACTTTGCATTTGAGGCAGATATGGTTAAGGTATTGTTTGGACAAAAAATATGAACTCGAAGCGCCAAGATAAAAATAATTTTCATAGAATACACGCTTGATGAACATTGTGTAAACAATTATTTCTCCGTTTGATGTAGAAACCCATAAGGCACGATTGGGTCAAGAAATGTATTTTAATTATTTTTCTTCTATAATCTCCTGCATTGTGTTTACAGTGTTTGTGAACGTGGCAAATGAATTAAATTGCTTTCAATCTGTGTTGTGCACAGAGTTACATTAGCAGTAATCTGGGCTAATGTTTCACTGGAATAATCACTGCTATTAAACAACAGCCAACAGCTAGTCTCTGCCTAATTATCATCTCAGTTCTGGGCTAAAAAAAAAAATCCCTTTTAATGTCAAGATACCCTGAAAAAGATGCATTTCTTTTTAAAGCATGCCATTTTTTCTATTTGATGTAATTTATTATAGAGGACTAAAGCCACCTAAACATTTTATTTTCATTCTGCGTTATTGCCAACATGTTAAATAAAAGGCTGCTTAACTCATGGGGACTCCAGTGGTGGCATATGCCCCAAAGACTTATATACTTGATCAGCTGCCGTTGCTATTAAATATACATGTTATGGCATCCAAGTAGATTCTCTACAGTGTCATGTCAAAAAAGTAACTAGGCGGGGCATGGTTTCCTCATGAAGCTGTGAGGACGCTTTCCCAGGGAGCTCCCCCAGGGTTACTTCTTATATGCTATATCAGCACTTTCCTAGACCACCAAACTTTCACACACAATATGGGGAAACACACTGGGAAGTCCCTGCCAACTCAAAACCCTTTTATGGGGGTCCATCAATCGCTTTTTGGCGACGGAACCTGAGGATTCTCTAGATGCCGGGGAACTACGTTGCTCTCCTCATGGTGTAAGCTCCGCCTCCTGTCACAGATCTCCTTTGTGCTGAAGCTCTCCGGCTTCTTTCTATTGCTCGGACAGAGGTGGCTGCTCCCCGCGGAGACTAGAGGTGGCGGCCCTTGTCAGTGGCCTCCCAAACCAAGTCAGAACTGGCCTCGATGCTCCATAGCCTGGAAAAGCCCATTAAGAAGGAAGTATCGGCTGTTCGATCTGATTTATCCCAAGTTCTGTTACGGGTAGAAGAATCGGAGTATCAGCTGGATCACCACGCGGCTGCCATACGTGATCTCCTGCAAAACTCCAGATGCCTAGCTATAGCCCACAGGATGGCCCTATACAAGAAAGAGGGCCAAGAGAACAGGAATCAGAGAAATAATAACCAAATTTGAGGCCTCCCCTGAAGCGACAAGCGATGAAGACTTATTAGCGATGATCCATGGGATATTCAATACATTGCAGGACAACCCTGCTGATGTCCCCATAAAGATAGACAGTTAGATAGAGTTAATCATGCCCTTCATCCACAAAATATGTTCTCTGAGATTCCTAGGGACATGATCTGTAGGGTACATTTCTATGAGGAAAAGAAGCTGATTATGACTTAGCCAGGGAAACGTTGGATTGGCGCCGGGCCCTATGACCTCTCACAGAGAAGTTTCGCCACAATGCCATATCATATTGCTTGGGCTTTCAAGCCTGCCTCATTGCCACCAAGGATGGCAGTATTTCACCTCTCTGCTTCCCAGAGGATCTGGAGAAGTTCTGCATGGATCTTAACATCTCCCCGCCAGATCTACCGGGCTGGCAGGACAACCTCCCAGTGATGGAGCCTTCACACAGCCATGCTGAAAACTTGGTCTCCATCTAGATAGTTTTATCCCCTCTCTTACAGCATGGTCACATTTTTTCTGATAATTTCAGTTCTTGGAACATTTCTCCTTAGTTTGGTTTGTATACACATTGATTTTCACTAACCTTACTGGACTACCATTTTTTGTTATTGCTATCACTGCTCCTTAGTTGATACACATATATACAGTATATATATATATATGTGTGTGTGTGTGTGTAACGTTTTATTGCAGCTTTCTGGTCTATTCATTTTCAATGTAATGGGGTTACCTCTGGGGGGGGCAAACTTTGACACACCCCTTATTTGTTTGTTGGGTGCGATTCTCCCTCCGGTGGCCTCCCTTCCCTAGAAGGGCCCACTGTGCCTCTGGATTCACTCTCACTCGCAACTCCAACATATTTGGCGGTAATGGCCCAAGATATGGTGATCCCCTGCTCAAGCACCGCAAGTTTTTGCTTGCCTTATCTAGACTTACTGGACCCTTATTTTACTCATGCTCTTTTTTCTGCCCCTCTTCTATTCAGTCTTTTCTATCTCACTCTACCCACTTGTCTCCATCTACTTCCTTGCCTACATTTGCTCTGCTTCTTCTTAGAGTTCACAGGTTACATGCTGCATGGACCCACATCTGCGATCCCCATGGTCACCATCAATCTAATCTCGATTAAAGTAAGAGGTCTTCACGCCTCAGGTAAGAGACATAATTTGTTTAGAGAACTTAGAAGACTCCACTGTGATGTAGCTTTCCTCCAGGAAACACAACTTACGCATACCACCATCTCTAGGCTGTTCTCCTCAAACTATCGAGCATGGTATTATAGCCTTACGGATATACATAAGGTGAAAGGGGTGGTCATTGGGTTTTGCAGAGGGACGCCATTCCAGTGTGATGACACTCTGGTGGATATTTACAGGAGATACTTATTTTTAAGAGGCACTCTGGGTAATATGCCATGTACTTGGCGAATATATACGCCCCCAACCAAAACCAAGTCGATTTCTTATCTGATACTCTAAGAAAGCTAACGGAATTCACAAAGGGTTGTATTATTTTAGCAGGAGACCTCAATGTCCCCCTGGAACCTATACTTGACAAATCATTAGGTAAATCATCCATCTCTCATAAACGCCTCACTTCTCTATGTAAACGACTCCAAGGATACCTGGCATATTCTGCATACTTCTTAAAGAGATTTCTCATTTTCTCACAACACCAAACCTATTCTAGAATGGATTATCTCTTCATTGACCACCACCACCTAGAACTTTTATCCCAGGCCAAACTGGAATATTTTTCCTTTTCAGATCATGCTGTGATATGCTTAACACTGAAAGTTCCCTCCTTACCTATACAATGCACTAATTGGAAACGAAACAAC
Source organism: Pelophylax lessonae (assembly GCF_965119305.1). NCBI lineage: Eukaryota > Metazoa > Chordata > Amphibia > Anura > Ranidae > Pelophylax > Pelophylax lessonae. The sequence continues at coordinate 642,682,423 of NC_138769.1, forward strand.
TCGCTATTACTGGATGCCAATGATAGGTCTCAGGTTGGGGCTGATATCTCCTCTTACTTTACTGAGAATACAACTGGGGAATCATCCCCTGTGGTTATTTGGGAAGCACACAAAGCGCTCATACGGGGCAAATTTATAGAACTTGGCTCACGCAAAAAGACAGAGAAGTTACAGCGCCAATCGGAACCTCTTAACAAGATATAGGATCTTGAACGCAAACACAAGGCTTCCTTGGGAGGAATTGAAAGCTATTTATCACCAAGAGCAAAAATGCTATTTTCACAAGAAAGCTCAGAAAATATACGAATGGGGGGGGGGGGGGGGCAAGCCAAGTAGACATTTAGTCAGGTCATTACACCATAAAAAAACTCTTTCATATCCAAAATGAAAAAACCCCAGCAGATAAATTGGTTCATGAAACTAAAGCTATAGCGAAGGAATTTAGATCCTTCTACCAACATTTGTATATCTCGTGCACAAATCCAATGAGGATGAGAATTTGTGACAATGCATGATACTTGACTATTTTTCCGAAGCACCCCTCCTCTTCCATTGAATCCTTAGAAAATAAACTTACTTTAGAGTAACTAAAACCATAGCTTCGGGCTTTCTGGCAAGGAGACCAGATGGTCTCACGGTAGCCTAGTACCGTGCCCTTCAAGACCAGTTACTCTCTTTTTTTAGCAGCCTATGTAAACACACTTTTCTCTGGAGGTACACTGAGACCAGAGACACTGCATACCCACATCACAATCCTCCCAAAACCGGGGAAAAACTCTAGTCTGTGTGGAAGCTATAGGCCAATATCACTTCTAAACATCAATGCCAAATTATTATCCTCTAGACTTATACCACTGATTCCTTAATGGATCTCCAGTGACCAAACGGGATTTATTCCTGGCAGAGGGGCCAGGGATAATGCAGCCCGCACAATCCCACTCCTCTCATATGTCAGGAGGTCTTCCCAGCCCACCCTCTTTCCCTTCCACCAGTGTATACTGGAAATCCTGAAAGGATTTACAAAACAAAAGAGATAGTTGGTATGCGGTTGAGAGAAATGGGAGAAAGCTAGCACTGATTAGAGTGATGGAACCCTTGAGAGTGGAGCATGCAGGTTGGAAAAAAATGTTGGAGCCAATTTTTTTTAGCTCCTGAATAGGGTTGAGCGAACCCGGACTGTATTGTTCGGGATTGTACTGGATTGGGTATTCGGTACCCGGACACGGACCCGAACATTTCACTGTATGTTCGGGATACTGTCTGTTGTTCGGTAATGTTATTTGATGTTTTGGCACGGTTTTAATGGTGCGGTTTCAACAGGTGCAAGGCAGCCAGTCAGCAAGCGTTTAACTAGTGTGCCCTTAGAAGCCATCACAGCCATGCCTATTAATGGCATGTCATGCATTTAAAAAAGAAAAAAAAACTTTTTTCCTTCATATTTTACTTTGACATACATTGTTTAGACACTGCTTTTTCTAATCTGCTCTTCAAAAAGCACCAATGTAAGGGGAAAATAATTATTTTTTAGTATTTAGGGAAAAAAAATATTTTTCAGTTTTTCATTTAAATGGGTTTTTTTTATTCAATAGCGGAATAGAACAACAACAGTATCCAACCTGTTAGGCGTGCGGTGTGTAGTGGCCATTTAATGAAAGCTCAGTGCATATGTGTCTGCTTAAGCTGCATTTAAAAAAGAAAAAAAAAAATTTCCTTCATATTTTACTTTGACATACATTGTTTAGACACTGCTTTTGTAATCTGCTCTTCAGAAAGCACCAATGTAAGGGAAAAATAATCATTCTTCAGTATTTAGGGGAAAAAATATTTTTCAGTTTTTCATTCATACTTTACTGTGACACTGTCATACAGCGTTTAGACACTGCTGTTCAAATCTGCTCTTCAAAAATCACCAATTAAAAGGGAAAAATAGAAATTTTTCATTCATACGTTACAGTGAGATACACCCATTGGATACTGTTGTTGTATTCCGCTTATCAATAAAAACCCATTTAGGGGGAAAAAAATGTAATTGCGGCCTAGTCTGCATATGTTACAGTGAGCTACACCCATTGGATACTGTTGTTGTATTCCACTTATCAATAAAAATGAATTTAGGGGAAAAAAAAAATTGCGGCTTAGTCTGCATATTTTACTGTAAAATACACCCTTTGTATACTGTTGTTCTATTCCGCTATTCAATAAACACACATTTAGGGAAAAAATATTAAATTGCGGCCTAGTCTGTATCTGTATGTGTGAGATACACCCTTTAGATACTGTTGTTCTATTCTGCTATTCAATAAACATCTATTTAGGGAAAAAAAATAAATTGCGGCCTAGTCTGCATATTTTACTGTGAGATACACCCTTTGGATACTGTTGTTCTATTCTGCTATTCAATAAACACCCATTTAGGGAAAAAAAAAATTGCAGCCTAGTCTGCATATTTTACAGCGCAACAAGGCACACAGGTCTCGCATGGAGGCCCAGTTATTGGTGGTGAAGTGGTGCTGTTTCGCAGAGCGACTCATGCGTGCGTGCTGCAGCTGAAACTCCACTATGGCCTGCTGCTGCTCGCACAGTCTGGCCAGCATGTACAAGGTGGAGTTCCACCTTGTGGGCATGTCACATATGAGGCAGTGAGCCGGAAGGCTGAAGCAGCGCTGACAGGCGAGCAGCAGCAGGGTGATAACGGCGAAAGTGCACACAGACGGCCCGCACTTTCTGCAGCAGCTCTGACATATCGGGGTAATTTCTAAGGAACCTCTGCATCACCAAATTCAGCACATGCGCCAGGCAAGGGATGTGTGTCAAACCGGCTAGGCCCAGAGCTGCTACGAGATTTCGCCCATTATCACACACCACTACTGCTCACTGGCAGCAGCCACTCATTGGTCTGCTGTTGAATGCCCCTCCCCAACTCCTGTGCGGTGTGTGGTTTCTTTCCCCCAAACAGGCAAGTTTTAAAACTGCCTGCTGTCGTTTACCCCTGGCTGTGCTGAAGTTGGTGGTGAAGGTGTTACGCTGACCGGATGAGGAGGCGGTAGAGGATGAGGAAGCGGAGTAGGAGGAGTTAGGAACAGGAGGCAAACTGAAGCGCACTGCAATCCTCTGTGGTGGAAGGACATGTGCCAAACTGCTATCCGTCTCAGGCCCAGCCACCACTGCATTTACCCAGTGTGCTGTTAAGGAGATATATCCCTGACCGTGCTTACTGGTCCACGTATCCACCAGCAGCACCACGACCCAGCACTAATATCGTGGAGCAGTTTGTGGGCACACGCCTAGACGTACTGAATGACGGGTCTGCCCCCTTCAACTTCTAGGTCTCCAAATTGGGCACATGGCCTGAGCTTGCCCTTTACACCTTGGAGGTGCTGGCCTGCCCTGCAGCCAGTGTATTACCTGAACGTGTATTTAGCACGGCTGGGGGCGTTATCACAGACAAGGGCAGCCGCCTGTCCAGAGCCAATGTGGACAAGCTCACATTCATTAAAATGAACCAGGCATGGATCCCACAGGACTTGTCCGTACCTTATACAGAATAGACATGTATACCGGCCTTACCCAGCCATTGTTGTATTTGATCTTTTTAACTCTTTTGGAGTGTACCCTAATTTAAAAAGAAATAAAATTAAAAACAAATACCAGTGGCCTCGTCCTCCTTCTACATCATTCAAGATTCTTATTTTTTTATTTTTATGTATTTTATGTTATTTTAAGTTATTTCCCTATCCACATTTGTTTGCAGAGCACTTGCCATGCTCTTAAGAAGATTTTGCTGCCATTTGCAGCCCTCTAGCCCTTTCCATGTGTTTTTCAGAGCCATTTTAGTGCTCAAAAGTTCGGGTCACCATTGACTTCAATGGGGTTTGGGATCGGGGTAAAGTTCTGGTTTTTCAAGTTCGGGCGGACCCGCCGAACCCGGACATCCAGGTGTTCAATTAACTCTACTCCTGAACAGAAGGAATGAGAGGGAAGCATTTTTGTAAGTTTTTTTTAAAGTAAGTTACTTTTGTTATAGTCATGCTGTTGTGTAGCTTCACTGCCATGCAATTTTCCATCCATAGAGTTCAATGACATACCTGATGCCCCATTTATTGAATCCAGGGCTGAAAATTTTAAGACCTAAGCTACTATCCAGGTCTTAAGAGTTACTCACCACCTGTTGCCCCACCCAATCCCTACCCTGCTCCGCCCCTAATTCCATTACATTATTAACTGAAACGATCTTATCAGTAATTTTTAACATTTTTTTTAGATATGAATTTGAAAAGTGCCTGGGATCTGCCTAAAGTGTAATTAAAGTTAATTTGCTGAAAGATATTTCTCATGCCAATAAAATCACTTACAATGGATGCTGCTCCTTGATATTTTGAGGTTTTTCCTACCTGAATTATTGGGTCCACTGAATGCTGGCACAAATAGTTGGTTCTAGTGTGGCTCCTTTCCCTCACATAGTCCCTCTAGAGCCACCCTTTAATGCATGGTCCCATAATTGGCATATAGGGCGATGTGCTGACAGCCCGAGAAACTGCCAAAATGTTATGAATAACTGTGCATGCATGCTTGCTGGCGCAAGTCATGATGAGACATACAGTTCCAAAAATGTATTTCATGGAATACAGATTATGTTGTTTGTCCCCTTCTATAAGTTCAGAGAAGTAGACAGAGCAAGCTTAATGCTAGGTTCAGAAACAGCTGATTTGTGCTCATGAGCCTTTTTTAAAGAAAACATTAAAATAAAAATTGTGAAGCTTTAGTAATGCTTTAAAGATTAATGCACGCCAAGTATAAACAACAACTCATACAGTAACCTCTCATTCTCATTCATGCTGGGCAACAAATTGTAGTAGATAGAAGTGTGACTGCTCTCACGACCCTCAGGGCTTAATCCGTGGCAACCGTGGAGGGAAAAAAGGGGCAGTGCATAGTGACATCTGAAAAGCTAGTTTGCATTTTCATTGGATTAAGGGGCGTGATAGGCGTGTGGGGTGCCAATGAGTGAAGGGGAAATATTTCAAGTGTGAAGTGTGAGTCAAGGGGAGGAGAATCAGCTTCTGTTTAACCCCTCCTGCCAGTGGCTCCCGCCTCCCCCTCTGATGAGATCCCACACTCACCCTCAGCTTAATTCCACTGACCTAATGCGAGCAGGCCAGTGGAAATTTTGAGGACTGATTAAATCTATCTATCTATCTATCTATCTATCTATCTATCTATCTATCTATCTATCTATCTATCTATCTATCTATCTATCTATCTATCTATCTATCTATCTATCTATCTCATTGAATTCTGACAATGAAGCTCAGTGCATGGAAAAATAAATTGATCCTAACAAAAACTTTATCATAAAGTTAACCAATTAGCCTAACCCTAAAACCCCAGGCTGACAACTCCAGGAATGAACAAATTATGACAAAAAGTTTCAATTTTTCAATACAGCACACCAGCGCCAGCCTCACTAATGAACACATTGGACATTGTCTATGAAATTTAGAAGGTGGGCAGGACGCTCAATGCTGTCTTAGTTAGAACCTTAAAAAGCTACCCTGTTTTGTGTGTTATTGCAATATGTACTGTACAATGCTCCTTTCATTATTAAATAAACTGATAAAGGTTTGTGCACATTGCTTTTAGTCCAAAGAGAACTGCATGGAAGGTAATCAGCTACCTGTCTGTATGCTGTGAACAATACAGAGGTATTTCAGACATCTTCACTGTGTATTTCATTTTGGGTCTCCTTTGTATTTTGAAAAAATAAATGACATTGGCAAAGTATTTTGTGAGAAAAAACCGTCTATATCAAGGGAAAAATGTATCTTTATGGACACCAGTTCCTCAGTGATAATTTTTCCATTCTGAGAATCCAGCAAGAGTGTGATGAGGGGATATTTTCTTTCATTATGTGTTGTTTAGTTCCATTTCCTTTATTATGGTTGTGATGATAAATCACAGATTGTTTAGCCACATGCCGTATGCTTCTGCTGTATATGTTTCCATGAATATCTTTGGTATGTTATGCTGAACATAGAAACATGTATTTTTTACACTCTCTCACTATGAACATAAGGAAAGAGTAATATGCAACTATCACGTACCTGGAGATGAGCCTGACACTGTGAAGAAGGCCTCCCTTGTGCCTCCGACTCGGGACCCCTGATAGTGCAAACAGGGGACACCGGAGTGTAGAGTAGCACGAGCGCCTGGAGTTTTGCTTGAAGCGGACGATGGCTACTGGTGAAGGTTGCCAGAGAAGTCCGATGAGCAGGGTGTTGTGCAGGCAGCAGGTGCTGGAAGCAGGGTTTCCTGGACAACAGGAGGAGCTTCCCAGGCAGGATGGACGGATCTGGGAATGACAGAAGCGTAGTAAGACAAGCCGGGTCAGGAGCCAATCGGTAACGTATAAGCCAGTAGGAGCAGACAGGAAGAGTGGTCACGGGACAAGCCAAGGTCGGTGCAGGTGGAGATCAGAGAATCGTCAGGACAAGCCGGGTCTGGAACTAGGAACAAGGTGCAGGTAACAGGTATCCAAGGCTGAAGACAAAGCAGCACTGAGCCTGTGTGCTGATCCAGCTTAAATAGTGCTCTTCCTTGATGAGAAGGGTGGAGCCAGGATTAGCCTGTGGGTTTAACTCATCCTCTGCCAGAGCCTTCCTGACAGCAACTGGCCAAAGTTTATTTTAACACCAAACTCTTTTTTTTAAATCAGAAAACATCTTTATTGAGAGAAAATCACAGCATCACATGAAAACTGCAATACACTGTACAGGCATAGCAACATAAAATCACCATCACCTCAGAAAGAATAGTGTGCATAACAAGTACATCACAACCCCCCCTTGAAGCAGACAACCCCCAACAACAGCGCCTGAAACAGTATCATTATCACGGCCCTCCAATCCACTCCCAACGTAACTAGTAATCATCCACCGGCAACCTCAACCCATATTTACACGTTTAAGACAGTAAACGGTCCATGATGAGGTCCGTAGGGGCCATTCCCGGACAATTCAACCAAGCACCCCATATTTTAGAGAATTTTTGTGAAGATCCCCTATGTTGGTAAATAACCTTTTCCATTCTAAGGGTGCCCCCGATTTGCTCTAGCCACATCCGAAAGGTCGGAGGCTCAGGTGCAGTCCATAGTCGCAATTTAAGTAAGCGAGCCTGAAACAGGGCACGAGAGGCCGCCTCCCTCAGATGTCTGTCCTCCACTTGTTGGTCCAGAATGCCCAGAATGCAGTGTTTAGGGTCCCCAGGCACATCTATCCCCAGGGTACTATTAATAGCAGAGCGCACCTCAGTCCAGTACCTGTGCAGCTTTGGACAACGCCACAACAGGTGAATTAAGTCACCCACCTCCCTTTGGCAACGACCGCATATATCGTCGTCACGGACACCCATAGAGTACAGTTTCAGAGGAGTGTGGTGGACCCTAAGTAATATCCATAACTGAGACACCTGATGCGAAACATTCAAAGAACACGTGCGGACTGATTCTAAGGCCTCCTCCCACTGCTCTCCCGGGATCTCCCCCACATCAGTGCTCCAGTGATCACAGGCCTTGCTAGGGTATTTTTCTAAGTATGCGCTCAGCAGGGCGGAATAGCAGCTAGATATGAACCCTTTGGTGTCAGTAAACTGTTGCATAAGATAGAATATAGGAGTAGGGGACAGGTGGAGCTGTCCCGTGGCAGCCTGAGCCCGCAGCGCATGTTGTAACTGGAAGTAGTAGAATGTCATGTGGTCGGGTAAGGAAAAGCGCTCCTGCAATTGCGCAAATGGTAGCAGGACCCCTCCGCGGAGGATGTGCCGCAAATGAGTCACCCCAAAAGCCCGCCATCTGTCCGCCTGATCTAATTTGCACAGCTCTGGGTACGCGCGGTTACCCCAGATCGGACTAAATTTGGTATACCCCGTCACTTGTTGCATTTGTTTCGTCTTATCCCATACCTTCTGTAAGAGGCGATACGTCGGGTATCGCCGATTGGGTTTGGTAAACAGCTGTGCCTCCAGTCCCTCCGGTACCCCAGATGTCTCTGTAAATGCCTGCATAACTGCCAATGCCGCACCACCCGGAGCCCCCGACAGCACGCCCACCAGGTGCTGCAGCTGGGACGCCAGATAGTACAGCCAGGGGTTGGGCAGGGCAAGGCCCCCCCCCATCCCTGGGCTTCTGCAGCTGTTCCAAGCGGATTCTAGCCGCCTTTCCCTTCCACAGCAAGGAGCGGAAGAGGGTATTTACAATACGAAAAGTTTTCAGGGTAATAACAATCGGTGAATTGTGCAGGAAGTATAGCAGTTGAGGCATCAATATCATTTTGATAAGGTTTACTCGCCCCGCCAGGGAGAGCCAGAGCTTAGTCCAGATCCTAATTTTATCCCGGAAGCGCGTAAGAAGAGGGCTAATGTTAAGCACACTATATTGATTTGGGTCCGCCGACACCACCACCCCCAGATACTTAAACTTATCAACCACCGGGACCGGGCAGTGAGAGCCCACCGGCTGAGCAGCGTCCGCATCCAGGTGCAGCAACGCTGATTTGGACCAATTTATGGTGAGACCCGAAAACCTCCCGAACTCTGTGATCTCAGACATAACCGCCCGTAGGGATCCACCCGTGTCCCCCAAAGTCAGTAGCATGTCGTCCGCATATAAAAGTATTTTGTCCTGGAGAGGACCGTACTTGAAACCCACTATGGAGTCCCTGTGTCTGATACGCGTCGCAAGGGGCTCAATTGCAAGTGCAAATAACAAAGGGGAAAGCGGACAGCCCTGCCTCGTTCCCCTACCGAGGCTGAAGCCCTCAGATGTCCTACCTCCCTCTCGTATCGATGCCCGAGGTTGATGGTATAGCAGTCGCACCCATGATAGAAACACCGGGCCAAACCCAAACGCCTCCATCACCGCCCACAGATATCCCCATTCCACGCTGTCAAACGCCTTGTTGGCGTCCAAAGACAACAGCGCCCTTTCTCCCATATTATCCGCCGGTGTTTGGATCGCAACGAACAGTCGTCTAAGATTAAGGGCCGTGGACCTATTGGGCATGAAGCCCGCCTGATCCTCATGAATAATATGAGTGATCACTGAATTCACCCGCCTTGCTAAAACCTTGGCCAACAATTTGACGTCTGCCTGGAGCAATGAAATGGGTCTGTAGGATCCCGGGTCCGTGGGCGACTTCCCAGGCTTAAGCAGAAGCACAATGCTCGCCCTAGACATGGACTCCGGAAGCGCCCCAGCCTCTCTAGCCGTCTGGAACACCTCCAACAACTTCGGCATCAGCAGCCCCGAGAAGGTTTGATAAACCTCCACGGGGAGGCCATCATCCCCAGGCGCCTTGGCTCCCGGGAAGAGGGCCAATGCCTCCATCAACTCCTCCTCCGTAATGGGTGCCTCTAGCCCCTCCCGTTGTTCTGCAGTGAGTCTCGGAAGTGGCATGGTGCCTAAGTACTCCCGCAACTCCTCCGAACTGTACGTTGCCCTTGTAGAATAAATGTCAGTGTAGAATCTAGTAAGTTCCGCCATAATTTCCCCCTGCCTATTCACCAGTCGTCCTGTTGGCAACCTAAGTGGGGGGAACCGAGGGGCGCGCTCCCACCAAACGAGACAGCAAGCGGCCTGTCCGCTCCCCCTCTTCGTAAAACGTGGTCTTGGTGAAAAAACGCTTCTTATCAACCTTAGATCGGACTTCCCCCAACCATACCGATTGAGCCGAGAGCCAGGCTGCTCTCTTCTCCTCAGTAGGGTCAACAATATAATCGGCCTCCAACCTCTGCGCGGTACCAGCTAACTGTTCCTCAAAGAGCTTAGACCCTGTCTGAACCTTCCGGATATGGGTAATCAACACCCCTCGGAGGAAGCACTTGAAGGCATCCCATCTCGCCAGCACATCCCCGTGCTGACCATGGATCTCAAAAAACTCTCCGATGGCAGCAGCAATGCCGTTATCCTGTGGGAACAGCTTCAGCCAAAATGCGTTGAACCTCCAGGGGGCCCTAGGTAAAGCCACCCGGGGGCGCACCGCCAGCCGAACCACCAGCGGAGAGTGATCGGAGATACCCCTAAGGGCATATTCCGCTTCCTCCACAACTGGGAGGGCGGTCCTATTACATACGCAAAGATCAATCCTAGACAGGGAGGAGTGCGTTTTAGAAAAACACGAAAATTGAACTACTCCAGGATGCTTCAAACGCCAGGCCTCCGACCATTCCACCTCCTCCAGGAAGCGCGAAAGGGCAGTGCCCCTGTCAACCACCGGAGAGGGGGATGGCGGATGCCTATCCCGGACGGGATCCAAGATACCGTTAAAGTCCCCCACAACAATCAGCGGGGTGCCCACTTTGTCTAGCGTGAAGTTAAGCAATTCCCTAAGAACTAAAGATGAGAACGGGGGCGGAATGTAAACCACCGCCAACACACACGTAAACTGAAACAGTACACAATGCAAAAAAACAAACTTTCCCTCAGGGTCCACCTGCACCCCCAGTTCCCTGAAAGCCAGCGCCCTGTGAACCAGAACACTGACTCCCCTGGAATATGTGGAGTGGGTGGAGTGATACCCCCACCCCACCCAAGAATATCGCAAACAGTTCACAGTGTCCCCCTGCAGATGTGTCTCTTGGAGGCCTATGATGGCAGGATGGTGTTTCTTCAACTGTGTAGCAATCATAGCCCGTTTTACTGGGCACCCAAGGCCACGGACATTCCATGAGATTACAGGTACTCCAGCCATGGCAAAAGAGAAAAATGGGGTGGGGCCTCTGCCCCCCTGTACCTCCGTCGTGCAACAAAGTAGGGTGCGACATCCAGGAACAAAAGTAAAAGAGGCAAGGTGTGTAGAAACATAGAGTCCAAAAAGTCCGGTATGGGTGAAGTTCTCTCAAAAACAAAAATGGAAAGCAAAATGAAAAGTCTCAGTCCAGCAAGGCACAACGGTGCCTCGTCATAAAACTGAAAACGGGCGGGTAGCCCATAAGCGGTGCACCCGACAGCGGACGGACAGTCCAGTGGAATCCACCCGCCCAAAAACGCACAACCGTGCGAAAAAATCACAACATGCCACACCAGCAGTGTGGGTAGATACAGCAAAATCCAGATATTCATACCTTGCGTAGAGCTTCATCATCCAAACAGGTAACCGTAAACGTCCCCGGCCGGGTCAATTTGTAATCCAAACATGTAGTCACTTGTAGAGGGGAGCAACCCCCAGAACACATCAGGAACCCATCACGCCACCTCTTCAACTCAGTCTCCCGGATCTTCAGGGCGTCGACGGCGGAGAGCGGGTTCGTGCACGTCCAGCCAATTCACCGCGTCCGCGGCCGTATCAAAAAAGTGTGCCCTTCCCTCAGCCGTGACACGGAGGCGAGCAGGGTACAACATGGCATACACTAGGCCCAGGCGGCGAGGTCGCTGCTTCACTTCAATAAATTTTGCTCTCTGTTTCTGCACCTCGGCAGAAAAATCAGGATAGAATGACACTCTGACCCCATTGAAGCGTATTTCCGCCTTCTCCCTGGCCAGCCGTAGGATCTTCTCTCTGTCCCGGTAATGAAGTATTTTCGCAAGCATTGGCCTAGGGGCATTGCCAGGCAGGGCCCTAGTGGGGACCCGGTGCGCCCTCTCCACTGCGAACAGGGGAGAGAAGGAAGCCCGGTCAAAAGTATCGCACAGCCAGGTCTCAACAAAGTCAGTGGGGTCCCGTCCCTCCACCTTCTCCGGGAGCCCCACTATGCGGACATTATTCCTGCGCAGGCGGTTTTCAATATCGTCCGTCTTATTCCTATTAGCCTGAGCCAGCCTAGCCGTCTCCCTGGTGTCCGAGAGTAATGTGGGCATCTGATCCTCTAGGTCACAGACGCGACTTTCAACAGCAGTGGTGCGTTCCCGCATTTTTTGTAGATCTTGACGCAGAAGGGCCACCTCCTCCGTGAGACCCCCCAGCCTGTCTTTGACAACATTCACGGACGCCGTGCATTTCTGTACAGCCATCAAGATTTGACCCAGGGTGGGCTGAGTCCCCTCCAGCACATCTCCCTCTAGCTCAGTCCCAAAGTCAAGCTGCTCAGGTGGGTCCAGAGCCCCCGGTTCCTGATGCGTGTCCCCCAGTGCCTGTGCACCCGGGAGGGGTGCAGCCTCCACAACGCTGGTTCCCGGGAGGTCGCAAAGCTTCCTTGCGTACAGAAGAATATCGCCAGCACTGTCCTTTCCCCCCGGGCGCCCTGCCTTGGGCTTAGTGCCAGTGTCTCTTTGTTTGTCAGGGCCTTTTGAGGCAGACTGCGGCGTCCCCCCAGCGCCATCCTGGCCGGCCGAGCCAGGGACAGTGCCATCCTTTAATTTACTCCCCCGGGTCATTGCAGCACCCGCGCGGGACATGGAGGGTGTAGGGAGGTAGCAGCCCAAGCAGTGAAGTAGTCCCTGGTGGTCAGTGGGTCAGCAGATAGAGGCCGCCGCTTACCGGATCCACGCTGCCACGAGCGGGCTCCCGCCGTAGGAAAGGCCGCGGCTTCGGCTCTCGACTAGGCCGCAACCCGGAACTCAGCTGGAATCGCTCCGCGGCTAAAACTAGTGGCAGGCCCGCACTGCAGGAGGTGTCCCAGTCCCAGGGGAGGCAGTCCGGGTCCCAGGTCCGCAAGGATGAAGGAGGATGGCCCGGGATGCAGATCCGGCGGCGCGGCCCTCTCTCCACGGTCCAGAGCGGCCGCACACCAGGCACCGATCCGGGGGCAAGTCGTGCAGCACCAGACTCAGGGGGCCCCCCGAGAAGGATTGGGGTGCAGCAGGAAGTATCCCGGCCGGGGAAAAAGGGTAGTTTTAGCGGATTACTGGAGGAGCCCTGTGAGCTGCTTCCACTCACATGCCCAGTCGGCCACGCCCCCCCCAACACCAAACTCTAGGCACACAGCAGATATAATTTTTGCTCTTTTGCCTTCCAAAGGTTTTGCATTTTTGTCCACCCAGTCATGAGATTTGCAAAGCACAACTCTGTATGGAAGAATAGGTGACCTGATTTTTCTGTGCTGCACATACTGGTATTCTCCCTCGCCTAGCCTGTGACTGGACAGTAAAAGGAAAAGCAGCATACTGATCAGCACTCTGCTCTCTCCTCCCATCAGCATGTCCCTTATTAGCACATACCGCATATACTCGAGTATAAGCCGACTTTTTCAGCATGTTTTTTATGCTGAAAAAGCTCCCTCGGCTTATAATCGAGTCACGGTCTCACTTACCCCTTAAAAATGGGCAACACGTCACCGCGCATGTGCTGTCTGCCCGGGAATAGCCGAATGTATACGGGCTTTCCCGAGCATTGGTAGCGCATGCGCGGTGACGTGTTGGCGCCGGGCGGCGCCATTTTAAAATGTAAGGCGCCTTACCGACAGGTAAGTGAGACTCCTCCGCAGCACCTGCATTCTCCTGTACCATGCCCACAGCACTGCATCTCCTGTGCCATGCCTGTACCATCTCCTGTGCCATGCCTGTACCATCTCTTGTGCCATGCCTGTACTATTTCCTGTACCAAGCCTGTACCATCACCTGTGCCCTGCCTGTACCATCATCTGTGCCATGCCTGTACCATCAGCTGTGCCATGCCCATACCATCACCTGTACCTGTGGACATTTTGCAGTCTCTAAGGGGGGCTCTGTGTGGACTCTGATGTAAAGGGGGGCTCTGTGCAGACTCTGATGTAAGAGGAGGCTTTGTGCAGACTCTGATGTGGGGGGGCTCTGTGCAGACTCTGATGTAAGGGGGGTTTTGTGTGGACTCTGATGCAAGGGGAGGCTTTGTACGGACTCTGATGTAAGGGGAGGCTTTGTTCGGACTCTGATGTAAAGGGGGCTCTGTGCGGACTATGATGTAAGGAGGGCTCTGTGCGGACTATGATGTAAGGGGGGCTTTGTGCAGACTCCAAAGTAAGGGGGGCTTTGTGCGGACTCTGATGTAAAGGGGGCTGTCCGGACTCTGATGTAAGGGGGGCTCTGTGGACTCTGATGTACTGGGCTCTGTGCGGACTCTGATCTAAGGGGGCTCTGTGCGGACTCTGATGTAAGGGAGCTCTGTGCAGACTGATGTAAGGGAGCAGGGGTAGGAGGAGCTGGAACTCTGCACAGTGAGCAGAGATTAAAAGGGGGGCACGATTACTAGGGGCACTGTAATCATTACAGTGCCCCTTTACAGTGCAGTCCCCCTTTATATCACAGTGTCCCCTGTACATTACAGTGTGGAGGACCAACTCTGAAAATCTCCTCACCAGCCACCCCCACAAATCCCACCGGGTCCCTGGAAAAATTAAATTGGCTGCTCAGTCTAAAATGCCCGGGCCTGTTTTTTGCCCTAGTCCAGGCCTGCTTTTAGTGCAGAGTGGTCTCACATTTAGGTTTGGTCATTTTTAGCCTCTCCAGGGCTAGGGTAAGTATGATCTGGATCTCCACGTTCCTCTTCCTTCGTGCTGTTACCTCACAACATGCCAGTATCATCAGAGAGCATACAGTTTTGGACACAGACACAATTTTCATACTTTTGGCCACCAGAATAAAATTAAAACAAAAAAATCTAAATTAATTTGAAGTGCAGATTTTGAGCTTTAATTCAAGGGGTTGAACATAAATATCAAGTACACATTTTAGGAACTGCAACCATTTTTTTACACAATCCCATTTTCAGGGACTCAGATGTAATTGGACAAATGAATATAATCATACATAAAATGTTCATTTTTAATATTTTGTTGAGAATCATTTACTGGCAATGGCTGCCTGGAGTCTGGAACACATGGACATTACCAAAGACTGGGTTTCTTTCTTTCTGATGCGTTGCCAGGCTCTTACTGCAGCTGTCTTCAGTTGTTCTTTGTTTGTGGGTCTTTCTGCCTTTTGTTTTGCCTTCAGCAAGTGAAATGCATGCTCAATTGGGTTGAGATCAGATAATTGACTAGGCCATTGCAGAATATTCCACTTATTTTCCTTCAAAAGCTCATGGGCTGCTTTTGCAGTGTTTTGTCCATCTGTACCGTGAAGCACCGTCCAATTAACTTTGCTACATTTGGCTGAATCTGGGCTGACAGTAATTCTCTAAACACTGCAGAATTCATCTGGCTGCTTCTGTCAAATCATCAATAAACACCAATGACACAGTACCACTGGAAGCAATGTATGCCCATGCCATCACACTGCCTCCACCATGTTTTACAGATGACGTTATGTGCTTTGGATCATGAGCTTTTCCAAGCCTTCTCCACACTTTGTTCTTCCCATCATTCTGGTACTTATTATTATTATACAGGATTTATATGGCGCCAACAGTTTGCGCAGCGCTTTACGATGTGAAGGAAGACAATACAGTTACAATACAGTTCAAAACAGGAGGAACTAGAGGGCCCTGCTCGTTAGAGCTTACAATCTAGAAGGGAGGGTCAAGTGAAACAAAAGGCAATAACTGTGGGGGATGGGTTGATGGAGAAAAGGAGGTACATTTGTTAGGGGTTGGTAGGATAGGCTTCTCTGAAAAGGAGGGTTTTCAGAGATCGCCTAAAAGCTAATAGAGTGGGAGATAATCGGACAGATAAGGGTAAGGAGTTCCATAGGATTGGAGAGGCTCTGGAAAAGTCCTGGAGGCGAGCATGAGAGGAGGTGATGAGTGAGCTTGAGAGCAGGAGGTTTTGAGAGGAACGAAGAGAGCGATTAGGTTGGTATTTTGAGATGAGGCTGGTGATGTAGCTGGGGGCTAGGCTGTGGATTGCTTTGTAAGATGTTGTAAGTAAGTATTTTGAATTTAATTCGTTGGGTGAGCAGAAGCCAGTGGAGGGCTTGACAGAGAGGAGCAGCGGACACTGAGCGATTGGTGAGGTGGATGAGTCTGGAGGCAGCATTCATGATGGATTGAAGGGGGGATAACCTGTGTAGAGGTAAGCCAATGAGAAGGGAATTGCAGTAGTCGAGGCGCGAGATGACCAGGGAGTGAACTAGGAGTTTTGTTGTGTCTTTGGTTAGAAAGGGGCGTATTTTGGAGATGTTGCGGAGGCTGAGGCGGCAAGATTTGGACAGCGATTGGATGTGGGGTTTGAAGGAGAGTTCAGAGTCCAGGACAACACCTAAGACCTTGGCATGTGGGGATGGGCTGATGGTAATGCCATTGATATTGACGGAGAAATCAGGGGAAGGGGCACGCGGTCGAGGAAAAATTATAAGCTCGGTTTTGGATGGATTGAGTTTGAGAAAGTGGTGTGACATCCAGACCGATATATCGGATAGTAAATTAGTGATACGTGAGGAGACTGAGGGAGAGAGCTGAGGAGTGGATAGATAGATTTGGGTATCGTCAGCGTAGAGATGGTATTGGAAGCCGTGGGAGGCTATCAACTGACCTAGAGAGGAGGTGTAGATTGAAAATAGGAGGGGTCCAAGAACAGAGCCTTGGGGGACTCCAACAGAGAAGGGAAGAGGAGAGAGGAAGTAGAATTGTAGGTAACGCTAAAGGTGCGGTTAGATAAGTAGGAAGATAACCAGTGAAGAGTACAGTCACGGAGACCAAAGGCATGGAGTTTTTTGAGGAGGAGGGGATGGTCAACCGTATCAAAGGCAGCAGAAAGGTCCAGAAGTAGGAGTACTGAATAGTGTCCATTGGTTTTGGCCGTTAGCAGATCATTTGTCAGCTTTAGGAGTGCAGTTTCAGTGGAGTGTTGAGGCCGAAATCCAGACTGAAGGGGATCAAGGAGGCTATTCTCGGCAAGGTGGTCGCACAGTCAGTTGTAGACTAGACGTTCGAGGAGTTTGGATGAAAAGGGGAGCAAGGAAATAGGGCGTAGGTTGTTCAGATCGGTTGGGTCCAGTGAGGGCTTTTTAAGTATGGGGCTGACTAGGGCATGTTTTAGAGAGTTGGGGAAGATGCCAGAAGAGAGGGAGAGATTGAAGATGTGGGTTAGAGAGTGTAGAATAGGGCCAGAAGGTGAACGTAGCATTTGCGAGGGAACAGGATCCAGAGGGCAGGTTGTTAAGTGGACGTTATCAAGTAGTTTAGCAACCTCGTCTGTAGTGGCGGGGTTGAATGAGGGAAGTAATGATCGCACTTGTGGGCGTGAAGCAAAAGGCATTGAGGAAGGTATCTGAACAGCAACGATCTCCTCACGAATTGTGTCAATCTTCTGTTTGAAGTGGTTGGCAATCTCCTGGGCAGTGAGTGAGTCTGTGGGAGGGGGTAGTGGAGGACGGAGTAGAGAGTTAAAGGTAGCGAAGAGTTGCCGGGGGCGTGATGACAGGCTGTTAATGAGAGTGATAAAATAGGTCTGTTTGGCAGTGTGGAGACTGGAATTGTATTTTTGGAGGGCGGATTTATATTGTTTGAAATCCTTCTGAGACCGAGTCTTACGCCATAGGCGCTCAAGAGCACGGCTATGCTTTAATCTTACAGTACAGATTAATCTTAGTTTCATCCATCCAAATAATGCTTTTCCAGAACTGGTCTGGCTTTTTTAGATGTTTTTTGGCAAAGTCTAATCTGGGTTTTCTATTCTTCAGGCTTATGAATGGTTTGTACCTTGTAGTGAACGCTCTGTATTTGCTCTCGTGAACTCTTCTTTTGATTTTAGAATTTTACAATGATACGCCCACCTCCTGGAGAGTGTGCTTCACTTGTCTGGATATTGTGAATGGGTTTTTCTTTACCATAGAGCAGATCCTGTGATCATCTACCACTGTTGTCTTCCATGAATGTCCAGGTCTTTTTTATGTTGCTGAGCTCACCAGTGCGTTCTTCTTTCCTCAGAATGTTCCAAGCCATCATACAATAATCGGATCGTTAGTACAGAGCTTTCGAGAGCCAATCATGGCAGTTTATCCGATATTATCTGATCGGACAAGCACGAAAATGTTTCTCATTACATCACCTCCGGATTTTTACTCTGTTGTGCGAGAATTTTCGTAACTTTAGTAACTACTCCATTTTCGATATGCGACTAGAATGCAAAAAAAAAAAAACAGATGATCTGTCGTTCGATTTTCAGATCGTGTGTACGGGCCATTTGAATCAATTTCAGACCTATTACCTGCTTAATTGATAAAGAAATAACAAAGGAGTAGTTAACACCTGGCCATTCTTAAGAGCTGTAATTCCTAAACCCTTACTCAGATTTGGATGTACATACCCTCAAATTAAAACTAGGAGTGTGCACTTTAAGCACATATCTATTACATAACTATAGCTTAAATATGTTTTGGTAAATACCTAAAAAAAAAAGCTAAAATTGTGCCTGTGTCAAAATATACAGTATATGGACCCAACTGTATATGCAGGAAAAAACACCAATTGTGCTTATACTATAAAAAACATTTGCCTTTATTAAAATTCTGAAGAGAACTACTTACATTTATCCAGTGCTTCCTGTGCACCAGACTATACACGCTCATTACTCTTTATTTAGTATCTCTGTGACAACGCACAAGCTGCATAAGCCAGTGACTCTACACTAGGTCCAGGTGCCGTAACTGTCCTGTTGCCCCTCCCCTACGCGTTACGCCCCAGGGTCACATGGCTTCCACAGGGGGATTGACCCTGTAGTGTAACGCATGAGGGAGGGGCAACCAGACAGTGAGACACAGTATAAATAAACAGTGTGAAAAACAATGTGAAAAACAGACTGCTGCCACTACTATTTTGATGAACCACCAAAAAACAATATAGGAAAAGGTGAGCAGTGCTGGTCCAACCTAACCTCTGTGCTCATCCACTAAAATATGCTGACAAATAGTGAAATGCATAAAATAATTACCAATTTCCATTATCAATGCAATATGTGCTGAAACAAATAATACACAAAAAATGATATAGGTATGATAACATATATAAACAGTCCAATATTATAGTGCACCAATGTGCAAATATTGAATAATCCTAAAGTGCAAAGTGCTAAATGAAGTACAAGAATTATAAGTGCAACAAAAAATATACTTGTGTCATAAATTCATCAAAAAAATCATTAAAAAGTCAATTTGTGATCCAAAGGCAAAAAAAAGTCCCAAGATAAAGAACTCCAAATTGGTGCTGACTCCTTCTTAGAGGTGATTCTTACAGTATGCCACTAACTGCAACACCCAGTATGATCCGCCACCATTCACACTAAATTAGCTGAGTTAATTGAGTTAATGTCTGGTAATATTATAAACCAGCAACTGCGCCTCTTAATGCTCTTTTAACAGGTTAATGATTCCATGATAATGGTTCCAAATGCAGTTCCTCCCAATGTGCCCTCCCATACAGGTCCCTATTGTACATAAAAGCAGGATAGACGAAGGAAGGCTACCATAGTGTAATAACATTTTAGAATCAGGCTTTAATAAAAAATAGAAAAACACTCACATATTCATAGTGTCTAAATCAACACTAGGGAAACAAAGCTCAGGGGAGGACTGGGCCAGGGGGCAATTGCCCCACAGGCAAACCTGATGCCCCGTAAAAAGTCTGCACCGCTTCTGCTACAGACATGCCTAAAGGATTCCTGGTGAAGAGAAGTAAAAAGTCCCCACCGCTGACCTACTGAGTGCAGGATGCAGACAAGGACAGAGCTCAGGCCTCCCCTCAGCATGGATGGTGTAAACTGTGTCTGAGCAGAGGCCGGTTCTATGCCCCACTGTAGATTCTCCTCCCCTGGTGACCCCCCGACCAAGCTGTTCCAGCTCCCCCCAACCCCCCTGGCAGCCTGGTCGGGAACCCATATTCGGCCATTGAGTAGAAAGTACCTAGAGCAAAGCTTTAGCCTGGAATGGGGGTTAGGAGGAGGCCAGGAAGAGGGAGAGTGGGAGGAAGGGAGTCGCTGCACCATGGGCTAGTGATCGACTGATAACGTTTTTTTACCGCCGATACCGATACCAGTTTTTTGGTCATCGGATATCGATATCGGCCAATATTGGCCGATATTTTCGGACATTCAATTTTTTTTTTTTTTTTTAATGTCTACAGGTACTGTGGTGGAGGGATCTGGGGGTCTAAAAGACCCCAAACCCCTCCTCTGCGCTTAAAGGCATTCAAAACGCCAAGTTTGGCTGTTTTGAATGCTGTAAGTTTTTGAATTTGGCACCGCCAGTACCCAGAAGTGATGTCATGTCATGTCAATGTGGCGCTGAATTCAAAGAAATGGAGACCTGGTCAGACAGCGGCGGTGAAGGTAGGATGCCCGGGTCTCCCAGTGGGACAGGAGACCCGGGCAAGCCGGGAAGGCGGCGGGAGGGGGGGGGCGTCTCCTCCCGCTTCTTGGAATGACAGCCGAGCGGCCTCTCAGCCACATCAGTTGTTATTACAAGACAGCCGACCGTCGGCTATGGACACGGGTACCGGGGTGATGCCTCTAGCTGCAGGCATCACCCCGGTACATGCACTTTCCCAAAATATCGGCAATATCAGTAAATCAAAAGGCCGATTCCGATATATCGGGGAAAGTGCATATCGGCCCTCGATATATCGGCTTTGCCGATAATCGGTCGATCTCTACCATGGGCCTCTGGTTTGCACTTGCCCCCTGGGCCGAAAGTTGCCAGTCAGCTCTTGACAATGCTAGTTCATCTCCAGCCACTGATTTAAGCCGCCTCAAGTCATAGACTTCCAATGCATCTCTGTCATGTAACAGATTGTCACATGACCAAAAACAGTAAGTGGAGATAAATTTTTCCTACTATTTTCTATTGCAGCCACACTGGTCTAAGATCTTTTGCCAGCACCTGGTGGCGGTAGCTGTGTATATGGGAAGCAGCACGGCAGGAAGCAGTGGCAAGCTGGAGGGCAGTCTAAACTTTAAAAAAAAAAAAAAGTGGACACCATTTGCCAAGGCCTGAAAATCAGCTTTTTTTTTCGTTCCTCTGTTAATGTGCCCATAAACACAGAGGAATGGTTGCTCAATCAAACCAGGTGTCTTTGGAACACCAACATCTGGTCATCTGGTTTGGATTTTCAGCCAACTGCTTTTGCGTGCCAAAGTCTTCAGGCAGCTGCAAAGAGGGTCTAGCTGCTCCCTGTTCCCTCCATACACATTAACATGTATGTTCAGGTTATCTGTCCATGTGTGTTAATGATGAAGTCATTCACAAAGAAGAATCATTTATTGGTTGGATTTTGTCCACAAGTTCAACTGCCAAAACGAAAAAAAGTGATAATATATCAGTTGCCTACACTCAATCATTTTGTTCAGTTTTTATTATGCCATTGCAAAAGTGAAATTGGTATCTTTTTAGTAAGAAAACACTGGTTTTCCCCCTTTGGGGTTGCTGTATGGTGGAACTGGGGTAGCAATACTCTAGGTATATAAATTAAAATTGGTCCTGATAATTTCAGAGTGCATATTCTTTATTCAGTCTAATTCTTTCTGTGACTATGCTAAATCATGTGTCACTAATTTGCCAGTTAATTAGAATTATATGCATGGCAAGTCATTGCAAATCAGTACATTCAATGTTTATACCGAGATGAAAGATGTAATGATATGGATTATGTTAACCATTAGTGATCTGCTAGGCAAGTCATAAAAAGTAGAATCCCTTTGATAAACTATTCCCAAACTCAAATTAAAGCAAGACAAAAATAAAATTGTAAAATAAATGAATCCAATGCCGAGTTGGTCAATTAAAGTTAATAATATGATATTTTTAGGGCATACAAAAGAATATGCAGAAAGTTGAACTCATTTGATAGAAGTAACACAAACAAGGTTTTCCAATGACCTTTTCACAAACTGAAGTTCAAGATTCTTCACCAAAACTTTCATCACAATGAATGCATACTTTTATCCAGTATGGTAACAGGCAAAAAGCGCTGGTCTAACCAACCCTCTGTGATCATCCACTAAATTATGCTGACAAATAGTGAAATGCATAAAATAATTACCAATCAATGCAATATGTGCTGTACCAAATAATTCACAATAAATAATATAGGTAGGATAGTAAAAAACAAACAGTACAATATTATAGAAGGTATTTATAATTGAGATTAACCTCCCTGGCGGTATGATTCTTTTGGATTTTAGGTGCTGAAAGCGGTACCATTATTTTGCATGTAATTCTTAAGAATGAGCAGCCCAAACCAACTATTTACATATGATTTTTTTTTTTACTGTTCGTTCTTCTTTATAACATCTCGGGTATGATAAAGTTTGAAACACAAAATCATAAATTATAATATAATAAAAAACTATAAATAAGTTAAAGTATGTATGTATGTATACATATATATATATATATATACACATATACATATATATATTATATATATATATATATATATATATACACGTAACTTGCCATTGGGTCTGTATGAGGAGGAATTTGAACTCCAGACTTCTTGCAGGGGTGATCCAGGAGAGGAGAGGGGAATACAAAAATTGTATACACCCACAATTGTTCTACTTCATGTGAGTGCAAATTTTATCAAGTTTCCTGTATGTTTACAATAAAGCAGTATTATGCTAGGGCGGCCGTGCTCTCTTCTTTCTTTTTCATCCTTTGTACAATATTATAGTGCACCAATGTGCAAAAACTGCAAAATCCTAAAGTGCAAAATGCTAAATGAAGTGCAAGAATTATAAGTGCAACAAAATATATATATATATATATAAAACGTGTCATAAAGTAATTTTTAAAATCAATAAAAAGACGATATGTGATCCAAAGGCAAAAACAAGTCCCAAGATAAAGACTGACTGACTTTTTAAAGGTGATTCTTATGCCACTAATGCCCCATACACACATGCAGATTATCTGCAGACTTTTGTCTGCAGACTTACCAAAACCATATAATATGAGGTCAAACCTAAACACTTTCAATTTCTATGCAATCCGGCAGGCCCTTGCACTACATAGAAAAGGTAAGTCTGCAGACAAAAGTCTGCAGATAATCTGCACGTGTGTATGGGGCATAAGTGCAACACCCAGTGTGATCCTCCACCTTTTACACTAAATTACCTCATCACAGATAACCTGAACATACATGTCAGTGGCGGCTGGTGCATACGGGGCGCAGGGGCGCCGCCCCCCCTATCCATGCGTCCGGCTCCCTAATCTACATTTTTTTTTAACCATGTGATTAGAGCCAAAGGCTCTTACAGGCTAAAAAAAAAGGGTGAGCCCACCCAGTTGTGTGACAATAGCGAATGAAAATTCGCTATTGTCACACGGATCCTCCTCCTGCCCAATCAGGAAGTGGGTCTTGAGACCCGTTTCCCGATTGGCCGAAAGGAGAAGCCATGCCACTGAGCATGGAGCAGGAGGGAGGAGACGCAGAAGACAGGGGGTAGAAGCCAAAGCCGCCGTCGCCTGCTGCTGCAGGCATCGAGGCAGGGTGAGTGAGTGAGGGGTCCTGTCCTGTGTCCTGTCTTCTGCGTCCTGCGTCCTGTCTTCTTTCTCGCTGTGGTCCGGGAGGGGGTAATGGTGTGCGGCCTGGTGTGGTCCGGGGGGGGGGGTATGGTGCGGTCCGTCTGCCGCCCCTCCCCGCACCAACCGCCACTGATACCTGTTAATGTGTATGGAGGGAACGAGGAGCAGCCAGACACTCCCTGCAGTTACCTAAAGAATTTGGCAAGCAAAAGCAGTTGGCTGAAAATCCAACCCAGATGACCAGATGTTGGTGTTCCAAAGACACCTTACTTGATTGAGCAACCATTCCTCCGTGTCTATGGGCACATCAACAGAGGAATGAATAAAAGCCAATTTGTAGGCCTTGGCAACAGGTGTCCACTTTTTTTTTTAAGTTTAGACTGCCCTCCAGCTTGCTGCTGCTTCCTACTATGCTGCTTCCTATATACACAGCTACGGCCACCAGGTGCTGACAAGAGATCTTAGACCAGTGTGGCTGAAATAGAGGATAGTGGGAAAATGTATCCCCACTTACTGTTTCTGGTCACATGGCAATCTGTTACATGACAGAGTTTCATTGGAAGTCTGTGGTATTCTTCCTCAGTGTGCTCTGCAGCATCACTAGGTAAAGGTCTGAGGACATTGTGGAGGAGGAAAGAAGAAGGGGGTTCTGTGGTCAAAAGAGGTTAAAAATGGGGTGCTGATCTGATGTTTGAAGAATTTAAGAAGAAAAAGGGGAGGGGTGCAGATCTTTGGTCTAGTTGGGGATAAAAGAAAAAGGATGGGGCCGATCCCAGGTGTAAAGGGGTTACGGTTGAAAGGGGTGGTGGTGACCTTTCTTCTGAAGTGGTAAAGGAGGAAAAGGGGAAGGGCTGATGTGAGGTTTGAGGAGTTTAAGGGGGGGAGGGTTTGAATAGCAAAAAGTGATATTAAATCCGAAAACAAGCACTTATTATTTGCAGCTTATCAATTGTTAGATGTGGTGGCTGCATTGTTTTTTTAGGCTTTCTTTCCTGGGGATCCTGCCAGTAAGTCTGTTGCTTTTCAACAAAACAAGAGGTGCTTACATTGATCAGCTTTTATTTATTCCTGTAACACCTTTATCCAACTGTTAGCTGCAGTTTGGTTTCAATTTGTTAGTGTATTTAAATCTGCTAGTACATCTAACACTCCCCTCTCCCCAGACTGACAATTTTGCTGTCTAAAGGTGCCCCTGTGCTCTTTCATTCAGAGTGGGGGCACTCTAATACAGGAGGCGTGTTACTGGCCAGAACACCAGGGGAAAAGAGAGGGGGCAAAAGCCTAAAAAAGAAAACAAATGCAACCACCACATCTAATGATTGGTAAGTTGCAATATATTACAATTTTGGTTTTGAGATTAATACTGCTTTAACCACTTGCCGACTGCCCCACTTACAGGTACGTCATCTCGCTGGTGATCTGCTCCCGCTGTGATTGGACACAGAGGGAGCCAATCAGCGGGCCTGGCAGATCGGTTGTTGGCCGGGACCCACCGATCGTTCTCAAGAGAGGCAGATCGGTGGTCTGCCCATGTACAGTAAACAAGGCCGATCGCCATTCTGTGACAAGAGAAGATAGAGATCCTGTGTTTCTGCTAAGCAGTAACACAGATCTCTGTCTTCCCACAGTGAAAGCATCCACCACACAGTTAGAAAGCACTCCCATGGAACACATTTAACCCTTTAATTGCCCCTGATGGTAAGCACTTATGTGCCAGTGGCATTAGTACAGTGACAGTGCATATTTTTTAGCACTGATCACTGTAATGGTGTCACTAGCCCCTAAAATTGTTCAAAGTCTCACTGAATTACTTGTGTATCAGCCACAGCTTGACAAATGTAAAATGAACAATCAAAGCAGTAAACATATATAGCCAACACCAGATCCTTTTAGCAGTGCTGAAGAGGCATATCTCAACTTTCCTAACTTATTAGGAGCCAATTCAACCCCCAGCCGTCCAGGTTAGGCTCGGGGGCTTACTAAGGGCTTCCTGCTCCCCGTTCTACTGACTCCATCAGCTACCTGCCACCCAAAGCCAGCAAAAGGGATAACCGCCAGCCGTGATAATAAAATTATTTCACAATAAACATAAATTACTTAAATATTGCAGCCAGGATTTACCTACAACAGCATCCAAAAAAATACAATGGACACAACACAAAGCCTAAGTTGTTTTTCTTTTGTTTTTTTTCTTTTTTGCATTATTTATTTTATTTATTCATGGTTTTTTTTAACCAGTTGCCGACCAGCCGCCGCCTATATACGGCGGCAGGTCGGCGCATTCCCGCAAATCACTGTACCTGTACCGGTTTGTGGCAGCGATCCTAGGGGCGACTCGCCAGTGGGGAAGCCGATCCACGGGGCCGTCTGCCGCCATTGCTGCCGGGCACCCACGATAGCTCCCTGTGAAGAGGGAATGGCGGTCTGCTGTTGTAAACACAGCAGACCATTGTTCTCTCTGGAATCAATACAGAGCTCCTGTGTTCCTCCTATTTAGGAACACAGGTCTCTGTATTGATTTCACAAATCCATCCCCCCACAGTTAGAAAACACCCCCTAGACTCACATTTAACCCTTTGATCGCCCCTGGGTTAATCCCTTCCCCACCAGTGTCATTATTACAGTAACTGCATATTTTTAGCACTGATTACTGTAGTAATGTCACTGGTCCCCCCAAAAGTGTCAAAAATGTCAGTTAGGGGTCTGATCTGTTTGCCGCAATGTCGCAGTCCCGCTAAAAATCACAGATCACCACCATTACTAGTAAAAAAATAAATAAATAAATAAAAAGGACGTAAATCTTTCCCCTAGTTTGTAGACGCGATAACTTTTGCGCAAACCGATCAAAATGCACTTATTGGAATTTTTTTTTACCAAAAATATGCAGCAGAATACAAATTGGCCTAAAATGATAAAAAAAAAATAGATTTTTAATTTCTTTGTTTTAGGAATGTTATATAGCAGAATGTGAAAAATATTGTTTGCTATTTTTTTGTTTCTAGCGCAAAAAATAAAAATTGCACAGGTGATCAAATACCATCAATAGAAAGCTTAATTTGTGGTAAAGCGTCGCATGACCGCGCAATTGTCCGTTAAATTAATGCAGTGCCAAATCGCAAAAAATGGCCTGGTCATTAAGGGGGCAAATCTTCCGGTCCAGAAGTGGTTAAAGAAATCATAACAACAAAGTACAGCAACAAAGGGCAGGAGGGCGGGGACTTGTTCCCTCGAGAGAATTGCACTGACTGAGGAACCAGTAAGTTACGTGACTAGCCGCGACACAAAAGTCTCCTCCTTTTTACTTTTCCCCACCAATAACCTGCCACCAAATTTACGCCACCTCACCCCCCACCCCTTTGTCATTCCTTAACCCTTTTGATGCCAATATACCAACCTGAAGGAACTGTCTCCAGTCATGATGCCTGCTGTGTTTATAACACAGGGCATTGCTAGAATTCAGGTTGATTGTTATGGGCAGACATTTTTCTTATTTTTTTTATTTTTACATTTTAGTTTGCTTTTTTTTCAGTTTTATACCAGAACACCAGGCAAAGAACATTAGTAATATGTGGTATGTAAAATGTTATCGCTGCCTATGTGTATTACCCATTCAGCTCTTGTTTAATTTTCTTCATGCCGGATAGTACAGTTCTCATAATACTTCTGGCCCACTGTGGATATGAGAGCTGCCTCTCTAATATACATACAGTAAGTGCTAGTGTCATTTATATGCTCCCCCGTCTCCCCTTCACCATTCACAGAATATCTTGCATTCTGTGAATCATTCATAAATCCAGGCGATTTCACATTTCCTGGAGTTCTGCTTTAATGCATCACCCCAAATATATACAGTATATTTCTGCACTGTACTTTCTAGATAATATAGATAATTTAAATAGTACAAGTAAGCTTTTTCAATCTCCAAGCCATATGTCTTTATTAGAGGCCAGACACTCTTTACATCTGCGTGTAAAATTTTTATGCGTATGCAAAATAAAAGCATGAGGTTTTACACACTGTGCAAGTATTAAATAGATATTAATATTCAATAAAATCGAAGATTCAGCACCACTCAGCCTGTTCTTTACAACAGAATGAACACCTCTACATCTTCATTTATTATTAATATCAATGCAGATTGAATTAGAATGAATACGAGGTGCCTGACCTTTGTCTGCGCCAATTTAAAGAGAACAGTGTAGAAAATGTCAACACTATTATCTTAATGTCATAATCAGAATTCCCTTTACAATTCATGATTTATTTCCATTATTTACAGTTTTATATGTTTTTATATTAAAGTTGATTTTAACTTTTCATTTTCTTTAGCAGGCTATTATTATATATTTTGATAATATTTTTATTGGGTCACTATCATTACCACATAAATAATTAAACACAAAGTATAATTCTGCATATTTGCACATAACTATATCTGGTTAGGCACATGTACATTTTGGTTGTAATGTTTTGAGGTTACCTACTGTATGTGGTAAAAGCTCAGGACTGGTCACACTTTTGCATAGCTGCCAACTGTCCTGTTTTTGCCGGGACAGTCCCGAGAAATCGGACCCTGTCTAGAGTAATTTACTCTGCTACTTTGGCCTTAAGTTTGAAATTCCCTTTTCAATTTCCTGTAATTCTCTCTTTATTGAGTAGATCCTATAATCTGATGATAAGTAGGTGGAGTTTAATTATGCAGAGTAGGCAGGGCTTCATGGAAGTGGGTGTGGTAAGTAATTGATGGCTGTGCTGCAAATTGTCCCTGGAAATTATTTTCAAATATAGGCAACTATGCTTTTGCTTCTCTTTTCTTTAAACTAATCTCATTTTTGTTGACTGATCTCCCCTGACACCCGCTGCCAACCGCATCCGATCCGATCCTGTCCATGAAATCCGGACGGATGGAAACCCTATTCTCCATCCGTCTGGAGGATAGGACCAGATGAGAACGGACAGGCGGTCCGTTCTCATCCAATCTCCCCTTAGAGGACAGCGGGGATCTGACAGCTCCATCTCCACACACAGAGCGGAGACAGAGCTGTCATCTGCCTTCTCAGCGGGGATCAGCGGATCGATCCCCCTCTGAGCAGAACGTGCTCCGTCGGGCACACGGCCTGTGTGAAAGAGCCCTTGCACTGTAAAATTATTTATTTGCTAATAAAGTGTGTGCAATGTGTGGTCCCGGCTATGTAATACTTTCACATTCAGGCTCCATGCACACTAGCATTTTTCATAAGCTCAAAAGAACAGAGAAAAAAATGATGGATGAAAAATGCTGATAATAGCATTTTTGTGCCATTTTCTAGTAGCTTTTTGGTAGCTTTTAGAAGTACATTAGCATTTTATTCGTGTTTTTGCAGTACATGAAGAAAAAAAAAAGCGAAAAAAAAAAAAGCTGTTAGTAGCATTTTAGTAGCATTTGGAAGCAGTTAGGAACATTTAGCATTTAGGAGCACTCAGTGTTTTTTTTCTCTGCAGGAAAAACCCTCCAAAAACTCTATTTTTTTCTGCTCCTAGATGCTGCAGCTCAAAAAATGCAAATAGCCTCAAGTAGTGTGCATGGACACATAGGATATCGCTATTTAGCTTCTAGGAAAATGCTACAATGCTTGGCGTCCTGACCCCGCCCTACTAGTTTTGTCACACAACGTCCTCAAGGAGCGGTAGGAGGACGTTGTGTGACAGAACTAGTAGGGCGGTGCCAGGACGCCGAGCAACACCGCACAGCTCTACCTTTCACATGCGGCTTGGAGATGCAGCCAGAGTGAAGGACTAAACACCTGAGAACCCTCAGTGTCGGGCAGACACTTAGAAATCTGAGTGTATATTATATATATTTTAATAAACAAGTGGAGTTTTTTTTTAACGGAATTACGCTATTGGGATTCTTCCTTTTCTTTTTAAATCCTTACCTTGCTTATCCCTGAGAATAAAACATCTAAGGACAGTTTGGGAAGATCAACTTGCGGATTTATGACCATCCCACTGGAAATGATATATATTATCTAAAGCGCAATTGCTAGTTTATAATTTGACCAGCTTCTCATCTGTTGAGTTAGTTTAGGTGATACGGTGGAAGGAGCACGTTGGGTATTTTTCACGCGTTGTCACAGAAGAAATTATAAAACTTGATAGACATATCTCGCCTTTTTTTTTTTTTTGCAAATTTTGCCACTTTATATCACTTGGGACCAGTGGTGGGATTCAAAAAGTTTAGTAACCAGTTCCGACTTTCAATGCACAGTGACCAGCGTGCCCTTTTCAATGCAGAATGACCAGCGTGCCCTCTTTCAATGCACAGTGACCAGCGTGCCCCCTTTCAATGCACAGTGACCAGCGTGCCCCCTTTCAATGCACAGTGACCAGCGTGTCTCCTTTCAATGCACAGTGACCAGCGTGCTCCCCTTTCAATGCACAGTGACCAGCGGGCCCCCTTTCAATGCAGAGAGACCAGCGTGCCCCCCTTTCAATGCACAGTGACCAGCGTGCCCCCTTTCAATGCAGAGAGACCAGTGTGCCCCCTTTCAATGCAGAGAGACCAGTGTGCCCCCTTTCAATGCAGAGAGACCAGCGTGCCCCCTTTCAATGCACAGTGACCAGCGTGCCCCCTTTCAATGCACAGTGACCAGCTTGCCCCCTTTCAATGCACAGTGACCAGCATGCCCCCTTTTAATGCACAGTGAAAAGCGTGCCCCCTTTCAATGCAGAGAGACCAGCGTGCTCCCTTTCAATGCACAGTGACCAGCGTGCCCCCCTTTCAATGCAGAGTGACCAGCGTGCCCCCCTTTCAATGCAGAGAGACCAGCGCGCCCCCTTTCAATGCAGAGAGACCAGCGTGCCCCCTTTCAATGCACAGTGACCAGCGTGCCCCCTTTCAATGCACAGTGACCAGCGTTCCCCCTTTCAATGCACAGTGACCAGCATGCCCCCTTTCAATGCACAGTGACCAGCGTGCCCCCTTTCAATGCACAGAGACCTTCTTTCAATGCAGAGATCATCGTGCCCCCTTTCAATGCAGAGACCAGCGTGCGGCGTACCCCCTTCGATGCAGAGATCATCAATCGTGCCCCCGCCCCCTTCAATGCAGAGATCATCATTCGTGCCCCCTTCAATGCAGAGATCATCATTCGTGCCCCCTTTCAATGCAGAGACCAGTGTGCTGCGTGCCCTCTTCAATGCAGAGATCATCATGCCACCTTCAATGCAGAGATCATCGTGCCCCTTTCAATGCAGAGACCAGCGTGCGGTGTGCCCCCTTCAATGCAGAGATCATCATTCGTGCCCCTGCCCCTTCAATGCAGAGATCATCATTCGTGCCCCCTTCAATACAGAAATCATCATTCGTGCCCCCTTTCAATACAGAGACCAGCGTGCTGCATGCCCCCTTCAATGCAAAGATCATAGTGCCCCCTTCAATGCAGAGATCATCGTGCCTCCTTCAATGCAGAGATCATCGTGCCCCCTTCAATGCAGAGTGAACAGCGTGCCAACTTGCCAAGCCCCCCCCCCCCCCCGAGACCAGTGCACTTGACTTACCTGTCGTAGCGGCGGCTTCTTCTCTTTAGTCCCCGTGTCTCCTCGAGTCCTCCCGCCTCCTCCTCGGCCAATGGCATTGGATGGGTGGGCTCGGGGCACACTGCTCTGCGCCACGGGACGACCCTTTCCTACTAGAGCCAAATTGTAATAGGCGGGGATTCTGGGAGGCGGCAGCCTGGAGGAGAAAGGGGTGGCGTCACTGGTTGCTAGACGCTAAGCGGCTCTAGCCTAGCAACCAGTGCAGTGTGTGGGCTCCGGCCGCCTCCCTGCAGAGAGAGAGCACTGACAGAGGACAGAGAGAGCAGCAGAGTGGTCAGCGGATCAGGATGATATACAGATGGTTACAACTCACAAGGCGGTTCTGCGAACTTCCAAATATTTAGTAACCGGTTCTATGGAACCGGTGCGAACCGGCTGAATCCCACCACTGCTTGGGACTCTATTAACAGACAGTTTTTTTAGGATCAGCATATTTTTAGTTTTCTTTTTCTCACTATATGATTTTTTTTCACTATATGAGTTTATTGATGAAATAATTGTTTCTTATAAAATTGTTTTGAGAAAATGTTTTTTTTTTTTTATATTGGGTTTAATTATTTTGCACCAAGATTGTTGATATTTATTTTGCACTAGCACTTTTTCTTTTGATTGCACAGAACATATTGCACTTAGCACTTCTGTGTAGGATTTCTAATATTTTTATTATGTTGATCATGTGAATGGAGATTTTTTCAAGAAATTGTGATGCATTAGCACTTTAAACACACATATATAATATTTTGTAAGATATTGTGATGCAGTAGCACTTTTAACACAGAGAAACTTTAGCCAATAGGAGAGGAATATAAACATGCGCTGACATTTTTTTTTTCTTCTATTTTATGGGGATCACCTGCATTAGATCAGCAGCAGTTTGTTCTGATTCCCCTTGCCAAAAGTTGCCAAAAGCAGCGCATGAACTACTTTTGGAAATCGGTGTGGCGCCGCAAAGTAAGCATCGCACCGATTGGGACAGTGCTGTTGCCGGCATTAGGCAATTAGATCCATTTTCCACATAGAAACCGACACATAGGGATTTCTTCACAATAACAAAAGGTAGGAATCTGCAACAAAGTTTGGTAAAATTCTTGTAATGTACAGAGATCACCCAGAGGGGAATGTTTTTTTTCTCAACAAAAGTGGAGTTGCTCTTTAACATCCTGTCTGGTCCTGTCAGGAAGTGAAGTTAATCCCCTCTGTGTCCGTTCTCACCACACTTTGGGGTTGATTTACTAAAACTTTAAATGGCAACATCTGGTGTATCTGTGCATGGTAGCCAATCAGCTTCCAACTTCAGCTTGTTCAATTAAGCTTTGACAAAAAAAAAAGATTGGTTTCCATGCACAGCTGCACCAGATTTTGCACTCTGCAGTTTTAGTAAATCAACCCTCAAGTGTCTCCAGTGAAAGACTTAACCTCTATTCCTGTTCTGGTGACTAACCACATTTTGGATTTTTCCTTAAATTCAGTCCTGGTGATGAATGTTATTAGGATAAAAAGAGAGGGTGAATTTCCTTAGTGGGGACACATATAGCAAAAAAAAAAAAAAAAACAGCAGCATTAACCCTTCCCTACTCAAAACTAAAACAAACATTTTGGTGCTAGTTATACTTTAAAAAAGAAAACTGACAAAAACCTAGAATTCAAAAATTTACATCATCTTTGTATACATGAAGTGGGCAATAGACTAAAGCTGGTCATGCTCAAGTAGAATTTAGATCGAAATGTTTTATTTGAAGTACATTCGTTCGATTTTCTAATCATTAGTAGGGTCACATTGATGTTTATTATATTGAATTATTAGAAATATTGAAGGAACAGGATGGATTTTTTGTCTGTATTGAACAAATTTCTAATGTCAAATATTTCACATGACGCTCCAGGCGAGATCAGGCTCCACATTTCACAATCACATCTCAGGTTTTGGCTCGGCTCGTCTCTTCCAAAGCAATCACTTGTATCAACCACAGGAAAGCCATACACCAAAATAATTTTCCTTTAAAAAAATAGCCAGCAGGAACAAATTCTATCTGACATGTTTTACACTAATGCCCCATACACACGTGCAGATTATCTGCAGACTTTTGTCTGCAGACTTACCTTTTCTATGTAGTGCAAGGGCCTGCCCGATTGCATACAAATTGAAAGTGTTTAGGTTTGACCTCATATTATATGGTTTTGGTAAGTCTGCAGACAAAAGTCTGCAGATAATCTGCACGTGTGTATGGGGCATAAGAGCATTGCTTTCCCAAAGAATATGAATCAAATTCTAATTGTGAAAGTGGATTTTGTTTGGGTAATTACATTCATTCCAAAAGTCGAATGATACAAGCAAGCAAAATTTTGAAGCACTGTTAACAACATTCATCCAGACATTGAATGTACTGAAAATTTTGACACAAACATTCATATGAATATTTGCATGAATGTTCATTTGAAATTATACTATTGTAGGACTAGCTTAGGCAAACAGGCTATACTGCACCTTTTTCTTCACTTCCTCTGCCCCCCTTTAATGTCTTTTAACTGACCCAGTCCCTAATCTATCTGATAGCGGCTGCCCAGCTGACTCAATGGCCACCCACAGAAATGACATTGTCATCTGATGTACAGTATATGGGTATGTGATCCCATCTCAGTCATCAGTCAACACAATAGGAGTGTGGATGAGAAGTTGAAAGTTGTAATCTGATCCTTATCTGTTACCATAAAATTAATTAGGGATTTAATTTCTCAACGAAAACCTGTTTAACCTCCTTGTGCTGGCCGAACGCACATATGGGACCTCTTGGTGTGTGGACCTTAACGCTGAGTGGGCACATATATGTGGCTCTGTGTAAACCACTTACTGTGCTGAGGGAGTGCTCCCTGCATGCTCCCAGCATGGTAGCCGGCAGTTACCAGAAAGCTCCTGATGCATACTAGCGATCGGGAGCTTTCCAACCATGTGACTGCTGTGACAGCCAATCACAGTGGTCACATGATCCGAACGCCTGTCTCTGCCTCTCCAAGTTTAGAACCATTAAAGGGCCAGGAGGCGGCCGGCGGAAAGGGGTTAAAAAAGGGACTTACATGAAAATTGGGTTATTAATGATCCCTCATGGTCACTCGCCCACTGACCTATAATTAACCAGTGGGGCTCTATGGTCAAAACACAGCATACACAAAAAAAATGGCAAAGCCAAAAAAGCACAGAATTTCTGAGCCACCGGGGCTTACTAGACCAAAATTCACTGTCACTCAGAAATCTAAATTGTTTTAAAAATCGGTAACAAAAAAATAATAAATATAACCACCTTAAACCACCACGCAAAAGACAATGCTGTCTTTAGTACAAAAGGGTACATGTAAACGTCGTACACACATGCATACATCCCACATATTGAAATACCTGCCCCCAACCATGTGAAATGAAGACAAGGGAATGTACAGCATATCCTCACAAAGAGTCGCCCCATGAGAAAAGTTTTAAGAGCAATGGTTTACCATCTATTAAATAGCACGAGGGGTATGTAACCACACTCCTCATACTCCAATTGGCAACCCACAGCAATGCACACCTCATTAAGGCATCTATAACTAAATGGGTATTTTACACAGTGCCAGAAGCAAGCAGGGCTTAGGGGTAAAAAGCGGTATAAACATGAATATAAACAGGCTGTAGAACACTGTTGGACAACGTTCAGCCAAAGGAGAGAGAAGTCTCAGGGAAACACCTTCAGATCATAAAAAGTCATCCATCTCAACCTCCTTTATTTTCAAAGCCATCAGCCATATGATTGCAGCAATGCAGTAAGCTTGTGCACCTATGGTGCTTTTAATAGCAGACTCTAATCACCTCCAAGCATGAGCAGCAGGGCATAGCATAAAGCGAGATGTATAGTAGGAGAGAAGACAGACAACGTAGCAATGCAGCTGATATATTGGCAGGATATTGGCACAGTTTCTCTCTCAATGCTCAAACCACAATCGAACAAACACTTGCAGAGCATGGCGAAGAGCAGTAAGTAAGCAGAGGGAGAGAAGGCAAGCAGCCAATAATAGTAGTACGGAATGTCCTCCACAGTCTCTCTCTCCCCCAACCTCCGATCCCAGTAAATCATTCACCCACATCTTTTCTTGCTGTGTATGAAAATAGCCCAACAGATCGTTAGGTGGTTAATCCTCCCTGCTGCTCTGTAAAGAGAAGCGGCTACTCAACCATATGTAGCGGTGTTCCCCCACTGATGTGTTTCCTTGTGCCCAGAATAGATGGGTGGTGTTAAGGCATGACTGAAGGACACTAGATGCACGTCTTCATAACATTAACACATTTCACCAAATACCCAGCTTCGTCAGGACGTAACGTCTCCTAGCAATGTTAAAGGGGGGGGGGGGGGTCTGTAATAGGAAATGGACTCTTCATGGAATAGTCAAATTTTCTAGCAAGTTACAAAGACACATTGAAAGTGAATACAAATGACTGCAATTAGCAATGTTTCTTTCCTGGTAGTAGCACCACTGTCATAAATTGGGCAAAAGCAAACACCAAGAGGGGGTAGGAAACAGTCATGACAGCTGTTTTTTTTTTAAATAAAAGATTGGAGACTCAGCCCTAACAGACAGATGAACAGATTCTGGTCCTGGATTAGAAAATGTCACTAACTATGATGTCATCTTTGTCACTACAATCTCTTTAAAGTAGAAAAGATTAGTGTACTGATTTTGTTGTTGAAATCAATGGTCTGGGGACAGGGTCTATTTAAAGTGATTCTAAAGCCTTTTTTTTTAAATACCAAACATGTTATGTTAATGGTTTTGCACAAAGCAGGCTCTAACCTCCTGTTCTGGGATCCCCCACCAGTGCTCTCTGCTCCTTCTATCCTGCAGTGCCCCCATAGCAAGCTGCTTGCTATGGGGGCACCTGTGCAGGTGAACTCCCATGCTGGGCTGTGTTTGTACATTGACACAAACAGCACAGCTTGGCGCTGGCCCCCACTCTCTCCTCACTGGTTTTGACTGATAGCAGCAGGAGCCCATGGCTCACACTGCCATCAGAGGCTTTAGTGAGACCAGTAAGAGGAGAGAAGAGCTCTGGATTAAGAAGGTACTCAGGTAATTGTTTAAGATGGTGTGGGGGGAGCTGTTATTGAAAGTTTTTTTTTTTTGTTGTTTTTTTTTTTACCCTAATGCAGAGCATGCACTTTAAAACCACTTTAAGTCATTTTACATTGAACTAGTTAACACAAATAAGAAGAAATATCTATTGCAAAGGTTAACCACTTCCGGACCGCCCGCCGCACTTTTACGTCAGTACTTTGATATTAAATACCGGGGTTATGGCAGCAGATAGCTAATTTTTTTAAACTGTGGGCGGTCCGCTTTAACATAAGGGGGGTCCCAGCGGCGGTGCCCCAAACCCCACCCCCGCCCTGCTTCCAGGTCGTTTTCCTTGTTTGCCCGACCCGCCGGTAGTGGGGGAAAATGATCTGGTCTGCTGTCCCCTCAGGCAGGAAGTCGAGTGAGGCCAAGATGGCCCTCACTCGACTTTATGTCCTTGGAGGACCGGAGCAACGTTATACGTCGCTTCCTAGCAACAACCGGTTTAAAGAGCCCATTTTTTTCTCCAAGATGAAAAAAAATGTTTTTCTTTTTGACCCCAGATCTCACATTAAAGAGGTCCTGTCATGCTTATTTCTATTACAAGGGATGTTTACAATAAAAGTGATCAAAATGTTTTATTTTTTTTAAAAAAAACTGTAAAAATAAAAAATAAAAGATAAAATAAATAGTAAAAAAAAAGTTAAAGTGCCCTGTCCCCTTTAGCTCATGCGCAGAAGCGAACGCATACGCAAGTCGCGCCCACATATGTAAACGGTGTTCAAACCACACATGTGAGTTATCACTGGTATTGTTAGAGCGAGAGCAATAATTTGAAAACTAGACCTTTCTGTAACTCTAAACTGGTAACCTGTAGAAATGTTGAAAGTCTCGCCTATGGGGATTTTTAAGTACCAATGTTTGTCGCCATTCCGCAAGGGTGCACAATTTTGAAGCATGACATGTTGGGTATCTATTTACTCAGGGTAACATTATCTTTCACATTATAGAAAAAAAAACTTGGGCAAACTTTGCTGTTTTCTTATTTTTTTGTTTAAAAAATGTGAATTCTTTAAAAAAAAAAAAAAGTGTTTGTAAGACTGCTGCGCAAATACAATGTGAAAAAAGATATTGCAACAATCTCCAATTTTTTCTCTAGGGTCTCTGCTAAAAAACAAAAAATATATAATGTTTGGAGGTTCTAAGTAAATTTATAGGAAAAAAAATGATTTTAACTTGTAAACAACAAGTGTCAGAAAAAGGTCCGGTCCAGAAGTGGTTAAAGAGGACTTTGCAGTGAAATACAAGGTCTGCTGTATATTTTTGCCCCTACCCTGTCATAAATACAATTAAAATGGAAACTGTAGGGAAAAAAATTATTTATACTTACTGCTTCTGGCAAAATACTGGAGAATGTTGAGTACGTTCAATCTTGCAAGAATGTGCTCCACTTAAGTGGGGGATTGTGTTCTTGCAAGATTTGGGATACTCAGCATACCCAGGATATTGCCAGGAAGAGGATGACATCATCTTCACCTAAGCATGTGGGTGGAAGCCTGGTGTAAGGTAAGTACTGTAAATGTAATCATTATTTTCCTACAGCTTTTTTTTTTTTACTGCAAAGTCTGCTTTAACAAGTGGGCACAAATGATTTGTGTACATTGAAATGCATGCATGGCCTCACCAATGCACATGTTAATATTCGAGCAGCATGGTGGCTGTATGGTTCTTACCAACAATAAATTAGTTGCACCTTCTGTTTTCAATACATGGGCCCCTCACCAGTTTGCTGAGATCGTGCTAAGGGTCAGTGTACCCTGACATATTTGTGAAGAATTTCTAAAGGATCTGGAATGCAGTGTTTGAATGTTGAACTGGATTGTATGGCATGGTATGCGCTTACATCCTACAGTGTTTTTGCCACACGTTATAATATTCTAGCTTTTTTTTCCATATAAGTTGGTGTGAATATATCTGCTTACAAACTGATCTCAGACTCTCACTTTTCTGACTCATGCCTGGGTCTGACAATCATGTACACATACTCAGATACACAAATATAGGAACAAAATATATGAAGTTGAACATTACTATATAATATCAAAAAGGTCAGAAATGTATTTTATGATCCCCATGATCCCTAAAATTTCTTGCCCCAGGCAGCCATTTATTTTGCCCTTTATTAAAATATACAAATGGCTGGGCAGCTGTACTGCTGGAGTCTGCCTTACCAATAGGACAAGATATAGTGTCCTGATGGGAAGAAATATGACTTCTTTTTTGTGGTGACAGAATAGAGGGAGCAGTATTTAAACAACTCCTTGCTTGGGGAGCAAGGGATCAATTTCAACTAAAAAGGTATGTTTAGTCTAAGCCAAACAGTCCTTAGTGAGCTGTTGCTAGCAATAGTATTGCCAGTGTGACATCAGCCTAAGATGCACTAATCTGCCCTATGACAAAAATAGTGAGCGTCGGTTACAGTTGAGTGGGGGATTGAGCTAACAGTGCTGTAAATAACCATCCATCTGCAGTTTAATATAAAAACCTACTACATCAAAGATTCTAAAAAGTCCTTTAAATTTCAATATGTTTATTCATTTTTCAGAAATTTAAGTAAACATTTTATAACTTCAGACCTTCCCAAAAATGAGGGGGTAATATACAAACATTTTCAAACAGCATATCCCCAAAGTTAGTGATGAGACCATATCCATAGTGCAGCTGAAAAGCAACCTGATACTAGATGTGGTGTAATACTCCTCAAGGAAATGGTTAATAGTCAACAACTTTGTACAGTAAAGCATTCTAAATGACGAGGAGAAATCAGCTCCAAACCTAAGCATATTATAAAAAAAAAAAAAAAGGAAAAAAACAGAAAGAAAGAACAAAGAAAAAGTAGGAAGGCAGAAGAGCTAGAGTGGTTGAGGTATCTCCATCCCCTACCCCAGTTATCCACCAAGAGATATTGTATCCACAGCTGCCAAGTTTTATCAAACTTAGCTTGATTATTATGAAAGGTGCATGTTAGCTTATAATTGATCATGATCTGGTTTAATTTTTGTGTGACATAGTCAAGTTTGATTATCGGTTGATTCCAACACCGTGCAATGGCTATTCTGTCTACTAGCACCATAAAGGAAATCAATATTTTCCTCCTTTTAAGGATTTTATTGTCTAATTTTTTAAAGAGGGTACTCTGCCTTGGAGTCTTTTATTTTCTTTTTGCATTGATGGACAACAGACCCAGTGCATGTGGCCTAGTCTTGTCATAATGAAGGCAGTGTCACTGAAGGTGAAGGTGTATGCTTCTGTAGTTGCTGGTTTCTGAGGTAGAAATTTCATGTAGAATCCCAAGCATCCAGAACATAATGCTCTACTGGTTAGCACTGTTGCTTTGCTGCACAGAATGCTTAAGTTTATTTCCACAAATGCTCTACCTTACTCACAGAACATATTGATTGTTAAAATTTTAGAAGAAACGAGCCTTATGCTGGCTGTAAACTAGTAGAATTTTATAAAAAAAAAATGTTCATTTTAAGAACATTCATTATTTTTCCCATCTACAAATTTCTTAGGAGAATTTGGCCTTGAGAATAATAGTCTCATTAGAAATTGAAAAGGCCTTCAATTCAGATGACTAGAAATATATAGTGAGGGTACTTCACCACATGGGTTTTGGGCTGAACTTTATAAGCTGGCTCTCCCTGCTATAATAAGAAAACAGAGCAGTCCTGAAACTAGGTCATACTCTCTCTCTCTCTTTATTTTCAGATTGTTACTAGGCAGGGCTATTGATGGAGCCTATGGCAATAGCACTCTCCACTCTTCTTCCAAGGTGAGGGCCCTGGAGGTGGGTGGTTTTAGAGATTGTATAGCCCTATATGCCGATCACTTTTTTTTTTTTTTTTTTTTATGACCCAGGTCCTTCACTGTGTGCAGTGTTCTGGATTTTAGATGAGTTTATCTGTTACTGAGGTCTGAAGGATAAATGGGAATAAATTCTCTATCCTACTCCTGAATACTGGAACAAGGGCGAGGGTGGTCTCAGATTACATGGCTTTGGATCTCCTACCCCTACATCATATGTTGAAATGAAAAACTGAGGTCTGGATGAGTTTGCCTTTGTCCTTAATTGGTAAAGTCGACATTCAAAAAAATGAAGATTTTGCCATTTTCAATATTTTTTGAGAAATGCCCCGCTGTGGGTGCCCCATTCCTACTTTATGAAGATTAATGAGCTGTTCAGATCCTTTTAGCCATCATTCCACCCCCTAATTGGGATCAGAGCCCTACAAGAACCTGTCCATTTCAGTCTGTTTACTGGGATAAGTGAAGGAGATGGCAACAACAGTGGTACATAGAACTCTACTGAGCCTACTGCTATTTTATGCTTGTTAAGAAATCATATTACACTGGAAAAAACCTATAGCTTTTACGCTACAGTTTTGGAAGGTATTAGTGAATTCCACTCCACATACCTTAACTGTGATTTCCCAAAAAAATATGGAAGTGTTTGGGGTTGTTGGACTTCTACATCTGACACTAATGCTTAGTCCCATTTTTGTCGCTGTCTGTCTGTAATAAGAGCTGTTTTGCTCCAACACACGAGCCTTGGACATAGATGATGTATTCTGAATATTCCTGACACTGTGAAAGATACTACTTGTCCATATGTCTGACATTCCTACCATCCTTTTATGTTGCCAGGGGGGCTGTAATTGACATTCATTTTGGATGGCAGTGATGAAAAAGTCCAAAGGAGCAGGAAGGAAAATTTCTCTGAAACTAACATATTTCTAACAGTGAATGTGGTTTTCAATTGGGAAATTCTATTCCCTCCAAAATTGAATGATAAAAGCAAACATTTGATGTACTTTCAAACAACTTTTCATACAAATGCTCATTCAATAATCTACTAGTGTATGGTCAGCTTTAGAATGCTTATGTCTTGATTGGTAACTACAAAGGGGCATTAGACAGTAGACATCTACTGGGGCTGGTACTAATTAAAAAAAAAAAAAAAAAAAAAAAAACTATAAAAATGTAAGCCAGAGATGAGACCATATTGTGAGTGATTTACTGTCATTAAATAACAAGTATGTGATGGGTGAAAAGGAATGAAGACGGAGGCGTTTCTCTCCTTTAAAATAGATGTCTTTATTGTTGCCATGAGATTTACTTCTTTCCAGCACTCTTCGAAGCGATGAAAGGCCTATAATTATGTAAGCCAGCAGTAACAAGGGGGATTTTCTCTTATTAGGTTTACCGTTTCTCTACTTCTTTGTAGTAGTGCCAACAGCAGCACTAACAGGAAGATGTCTTTAAAAATAACAAAGGTTCTCTTATCAACAGATTTTTGATAACAATTTCCTCAGATAGAGTTATTGTAAACAGTATCTTCAATTTCTAGCAACCATAACTTAGCTATATAGTTAAAACACCAGCACTCCATACACATTCAGTGCAGAAGGTTTTATTAATCAAATGGCCAAAAAAAGTTTGCATCCACTCTTATACATTTTGGCCAATCCTGGTTTTAATCATAGCAAGAATACAGATCAAATAACTCCCTCTTAAATCGGAAGTAAACCCATCCATTTAACAATTTCTATAGATCCATAAAGACATTGATGAGCGAGTTTGGGGTGGAGGAACTTGACTGGACTGCACAGAGTCCTGACCTCAACCCCATAGAACACCTTTGGGATGAACAAGAGCGCAGCCTTCTAAGAAGATGAAGCTGTTATAGCTGCAAAGGGTGGGCCAACTGAATATCGAACCCTACGGCCTAAGACTGAGATGCCATTAAAGTTCATGTGCGTGGAAAGGCAGGCATCCCAATACTTTTGGTAATATAGTGTGTGTGTGTGTGTGTGTGTGTGTGTGTGTGTGTGTGTGTGTGTGTGTATATATATATATATATATATACATACACATACACATACTATATTGAATACTGTTGGTGGTATACTGATCCTGACTGTCACATCAGGGATTCCCTCCTCGTCTATTCAAGTTACATGAGGCTGCCATTGTGGACTACACAAATGCGTTGATTTACTAAATGAGTTGAGAATCTTCAATCAAAAAAAATTAAAGATGAACTCCATGTATGGTATATTTTTTTACATACTTTTATTCGTCCAGCTTAAACCAACTTAAACTATATATATATATATACACCATAGCTGACTGATTCCTCTGGCAGCTGGAAATCACTGAAATAGACATCACTACTCCAGTGATCTCCCCTTGCTTCTGGATCCTAATGCACTGCGCTATAGGCTCCTGCTGCTGTCAGTCAAACTACTGTGAGGAAAAAGAAAGGGTGTGGCTTGACAATGCTGTGTGTCTGTAGATGCACACAGCCCAGCTCAAAAGCACACGCAGACAGGTGCCCCCTTAGCACCTGGCTTGCTGAGAGGGTACTCAGGAGAGGGAGAAGCAGACAGTGCTGCATGGGACTGCCAAAAAAGAGGTAAGGGGCCGCTCTGTGCAAAATCATCAACAAGTATAACATAATTTTAATTAAAAAAAAAAATAGCCTTAATATCACTTGTTTTTAGCCCCCAACTGCATGACTTTATCACTATTAAACCTCATTTGCCACATACAGTCAGGTCCATAAATATTGGGACATCGACACGATTCTAATCTTTTTGGCTCTATACACCACCACTATGGATTTGAAATAAAACAAACAAGATGTACTTTAACTGCAGACTTTCAGCTTTAATTTGAGGGTATTTACATCCAAATCAGGTGAAAGGTGTAGGAATTACAACAGTTTGTATAAGTGCCTGCCACTTTTTAAGGGACCAAAAGTAATGGGACAATTGGCTGCTCAGCTGTTCCATGGCCAGGTGTGTGTTATTCCCTCATTATCCCATTTACAAGGTGCAGATAAAAGGTCAAGAGTTAATTTCAAGTGTGCTATTTGCATTTGGAATCTGTTGCTGTCAACTCTCAATATGAGGTCCAAAGAGCTGTCACTATCAGTGAAGCAAGCCATTATTAGGTTGAAAAAACAAAACAAACCCATCAGAGACATAGCAAAAACATTAGGTGTGGCCAAATCAACTGTTTGGAACATCCTTAAAAAGAAAGAACGCACCGGTGAGCTCAGCAACACCAAAAGACCGGGAAGACCACGGAAAACAACTGTGGTGGATGACCGAATAATTATTTCCCTGGTAAAGAAAACACCCTTCACAACAGTTGGCCAGATCAAGAACACTCTCCAGGAGGTTTATGTGTGTTAAAGTCAACAATCAAGAGAAGACTTCACCAGAGTGAATACAGAGGGTTCACCACAAGATGTAAACCATTGGTGAGCCTCAAAAACAGGAAGGCCAGATTAGAGTTTGCCAAACAACATCTAAAAAAGCCTTCACAGTTCTGGAACAACATCCTATGGACAGATGAGACCAAGATCAACTTGTACCAGAGTGATAGGAAGAGAAGAGTATGGAGAAGGAAAGGAACTGCTCATGATCCAAAGCATACCACCTCATCGGTGAAGCATGGTGGTGGCAGTGTCATGGTGTGGGCATGTATGGCTGCCAATGGAACTGGTTCTCTTGTATTTATTGATGATGTGAC
The DNA here is from genome assembly GCF_965119305.1 of Pelophylax lessonae. Classification (NCBI taxonomy): domain Eukaryota; kingdom Metazoa; phylum Chordata; class Amphibia; order Anura; family Ranidae; genus Pelophylax; species Pelophylax lessonae. The sequence continues at coordinate 642,726,044 of NC_138769.1, forward strand.
TGCTGACAAAAGCAGCAGGATGAATTCTGAAGTGTTTCAGGCAATATTATCTGCTCATATTCAGTCAAATGGTTCAGAACTCATTGGACAGCGCTTCACAGCGCAGATAGACAATGACCCAAAGCATACTGCGAAAGCAACCAAAGAGTTTAAGGGAAAGAAGTGGAGTGTTATGCAATGGCCAAGTCAATCACCTGACCTGAATCCGATTGAGCATGCATTTCACTTGCTGAAGACAAAACTGAAGGGAAAATGCCCCAAGAACAAGCAGGAACTGAAGACTGTTGCAGTAGAGGCCTGGCAGAGCATCACCAGGGATGAAACCCAGCATCTGGTGATGTCTATGCATTCCAGACTTCAGGCTGTAATTGACTGCAAAGGATTTGCAACCAAGTATTAAAAAGTGAAAGTTTGATTTATGATTGTTAATCTGTCCCATTACTTTTGGTCCCTTAAAAAGTGGGAAGAACATATACAAACTGTTGCAATTCCTACACCGTTCACCTGATTTGGATGTAAATACCCTAAAATTAAAGCTGAAAGTCTGCAGTTAAAGCACATCTTGTTTGTTTAATTTCAAATCCATTGTGGTGTATAGAGCCAAAAAGATTATAATTGTGTCCACGTCCCAATATTTATGGACCTGACTGTAGTTGCCCAATTAAAATCGCACAATACTGTAGGCTTGTAAGTTGGAGACATCTTGTAAAGACTTTATTCCACTGCATAACTTTGTGTCATCTGCAAACACTGAAATTGTACTTTGAAACCCAAACATTATATCCTTTATAAATATTTTAAAAAGTAAAGGTCCCACTGCTGAACTTTGAGGTAAACTACTAAATAACCTTAGACCATTCAGAGTATGAATCATTAAAAGAGAAGTATGGCCAAAGCTTTTTTTGGCCATACTTCTCCTGTGGGTCACAGGAGGAGACTTACTTTTGCACTCATGTGAACCAGAGTCAGCTGACAGTGGGCTATAGTGAGCGCTGGAGAAGACCGAGAACTGAACGACTTCAGTCTTTTGTAACTCTGCGCTGTCTATTTTTTAAAAACATTATTTTATAGCAAAAATCTTCTATGTGGTCTTTTATTAAACTTTTATAAAATTATTGTGATATACTGTCAACTACAGCAGTTAAACTAACTGGTTTGTAGCTACTTGGTAAAGACTTGTTTCTCTTTTTAAATATAGGTACCACATTGGCCTGATGCCAATCCAGGGGTACTACATCAGGTATTAAAGACTTTGAAATAACAGTGCTCAACTCTTTCAGGACACATTGGTGTAAGCCATCTGGTCCAGGTACTTCATTCACCTTTATTTTGTCTAAATGTTTCTGGACCATATTAGCTTTGAGCCATTGTGGTTCATTTGGGACTATGTCAATTCTATCTTCATTATTGTCACGGGGCTTACCTTTGTTGGAGTCTGTAACGCAGAGATGTACGCTCACCCTTGCAGATATTCACAGTCCAAGGTGACCAGGTAAGAAAGCCACCTGGGCTGTGAATTTGTGCACGGAGGCTTGGCAGGGACGGTGCTCCAATAGGCAGGACCGGCAGGAATACAATGGGAAGGGAAGTCCAGGAATAACAGAAGTCACTGGATGACACGAGTCCGGATAAGGATCACAGAAACAACAAGGTAAGGATGGAAGCCGGAGTCAGTCTGGAACACACGCTTAGGAAACAGCAACACAGGAACAATGTCAACAGGAACAAGAGCTGAACTGTGGCTCAGAGGCAGGTTAACAGGACAGAATGTCAAAGTACACAGGTTCAAATCCCATGTCAGGTACTTAACGGCGACCATGCCTGGCTGTCTGTAAACCATAGTGAGAACCGTGACAGTACCCCCCTTTAAAGACACCCTCCGGACAGGAACAGGTTCTTTGCAGAGGTCTTTTACAGGATAGGCATTCACAGCTTTTAATACTTCCTCAAACAACTTCAGATCCTCCTTAGATCCTCCTTACGTACCACAGTGCCATTAGAAGCATACGTGCAGTCAGGTGGAAGAACTTCATTGTCAGGGCAGGAAGTAATGAAGGTGCTTGCAAGAACAGGAGTTTCTTTAGAAAGAGGTACAGATGTTACTGGAGCTGGAGGAGGGACTTCCACAGGGGTACTGGTTTCAATGATTGCCATAGTCTGGGTGCCCTTTTCAGACACAGAACGGGGACAGGGCTGGCAGCAACCTTGGCAGTTTCCAGGCTGTGTTTCTGGGAAGACAGGACGGATCTGCATGGTATCCACTGGGAGAGCCATAGGCCTGGATGGACGAGTTGGGCAAAATGTGATAAAATGTCCCCTCTCTCCACAATAGAAACAAAGGCCACAGTTTCTCCTAAGGTCTCTTTCTTTGGATGACAGCCTGGTGCGCACAGCGCCGATCTCCATGGGCTCCTCTTTAACCTCTGGAGGATCAAAGCATATTGGAGTAGTGTCAGGGTGACTAGGCCGGCTGGTGCAGGCAGGCTTGTACTGTGACCAGGCAGAGTCAGATTCGTATGGGTTTGCTTTTTCTCTAGATACCCGAGGTCTGCGGGAACCGGGAGCAGCTTTCTGGGAGGTATGACACTGAGAGTCCATGGCAGTTATAAATGACTCCCAATTGTCCAAGATAGGACTTTTCTCCTGCAGCATTTGGTATGCCCATGTCTTCATCCTTCCGGAAAGCAAATTAATAGCGGAATGAAGCTTGATAAAGTCACTGTAATAGGTCCTGGGCTTAAGGACAAACAGGAGCTCACAATCCATCCAGAAGGTTGTACATGAGGAACGGGAACCATCAAATCTGTCAGGTAATAAGACATAGGGTTCTGGATGTGCAGGTTCCAGGGCTGGGCGTACTGTGCCTTTAAGTATCAGCACTTCTTGCTGCAACTCTGACACAGTCTGGGCCAGGCTGGACACCTGCTGGGTGAGCTGCTTGCACATCTCTGCGGACTCCATATGGTCAGTTCATTATGTCACGGCGCTTACCTTTGTTGGAGTCTGTAACGCAGAGATGTACGCTCACCCTTGCAGATATCCACAGTCCAAGGTGACCAGGTAAGAAAGCCACCTGGGCTGTGAATTTGTGCACGGGGGCTTGGCAGGGACGGTGCTCCAATAGGCAGGACCGGCAGGAATACAATGGGAAGGGAAGTCCAGGAATAACAGAAGTCACTGGATGACACGAGTCCGGATAAGGATCACAAGAACAACAAGGTAAGGATGGAAGCTGGAGTCAGTCTGGAACACACGCTTGGGAAATAGGAACACAGGAACAATGTCTGTCAACAGGAACAAGGTCTGGAACATAGATCAGCAACACAGGAACAAGGAAGGATCAGCAACACAGGAACAAGAAAGGATCAGCAATGAACTGACCATGCTCTAAGTGAGAGACAGTGTTATATAGCTTGCTTAATTGGGCAATTAGCTTCAGGTGGTCAATGAAAGACAAGAGCACACTCAGGTGAAGTCCAGCCCCCTAGTGCTGCAGGCAATACTAGATTAACAAGACTGGATACATATGAGCTGAACTGTGGCTCAGAGGCAGGTTAACAGGACAGAATGTCAAAGTACACAGGTTCAAATCCCATGTCAGGTACTTAATGGCGACCACGCCTGGCTGTCTATAAACCATGGCGAGAACCGTGACAATTATGAACTTAAGCTCCTCTATGTTCCTTTGTATACACAGAACTAAAGAAGGAATTTAAGAAATTTGCCTTCTCTTTGTCCTCAGTCACCAACTCGTATCTTGTAAAGGGGCTACACACTCAGCCATCACCTTTTTGCTATTATTTTTGAGGATTTGTCCTACTCTCTTTTAAGACCGGTTGTTCATTTTGAAGTTTACAGGCTTGGTTTTCTTTTGACATATTCAGTTATTATTCTTTGTATCTTTTTAAATGATGATAGTGTTTGTGGCAGACCCAACCAGGAGGGCACTGCAGGGTGGCCTCTTGCCTACTGACTATGGGCCCTGGCTTTTAAGGGAGCACTACACTTTGGGAAGTGTGTGCCTGGGGGACCCTTGGAGAACTCTTGCTTCAGATTCAAGTCCATGTCTCCCATAAACACACAGACTCTGGGAACTGGAGGACCCAGATACACATTTGGGGCCCCTATGCCCAAACCAACAATGACTGCTTTATAATGTGAGACTCAGAGCAGATGTTAATATGATCAAATTTATGCAACCTGATACTGGGGTCCCCTGCTATAGTCTGTTTATTAAGGTGTTAAGTGTTTATAGTTAAGTTTGTATCTCCCATTGTGTGCCTCCCAGGATTTCCTGATGATGCCTATGGATGACGAAATGCATTGAGATCTGGTTGCTGTCTACAGTTCCTGTATAACCACTGACATCACATCTGGTATCTCCATGGAAACCACGCTGGCCGGCTGAGTGGAGTAAGGGGTGAGACTGTACCAGTGTTATTGAATGTGGGATGCAGTAGAGGTGTTTTGAGCTGGTGTCGGTCTAAGCACCTCTGATGTAAGCAGAATATTAGAAGATTTTATGTTAGAAAGGAATTTTTAATAAACGGTGTTGGACGATTATCCTGTCCTCTTGCCTTTTTATACATGTGACTGGCTATCTGAGAGGGGCCTGTGCATCAACACAATTGGGCTAATTGAGGAAAGGATCTTTGGTGGCTTTGGGCATTAGTTTTCCTGGTAAGTCTTGTGGTCCCCAGGGGCCTTGGGACTTTGTGAGCACAATAGTTTGCTTTGCACGTGGTGGAGCACTATATGTTTAGAAGAGGAGCACAATTTTATGGTTGTGGTCACAGTGATTGAAGATTTTTTATTATTGGCACTTATGAGAGTGGACTGCCATTAATATGCATTGCACTTTGGATGCTATATGTTAACTAAATTTATTCATTTACAGTTTTAATATAATTTTTTTCAAATTGGTTTGTAATGGACACACATTGATGATTTGTGATATGTTATAATTCTACACACTTTTCTGGCACGTGCACATTGCACTATGCAACATTATTTCTAACAGCGCCTTACTTTATTTTGATTTCTTGTTTAATGTGTTTCACATTTAAAGGGACGGCAGTTAGTGGGTAGGTTTATTCATACATTTTTACAGGATGGCGCCTTCAAAGGGTTTACATATATTTAGTTGTTTATTTAGCCTAATGTTTATGTTGGCTGCTCCTTAGCTATGTTAATTATATTCCTGTGTACAGTTTGCATTGTTAGGGTAATGTGATCAGGCTTACCTGATATTTTGTGCAAAATATTCTGTGTGCATTTTCAATAAAATTAGTTTTAGTCCACATCTGAGCTGGTGTCTACTTGTATCTTGGGTGCTCAACTATAATGCTTGGTTCCTGGTTCCAGACTGGAAGAAGCTATATATTATGACGGAGGCACCCAAGCTGATTGCTGGATGGTTCCATCACAGTGTTCCTTCATGTTTATATTTTTTCAATATTCTTTCCTTATAGCTTTTTTAATTTTGGACGTGTGTTTGCATAAAATTGATTTGAAGCGTTCCCATTTCTGTTCTGTTGTGTTACCATTTTAAAATAATCTGTTATGCTGAGTGCTATAGCTTGTGACTATAAGATGTCTGAACATATATTTAGAAAACAAAGGGGGAGAGATAGCCACGCTTAGTGCACAAAGGGCTGCCGGCACATAGGTAATATCAGACCAGAAAAAATGTTGTAAAAAGGTGTACAGCGCTAAACACTTCATAAAAAAATAAATGCAACAGAAGTAAAAAGACTAAACAAAGTCCATATAAAGTCCGTGAGGCCGCGTGCTAAGGGTCAGAGATGAATGAAGAAAAGTTCTAACACCATAGCGTTGAAACCCCCAATCCTGGAGGAACCACATGCTCATATAAAGTAATTCCCTTACCGGAACATTGGACCCCCCCGTTAAGGAAGGTCAAACAGGCATGAACCACAGAAATCACGAGTAGAGCGGTATCCCCACAGGTATCTGGCACCAGGTCCATCACGATAACTTCATCATTGATGATAGGTCATCAATCATACATTCATACTTCATAAACTCCGTGTCACAATTGGTAAAGGTGCCCCTCCAAAGACAAATGGGACTCAATAGTGAAGTATGTACGTTTATTAGAATAAAAAAACAAAGTAGATAACTCACATGATGTTGCATGATACAAAGCATGTATTCATAATGGACGTGGCTGGAGGCGTGTCTGCATGTGGGCTGGCGTGTCTGACGCGTTTCGTCGCACCATAGGACGTTGTCAAAGGCAAAGCCCACACCAAGCAGCACGCCATAAATAGTGTCCCCAATCGGAAGGTGCAATGACGCACTTCCGCTTCCGGTTACGGCATGCGTAATGACGCACTTCCGCTATCGGTGGTACTAACCAGGACGTTTGAATGGAATGCATTCCAGTGAGCCGCCTCCTCGGAAGACATATCACATCCGGGCTTCCGCACCGGAACGATAACTACACAGAGGATATGCGGTTCACCAAAACAAGGGTTCCAAACCAGAAAACAGAATACAAATTAGTAATGCAATCCATCCCACGTCCTGTGGCTCTTTCCCTAGGAACAACTTGTATAGACACAACACAACCACACGGTTAATAGTCCAATCAAATATCAATCAAATGGAAATTAAATAAATAAATAGACCCAATATTGAAAAAGGGTGAGGATAGAAAAAACAAGGGAAAAATCCCGATACTGCTGGGTATATAAGGTTACAAAGGAAGTTGCAAATCCCGCATTGGAATCTTTTTCTTTGGGAGTTTCTCTCAACATCTTGAATCTATTTATATTGGCCACTTCATTGATCACCTGGTCTAGATGAACACTGAGGTAACCTTTATCAAGGAACTTTTCTTTCAGGGTCCGTGATTGTTGGAAATAATCCTCCAAGAGGGTACAGTTCCTCTGGACCCTGATGAACTGGCTGTTCGGCACCGACCTCAACCATGAAGGGTGATGGAAGCTGTCAGTGCCGATGAAGCCGTTCTGATCAGTAGCCTTGAAATAGGTTGTTGTTACCAGAGCATTGCTCCGGACTGCAATATTGAGATCCAGGAAGTGGATATTACTATCACTTGCCTCATGTTGCAATCTAATCCAAAAAATATTGTCATTCAAGTCTTCAAAGAACCCGTTCAATGAATCAGTGGTGTCATTTCAAATAAGAATGACATCATCAATATATCTTTTCCAAAGAACGAGTTCTGATCTTTGATCTCTGAAGACAAAATCCTCCTCCCACTTCGCCATGAACAGGTTTGCCATGCTTGGTGCAAATTTAGCACCCATGGCAACACCCTTAGCTTGGAGGTAATAGGAACCTCCAAACCAAAAGTAGTTGTGTGTCATGGCGAAGGAGAGGAGGTCAAGAATCCATTCCCTTTGTGCTGGGATGAGCTGTGGCTCCCTCTGTAAGAAGGAGGCCACAGCATTAAGCCCATGATCATGGGAGATGATGGTGTAGAGGGAGGCCACATCAGCCGTGGCTAACAAGTAGCCCTCCCTCCACACCACATCATAAAGCAGCCTAAGGACCTGGGTGGAGTCTCTTAAAAAAGTAGGAGTGGACACCACTAATGGTTGCAGCTAGCCATCAATGTACTTCCCCACCCTCGATGTTACCGAGTCGATCCCACTTATGATGGGACAACCAGGAGGGTGAATGGGATCCTTGTGGACCTTGGGGAGATAGTACATTATGGGAACCCTAGGTGCCACTGGGACCAGAAAGGATTTCTCCTTTTTATTAAGAATGTTGTCCTTATAGCCTTTATTAATCATTTTCGAGAGCTCCAATTTGAATTTGGAGGTGGGATTAGAGTTCAATAGGGAGTAGGTATCATGGTCCGACAGAATGTTTGACATTTCAGCCAAATAAGCTGATTTGTCTAAGACCACGATGCCTCCCCCCTTATCTGCAGGTCTCACTACAAGGTTTTTCCCTTGCTTGTAAGGCTTTAAGTCCCATAGAAAACCTACTTGAACGTGCATACGTTTGACCTCCAGGGTTTCTAGGTCCTTAATTACCAAGTCCCTAAAGACACCCAATGACGGGGCTAGGGGGCCAGGAGGATTAAAAAGAGAGAGTGCTTCACCCACTCTATTATCTGAGTCTAATTCCTAAATCGGGTTAGAAAGCATATAGCGTTTGATATTAAGCTTACACATATACTTTAGTACGTCCATAAAAACACTGAACTTATCCAGTGGTTTAAATGGAAAGTGCCTTAAACCCCGGTCAAGAACAAATAGTTCGTCATCAGTAAGAGAAGCCGAACTTAGATTAAAAATTCCTGCTCCCTTTAAGTCCTTTTTCTTTTCTTTTTGCCTCCTCCTTCCCCCTCTAGTTCCTCGCTTCAACTTACGTTCTGATTGTAGTCGTAACGATCCCTCAGAAAAAAATGTGGATACCTCTGAGGATGTTCTGTCCTCCATGGTGAATCATACCAATGTTCTTGGGGATGATTATTCCTATAGGAGGTAGGTTGAGGATGTCGTGTGATGAATCTATCGTCATAATCATCATAATCCCCCTGGAAATTTTCCAGAGGAGCGAATTAATTATGCGTTGAAGTATAATATTGATTGTGTTTGGGTTTCTTATGTTTTTTCTTTTTGTTTTTATTTTTGTGACCCCTGTATGGAGTAATAAAATTGTGTGGGTATTGAGAGGTATTAGGACCGGATGGATGATGATTCCTCACAGGTCTCATCGGATGGCCAGAAGGTCTAATCAAAGGTGGAGTTCTGGGAGAATGCCTGTATGGGGTATCAACCGAGACCATTCTAATAGGTCGTCGGTCGCCCCCCCCCCCACCCTGGCCACCCCCAGAAATCTGATCAACCTCCTCACGAGGCTCAACAATATAGTTGTTGAAAAACACGTCCAATCAATGTAACGATAAAAGGAAAATGGAAAAAAAATGGTTATAAATAGTCTATTATGAATAAACAGGAATTTAATGGTGGAAAATAGTCCACCTTTCTAATCAGCACATCTTTATCCATCTTTATCCATCTTTTCCAATTCTACCAATATAACACTTTTTTTTCTAGGGTGGATGAGCAGCAAAAGCTGCTCTCCTGATTTGCTCTACAAACATCGCCTCTCTTTGCATCTTTATTTCATATCTGGGAAAGCTAATAACTCTGTTTGGGATATCAGCTCAAAGTTACAAATACACTGAATTTCGCACAGAATCACAGTCAAAAATAGCCTAGTAGAAGTTCTTACCATGCTGTAATCTAATTAAATTAAAACAAAAAATGTAATGACTATAGATAAACTTTAATATTGGTTTCATCTTAACTGATTCAAGCTCCTCCTAAAGAAAAAAAATGTAAAAAAAACAGCCAGATCCTAACTAATACGTTGAATGCTCCAAGCCCCCGTTCACACCAGTGCGGCTTTGAAATTGCACTACTTCAGGACACACAACAGTGCGATTTGCACTGTCAATTTAATTGCAGCTTGCTACTTAATTTAACAGAAGTCTATGCAAATCGCAATAAAAATTGGCAAAAAGTAGTGCAGAAAGCTTTTATAATCACTGCGACATGAGTCACGCCAATATAAACAGTTCCATTGTCGGAAAATGGGGTGTGACTTGTAATGCGATTTTGAACTGTCAAATCGCATAACAAGTCGCACCAGTGTGAATGGGGGCTTAATGACATTATTTTTTAGTGTAAGCTGGAGGAGGGCAGATTTGGCACATGTTATCAGGGGGCCAGATGTCTGAACGAGGAAGAGAAGCTGGCTTTCAGTGACTGAAGAAAGGACGATGGCAGCGAAGGACCAGGCGTGCAGCAGCAGGGTAGTGGATTACAGCAGATCAACTCTGGATTCGCTGGGAATGTGAGTATGTGAATTGAGGATAACCCAGAAAACCAAGTAAAAGGAAATTAATAAAAAAATATCACATGGGGGTGAGGTTCCTCTTAAACTCCCTGTCCTGTAGACACAATAGTAGGATATCTCTCCAAACTTAGAGAATTCTCCTATTGGATATTTTTTTCTGTAGCAGATGTCCCTATTGGAAAATTTCTCCTCTATAACAGTTACTGAGCTTCAGTATTGCCTGTACATCATACTTCCAAGGCTTTATGCCATTTGTATTTACAGCCCCTGTAAATGTGCATACATCCATTATTTGTACTGAAATGCTGTATTGATTTTGAGATTATCTCCAGTTTGAGATAAAGAGGTGGGGGGGGGGGGGGGCTGAAGCAGTTCATTTCTGCGTATTTGTCTACTTACTTGGAAAGCTCTTTTTATATCATGGGGTGTTTCATTCTCCACAATCTTTGGTACGTGTATTGTATGTAAGATTGCTCATTAAACAAATCAAGGCTGTGACTGAAGATCATATTCTAGGGCTACAACATAACCAAAGATCAGTAAGAAAAGTAGGGATAGATTACTGCACACCTTATAAGGATAAAACTCCAACTACTTTATGAAATCAATTGAAATCCATAGACAACAGCACAGCTACACAGAGAAACCAAACTGAAGCAATTTGTGTCCACAGACACTTAAACTGATTAAGTGTCCGTGAACGTGAAACGCGTAAACCTAATTTCTTTATGCTGTTGTCAATGGATTTTAACCACTTAAGCCCCGGAAGATTTTACCCCCTTCCTGACCAGGGTCTATTTTGCGATTCGGCACTGCATGACTTTAACGGACAATTGCGCGGTCGTGCGATGCTGTACCTAAACAAATTTGACGTCCTTTTTTCCCACAAACAGAGCTTTCTTTTGGTGGTATTTGATCACCTGTGCGATTTTTACTTTTTGCGCTATAAACAAAAAAAGAGCGTCAATTTTGCAAAAATAACAATATTTTTCACATTTTTTTATATGAAATTCCCCAAAAAAAATGTAAAAATCCAAATTTTTTAACATTTTAGGCCAATTTGTTTTATGCTACATATGTTTGGTAAAAAAAATCGCAAAAAGCGTATTTTGATTGGTTTGCGCAAAAGTTATTGCGTTTACTAACTAAGGGAAAGATTTCTGTCATTTTTGGTGTTTTTTTTTAACGCGTAATGGCGGCGATCTGCGATTTTTTTTGCAGTACTGCGACATTGCGGTGGACAGATCGGACCCTTGACTGACATTTTTGACACTTTTGGGGTTACCAGTGACATTACTACAGTAATCAGTGCTATACATATGCACCGTTACTGCAAAATGACACTGGCAGGGAAGGGGTTAACTTTATTGGGGAAGGAGGGGTTAAGTGTGTCCCTAGGGGCGTGCTTCTAACTGTGATTGGACATGGCTACTGGTGTAAGAACAGTGATCAATGGTCCTACATAGTAGAACCGTATGATCACTATTCATACACATGTTTACATTAGCCGCCTGCCTTTCTCCCTTCACGGCGGACGATCGGGAGTGACTGGCGAACATCGGGTCCGCCGGTCACACGCACGGACTTCCCAGGGAACGAGCTGGGGCGGGCGTGTGCCTCCGCGGGCGCGCGCTCGCCCACTATTGGCTCACAAGCAAGTGACAGGCTAGTGACGTACCCATACGTCACTTTGCCTGGCCGGGGCTGACCGCCGCAGTATATGTACTTGCGGCGGTCGGCAACCGGTTCATCAATTTAATAAAGAAGTGGGAGTTTTATTCTTCTAGGGTCTGCGGTTATCCATTCCTTCTATTTTTACTAGTCACAGTTACAGGCTGGGTTCTCACATGTGAATTGGAAGCGGGTTTCCCCCGAAACCATTTTGCATGACAGGAGACTGTGACAGGCTCTTAATGGAGCCAGTTCACAACAGCTCCGGGGCGGCCATGGTTAGCAGTGGAAAAATGGTCCTGTGCATCTTTGGCTTCGTTTCAGGTCCGAATTAGAAAATTCTGACCTGATTCGCACTCTAAACGGAGAACAGAGACGCACCGGACCCCCTGCTGAGAGCCACGGCCGCAGCTAGTATGAACCCGGCCTTAAACTGCACCCAGTCTGTCACGGGGCACCAATGTGATAGACTAACCTGGAGCAGTGCCTGCTTTATTGTGGATTATTTGGATCACTCTGCCCAGACGAGGCATATGCTGTGAAGAAGCAAAGGAACAAAAACAGACTCATTGGGTGGAATAGGAAAAATCAGTAACATTTGGGCTTATAGAGAGATATAAATATTCACTCTTTAAAGCTTACCTTTCTCTGTGTTTGCGCAGCTGATTGCCACTCCACTGAAGATAAATCATTTCTTGAAGTCTCTTCAAAAAACTGTAGTGGTGTGCGGATGCAGTGGGTGACCAAGATATCAACACGCCTTTAAGTATTGTTTTCTGATGGGGCCTTCGGGTGTGATCTCTTCTCAATGGAGTGGCTTTTGGTGGCGGTGGCAGTGGGAGGGTAAGTATCCCCTGTATTCTTTAACCACTTGCCGATCAGCTGCCATAGTTTTATGGTGGCAGGTCAGATCTGTCCTGCAAAAAAACATACCCTGCCTATTCACCACAGGGGAAGCTAATCAGCGGGTCCAGCAGCTGTGATTGCCATGGGAACCTGCGATTGCTCCCCGTGGAAACAGAATGGCGGTCTGCCATTGTAAACACGGCAGACCACTGTTCTGTCAGTAATGAACACATTGATTCTGTGTTCCTCTTATTTAGGAACACAGGTCTCTGTGTTCTTGCAGCAAGTCCACCCCCCCCCCCACACAGTTAGAAAGCACCCCCTAGGGACACATTTAACCCTTTGATCGCCCCTGTTGTTAACCCCTTCTCTGCCAGTGTCATTATTACAGTAACAGTGCATATTTTTAGCACTGATTACTGTAGTAATTTCACTGGTCCCCCCACCCAAAAGTGTCAAAAATGTCAGTAAGGAGTCCGATCTGTCCACCGCAATGTCGCAGTCCCACTAAAAATGGCAGATCACCGCCACTACAAGTAAAAATAAATAAATAAAAATGACATAAATCTTTCCTCTAGTTTGTAGACGCGATAACATTTGCACAAACCAATCAATATACACTTATTGGGATTTTTTTTACCAAAAATATGTGGCAGAATACACATTGGCCTAAAATGATAAAAAAAAAAAATAGATTATTTTTTTTTTTTTTTATTGGAAATGTTATATAGCAGAGAGTTAAAAATGTTTTTTGATTATAGCGCAAAAAATAAAAATTGCACAGGTGATCAAATACCACCAAAAGAAAGCACTGTTTGTGGGAAAAAAGGACATCAATTCTATTTCGGTATAGTGTCGCACGACCGCGCAATTGTCAGGTTAAGTAACACAGTGTCGAATCGCAAAAAATGGCCTGATCTTTATGGGGTAAATCCTTCCATTCCAGAAGTGGTAGTGAGAAAAAAACAGGAAGGGAGAATTCCCCAAAGTGATGGAATCCCTGGTTGTCACCAGGTCCACCCAAATTAATCCTCCCATTTGAAGATTTTCCTTCTATTTTTGTTCAGGTAACAATCCAAATGTGTAATTTACTTTCACTTTCATTCTTAGTGATAATGATAAAAAAGACAAATAGAAGTAGGCACAAACCCCAATAAAAACCTGACAGGTGTTCCAATCCCTCTGTGTTCTATCTAAAACTAAAATAAATTTTTAGATTTACCAAAACCACATAATATGAGGTCAAATCTAAACACTTTCAATTTGTATGCATTCATGCGGGCCCATAGTTGCCAACATTTGAAAAACATTTCCAGGGACACTTTTCAGCACAGCTATCAATTACTTAACACACCCACTTCCCCTAAGCTCCACCCACTCCACATATCTCCGCCTACTTATCAGATTATAGGGTCTACTCAAAGAGAGAATTACAGGAAATTGAAAAGGGGATTTCAAACTTAAGGCCAAAGTAGCAGAGTTGGAATAATTCTCCCATTCAGCTGCAACCACAATTCCCTGCAATTCTCTCTTTATTGAGTAGGCCTTTATAACTCCAAGTTCCCACCAACAGTACCATCATCCTTGGTATGCGATAAGATACATTCGCAGCACAGCATCTATATCAGGCAGGTACATTTTATCACTGCACTGACCATTACACTGCACTGACCATTACACTGCACTGACCACTACACTACACTGACCACTACACTGACCATTACACTACACTGACCATTACACTACACTGACCATTACACTACACTGACCATTACACTGCACTGACCATTACACTGCACTGACCACTACACTGACCATTACACTACACTGACCATTACACTACACTGACCACTACACTGACCATTACACTACACTGAGCACTACACTGACCATTACACTGCACTGACCATTACACTGCACTGACCATTACACTGCACTGACCATTACACTGCACTGACCATTACACTACACTGACCATTACACTACACTGACCACTACACTGACCATTACACTACACTGACCACTACACTGACCATTACACTACACTGACCCTTACACTACACTGACCACTACACTGACCATTACACTACACTGACCATTACACTACACTGACCATTACACTACACTGACCATTACACTGCACTGACCATTACACTGCACTGACCACTACACTGACCATTACACTACACTGACCATTACACTACACTGACCACTACACTGACCATTACACTACACTGACCACTACACTGACCATTACACTACACTGACCATTACACTACACTGACCATTACACTACACTGACCATTACACTACACTGACCACTACACTGACCATTACACTACACTGACCACTACACTGACCATTACACTACACTGACCATTACACTACACTGACCATTACACTACACTGACCATTACACTGCACTGACCACTACACTGACCATTATACTACACTGACCATTACACTACACTGACCATTACACTGCACTGACCATTACACTGCACTGACCACTACACTGCACTGACCACTGCACTGACCATTACACTGCACTGACCACTACACTACACTGACCACTACACTACACTGACCAGGACTGGCAACTGTCAGAGAATGATTAATGTCTATTATTATTTGTGTGTAATGTCTCCCAACTCCCCATTGCTTCCTTCTGCAGCTCTACCACCTCTCATCCATCAAATGTCCTGAAAGCAGGACAGCAGAGCTTTACCCCACCCCCACTCACTGCCTGACTCACTGCTTGTGCTATGTCCAACTCATGAAGCTGAGATGGTGGGAACACACACATCACCTGGATGTAGGCAAAAGCATGGACAGGGAGGTAGGAAAAAAGGCAGCCAGGAGGACATGAAGAGAACAGAAGGCAAAAGGTGGCGGGGGGACAGTGAGTAAAAAAAGGGGAGAACAGATTTGGGGTGGAGTATGGAGAGGCCACAACCGAAAAAAAAGGGGCACCAAAAAAAACGATGAATGAGGGAAACATTAACCACTTAAGGACCAGGCCTATTTCTGACATATGTTGTTTACAAGTTAAAAAAAATCAGTATTTGTTGCTAGAAAATTACTTAGAACCCCCAAACATTATAGATTTTTTTTTTTATTTAGCAGAGACCCTAGAGAATAAAATGGAGATTGTTGCAATATTTTATGTCACACTGTATTTGCGCAGTGGTCTTACAAACGCAATTTGTTTTTTTTTTGGGAAAAATACACTTTTTTTAAATTAGAAAATAAGAAAACAGTAAAGTTAGCCCAATTTTTTCTATATTGTGAAAGAGAATTCAAACCATCTATGTACAGGCTGATTGTACCCAAGTTGATCCACTGATCGACTTGGGTACAATCAGCAAGTTGGATATTTACATGTGATTAGCCACTGGCAATAACCACTGTGTCCTTCCAGCAGGGATGGCTCTCTGCTCTCTCTCACAATTTCCCACATAAATTGACAGCACTATAAATACCTGTTTTCAATAAATTTGAATGAGACAGTGAGAAAACCGTCTTAAGGGGAAGTAATAGAGTGGGAACCAGTGGCGGCCCATCCATTAGGGGCGCCACCCCCCTATCCATGTGTCCAGCCCCCTAATCTACATGCATGGTGCCGGACGCATGGATTCCAATAGGGGGTTTTATTTTTTTAAGCACGTGATTAGAGCCAGAGGCTCTAATAGGCTTTAAAAAAAGGGTGGTCTCGGGACGCACAGCACTGCCTTCCGAGCCCACCCAGCTGTGTGACAATAGCGAATGAATATTCGCTATTGTCACATGGATTCTCCTCCTGGCCAATCAGGAAGCGGGTCGTGAGACCTGTTTCCTGATTGGTTGAAAGGAGAAGCCATCTTATTAGCAAAGGAGGAGGAGGGAGGAGACACTGGAGAAGCCCAACCAACGAAGGGGGACACAGAGGAGACTGAGGGGGAAGCCGCTGCTGCCTCCACATGTCAGTCCAGGGGCAGCACAGGGTGAGTGAGCTGGCAACCGAGGGGGGTATGGTGTGCGGTGTGGGCTGGAGCTGGTGTGGTCCATGGTCAGGTCTGTCTACCACCCCCCCACGACACATGGAGCACCAGTCAGCACTGGTGGGAACAGAGAAAAAGGGGGGGAAAGGAGTTTTGGAAAGGGCAAGAAAACAACAGAAAGTTAACAGTTAGGGTCCTTTCACACGGGCGATCCGATCTGATCCGTCTGTCAGTTTTTCAGGCTGACTTGATCGGATGCTCCATGCACCCCCATGAGGCAGCGGGTGTCAGCGGAGACATGTCCGCTAACACCCGCTGCTATCTGATCCTGTCTGTCAAATCCGGACGGATGGAAACCCTATTTTCCATCCATCTGGCAGATGGGATCAGATGAGAACAGACATCCGATCTCTCCATAAAGGACAGCGGGGATCTGACAGCTCCATCTCTGCACACAGAGCGGAGACAGAGCTGTCATCCGCCTGCTCAGCGGGGATCAGCGGATCGATCCCACACTGAGCAGAACGGACCTCATCGGATGGTGCGCCGTGTGAAAGGACCCTTACCGAAGTGACTGATAGAAGAAGAGATACCACAATATCCTAATTCACATCATAAAGTGCAAATGATACATAATTCATAAAACTGCAAATAAAAACACACACTTAAAAATATTATGAAAAGTGAACCCCCAACGGGTTCTTCAGAGTGCTGAAATTAATAAAATTACTGAAAAATAAAAGTCAGTGCTTGACAAAGTTCAGTTTTAAATACTGGTGCAATAAACCAAAAATTCCAAAGTGCTATGTGCTCAGTGCAAAAAAAGGAGGGGTGTCCACATGCAGGATCGAAACACTGGGGGGAATCCACCCCCACGTTGTGCACCCACTTTCCAGATGACCCCTTGGGGTCTAGCTCAGGTAAATGGTCTTTGGAATGGTTCCCAGATAATCCACAACCGTTCCTTTGTGTAGGTCCCACTAGGATGTGTATGAGGATCCGTTGAATATGCGTCCACTGTATATCCTCCTAATGGGTGTGGTGGTCTCAGATGGGGCACAAGGAAGGAGGGAGACTTTCACTTGCTACACAGCTTGTGAGTCTCTCTCTCTCTCTGACACAGTGTCAAGGAAGTGAGTGGAAGAGAGAAAGAGACTCACAAGCTGTGTAGCAAGTGAAAGCTCTCAGACAAGCTGAGACATGGGCTGCTAACCCCCCTGTGTGGCCTGCTTGGCACCCTTACTTTGGAGGAGCCTGACCCCTGTACACACATACTACACCATGAGTCTGCCTCCTTCCTTGTGCCCCATCTGAGACCACCACACCCATTAGGAGGATATACAGTGGACGCATATTCAATCCCTTGGGAACAGTGGAACGGATCCTCATACACATCCTAGTGGGACCTACACAAAGGAACGGTTGTGGATTATCTGGGAACCATTCCAAAGACCATTTACCTGAGCTAGACCCCAAGGGGTCATCTGGAAAGTGGGTGCACAACGTGGGGGTGGATTCCCCCCAGTGTTTCGATCCTGCATGTGGACACCCCTCCTTTTTTTGCACTGAGCACATAGCACTTTGGAATTTTTGGTTTATTGCACCAGTATTTAAAACTGAACTTTGTCAAGCACGGACTTTTATTTTTCAGTAATTTTATTAATTTCAGCACTCTGAAGAACCCGTTGGGGGTTCACTTTTCATAATATTTTTAAGTGTGTGCTTTTATTTGCAGTTTTATGAATTATGTATCATTTGCACTTTATGATGTGAATTAGGATATTGTGGTATCTTTTGAGTGCTGTCTCCCCCCTTCACTCACCAAACACACAACTCCTCGTTGTTTTTGACTAGCGGCTCAAAAAAAATTATTTAAATTACAATTATTCATTTATCAAAGTTGCACATATACACTTTATTAGAATCCTAGGCGCGTTCACATGAGGACATACACTCACAATTCTTTATAGAAGAAGAGAGCAGGGTGCTGTTTATTAGAGAAGAGTGGGGAACAAAAGACAGATATTGGAGAAAATGAGAGGATGCCTGCCCTGGGATGCTAGAGAGGAGCAAAGTCTCAGCAGTGCCATAAAACAAAAATTCTGTCTGGAAGAGAGATAGGGAACAGGGAGAGAATACAGAGACAGCTACTTCCCTATCTCTCTTCCAGACAGAATTTTTGTTTTATGGCACTGCTGAGACTTTGCTCCTCTCTAGCATCCCAGTGCATCCCCTCATTTTCTCTAGTCTAAGCTGTCTTTTTCTTCCCCAATGACTCTACAAACAGTACTGACAGTCAGTCAGTGAGTCTGACTCACTCTGCTCTCTCCTTGTCTCCTCCATCGAGTCTGTAAAGAAATCTGCCGGCAGCTGAGGCACTGCACCGACTCACAGTTGAGGAATGTTCTTCTTCTTCAATCTTCTTCAGAGGACGACCGACTGCAGCCTTTGAGTGTCTGCTCTGAGCGCGCTGAGTAAGAGGGCGGGGCGGGGCGTACCCGAAGTTACCATTCGACAGGCACAGTCAGAGGCCAGCCCCCACCACAGTTCGCCCAATCACAGGGCGCCCACCGGCCATCCCGAGCAGGAAGACAAGAAGATAATGACGGCTGCACTGTGGACTCACTGAGAGTGAGCGCAGGTACAAGATAATGTCAGACCGCAATTAGAACAACGGGACAAGTCCCGGGAGTATATATTTCCCGGGGACAAAGTCCTATTTGGCGGGACTGTCCCGCCAAAAACGGGACAGTTGGCAACTATGCGGGCCCTTGTACTACATAGTTGAAGGTAAATCTAAAGAAAATTGAACAAGAAAATTGTAAAATGTATAGGCAGACTCTGCCCTGCCTACCTTCATATTTTGCACATTCAGAAGATAGAAGATCGGGATCGGGCAGCTGGAAGCCATTCCCATTTACTGTTTTGTTGCTTTTAATGGTCCACAGCAATATTTAAGGATAGGTGGGACCTCAAAAAGAGAAACATGGAGCTCTGTCCACTCACTGTGACAAGTGAAAATGGCCTTCAGAGCCCCTTTGCTTTCAGGTGTCATGGCAGTCAAAAGGGAGATTATGGGACATGTTCTTTATATTACTTCTAACATATGATTCTTCATTTTAATTTTACTCATTTTAACTCAGTACATTGTAATTCCTGCTCTGTGTTCTAGAATTAAAATTGTTGCATTGCAGCTGTTGCATCATTATGGCGTTGCATATGATTTTACATTTTGTATGTGTGTTTTACTTTCTGTCCGCATGCTGTGCTGCTTAAAAACAGCCAGAATAGCATAATAATTAGATAATAATCAAATCATTATATGCAAAGCTGCACCATCATGTCTGAGTGATTCAGATGCTGTTAGGACAACACAAATGAGTACTGTGATACTTTTTTATTTGCAATAAAAGGTACATTTTCAGGACAAGCTTTTGGGGTATATTCCCTTCTTCTAAGGTCCAAACAATAGACCAGCAAATAGGGGAGGAAAACCCCAAAAGCTTGTCTCTAATATTTACCTTGTAGTGCAAAGCAAAACGTATTACGGACTGTACTCAACTGGGTTGTTCAACATGCTCTAACATGACTACAATCATGTTAAAGAGGAAGTAAACCCTCCTCAGGAAGTTGTACCTATAGGTAAGCCTATATTAAGGCTTACCTATAGGTACTGTAAATATCTCCTAAACATGTACCGTTTAGGAGATATTTACCTTTAATGCAGCCAGTGACGTCACTGGCGCATGCGCTCTGAAGGAACGGCAGATCGTGCCGTTCCTTCAGAGCCCCGTGCCGTGACCGTCGGCTCCCGCGCGCGTGCGCGGGAGTGACGTCACCGCGGCATCCGGCCATCTGATTGTGTCGCCCGTCATACAGGTAAGCGGACGGCACGGCGGGGGCTCGTTCTAAGGTAAGTATTTCATAATGAGCTAGTATGCGATGCATACTAGCTCATTATGGGTTTCTCTTTCAGGTTGTAAAGAAGAGAAAAAAAAAATTCTTGGTGTACAACCTCTTTAAGCCACTAGATGGCATTGTATTGAGCTGTTACATGTAGCTTGACTTCAGCTAAAGAGAGATGACTCCAAACAAATCTAATTATAATTACATTTCAAATTAAAGCGGTATTAAACCCAAAACCAAACATGTATTACCGGTACATTGGGGCATGGTGATTACATCAGTCTTCTTTTCTTTAGCTTTTCCTCCTCTGTTTTCACCTGGTGATCTAGCCAGTAACACACTTCATCTTAAAGAGGAAGTAAATCCTCCTCTGCAACTTGTACCTATAGGAAAGCTTATGATAAGACTTACCTATAGGTACTGTAAATATCTCCTAAACATGCACCGTTTAGGAGATATTTACTTTGCATGCAGCCAGTGACATCACTGGCGCATGCGCTCTGAAGGAACGGCCGCTCGTGCCGCTCCTTCAGAGCCCTGTGCCTGTGACATCATCGCGGCTCCAGCCAATCAGATGGCCAGATGGCGCAAACCCGGAAGAAGGGCGAGCGAACATGTCACCTGTGAGAGAGGTGAGCGGGCGGCACTGCGGGGCTTCGTTCTAAAGGTAAGTATTTCATAATGCATTCTATGCATTAAGATAAAAAAAACCTTCTGTGTGCTGCAGCCCCCCTAATACTTACCTGAGCCCATCGTTATCCAGCGATGTTGCAGGAGTGTTTTAGCTGCCCGAGACTCCCCTCCACATTGGCTAAGACAGCAGCGTGGCGCAATTGGCTCCCACTGCTGTCAATCAAAGTCAGTCAGCCAATCAGGAGAAAGAGAGGGGGTGGGGCCGGGTCGCGGCTTCGTGTCTGAATCGACACAGGGAGCTGTGACATGGCTCAAGTGCCCCCCCTAGCAAGTTGCTTGCTAGGGGGGCACTCAACAGGAGGGAGGGGCCAGGAGCGCAGAAGAAGGACCCGAGAAGGGAAATTTCGGGACCACTCTGTGCAAAACCAACCGCACAAGAGCAGGTAAGTATAACATGTTTGTTATTTTTGTCTCATTCATGTAAACTGATACATTCTGCTGGAGGGCTTGGGCTTTTGAAAACAACAGACTTGCTGGCTGGATCGTCAGATGAAAATGGAAAAAAGAATGCCTAAGCAAGGAAACTAATACAGCCATCTCATCTAAGAAATGGTAAGCTGCAATATAATAAATATTTGCTTTTGGGTTTAATACTACTTTAAATTATGCCACCAAAATGTATTCTGTTCTACTAAAGATACCATACACAAAAAAGTAAGATGTTAAAAATATAAGCATATCACCTATTCCTCAATACTGCATTAGAAACATTGCAAGGATCAAAACTTTAGGCATCATAATAGGTTGATATTTTAGTGAAGCCAATCAAATCAATCCAACTGTAATAATCTCAGGGCCGTCTTTTCCAATGGGCATACCCGGCGGTTGCCCGGGGGCCCCACTTGCTAAGGGGCCCAACACACATGGTGGCAATTACTGTCCCCCAACAGGCCAGAATCCAGATTACTAGATTATAGTGTAGCCAGGGCCGCTTCTCGTCACCTCTCCCGCCGCCGCCTCCTTTACTGTACAGCCTGTACTGAGTGTGGAGGCGCCGCGGCTGTAAAAATACACTGCCCGACTCATCTGTCCTGACTGGCAGTAGTGAGTCACTCTCTCTCTCCTCCTGAAAGTCACTCTCTCTCTCCTTCTCTCCTTCCAGTGAAAGAGGTAGCCCACACCTCTATGATCAGATACACTGACAGACAGGTCACAGTTTGTGACCTGTCTGTCTCTCCCAGACTCTGTGGTGCCTGCCTGGTCCCTCGATCATCCATGCTGCAAGTTACACGGACAGCCTGAGCCAGCATACATGCTGTCCTGAAGTGGTGTGTCATGTCAGACAGTGACACTGACAGCCTGGATAGGAGACACCGCTGAGGCAGGGCTTGTTGTGCCTCCCTGGAGAGTGGAGACAGAGAGAGAGAGAGAGAGAGAGCCGTTGGGAGCCGAGCCCTGGTGCTGTGCCTGGAGGTAAGTGAACACACAAGAACATATTGAGTTTATTTGACTGTGTATGTACTCTGTGTGTATATAGACTTGTCCTTAAACTCCTCAAATGTATGATGGCATCCCCTCCTTGGTCCACCACCTTCTCCTCCCCCCTCCTCATTGCCCCCCTCCTCCTTACCCCCTCTTCCACCCAGGCTGCTTGAGGAACACAGGACCCACTGCACCAGCGTAGAGTCTGACAATGGGTCCAAGGATTTCATCCTGATACCTAATGGCAGTCTACACGATTGCCTGTAGAGGTCTTTGTGTCCCTCCATGGATATGCCTCCCCAGACCATCACTGACCCACCATAAAACCGGTCATGCTGAACGATGTGACAGGCAGCATAACATTCTCCATGGCTTCTCCAGACCCTTTCATGTCAAATGTGCTCAGGGTAAATCTGCTCTCACCTGTGAAAAGTACAGGGCACCAGCAGCAGACGTGCCAATTCTGGAGTTCAATGGCAAATGCCAATCGAGATTTTTAAGTTGATAATTTTATACAGCCCCCAAATTATTTTATAAATACCCAAATGGCCCTCGGCAGAAAAATGGTTCCCTGCCCCTTCTCTATAGGGTCCAGGTATCGCCTCATGCTACCAGTAGGCACACTGACCCTAGCCAAATGCAAAACTAGTAAAAAACAGAAAAGTTTAGTAGGGAAAAAAATGTCAGTAGCCTCCACCTGTAAAACCATTCCTGTTTTGGAATTCGTCTTATTGTTGCCCATCTAGTGCACCTGTTGTTCATTTCATTTACACTAAAGCAGCTGAAACAGATTAACAACCCCCTCTGCTACGTAACCGACTATAACATTATTCCAGGCGTTTAATTGACTTAATGCTATACTCTGATTAAAAAGTGTTCCTTAAATTTTTTTGAGCAGTGTAAAAAATGTCAGTGGAATTCAGAGACGCTTTAGAGCACATGGATGGAGCAGCAACTGGAGACATGACTGATGTATGTCAGGGTCTGGCGGTAAGTAGTAGACAATGTACATTATGACCTTCTCTCCTAAAAGCTCTGAACAATTGCATTGTGTGGTAGATTCTATTGGCCTAGGGTACCTGGGACCATGTAGAGCAAATGGGAGCAAGGTTCTATTCTTAAGCGGTTGGCACAGAATACGGTGGAAAGCAGGTGTGGAATACTGTGAGCAAATGTGGTTAATAGACATGTTTTAACAGCAAAGACTTATTCTTAGTTACAAGATAAAGGAAAAACCAGTTTGAGGAAAAAGATTTTTGATCACAAAAAGATTTCATTCTTTTTTCAAAAGCAGGATATCTAAACTTACCTGCCATCCACTGTTACTGCTCTCATGTTGCAAGAGACTGACAGAGACTGCTAGCATATTATAAAAAACTGTTATAGACTGCTCCCATGTAATAAAAGACTAGCAGCCATGCTACAAAAGACTTTCATAGACTGCTTGCTATAACAAAAGAGACCGTTTGCATGCAACAAAAGAATTGTCATACGTATCTACCAGCTGTCCGTAATTTAGAGGGACTGTCCCTCTTTTGGAACCAAATCCTTCTATACCTTTTCCTAAAAGCTGTCCCTTATTTTGGTCAGATGTATACCTGTAAATAATAAAAAGTGCAATATATTATTATAGAAAGTATTATACTGTACTAAACCTTTCACTCATCCTCTAATTATGCTACTATAATACTATTTAAAATGTTTTTTGTTTACATATAATATTATTGTTTTTTTTTTTTTTTATAAGTCATTATATATAGGAAAAATAGTGGTGAAAAAAGACTTGTGGGTTTAACCAATCATTTCTTGAATAATATTTGTTCTTCATTTGTTTAAATAGTAGCATAAATGTCAGAACTTTTGACAATTAACCTTTTTAAAGTGGTGGTATGAAGACAGGAATATGGGAACTGTTTTTTCTTTTAAAATGCATGCTCTAGAGCAGGGGTATTGAATCAAAATTCATGGAGGTTCAATTAGTAAAATTTTCTTCCAGCAGAGGTCCGAATCGCATTGTTGTGTAAAGGCTCAGATTCTTTACATCACAGCCCAGGTGTGTAGGCACGCGTTTTCTGCTGGGAAAAGGTCATGGGACCTTTTTAAAAGTGCAGCCGCATGGAAACTGCATGGTGCGTTTGTACCATGCAATTTCCATGTGCAGGAAACCGCACTTTGTATTTCATTTTTTTTAAAAGTCAATGGTACTCCTACACATTTTCTGTGCAACTGCTTGGCCTCCTTCAAATCTTCCCCACCACTGCACTGCCCCCATTCACATATCATCCCCACAGCACTGCCCCCCTTCACATATCATCCCTACAGCACTGCCCCCCTTCACATATCATCCCTACAGCACTGCCCCCTTCACATATCATCCACACAGCACTGCCCCCCTTTACATATGATCCACAGAGCACTGTCCCCTTCACATATCATCCCTACAGCACTGTCCCCCTTCACATATCATCCCTACAGCACTGTCCCCCTTCAGATATCATCCCTACAGCACTGCCCCCCTTCACATATCATCCCCACAGCACTGCCCCCTTCACATATCATCCCTACAGCACTGCCCCCCTTCACATATCATCCCCACAGCACTGTCCCCCTTCAGATATCATCCCTACAGCACTGCCCCCCTTCACATATCATCCCCACAGCACTGCCCCCCTTCACATATCATCCCTACAGCACTGCCCCCCTTCACATATCATCCCTACAGCACTGCACCCCTTCACATATAATCCCTACAAGACTGCCCCCTTCACATATCGTCCCTATAGCACTGCCCCCTTCACATATCATCCCTACAGTACTGCCTCCCTTCACATATCATCCACACAGCACTGCCCCCCTTTACATATAATCCTCACAGCACTGCCCCCCTTTACATATAATCCACACAGCACTACCCCCCTTTACATATAATCCACACAGCACTGGCCCCCTTCACATATCATCCCTACAGCACTGCTCCCCTTCACAGTTCATCCACACAGCACTGGCCCCCTTCACATATCATCCACACAGCACTGGCCCCCTTCACATATCATCCACACAGCACTGCCCCCCTTCACATATCATCCACACAGCACTGGCCCCTTCATATATCAACCACACAGCACTGCCCCTTTCACTTCCCCCACACAGCACTGTCCCTGTTTACATCACCACTATACACAGCACAGTCCCCTTCACATATCACCCCAGCAGCATTGCCAATTTCACCCCCCCCCCCCAGCACAGAATTATCCCACCTCCTGCCGTCTGCTGGTGCTCTGCTAATGACAGCGGTGGAGGCTGGGAACAAAAGAGCCAGCTAAATGGCACTAACCCGGAGATCCAGTTAGAGCAGTAGCTTGGGCCAGACACAGACCGCCATTTAGTGATGCCCACTCTAGAGTGTAATCTTGAACTTAAACGCACACTGTTTCCATTGTATTGTCCTTTCTATTTCTGTACATGGATGAAGGCACTGCAACTATTGTATTTATCGGCGTGTAACACGCACCGGCGTATAACACGCACCTCAAATTTAGGAGGGGAATTTTAGGAAAAAAGTTTAAAGTTGTTATAAACAGCATTGAACTCATAACCTTTTTTTTAAAACCAAATGCAGCCTTACCAGTGCCCGTGAATGCAGCCTCATCAGCGCAGTGTTTATAAATGCAGCCTCGCCAGCGTAGTGTCCACCAATGCAGCCTCGCCAGCGTAGTGTCCACCAATGCAGCCTCACCAGCGCAGTGTCCATCAATGCAGCCTCGCCAGCGCAGTGTCCACCAATGCAGCCTCGCCGGTGCAGTGTCCATCAATGCAGTCTCGCCAGCGCAGTGTCCACCAATGCAGCCTCGCCAGCGCAGTGTCCACCAATGTAGCCTTGCCAGCGCAGTGTCCACCCACCAATGCAGCCTCGCCAGAGCATTGCACAGAGCGGCGATATATTAAAAAAAAAAGGCCAGGCTGAAAGGCAGAGGGGGGCAGGCCGGGCCGAGGAGAAGGGAGGACGAGCAGCCGCTGTCATCAGAAGTCCCGACGCCTACGATAGACGTCACGTCCCGCGTCCTGGCATTGGGCCACTGTGCTGTCTATCATAGGAGGCGGTACTTACTATGACAGCAACCGCTTGTCCTTCCTTTTGCTCAGCCCAGCCCGCCCCCCTCTGCCTCTCAGCGCTGCCTGGCCTTTTTTTTTTTTTTTATATCGACATATAACACGCACTGGTGTTTTGCCCTCCATTTTTAGGAGGAAAAACTGCCTGTTATACGCCGATAAATACGGTATTTTAATTAAAAAAAAACATCTAGGTACCTTTTTCCTAATCAATATCACATTACTTAGCTTTTTCCAAGCCTGTCTGCAGGGAAACATAAGCAGGAGGAGCTTCTAGTCCTCTGCTGCTGGTCACATGTTCAAAAGAAAAAGAAACACAAAACAGCCTTTAGAATACAGAGTAAAAATAAATAATTATTAGAAATAAACTGTCTTTATTTGTCATAGAAATATATAAATTAAATCAAATCTTTATTATTTTTGACAATAACATGGTATGGGTGGATATCTGCCAGTCACGGCATGTGTCATGCCCCTCCAGCCTGTATCTTAGAATAAGAGGGAGGTGTAGCCACCAATAATCTACATGTAATTTCCCACCCCTATTGTGTTTAGCTAGTTAGTGGGCATGGAGGAGGAGGGAGGAAGTGGGCTGTCATTTACCACTGTGTATATGCCCACATGCGGGACTATAGTCACAATGGCTGCTAAGACGTGATAGGTAGGAAATGTTCAGCATAGAAACTCACTAAAAGCTGAGCATGTGCAGCGTTTTCAACAAAGATGTAAAATCCCTAGCAATCCCTAGCGAAATCCTTGAATTGGGGACATGAACAGATGGTGGAGACAAAGAACAGCAGGATCAACCAGGTTTATTTGAAGAATACAGAAAGCGAATTTCATAGTGACTAGATGAACAGCAGTAATACAGCATTTATTAATAGTTTTTTATGACATGTGTTTAGTGACACTTTAACTTCAATATCTAGTAAGTTACTGACCTGAAGCATCTATGCAAACAGGAAAAGCTTGCTAATAGGGATGGGCGAACGGCTCGGCCCGAGCATGGGTTCGGGCCGAACATTGACTGTTCGCCCATTCGAGGAACTCACGAATTATTGGGGCGTTCAACCGCTGAATGACCACAACGCACTGCACTGCGGCGCCAGGGCAGCTTTACAGCATTATAGCTCAGTGCAATAGTGCACATTTAACAAAGTGCGTTATAAAGCATGAAGTATATTTCAGTGCGTTATAAAGCAAATATAAAGCAGTATACTTCTATGCATTAGTGCACGTTTAATGCAGTATATTTCAGTGAGTTAGTGCAAGTTTATCGCAGTATATTTCAGTGTGTTAGTGCAAGTTTAACGCAGTATATTTCAGTGCATTATGAGCCATTTAATGCAGTATATTTATGTGCCTAAGGCCCCATACACACCTGCAGATTATCTGCAGACTTTTGTCTGCAGACTTACCTTTTCTATGTAGTGCAAGGGCCTGCCGGATTGCATACAAATTGAAAGTGTTTAGGTTTGACCTCATATTATATGGTTTTGGTAAGTCTGCAGACAAAAGTCTGCAGATAATCTGCACGTGTGTATGGGGCTTTAGTGCACATTTAACGCAGTACATTTCTGTGAGTTAGTTCACGTTTAATGCATTTTATTTCTATGCATTATTGCATGTTTAAGGCAGTATATTTCTGTGCGTTATGTGTTGTTTAACGCAGTACATTTCTGTGCGTTACTGCACGTTTAACGCAGTATATGTCTGTGCTTTAGTGCATGTTTAATGCAGTATATTTCAGTGCGTTACGTGTCATTTATCACAGCAAATTTTAGTGCATTAGTGCACATTTAATGCAGTATATTTCTGTGCCTTAGTGCACATTTAACGCAGTACACTTCTGTGAGCTAGTGCACGTTTAATGCATTTTATTGCTATTCATTATTGCATGCTTAAGGCAGTACGTGTCTTTAACGCAGAATATTTAAGTGCGTTACGTGTCGTTTAATGCAGAATATTTAAGTGCGTTACGTGTCGTTTAAAGCAGAATATTTCAGTGCTTTACTGCATGTTTAACGTAGTATATTTCTGTGTGTTCATGCATATTTAACGCAGTATATTTTTGTGCGTTATTGCACATTTTAAAGCAGTACATTTCTGTGTGTTACTGCACATTTAACGCAGTATATTTCTGGGTGTTAGTGCATGTTTAATGCAGTTTATTTCTGTATGTTATTGCATGTTTAAGACAGTATATTTCTCTGCATTATGTGTCATTTAACGCAGTAAATTTCAGTGCATTACGTGCCGTTTAATGCAGTATATTTCCGTGCGTTATTGCATGTTTAACACAGTATATTTCTGTGCGTTACTGCACATTTAATGCAGTATATTTCTGTGCGTTTTATATATATATGCTTCAGCCATCCTGGTACCAGATGATGGCACAATACTTCAGTTGCAAAAAGAATATCTGATAAATGAGGAGAGAGTCAAGGAGTAGCCCATACCTTTAAGAAGTTAGCCATTGTCCAGCATTCCTAGACAGAGTAACTTACAATAAGAAACAAGCTTAGTACAAGACCTCTGTGACTAAGCACACGGGACGGTGAAACGCATAAACAGGAAAATGTGGCATAGGAGGAGACAATCTGAAGCTGGGTTTACATTTTGATTACCAGGCGGATTGATTGCGTGTGGCTTCATGTTTCTTATTGTAGGTTAAAGATATCAGGCCAGAAGGGCCCTCTGGATAGATGCACCTCACAGTGGTGACACACACAGTTGTTTGGAGCAGCACCGT
The DNA here is from genome assembly GCF_965119305.1 of Pelophylax lessonae. NCBI lineage: Eukaryota > Metazoa > Chordata > Amphibia > Anura > Ranidae > Pelophylax > Pelophylax lessonae. The sequence continues at coordinate 642,755,294 of NC_138769.1, forward strand.
TTCTTATTGGATTCCTAGAGAAGGGATGCAAATAATCCAAAAAGTCCTTCTCCCTTGCTTCCCCATCTAAGGGGAAGCTATAAAACAAATCCTTACAACCTACATCCTTGCTGTATCTTGGGCCTCAGCCACTTCCCTTGATGAACACTCAGCAGCTCCCCAACAAAACGTTTTGTATGTTAGCTCTCAACCCAGAGTGCCCCACTGCTGGCAGGACAGGACTGGCATTAACTCAAGGTGCACCCTGCCTATCACTGGCATTCTACCTAAGGGGACCTCTAGTAGTAGACCTATGGCACCTACACTTCTTATTAATCCAAATGGTTCTATAGCACCATCTTGTGGCCAGAAAGCAAAACTACACTGGGTACATCCATAACCTTACCCATATGTAGCCAGTAAGTGGCTGAAAGAGGCTGGAGGTAACTAGCATCTTCGAGATGAAAATATGGTGAAGACAGCATTCCATGCTAGTTGTTTATGATTCACAGGGCTTTAATAAACTGAATGTCATCTAGTTATGATTTAGGTCTGCTTTAAGCCCTAGATCACCTTTCCCACATGTAACATCATGTTTGCTGAGTATTCTTCATCATTTCCATTCCATTTTTTTTTTATTTTTCATATTTTTTTCTTTGTTCAAATTTTGCCATCCTTCTGGCTCTCCAGATTTTCCCAGTTACCAAGGATGTTGTGCACAAAAAAACTGGACTTGGTGAAACAGCACAATCTACAAAAAACAAAAAGTTGGTCCTGTGAACCCTGCTAAATAGCTCCAAAGAGGGGGGGGGGGGTGCTCACGTACAAAATATGAGGAGGGTGTTAATCTGCAAGTCAACTAATCAAAAAACAAAAAAGATACAATTCACACATCCTATGGAGTAACCTCTCTAAAAGTTTATAAGCGTATAAAACACATAAAATGATCAGCATCAGAACCCAGATATCCCCCCTACCTCCCCACCCACTCTCCCTCCCTCTGCAAGCTCACACTCCAAAAACACCCTAACCTACTATATCTCTCCCCAAACAAATACCCTGCCTAGTGCATATAGATGTGTGAACCTTCAGTAGGAGCTGGTGGAATCCCTCCCACAAGGCCAACTCCATCCTGTTTGATTCCTGCCCCAATAAACACAACAACCTGTCTATGCCCTGGAGAGCCAGAACCCCACCTTAAAACCACAATCTGTGAATGGAGTGCTGCATTCCAAAGGGACTAGAAACAGCACAATCTTCCAATTAACCCAAAAACCAGGCATACATGAAAGGGCTGCACAGGAAACAGCATAGAGTTACCCTCTTTTACCCCTTTTTCTATAAACCACACAAATGACAGAATTACAGCTTTTATCTATATAAAAGGTTATAGAATCCATAACCAGAACCTTAAATTCACTGAATTACTAGTTGTTATTTTTCAAGAATTTATGAAAAATGTTATATATTCCTACTGTCTAAAAACATGGATACAGTATATGCAAAACTCTATCAGTGGTTGCAGTTAGAATGAGCACATAACGAATGCTTATTATATATACACCACATTTATATGCTTTCCCAGCTATTATTTATATCCCATTAATGACTCCTTTTCTTCTCACAGATTAATTCAATTGCAGGATATAAATATTCTGACTCAAAATATTTCACAGAAAAACAAACATCCATAAATTATGTATAAATAATTGTTTACTTTAATGCTATTTTTATTATTATTATTCATATACAGGATTTATATAGTGACAACAGTTTGCCCAGTGCTTTACAAAATTGTAGAGATACAAAATTCTGTTGGAGATGTAAGGGACAAGGACAGACTGTCATGGTCTTACCTTCTTGCTGTTCTCCTTCGTTTGACATGTGCTGGCGGCCATCTTGGTTTCTGGGTTTCTTGTAGCCTCCCACCCTGCGGCTCCTCCTTCCCACTGGGAGGAGCTGGATGCCTAGCTCATATATATAGGAGGTCTGTGGCTTCAGTTCCTTGCTTGGTCCTCCTGTGTTCACATGCTTCTAAGACTGCTGCTGCTTCTGGTCCCTGATCCTGGCTTCGTCTGACTACCCTGCTGGTTCCTGATCCTGGCTTCGTCTGACTACCCTGCTGGTTCCTGATCCTGGCTTCGTCTGACTACCCTGCTGGTTCCTGATCCTGGCTTCGTCTGACTACCCTGCTGGTTCCTGATCCCGGCTTCGTCTGACTACCCTCCTGGTTCCTGACCTCTGGCTTCGCAAGGACTCTGCCTCGGTTTCGCCATCCGTTTGGACTTCTGCTTTACAGCTTGATTTTCAATAAAGCCTTCTTATTTTCACTTATCTGTTGTTGTACGTCTGGTTCATGGTTCCGTGACACAGACACAAGTGAGGGACATAAAAAAGTATACCCTTTCTCTGTATACAGTATGAGAGGAAAAATATATGAATATATGAAAAAAGAGAGCACAAAAAAAGGGAAAGGAAAAAGGGGGGACTTTGTTCCCTGATAGGTCAGTGGAGTCAGGTGACTCTGGGAATATTCCAGAATCTGGGAAAGGTGACCCAGGATTGGTCTATTGAGTGACCTGACCCTTGGAAGATTCTGGAATTCCTGGGATTGCCTATAAAAAGGGGTTCTGGGCTCAGGTGTTTGCCAGTTTGAAGAAGGATTTTCCAGGTCAGCTCTGACAAGAAGTTATCTCTCTGGCAACATGAAGACCCTTATTCGGCAGCTATTGGAGCGGGCAGGAGCTGAAGAGGAAGAGTGGCTGAGAAAGTGTCTATCCCTACCATCTGTAGCCGAGGCGACAGGCAGAGAAGAAGAACCCGACGGAGGGTCGGAAGCACGAAGGAGGAGACCAGCTGAGTGGCAGTGGCAAGAAGAAGAAAGCCTGGGAGAAGAGGAGGGACCGCTCAAAGATATGAATCTGCAGCGTGAAGGAGAAGAAGGAGGCGGAGCGCTGCATACAGAGGACGGGAAGAGGAGGAGCAGTCAGTCCCAGAGATACAGCCCGCCCATGCGGCCAGCCGCCTTGAATGAAGAACCAGGGCCAGCCTCTTTAGGAAGGCAGCAGATGATGTATGTCGGTGAGGCGGGCTATGGGCAGGGCCAAAAAAGAACAGGGGGTATTAGAAAAAGTAGGAAAGAGGCAGCATTTAATTAATGAAAAAGAAGGACCTGTGCAGGCTCAATTATTAGAGCAAGGAAAGTTAGCAGACAATATATTTAGCAATTTTGAAAATGCAGAAGAAATAAACAGATCTCCAAAGCAGTCAATTCTGGTTAAATGGACAGCCCAGCAATCCGAGCAAGCAGCTCCTGCAGATGCTGGGCAGGGTAAGTCTAACTATTTAAAATTACTGTGTGATTTATCATCTTATTTGAACAAAATCATTTCTGATATGTCTGTGCCCTCACATCCTGTGGTTAGGGCACCACCTAGTGAGGCGGCAGTGGTATGGGCACCAGTATATAATGAGAATTTGAGTAATTCTACAGCTTCCTTTTTAACCAATCCTGGGCTCAGGTGTTTGCCAGTTTGAAGAAGGATTTTCTAGGTCAGAGGTCAGCTCTGACAAGAAGTTATCTCTCTGGCAACATGAAGACCCTTATTTCGGCAGCTATTGGAGCGGGCAGGAGCTGAAGATGAAGAGTGGCTGAGCCGTCTGGAGCCGAGGCGACAGGCAGAGAAGAAGAACCCGACGGAGGGTCGGAAGCAGGAAGGATGAGACCAGCTGAGTGGCAGTGGCAAGAAGAAGAAAGCCTGGGAGAAGAGGAGTGTTTAGGGCACCACCTATTGAGGCAGCAGTAGCGGTATGGGCACCAGTATATAATGAGAATTTGAGTAATTCTACAGCTTCCTTTTTAACCAATCCCGGCTCGGTGTCAAATATTGTTCCGGCAGTAGCAGATTCAGGTAAAGTCTTGGGTCATGTTAATTTGAATGAGCCAACGTTAGGTATCCCAGCAATTTGTGGAAAAGAAGTAATGCCGTGTGTTATGTCTCCGTTAGGGTTTCAGTTACCCGCTAGTGTTAAAGAAAAAATATGGAAAGGTGAGTATATTGATTTGTTCCAAATCGCAAAAGTGAGTCGGCGCTGGACTTACCCACTTACCAGAACTCACTTTTGCGATTTGATATTGATTGGTATTTAGTGAATTTACCAGGGCTGGCTGCAGGTGGGATAGGATTTTATCCTAATCTCATTATCATCATCAGCTGCAATACATTCTAGGAATTCCTCCTATTTGAATACCCAAGTGACAGCGCACATATCAACCCCCAATCTTTACTTACCTGATATATTGATTTGTTATCGCTGTTACCTTATTCAAACGACTTCATTTTCAAATCCGAAAAAAAAGGGGATAGAACAGAGGAAGATAGAAGAAGGCCCATAACAAAATCATTCAATAATTGGTTGCAAGCATTTTGTATATATTCTAGTATTCTATGCGAAAAAATTCCCAGAGAAAAGCATGGGGCTTTTCCTGCATGTGGACATTATACTAGAAGTGTATAAGAATTTTGGAGGGTTTGCTTGGTTTTCATACAATGATTCATTTAGTCAAAAATTAAGCATTCATCCTTCACTTACATGCGGAATAAAAGATGTAGGACTTAATTTATTTTTACCCTCCAAACAGCCATTAATCAGACAAAATAGTTCTCTTCCTAATGTAACGAGTAACACAAGTTATAGAAAAAAAGTCTTTTTTAAGTAATGGATGCACTCCTGCAGATATAAGCATGAATGTGCTTTCTGTGCAGGATCTCATCCGGCAGTAAAATGTTCTTGCAAATAGTCAGCGACACAATCACAGCAGAATAGAGACCCTATACACAAAAGCCAATTCTCCGGTGATCCTGCAAAACATGATCCCATGGCACAGGGACTACCCAGACAAACAGACAGCAGCATTATTAACTGAAGGATTTAAAAAAGTGTTTTGGCTGCCACCTTTTAACGGTCCAGGTTGCGTAATAATAGATAATCTCCCATCAGTAAAGAATCTGTTTGCAATAGCCGAAAATATCTGGTCCGTTTAAAAATCCACCATTTAATAATCCACCATTTAATAATTTTTTGAATTTCCCCTATTGGTATAATCCCTGATAAAATACTTAATGAATATAGGATGATTCATCATCTGTCTTTTCAATATGGCAGTTCATTGAATGCAAATAAACCCAGATTTATCATCAGTAGAGTATACGTCCTTTGAAGAAGCAATGGTTAAGCTGAAGAGGTTAGGAAGAGGAGCTTTGTTGGCAAAGGCCGAGATAAAGTCGGCTTTTAAGCCCCGTACACACGTCCCGAATGTCGACCGAACGATCGGCCGTCTTTTGTCCGGTGCTGTCCTGTCGGCTGAAAACTGCAAAAGACTGCACATGAATTTTGTCGGCCAACAACAGCCGACTGCAGAAGTGATGTCATGTGATGGTTAACTTTCCGTGTGTTTTTTCTTTTCTGAGCATGCCCAGTCTTGCTAATCGGCTGTTTGTCGGCCGAATTCTGTACTGACTGGCGAACAATCGGCCGTTCTGGTGTTGGCCAACAAAAATTTTAATGCCTGCACAACAGATTCTGTTCGGCCGAAAAGTCGCTGTCAGTTGTCGGAAGCATCATACTAACAAGCCGACAATCGCTACGTGTGTACGGGGCTTTAGACTCCTTCCAATTCATCCAGAAGGTTTTTCCTCATTGGGCATTTATTTTAATAATAATTATTATGTGGATAAATGCTTACCAATGGCTTGCTCTTTAGCTTGCCATTATTTTGAAAAGTTTTCAACATTTATAGAATGGGTGATTTCAAAAGAAGCCAATTCTAATTTTATTTTGCATTACTTAGATGACTTCTTATTTATGGGCAGAGTAGGTTCAAAAGAAAGTCACAATTTACTTTATACCTTTTCAAATATCTGTGATTATTTCGGTATACCTATGGCACATGAGAAAACAGTAGAACCAGTAAATTGCCTTGATTTTCTGAGAATAACTATAGATACCGAAAACATGGAGTTTAGACTACCTGGGGGAAAAATTATTAAAATTACACAGCTGCTACGCGCATTTATCAGAAACAAAAAGGTTACTCCTAAAGAAATACAAAAGCTTCTAGGTCTGTTAGCCTTTGGAACCAGAATTTTACCAATGGGCAGAATCTTTTCGAGAAGAATGTAAGCCATTATTTCAGGTTCAAAGAATCCTTCCTCGCACGTCAGATTAACAAATGAAGTAAAAGAAGATATGCTAGTATGGCTGAATTTTCTAGAACATTTTAACGGCAAAACAATATGGCAGAATGAATTCATAACGAATGAAGCGCTCTGCCTTTTCACAGATGCAGCAGGTTCAATTGGTTTTGCGGCTATATGGGAAAATATTGGTGTGCAGAAAATTGGCCTAAAGCATGGATTTACAAGGGCCTCTGTAAAATCAGTGTTCTTTTAGAACTTTTCCCAATAGTAGTAGCCATGGAAATCTGGGGTGAGCTGTTCAGAAATAAAAGATTACTGGTAAGTACAGATAACAAAGGAGTTTTATTTGCAATAAACTGTCTATCAGGGACGTTAGAAAAAACGTCCTGCAAAGCAATTTCTGACGCCGGGAAAAAGCAGCTGTTAAACGTGCTTTCAGTAGCTTTTTCCATTTGCGTTATCGCACGTTTGGCCACGTTGCTTTTAGCAGCGTTTTTCTGCCTCCATTCAAAATCAATGGTTCCCTATGGGAGCCTATTGATTTGAATGGAAGTCGCACCGCAAGTCGGATCCAACTTGCGGCGCGACCTGCACTGTGAGAATCTTGAGGGGGAACTCCACGCCAAAAATGGGAAAAAACTGCGTGGGGGGCCCCCCCCCCCCCAAGTTCCAAACCAGGCCCTTTTCCGAGCATGCAGCCCAGGAAAGGGGAGGGGACGAGCGAGCAGCCCCACCCCCCTGGACCACACCAGGCCACATGCCCTCAACATGGGTGGGTGTTGGTGCTTTGGGGCAGGGGGAGCTCTGCACCCCCCACCTCAAAGCACCTTGCCCCCCATGTTGATCTTCGACGACATCTCCGGTAATTATGCCGGTCTCCGGTCTCTGCAGCTTATTATATAGCCATTAGGGGCTTGGCCCGATGACGTCATCGGGAGGCCCCACCCCCTCGTGTCACAGATGACGTCATCTGTAACACGAGGGGCGGGGCCTCCCGATGACGTCATCGGGGCCAAGCCCCTAATGGCTATATAATAAGCTGCAGAGACCGGAGACCGGCATAATTACCGGAGACATCGGAGGAGGAGGACCGGAGGAAGAAGAAGAGCCGACAGCAAAAGAGCAGAAGACCGGAGAGGAGAAGAAAAGAAGATAGGACAGCAGAAGACCCCAGAGAAGAGAACACAAGAAGAGCGGACAGCAAAAGAGCAGAAGACCCCGGAGAGGAGAAGACCCCGAAGAGCCGGATGAAGATTTTTAATAAACTTTCCAAAACGTCTCCTGTCGTTATTTCCATACACTGCCTTTTATGTGGTGAATGAGTAGGGGTACAGTGTACCCCATACCCATTCACATAGGGAGGGGGTCCGGGATCTGGGGGGCCCCCTTGTTAAAGGGGGCTTCCAGATTCCGATGAGCCCCCTGCCCGCAGACCTCCACAACCACCGGCCAGGGGGCAAGGTGCTTTGAGGTGGGGGGTGCAGAGCTCCCCCTGCCCCAAAGCACCAACACCCCCCCATGTTGAGGGCATGTGGCCTGGTGTGGTCCAGGGGGGGTGGGGCCGCTCGCTCGTCCCCTCCCCCTTCTTGGCCTGCCGGGCTGCATGCTCGGATAAGGGTCTGGTTTGGAACCTGGGGGGGACCC